>NC_089543.1:4515759-5160867 GCF_040115645.1 Euwallacea fornicatus
GCTGCAGCTTTGGCCGCGGCCGCGGCTGCGTTTGCCGCCGCTGCTTGCGCCGCTGCCTGAGCCTTCTGAGCGGCCGCTTGAGTCGCAGCGAAATCGATCCTGACTTTTTTCAGTTGTTGCCCGATCTGATCCAAACGTTGCATTGCAGCCCCCACCATAGCTTGCTGCGCGGCTAATTCTCCGGCGGCCTCGGACGCAGCTTGTGTCACGTGATCGGCGGCGGCCTGCGCAGCGTTTAAAGTCTGCTGCAGGACATTGACGTGTGCCCTGGCTTCTTGCGCAGCGCGATTGGTCGAGTCCGCAGCTCTTTGGGCTTGCATTAACTGTTGCTGCTCGCCCATCAATCCGGTCTGAGCATCTCTGAACTGTTGCTCGAGTCCTTGAAGGATAATCTGTTTCCCTGCTAATGCGGCTTGGGCAGTGGCTGAAGCCTACATTTACAGAAAAACAACGCTTAGTAGTTGATGTAAGCTGGAGAACTTAATTAACGCCCCATATACTTTTTAAATTTTCAGAGAGATAATCGTCTTAAAAGCATGTTTCGACAAAATCTCGTCTAAAAATTTAATACGCTAATTGAGGCCTGAGCTATCCGCTCTCCAGTTTATCTTTTTACATACACTTTTTGGTTATTAGACATTAATAGCGGCCCCAAAATGCCAAAAACCTTGTTTTTGTTAAAATAATCCGCCACTTCAAGTTTTAAATAGTTTTAGTAAGCCACACATCCCTAACGCTCATCTGCTGCAGTTTCACTTCGTGATTTCGTGAATTATTAGTAATGTGGAGTAATTTCCATGAATATGTGCCTATTAACATAGTTCTGAACAATTCCCTCTGACTAGATGCGGTAATTTAAGTCCAAAATATGCACATGCCCAAAATTAAATAGAGAAATATTTCATTGGCATGATGAAAATGCAGTTGGAAAACTATCTGATTTGCGCGTATTCTTATTAGGAGTTTAGATTTTTTCGCTTTAAAAGTCGCAGTTTTTTTTGTTTTGTCGCTCAGTTCAATTTGGTTCGTTGTTCCGCGTGGAAATTGTAAGTTACTCCAGTAATAATAGTAAAATCAAATTTTAAAAAAATACATAAAAATTTATGTTACATTCAAGAAATTGCTGCAGTTGCGCCCCCTTGTTAGAGCTTTTTACCTATAAGGGTCAAGCAGACCGCGTATTAGCGCTTTGACTGTTATGTCTTGTATGAAAAAAATGGACCAGGCCAGGGCGATACTACTTATATTAAATGGTCAAAAAATAACATCGACGATTAACACCAAAAAATTTAAGATTAGAGTTAGTCACGATTCCTTACTGATTTGTTAGTTTTTAATGATTATAATGCAGTATTAGTTCGGGTTAGTTCGAATTAGTCGAAATGACCATACTTGCTTTTCGTTAATAATTTAGTGGGAGTTCTATTTCGTTGATTTTCTTAAACTCCCGGCTGCATGTAACGTTTTTAATTAATTTCACCTAGAAAACATGATATAAAACGTCCGAGGGGTTGCACGTAGTTGGTGGTCAAAACTAGGCTAACCTGGTTGAGTTCCCTTCTCGATTCAGCAGTTCCCCGATTGCATTGTATACTAAATACTTATTCTCAGTCGCAAAATTCTTTTCTTTCCGTCCAATTGATTATTTAGAGCTTGAGAATTTGTTTAGTTTTCTTGCGTCCTAGTTGCCAAAGTGTCGCGATTGCATGCATAAAGCGCTAGAAACCGGCGTTAGTAGTAACGCTTTCTAATGTTGATTGCGAATTTTTTTCCAAACAAATATGTAAACACGAAAAAATGCAAATGCTCTAGAATATGACCATTCCATTATAGTTTCGCATCGAGCTAAACAATTGCACAGAGTGATTGACTAATTTCATGCCAGTTACTAAATTCCTGATGTAACCGTAACTGGGCATTATAAAATCAACGGAGAAAAATTTTAATCCAGCTTTTCGTAATAATCAACCGCATAGCTTCAATGGTTACTCCATCTGAAACATTTTTTATTTAGCAAATCCGCAAGTTACAAGACCTAAAAATTTGTGTGAAATTAGTTGTTAACGCCCGCAATGTGCCACAAAAATTTTGCAAAAACGACGCACAGAAGAAACTGAGAGAGTGTAATCTTTAGTAGATGGTTACATAAATCGAATGCAAAAAATGAACGTATTGTTGCTAAAAAGCTAACGAACCGCTCGAAAGCAAAAAAATGGCCAAAAAAAAACCAGCTGACCACTAACTTGTATTAGCACTTTCCCCAACTGAAGATAATACGATAGACCACGACTTATTGTCGGTATTCACCAATCACATCAGGATTCTATCTATCACAATATTTAAAAAAAAAGTTTTTTAATACAAGGAGACTGTATGGAAACTCCTCTAGGAACTGAACGGCATAGCGCTTCTAACGAGAATTTTAATAAGACGAACACACACTCCGCGCTAACAAAAATCGCTACATCAAGGGCGTTCATTAAAAAAAAATTATTTTTGAGAACTGATGCGCGAGATTAAGACTTTCAAACGTTTCAGTTCTTGTTCTATGACATTTTCAGTATTAAATCAAATTTATCCGAGCCAAAATACCACAAAGTCTTACTTGATTTGCCGATTGAGCAAGAGTGTTCTTAGCCACATAAGCTGCTTGATAACCTGCTGCGTCTTGATTATTCACTGCGTTTTTTGCCGTATTAGATGATCCCTCCGCAATGCTTCTTAAACTGCTGCCAACACTGAGACCCGGCGGTTTTTTTGAGCCTCCTGTTGAAGCAGATTGCACCTCAATACCATGACCACCTTCTCCTGTTTTTATATCTGAATGATACTCAAGGTCATAGTTCTGCAGGACGTTGACATCATCGTATTCTTGGCAAGATGATGGCGGAGTAACTGGAAATTAAACAGAAATGGATTAAAAAGGAGTAAATTTTTAAAAATTATACTTTACATTGTTAAGTGCATGTTGCAGGGCTAAATAATTGTCTCAAATATATTGTTTGAGGAGTTCGACAATGATTTATGTTCCCATATGAGGTCTTTGTAGTTTTTACGGTATTCGCGTTTAAATAGAAAATCGAATGCAACAGTTTTTGACCAAATCACGAATGGTTTCGTTTTGACCACAACCTGGACTGAACGAAACTGAACAAATTTTGTAGTGAGCTTTTGTCTGCAAGTTAAATATATTTCTACGCACACTCTTTTCGTGTGCCCGCCTCGCACGTTTTTGAAACAAAAAACGCTTTTCTAGTTTTTTCAAACATCTCGCCCTCTGAAAAATATAGTTTTCTCATATTTTCTTCAAGAAATATTTCAAGGACTCGTATAACATATATATATATATATATATATATATATATGTGTGTGTGTGTGTGTGTGTGTATGTGCTATTTCCTAAATATTTTCGCGCCATCAATTCTTAGTAAAGTGAAGTGTTCAATTTTCAAGGCATTAAGATGGTAATTGAAGAGTAGGAAGTAGTTATAGAGGAAAGGGCCATATTTATCTGAAAGGAGGGAATTCGGCTGAACTGTCTTAAATTTGTCGATGGATGGAGATAATAATAGACCGGTATTTTAGACTACCACTGGCTATATGTACTTAGCTTGAGTAATTTGGAAACTTGAAATTTTAGCCCACTAAGTGCGAAATTAAAACACTTTTGCTCTTAACTTTTCTGAAGCTTTTGCCCTAACGCAAAGTAACAACACATGTAGCCATTTTAGCCAGAAAGGGGGAATTGTCCCTGCTTGTATATTTATAAATAATGATGAATCGATGTGAACATTCCCGAGACGTGTGACGAATATTAATTATGTCGTTAGGACTCAAAAAAGGATACATAGTCTTGGAAGGTTTAATAAATAACATTTTTCATATTTTTTTGTCAAAAAATGTATCATAAAGCGCATGTATGTTATTGAAGCTTAAATGCGAGTCTTCGGAAGGAAAGGCCAATAGAAGCCTAAATGGTTTCCAGGCTTAATTTTAAGAGAAATGTGCCAAGGAGATGGGAATTGGATAAAAGAGGGATCGGATAAAGGAGGATTTTTTCAACACAAGGTTCTTAAGCCAACATTTCATTCAGGGAAATCCGGTGCTAATTTGGCCGAAATATTTGAAATAAATTTCCTGGTATTATGTTGTTTAAAGAAAGATTGAACCATTTACTGAAAACTGACAAAATAGATTGCATGGAAATCGATGGATTTATTCAACATTTCCGGTTAAAATATAACTTGCGGCTTTAAAATGCATTTGTTGAAATACGCACTCACAAAGCTTGACGTTAAAAATAGTCGCGTAACGCCTTTTGTGTGCATTATGTATGTGCCATGTAGGATAAATGCAGATCATATTTCATTTAAATCTATTTTCAAAAAGTTTATTAAAATTGAGCATATACAAAAAACATTTTTGAGTCCGGATGTTATGTGTGGTGCTCAATATTGCAAATATAGCTCAGATTCCTATTGAAAATACTAATTTTGGCTCGAATTGAAATACTTTCGTGGCCAAGGTCTGTTTAATATTTCATGAAAATATTTCAGCGTGTGTAACTAGCAGAAATTACAAAAAGTTTTTACTTACGGGAAAATATGAGGATAAATAGAGATAGCACGATCATCTTCCTTAGCTGAAAAGAGAGATATCCATTTGAGAACATTTAGCACCACATCACAAAACCAATCACTGCATGTAAACCTACCAAAGAAACATATATCCTGACCGGCACTTAAAGAAATTATTTGGGACTGACCAAAATTTGCCAATTTCAAGATTTATATCAAGTTAGCAGTAAGCCCAATCGGAGTGCTGGTAGGGATAGATCTAAAAGCTAGTATGAAATAAATAGAAATGATAAAAAGAGAGAAACCAACCATGTGATTAATAATTTTAGTTGCAGGTTTTTAGGAAGTGCACGAAATGGAACACCAATTTAAGTATCGAATCGATTGAAACAATTTTTTAATAATAAGAACTTTAAATGTTATGCGGTTTGAATCAAAAATTTCTCTTTAAGTTTGCTATTGGAGTTAGTTCTCTCCTTATATCATATAAAATTACAATTCCTTAACCTAAACGATTTATATAATTCGATGATTTTACACGCTCTAATTTTTATATTGTTGACACATATTACTGTAGTAATTCACACTATCTTTAGAATAACCACAAAGCAACAGATAGTGAAATGCTCCTTGTATAGCCATAAAAATGGCGACTTTTAAGGCTAGAAAAAGCTGATTTAATCTTGCATTCTTAGAAGAACCGGCAAATGTTTTTGCGGCAAGAGAGGGCACCGATAAAATCAAAAACAATGGCAAGATTATTCCAGTAAGAAATCAATTACTTAAGGGTCCAATGGCGCACTTTCTAGTAAATAAATAAAAAAAAAGAATTCCTTTAGTAGCTACGGAATTTGCGGGTCAGCTATTTCTCCGTACACGGATAATTCCTGAATATAATGCCGGAAAAGAACGACAATCCATTTGAAATAATAATATTTATTTGTATTTAAATTTTCAATAAAAATATCAAATTAGATTGAACAGTAATAATATATGTATCACTCTATTAAATACTCTTAACATGTAAAACGTTCTCAGTAACAGAAAGCTTTATGTTTATATAAACGTTCTTAATCTATAAATTCTAGCTACCGTGATCACTCCAACGTTATTGAAACAGAAGTACATACGTATACATGTATATGTATTTCCCCGAATGAAATTTGTATGTATAGGCAACCCAACTATCTTGTTGTGTTATATTCTATGACAGTCTTAATTTAATTGGTCGATGTATGCCACGGTTTCAAACAAACTCGCGCTTTTAGCGACAATCGTGTGTAATTCCAAACATGTATAATATATATTTATTACTATCCTTTTTATATCTACAAAACGTGTGAGAGTATATGAAAAAGCAATTTATATATATGACAAATTTATTGCCCAGATCTCGAGTCACCCCGTGGAATATAATAAAATTGCTACTATTAACAATACCATTAAGTCTAAGGTTTTGAATTGAATTCCTGATGCCTGTACTGCTGCTGGAAGTTCACCTAAAACAAAGAGAAACACATCATAAAACACGAGAACTATATAAAAATTTGATAATCAGCGCTCATGAGCTGGATAGCGGAACATAAAATGTGGTTTTAAGGTTATAAACTTCTCAAGCGTTATCAGTGGTAAAGAAAATCGCGATTTCATCACCGCGCATGCACATTCGACGTGCCCAGCCCCAATTCCTCCCATGAATTTATTTCTTACCCTTCAATACGTGTACAACGACCGACTTGTCGGCTAAGTTGCCTACTGCGCAGGTGTAGTTCCCTGAGTGCTTCTCTTCGAGCGATGGTATAGTAAGGATGGAAGAGGCAGAGTCAGTTGCTGCTGTTACGTTGAGCCTAGAAGTGTTGCACTTAAAAATGCGGCACATAAAAAAAAATCCGCTTACCTGCTGTTTTTATTCAGAATTCTGGCACCGTATTTCCAAGACACAACATTATTTTCAGGTTTCTCTTTAGCACTTAAACCTAGATTAGTTGCGAGACATGTTAAGAGTAATGAGCTTCCTTGGCGATAATGTCTTTCTTGTATTTCCCTCATCGATTCGTCAACTATCTTTACGTCCGGGGCTGAAAGAGGGAAGCCACAAACTAACCACTGCGCAGGATTAACGAACCTCAAAACTTACCAGTAATTTTTAAATAGATCCTCTTGATCTTCGGAGGATGCGTTGCTACTTGGCACTCGTAAATTCCATCATCTCTGGTCGTAACGTAAGATATATGCAGCTTATAGTTGTTTGGGTATCTAAACACTAAATTAAATCGTTCGTCTTTGCTGTGTGTGTTTCTTCCGACGGTTAAAAGGTTAATGTTCTGGTTTCGTCTTTGCGTCCAGGTTACCTGTAAAAAAAAAAAATTGGAATTAACCTTAAGAGTTCACGTATATATTGGCCGTTTTTGCCTGCATTAAAATACAAATACAAAAACAACTCTCTGACGGAATTCTGAGCGTAAATATATTAAGGAAAGTCGCATCTAATTAACTGCTCATCTTCGTTACAGGAAGCAGACACAAAAGATGGGCATGCCCAGTAGCTTTATTTTTTGCTTCATCTAATATTTGACAAGCGGTTATTTTCAGTTTAAAACGGTTCAAGGGTTGCTGCCGACATCAGAAAGGCGTATCTGGATTTCAACTCTGACTTATCGAGCTCTGGAACGAATGAGGGTATTTGAAAGGTTAACGCTTATTAGTAAACCGTGATGATTCCCTCGGCAACCAAATGACATGGCCATTAAACGATGCCTATGTTGAAAATTACATTTAAATGGATCCTGGCTGTTCCAGTTTGAGACAGGCCAGAGTAAAAAAGGATAAAAAAATAAATGAATCGCCTTAATTTTGAACTGTAATTATGAAATTTATCGCGACTATTAATACATTTCAAAATTTGCTTACCGTTTTGTCTCCTAGTAATCCTACACGACAGTCCAAATTTATTGTTTGCCCGACACGAGCTGTAGTGTTTTTCACTTCCATTCCTTCTTCAAAAAAGGGGCCGCCGAACCGGGAATCTGATAAATGGAAATGCGGCTTGCTCCTGTTTTCATGGACAAAACTGCAAAGAAACACACTACATTTGTGGATTATGTGTTTTTTCTTTTTGCGTTATTGTTGCTGAAGAACGGCTAAAATGGAGAGATCAAAAAAATGGAAACCATAAATTTCGCCGAGCTGTTGATACATCAGTGACAAATGACCTCAAAACTGGCACATTGAAAACCCTATCCTGGAAAATGCGGGCGTCAAGCGAACTGTAGATAAAGACTGAGTTTTTCTTACTTGTCGTTTTCCGCTTTATGAGGCGACTCCCTAATGATATTGGCAGCCCCCAATGCCGTTTTCGTCTCAGGTATATCCAGTTTAGTCAGCAATTGAGTGTGTAAAATTTCGGGCAGAGTTGTTGTTGAAGGAGTTGGCGATCCAGAATCCAGAGATGCCTCCAGTTGCGTTGCCACTAAGGATTTGTTTAACTTAAAAGAGGATGGAAAACTTCGAAAACCATAAAGACTCGATATACCGAGGCTTTTTATTGGCTCCATCATGGTGCTTCTTCAATAAACAAAACAAGTAATGTAATGGGATTTAGAATACCGGTTTATAGACATATACTTTGGTTGGTTCACACCATTATGGAAAAACTTTCCTATTGGATATATTCCACAAAATTACCTAAACTAAAATTGGTAGATTAAAGAAAGAAGGCGATTTATTTATTTTATCTTTTATCTGAGCGTAATTTGTTACCCCATCTCTCTTATAGGATTGAACTTTCAAAAAATGAGGCCGGATCTGCTAGGAGGAACTATTTATTTTTATTTTCAACGGCAATTTCACCAACATGCAGCGGTATCCAATTACAACTTACATTTACGATTGATAGATAGTGCTTTATTTTAGGACGAGTTTACAGGTAAAACAGATGTATTCTTTTGAAAATATCTGAGTTTCTTGGGACATGAAACAATTACGATACATTAAAAGGGAATTCCTAACGAAATTGATTTCAATTATGACTCACATTCCATAAATATCGAATATCTATCAATTCAGCACGCTTAGTTGCCGTGCCAGGCACTGCATGAGGTTTGCGCCTTATTAACTAATTAGTTTTCGTTGCCTTCAAGTGCATTCTCAGTTTCAAAGTTACTGATTAACATAAAATTAATCATGCACGTATACTGAGGCAGGATTCTGTCAGGAGCAGCCGAGCTGCGTTTAATTACGTCTTTGTCTGTCTTTGTACAGTACGTACTTAAGTATGACTCACAAGGTGTTACGTGGCGAAATCTATGTACTAACTGGGAAAATACGATATGCTCGGGACGACGCGTTAAACGTATTCATACACTCGCGAGCTAATGTTGGCGAACAGAGATGAGAGTCTACATTAGGCAAACTAATGAAAAAGTTAAAAAATCGAATTTACGAACACGGATAGAAAATAAATAAGCTGAGTGCTTTAACATACCGTGCAAATCAAGAGCAATATAATTCCGATTTTCCGGACACTTAAATTTAAAAAGCTGAAAAGGACAGGAAAAACGAGAATTTTATAATACTGAGTACACAAAGAAATCCATCAATTGTGTAAATGCTAAAATTGACACCGAAGACTTAAATAAAATTGACTTCTACGTACTGCAATAAGTTTTCCCATCTTCCCATTTTCTTTCTCGCATCTAAATGTTTTTAAAAACGAATTTTATTAGGGATATGAAATCTTGATCCGAAATCCCAATATCGGCATCTTCCAAGAATAATTTATTAACCGTGTTTGAAGCGCAGAAAATGTATAATTTTTTCATTTTCAAACTCAAATTATGAGTTCTTCATTCGACTCTGATTAATAAAGTTTCTCCGGTTGTGCCCAATTTAATTCAGCGCGCGGTTGTTAAGTTTTAGCAATTTTTAAATAAATGCCAGAAACGCATCATTTTTGCCCATTACCGATGTGAAAACGTTCACCCACCGATTTTTAGTCGTAATTCGTAAATTTTTAAATTTTTATTAGCACACGCCCTTCGTATTCTCTCATGTCTAACCCACACAGAATATGAATTTTTAACGCGAGAAACTCCAGAAATGTCTTGTTTTTTTTAATTTCATCAAAACTTTCAAAACTTCCTGTCTATCAGCAGCAAATGTGCTCCGGACTTTTTTTATAATGATTAAGTCAGAAAGGAAGAAAGTTTCTTCTATTAGTGCGATCGTTCCAACTTGTAACACACCCGCAAGTGTATTGATTAGCAGTGTTCGATATAATATGTACATATAAGCCCTTTCAATATCCAGATGAAACGTTGGCAAAATCTCTCTAATTTAAAGATCAACTAAATTTTTAGTACAATTTTAAAAGTGGCTGTAATTCGGTGAGTACTTAATAATACTGATTTATTGAATTTGCACTATATTGATTTCCCTTTGTGCTATTGAAATTGTAAAAGCGATTTTTGATCTCTAATCAGATAAAAATTTATCCATCCTCGTGAATTAGTTAGTTAATAAGTAGAATTTATATCCTGAAAATGGCGAATTGCGATTTTCTCTTTTCGATTAGTCAAAAGATTTAATGGATCATTTTCGAAAGTCGCTATTGGCCTCTTGGGACGCTTTTGTTGAAATTAATAAATATTTGAAATCCCAGTGTTTGTAATCAAAATTCAGCGTCATTATTCAACTCGTGTTTAAAATTTTATTGTCCATAAATTCCCTGTTTTAAGCGCTTTTTGGGCTCTTTCTGGATTTTCTATGGAGCTACCGTTTCGTAGGACTGCCCCACTTGAAAAGTGAATAATTAAATGCGCTTAAAATATAGAGTGAAACAGTCCTGTTATTAAACTTTTACATTTTAATGGTAAAGTTGGCAGTCACGGTAACTGAAAAACTCCATAGAGCTTCGTGTCCCTCGAAAAGTAATACGGTACTTACAAGTTCTCAAATTCCAAGAAGATATTTCGATATGGACGCGGTCACCAAAACCCTTTTGTCTCTCAACGTCTGTGGTTGTACTCAAAGCTGCATTTGATCAACTTCTTAAAAGAATTTAAAATGCAAATACTCACCTGCTGCTTTTGAATATTCCATTATTTCATATAAAACAAACACCGTAAGAATCCTTTTTATGCAATATTTCATAATTGTGACTAATCTCAAATAAGCTGGAAGTAAGTAGCTCGTGAGATACCTCCATTCTGAAACAATAACGGAACTTTAAATAAATGGAGATTTCTTGACGTAATGAACAATAATGCTGATGATGGGTTTAACTGCCACGGTGCGCTGGGCATACGCTCAAAATATTTGTAGTAAAATAATATAATTGAGAGAGAGTTTATTTCTGACAAGTCCACTGAATTCATTGTTATTTTAACTAATAATGCAGTTTAATGTTGTCTACAATTAATGGAGTACTTCTCCAACAACAAAGGTTCTTATTCATTTAAACGCGGAATAGTTCATTACAGCATGGTTTGTTAACAATGCTAGAATTAACTGTGACAAGATCTGTGTGCATCGACCTTTTAACTCGTCTCCTTTATTTATATTGCAGCCTCTCCACCAATGCAACCGACCTGCGCAGGCGCCCAGGAAGTAACACAGCACGACTGGGTCGTCAATGGTAAGTTACAGCCTCGCATGCTAATGATAGTTGTGTTTATACTGGTTCACTTTCCGGACGTTCATTAATTATGTAACATAAAAACTTCTTTACATCATGCTTAATTTGAAATGCCACCATTTCGAATCTTCCACAACTTCCATCATGTTAAACTTCCTTGCACAGAGTTTCTTGTTAGATATCAGAAAAAAACACGGAGCCCGATCCAGTATTTTTCCTTCTGCAATGCAAGCATTCTTTGAGGGTTGTTTTTTTAAGCACCCTTTATCTTGCTTTAAGTTTCTTGGTTGGAGCCAGGACTGAGCTTAAAAATTAAAAATAAGGGGCTCTTTTTCGCTAAACCAATTTCATTTAGTTATTGGCCCGGCTGCGCTGTAAATTAAGACCATCTCTTTCCTCCATAAAAAGGTTTGGTTAATTCAAAAAAAAAAATCTCTGTGAGGCAATTTAAACAGAGAGTTATTCACTTATCTGGTATCTGCCCAAAGGTTTTATCTTTCGGCTGGAACATTTTGTTATTTGCCCATTCGAGGTTTGGCAGTTTGACATCGAGATATGTAACTTTTAAGCTCTGCCCTGCAGAATATGTTATCGCAATTCAAATCTATTCTGCTTTGTTTCCGGTGTATTTTTGGCGCAAATGTAGTTTTTCAGCTGACTGTGCCTTCAATCTTGCCTTGCAATATCAATTAGCTCAGCCATCACGGGAGAGATAGACCAAATTGGGGATGACCATTAACTGGAACCTGCTATAACATATAGGGCCGAACAAGGGATTACCAAGGGTAATTTTATGCAGGATTTTTTTTCGAGATAGTCAAATTGCAATGACGAATTGCCTATTACCATATGAAAATACGTCACATATCGCAGTGGAAACGAAAAGGCGTGTTTGGCCTAAAAAAACACTTTCTGACCGAACATGAAAAATTACCTAACATAATACATGAGCAATTGCAAAATGCATCACACGTTGGGTCATTAAAGTGTATTCAGGTAGATACATGTCGGATTTTGCCATGTTACGTTTCTAACTCTTACAGATGCCTTTTTGGCAAATATACGTTCAGCAGTCCCCGAATGGCAACAGTTGCATTAGAGAATCCCGGTACATTAATCAGTCAACGTGTCTTAACCCCTTAAATCATCGTTATTACTAACACGTTCACTAAATTGCATAATATCAGTATTCGTTTCGCAATTCCTTGAGATTCAAATAAGACGAGGATTTTGTTTCAAATGGAGCCATTTGGCGACAAATTTGTGTAGAATTCAGCTGATTTGTAGGGAAAATGTGTGTGGACTTAAGCGATCAAAATCGAATTGTTAGTTAAAGGGTATCGACGCAATACAAGGACATTGATGGGATATAAAATAAAAAATCAATCTTTCTTATTTCATGTCGCAGATAAGGCGCAGGCATTAATTTACCGGTCGGCTCGAAAACGTTTACGACGCACGTGCGTTAAACACAGGACTCCCGGACCATGAGAAGTCTCTCCAACTACAAATGCACTTCAAAAGATCCATGCGCCGGCGCTGGTCGGGAGTTGGCACAGTAAAAGTGATGACGCTATAATTTAAGTTTCACTTAAATAGACATTTTAACGGTGATAGAGTGGTGAAAAAAAAGGGGAGAGTGAAAAGTCGTTGCAAATGCTTTCAATACAATTGCTCCACTCTAACAACGGAGTAAGTTAAATCTTTGCCTCGCTTTTCAGATAATTAAAAGTTGGACCATATATCATTGTCTTTCCAGTAATAACCCACATAAGAAGCATCTGGAACTATCGTTAACTACGAGGTTCTCAGGCACTAATAATAGGAATCTTTCCTTAAACTCACAAGGTCGATTACACCTAACTCAATTTATAGTTCATGATACACTAACTTCTAAAAATGTCTGTTATCAAAGTTCGAAGGATTTAACTTCTCAACGATATCTAAACTTTGAGAAAGAAGTTTAACTTTAAGGTCAATATATCTATATAGTTTTCAGCTCACTACAAGAGGCAGGAGCTGTTGCTCTGATTTTCCCTGGCTTTGAAGACTTCAATATTTGTACGTAGGTAATAAGCTTAGAATAATTGATTTATCGTAAGAAGTTACACAGATTTAAACGCTCTTTCGGTTAACGAGGTAACTTAAATAATAAATGGTGTGAAATTTCTATTGTGAAGTTCGATTTTACTCGGCGTCATTTTAATGAAAGAAATCTGGATGAAACTTTATTCAATACATTCAGATTTATTCGCATTTGAAATGTGTTAAAAATAAAACCACACTTTCCATAGTTATTTTAGAGTCGTGAATAAATTAAATTGGGACTAAGTGGAACAGATATGGTGCCTGGGACGGTTAACACGGCTTAAAACTAAGGCGCATTCGCCTCATGGTTATTGGCCCAAAAAAAGGGTGCGCGCACAGGAGCAACTGTAGAGCCACTTAAAGTGAGAGAGGCCAGAAAACCATACTTATACAGTGTGATTCCCTTGAACGGGTGATATTTCCATAAAATGTGAATTTGTTTTCTAATGTCGACTAACTTTTTTTTGAATTGTGAGAAAAACTGTATTTCGGGAGGAAGTGTTATCTTAAAAAAGAAGTCTATTGTATAGTTTTTTAAAGATGAAAATTGAAGGAATTCTGTAATAATAATTTTTTACATAAAATATGAGTACACCCTTGATTAAAAGTTTTCTAATATGAACAGGTTCAAAATTCCATTAAAATATTGTTTTATTAATATTTTTGTGACGTAATTGGTTTCGTTTAATGAAGCAAGCCATCGAATAATGTGTTAATAATTTATTTATATTCGTAAAAATATTCATAAAAATTACTGTCGGAGCTAAAGAAGAGAAAAGCTGTCTCAGTTGTTGCTTTCGGATTCTCTCAAAAATTCGTTATGATGCAAGGAAACAAGATCATAACAATGTGGTTAATTTTGCTACAGAATTATTAATGTGCAATGTTCTTTAATGAAGTATATAATAGCACGCGTCCATTTTAGAAGGTACTTAATACAATGGCATAATCACAGTTTTTTTGTATCAAAATGCCTAATAGTTTTTTTTTAATTTAGTTTTTAAAAAATTACGAGTGAGCCTCGAGCTTTTCAGCGAAAATGTGACACTTCATCCTGAAATTGATAAAGGTAACGTTAACACAACTTAGTCAGTATCTAACGATAAATACAAGTTTATAGGGGGTGTTCCGCTTTTTAAATTGATAAAACTGTATGTAGTAAGTCGTCTGCATAGACCGTTCCGCGAAGAGGCGATGAGAACTGATACGCAGAAGCTGAAAACACGATGACGTAGTAACGTCTAGAATTTTATATAGATGTAGACCCGTCATTTGAATTTTAGTTAAAAGCAAACAGAGGGCAATGACAGACGGAAATGAGAAATTATTACAATAAAAAGACCAAAATAAACAAAGAATAATAAATGGGAAATGTGATGATTGAGCTTGGATGGTGGCTTTATTCTGCACACACATATTCCACTGTTCAATGAACAGATGCATTTTAAGTGATATTTATAATTTATCTCAATTGCATTTGTATTCATTTCATCGATACAGTACGATGCAATTTTCTGATGACCTACTTTACCCAGCAGAAATCACACTCCACAACTATCATCGTCGTATAAACAACAAGTAGGTCCGTTTAGTTGTATTGTCGCACGCTTTAATTACTGCTGACTGACATATCGCCCCATGGTCATCAGTAATTTTAATATAAGGGCAGTTCTGTTATAATTAATCATCAGTCTCAATAAAGTCATTGAACCAAATGTTGTATTCAATCCAAGGGTAGTTATACAGTAGAGACGCCCACTCTATCATCCCTGCCATAGGTATGTCGAGACGCCCATTAGGGCTATACTCAATCCCTCTTAATCAATGTGGCTCAATCTCTCGCTCCATACAATTACACTACATTTCAGTGTTATTGCGCTTAACAAGCACACTGTCACAGTATAATATACAGGGTGACCCCACATGCTGGGAAAACTGTACATATATAACTCCCCGTTTTTTCTATATTTTTTTAGGATTTTTACGTATTAAGGCAACGCATGCAGGAATGAAATATTTTGCCAGAAGAAACATTTCAGGGATTGATTGATATTTTTGTAAATAAGTAAAATAGCGTCAGTTGTGGAACAAAATGAAGCCGTTCAAAAAACCATTAAAGCATGAAGGCATCTTGCTGTATACTCGTTCATCTGTTAAGTTGCCACTCAGATTTTGATTAATTTAATAATCAGGACCACGCTGTCTCGGAAAGAGTTGTGTATGTAACAAAACTATGTAACGAGAATTGGAGAGTGACATAACTCAAGAACTTATAATTCATTCGACTACCTTTAGAACAAACACGCCGACTGAAATAGTTACTGCGAAGCCCAAGAGAAGCTACGAAAACTAATGACAGACTCTGATGGTTTGGCTATATGAAATTACATTTGGTCGTGTTCTATGAATTTTGATTTAAAATAAATGGAAATGTCTAGTATAGCGTTAATGAATAGACAAGATGGAGATCAAGGAGACAGAGAAAGTTAGAAAAAGTCAGTAAGAAAATTGAGTGGCATCAAAAGAAGTATCGTAATACCAGAAGCGGATATCTAACAAGAGTTGTGGAATGTCTGTTCTCTATATCCATATTTCACACTTTCAACGTTAGACAGACTGAAAATATGACGATTCCATCCAAGTGGTTTTGTCAGAACGAGAACATATGAGTGCGGGTTATTTTCTTGAATAAACGTATGAGCTACGATTTCTGACAAATTTAAAACATCACCAGACAATAGGGACGGGAAAGTGACAATGACTGTGGAGCATTAATTTTCACGTGAGTTTGATGGTGGAAGTGGTGGAAGGACTGTTGCCTTAGTTGAAGATTGAGGAAGTGGCCAACTGCAACTAATTGCCTTGAAGAATATGCGTCCACGACAATACGGCACAACACAAACTTAAAAAGCATGGAAATGCTTTTTACCCAACCGACTTTTATTAGCGATTTTTGCTGCGCCCTTCGCACTTTCCGCTTATTAAATCTCTCGAATTTGACAAGGTTCAATATTTCCCCATCAATCAAAATTAATGTACTTTAAGTCGTAAAACTCGCCCGTTCGTGGTAATATCCTCATAAGCACAGGTGGAGAGAAAATGAAGATAAACTTGAATATTTTAAAAGGCGTTTTATCTTGTTTTATTATTCAAAGGAGACCTATTGCGTGTAAGCCAATTGATATCGCTCGTAAATACGCAAATTTGAAATATATTTTTTAAAATAAATATTTCCTCTCATGAGGTGTGACAGTGAAACTATTTCGCAAGCCGTAGCAGCAGTCCCTCATTAATAGATCTCCTGAAGTAGGCTCAAATTTTAGCCGTTCAAAGTCGAGGATTAGAAAGTGTAGGCCCTTTGTCATAGTTTGTTATCGCTGGGAAGTTGCAGCCCTCGAAGTTTGATAATCGGAACTTTTGCATGTCAGTATGTCGTGAACTATTAAGTTAAGCTGTTTATAATCTTGGCCAAGTTAAAGGAAACAATTCAAGAGCGAATTATTGGCTTCTACGTGAAAGCAACTAATATCAGCAGAACGTTATTAATGACACGTTGAGAGTAACTTTTTTAATTAACTAGGAAGCAAATTAAAATTTAAACTTCATCCCTTAACCAGTCAATCGTCTCAATAGTTTTCAAACTTGAAGGCACTTCGTGAAACCTGGGCATGGCTATTTAGGCTGATAAATGGTTTTGGTCGTAAAATCTCGTAGTCGTAATAAACTGGGTTTTTTAGCTGACTGGGAAATTCTCCTTTCCGGTTAATGTCTGTGTTTAAATTATCGGTCTTAATTACCCTGGCACTTGGGGGAAAATTTATTCAGCGTCATTTGACAGTTTTAGTGCATTCGCCACAATTTCATGCACATAAGAGTAGCAACTAAAAGTGAATAAACTTTGCTATGCAAAATGCACTTACCACCGGATACTTGAGAGGATTCATTCGACTGTCACTAATTGACCTACCATTTATCAAAACAATTTTTGCAAAAATATTTGGCACTTCCACTTTTAAGCTTCATCCTCAAAAAAATGTAAAAGCTTTATCAGTCTTGAGTTAAAAATATTAAAACCTCAAAAAACTGACAACATTTCCTGTTAAATAGAGCTTTAGATAAAAAAAAAGCTCCTAGTTCGTTCACATTATCTCTCACTACGTGTGTTTTGAAAGGGATGTTAGGTTTGCACTAGAGCTACTTCGTTCTATGGATATCAGGATATGGGGGAATAAATTGTTTGGAAATGCTGGGACAAACAGTTCGCGCAGGCGTGCTGCGCATAACCTACGCCTAATGCGTCGAAGGAGAATCTAAGCAAATCTGGATTCCCGTCCCAGTTTGCTTTCTCAATGTTTCCATGATCAGTAAAATCTCAGCATATTGTTCGTCTCGCTGGGGCCCTATTTGCCGAAGAGGGATTATCGTCCTCCAGGGACGAACGATATCTTTGTCATTTTTTTATAATAAACCTGCATTAAACCATTCTCCCAATGCCACGTCTGCCAAGGTGACACGTTATTATACTCGGAATTAATTATTACATTAATCGCCCTGACCAATCAAAGTCTAAGGCAAGATCCATTGCAATTAAAGCTGCCGGTACGCTCAGGCATTGATAAAAAATTGATTAAAAGTTTTCTCCTCCAAGAATACTGGAGGTTCCGACCCCTGATTACAGCCTGATTTTCATCTCCTTGGACCCCAATGAATAGTAGGGTATGTCCTACATTTTAAAATTATAATTCATGACCGAGTTTCACAGAATAGGGGAAGATGAGGCAACCGAAAGAAAGAAAAATGGCAACTTCAAATTGATGGACGATATAAAGTGCCACATTTTTAGATGAAAATCCCGAATTAAAAGTTCGCATTTCGATATAATTCAATGAAAAATGATTGAGGGAGAAATTGCCATAAGAAATGTTTTTCTGTTGTGAAACAAAAGGCATGCAACTGCCGCCCTAGAGGGAAAATTATTTCGAGTTTATTTCCAGGTTATCCTCAAACAACCTAAACAATAATCCTAAGTAGAGTGGAAAAAACGTAATTTACAAATGAGAATGTGCAATGCCACTTGGCTAACGCTCTAGGCTGGTGTTAACTGGAGTCTAGCATAAATGTATGTTCCCCATGTTAAAGTTACGTTTCTCGCTGTCATCATAACTAATTTTCCTCTTTTGTCTGTTCCAAAAAAAAGGCCTTGAAATAATTAGTAAAAGGTCCCAGATTAATTTAGGACTATAAAGTCATAAATTAATTCTAGGCTCCTCGTATTTATTTAGGACAAAATACCCACGCAAACTTTTCAACGTAACGGCGAAGGTGTTTTAGTACCTAAGCCTAGATAAACTCATTCAAATGAAATCCTACATTATAATGCGTGACAGACCCACAGGCGCTCATTCCGACAAAAAATCTGCAAAAATTAAAAAAATTCGTTAAATAATTCGTTCTTGTCAAAACCAGAAACACGTCAGAGAATTTACTTTTAATAATTTATTAAGCCGATACTAATGTTTACTTCTATTTTAATCCCCGTCAGAGTTGCGAAACATTGAAGATTTTTAATGGTACGAAGATCATGTAATACCTTCAATAAAACATCTATTCTAATTCCACCTGGAAAATTTAAGAACATTTTAATTAAGTTTAAGGTACCTGAGAGCACATCAAACACTCCGATTTCTCCTCGTTTATAATTGCTAACGCTCGTGGCATTAAAAAAAAAGTAATGAGTAGATCTTCTGACGCATTTCTAGATTATCGCAAAAATGGAATATTTAAAGATATATTTGGTTGTTCAAAAAAATTTCTGAGACCCTTCAAACGAAACGAGATTTTAAATGTCAAAATGTAAAGCACGGCAGTCTGTACTCTTGGTGGTTTACGATAATTAACTTCTGCGCACATCACGGCGCTTAACTCCGCCTCCAATCCAATGCAATGGCTGGTTTTATGGGTGACTCCAGTTTTGCCTACGTGTACGTCGACCAGCTCCAATACAAAATAACTATAACCTCACTTCTAAATGAGGGTAAGTCGTGTGTTTTACGTCTTTTACATAATTTTGTTTATGCTGTTATTCTTGTCATGCGACACTAAACCGATCATATTTACGCTATTTTAACGCAGGAAAATTTAATGGCAGGCCAGCAACATGTGTTTCTACTAACTGGCTTCATCAGGCGCGCAAACGTACAACGAATTGTGGCCCGTTGTGATTTACGCAACCAGAAATGTCCATTTGTGAATGAAAAGTTTTCTGCGGTTGACGAGAAATTTAAGAAAAGTTGGTAACAAGCCCACAAAACCAATCGATTGTTCGATAATAATTTTGAGCAATTCGACTACACGTATTTCTACTTACAGATTTCATCAGACGTACATATACGCCTACAAAGTGCAAACGCATCATGCTTGCTGTATCCGAACATATAGGCACATGCGGATGTACCCTGGAAAGGGTAGAAGGAGCAGGGGAGACGGGAACACAACCAGGCATCAGATCGGCCCTTCTGAAAACAGCCTAAGTCCTCGGATATCTTTTAATTGTCACTTTTCTTTTTTTCTTTTTTTTTGCTTCTCTTTCATCCATCTCGTCTTTTGTGTTTTTCTTCCCATCATTTCTAGGTTACGCTTGCAAATGCCTCAATTTTCAGACATGCGAATCATAATGTATGTGTCCCTACTGTGATGAATCCAATAACTACGTACACGTGTGAAACACACAGCACAAAAACTAATCCGTTTTTGAATTTTTTAAAGTAAGTGCAATATACAGGGTATAGGGCGCGCTTAACCATATGCACCGTACATGTGTAGTTAGAAATGGTAATATCGGGGTCATTGGATTATATATTTCTTTATTGATGTGTTAGGCGAGATAATTTGGTTTTTATAGACATTAGGTCACGTTATTTCCTTCAATTAATGCTTTTATTGTACACGATATTTACATTGTCTTAATTATGAATATCGGGACTCAGCAATAATCCCAATTGGATACTCTAAAACAATTCGAAGATTCTCTAATATACTTAAGTTTTTCTACACCATCGAATCCTGTAGTATTCATACCTATTTATGCAAAAGCACACAGTTCTAACTGGGTCGATGTTTAGCTATATCGAAACGAGATTAGTTATTTGGTTAAAGCTATTCCATTACCACCAGACTGGTTTGTTTCGAAATCTACACACATTAAGTTGCCGATTAATGTGCAAGTGCGCAATCGTTAGCGTAGAATTTAGCTCGAGCTTCAAGTTGACTCCAGAGTATTCATTGTCCATAGAGTGACTAAGCTTTGGCTAATATTTTGCAGCTTTTTCATACACTATCCAAGGTAATGCATTTACCCACGACCATCTACGAAAGTACGCACAATAAACTGGAATATTAGTCACGGAAACTTACTAGCACACGCCTTTGTTAAGAAAAACTATTCAGTGATGGACGGAACGCAATAAATTAGTCCATAATATGTTATTGTATTAGTTAACCATGCAACCTACCAATAGCTTAGCTACGTTCTACGTGTCCTATATAATATCGATAACAATATTCGATAAAGTATCGCGGTGTTAAAATGTTAAAAGCCTGGCTTAGTATTGATGAAGTTGAAGTCGTGTAAGCTTTTCGCTCCGATGACCTGCGTCCGAGCCGGGTAAACTTTTTATTTATAGTTTTTCTTTTAAATACGGCCCATGGTTGGGGGGAAACTAATGTACAAAACTCGCAAGAAAGTTCCTTAACACACTGGCGTAAATGACGCGCTCATTTGCGACTCGTACTTAATAGCTACTTTCTTGGCTTGTTACGTAAACAACCACTGACCTAAAGACGTATGTTTCTGTTGCAAGCGGGGCTCCAAACAAGAGTTGCGCAGATAGGAGAACAAGAAATTTCGTTGGCACCATCCAAGCTATCATTGTCAATTAATCTTTAAATTTATCAAAAGGCCATTAATTTTAGGTTTGGTTTAATTACGAGGAAGTTCGTTTAGTGTTTGTCGAAAATTATTGGTAGTAACATTAGCCCATCTAACACTGGAAATTTTTCTGCAGTGTCGTAACTTTCCTGGAGATGTTCCAGCAAGCATACTCTGATTACCCTTTCCTTTAATGTTTTTATCACCCCGCTTTTTGCCTGGGGTGGTAGTTGGAAAGATAGCGTGTCCGCATAACTTGGCTTCCGGTAAATCTCCACTGCCTGGTTTCCCTCCGACGCTAAAGTGCCAAAATCAAAACATCCGAAAACGTAGTTGTCCGTCCGTTTCGATCCCCATTCTGAAAGGAATAACGGGCCTTTTGGGGTTTGAGAGTTTTCAGAGACGAGTTTTCTATGACTAACGATTATTGTGTCTCGGCTCAGGTCGATTCGGGTTAGAAATGCAATCACGAAGCAGGTCCCCTTTTTTAACCTTTCTTTAAACTTTTTTTAACTTCAATTCTTTGGCCATCAAAATCACCTGATTTATAGTCGTCAGGTTTTTATTGGCCATTACGGGGGAAAACGATTGTGGAAGTTTCATTTCAGTTTTCAATTTAAAAATTGCTATTTCTGCTGCAAAATGAAAATAGAGAGCTTTGTCATAGCAGCAGTCATTTATAAAAGCCTTGAACTTTGAACACCCCTTGAGGGAACGACTAAGTAATACAAGATGTGGATTCATATTTTCATGAAAATTTCTGAGATAAAGTGTATATTACAAAATGAAACTTCGCACCTATCAGTATTCTAAGTAAAAGTATCAAGTTGGAGCAATGTGCTTACCGGAAGTAATTCTAACAAAAGGTTTTGTTGGAGATGAGTTTAATACGAAACTTCCCGAACTTTTAAATGAAACATTTCCACGCAGATAAATATCACTTTAATTTCTATTGATTGTGTATAATAATCGATTACATAAGTAGGAATAAAATCATCCACAGCCCCATTACTTATAATAACGTTGATAAAACCAAATGGGATATGGATATGTATCTAACTATCTTCACATTCTTATAAATTATATCACAATTGTCTTCCTATCGGGGATTTACCCAATGCTCTTTGGTGTACGCTATTCTACTTACAGCTAATAAAAGCTTAATCAAGTAAATTTATCGTACATTAAGTACAGTTTATTACAATCCTACATTAATACTTGTATTAAAAAATCAATTAACTTTCTGCGATATAAAAGTGTACTAGCTGATTAGAGAATTCATCAAGATCTCCATCAAAACGTTACACTAAGACTCGTATTTTACATGATTGATAAGCCACTATTTCTGTAAATGTTCAAATAATTCCTCACAAGCTTCAATTCTATTGAAGTCTCTGCGGAGGCGCCACAGCTGGGTCACAAGCAACAAAATGTCATGCGCTATCATATAATACAATTGGCCTTCTATTGCCTAGCATAGATAAGCCGTATATAAAAGTATACCGATTTAGTTTTATTACAACCCGAATTTCTTTGTTAACATTTGAGCAGATCATAAAGGTACCTAGTACAGAGAAAATTCCATGTATACGTTATGTACGTTAGAAGAGGAAATAACATTTCAATTAATTATGCCAGAAATACATGTTTAAGCGGTAACATGTTAAAATTGTCAGTTTAGACACAGTTATTCTCATAAAGTATGGTGAGCACCCTTCTCGCACAATAATAATATGCTTTGGTATGGCATTCGATGCTCGTTAATGCGCAAGGGATTTCCAGGAACCTGGCTCAAGATTTAAGCTTCAGTTAGATACGTGATCGAGATATGTGATCAAGATATGTGATCGAGATATGTGATCGAGCTTGCTTGAGGGTTCGGATTTTTCATCTTTTGGACGGATTTGACAATGAATGGAATAAAATTTCTGAACTGTGCAAAAAGTGTTGGTTCCAGAACAAACAGGTAGGTACCAGGTAAAGGTAAAATAGCGTGTTTTTTGGCATTTTTTTCATAATTCCAATAGACCAAAGTCCAACGTGAAAATAAACTTTTGAGACTATATTGTTCATTTGAACAAAAAACTGTATAAAAAAGGATTTTCTAAGATAGGGTGCTCGCCATGGTTAATTTGCATTGAATTTTGTTTTCTTATTTAACATTAACTTTGAGCCTATCGACAAACGCCTCCTTACAAAAATATTCTTACTCTGCTCTGCTTGTCATTCCGCTTTTGAGAAGACTATTTTACAACAACGCATTTCCTTACCTCGGGACACGCCCTCAGGTACAAAGTAAGACGTTTTCTTATCCACTTACGAACTCCAAAAACTGAAATTTTGGTGGTACAAACTACAATTAAATTATTAAAAAATGTAATCACAATTATTCACTTTATGCAACGATGTGCTGTTGGGCTTATTAAACAAAAATTGTAACATCCGACAACGTTCTAACTCTCAGTGCCCAATCAGTCGAGACTATTTCAAATTAATTAAACGAGGTAAACTGAAACTGAAAACCCCTAACTAAATGAGAATATTTTTGAGCGATACCAAGTTTGTGTTGTTGTGTTTTGAGTAATCCAACGGCCAAGCAGGTTCGTTTTTCTTTGTCTGCGTATGCCATACTAAAATCTATAAAAATAAACGTTAAATGTCTTCATAGTTGCGGAAAAAAGTTGGTGAACCCCGGGGGAACATAGGCATATACGCATGCGCCCGTATATTTGCACGTCTTTTCGTCTGCATACTTACTCTAGTACAGTTCGAAGCCAAAAGCTCAGCTTCAGCAGGTTCGAAAGGAGCTAGACTCTTCAAAAATCCATCCTCCTCGAATCCGGGTTTGAAAGGCATTGAAGCTTGTGGTCTAGAGAGTAGAAATTGTACTGAAATTGCGAAGCCTGCCATATCGACTGCAAATTTCCTGCCTCCTAGCCAACCATCATAAAACCCGACGAAAGTCCCATTTTTAACAATCGGTGAACTTACTCCTGCTTTGGTGATGAGACCCACAGGGAACAAGGAAACGCGTTTCGTATATCTAATCTAAAAAAAAATTTTTTTTTCTCAATCAACATTTTTGTCTGTTTTTACCTCACTAAATAAATCCAAGTCATATGTGTTGTCATCATCTGCAAAATAAAATGCCCCTGTATAGGCATTTTCTCGTATCCACTGCAAACCCCTATTGCGATTAGATACCCCTCGAGGTCTTGGACCTTTAGTTTTGTTTCTGTATTGTGCTGGCATCGGGGCTAAAAACAAGACGTCTCAGTTCACGTAACAAAATTACTGCGCCGGTGTAGTAATCGATATTAGCACGAATATACGTTATGCGACTTACCTATCATATAATGATATCTAATCCCAGACCTACGTAAAATATTATCTACAAGACTATTAGGACTGTAAGCGTCATCAATCACCAACCACACTAAATTGGGTACCAACATCAGGGTGTGAGACATTCTAGTCAGCTCTGCTAGTTGTTCTGCTCTTCTATAGGTAGGAGTGATTATGTATAAAGGAGGAAGATCTGAAGTCACTTTGCTTAAAATTTCTTCGCACTGAAAAGTAATTGACTGGTAAGAATACTTGAGGATATTAAAATGTAGCAGTACTTACCGGTGTTTTCCTGTCTGAGGGGTATTCACTTGAAGCGTAGGGGTAGTAAATATGGTACTGGACAAATAAGATTGTTGCACATATAAATACTATAAGGTACAGTTTCATAGGAATCTTCATAATTTGGGAAGCTATCTTTTCCTGAAAGAAAGACAATGCTAAGCTATCTATCGTTGAGACTGCATGTCCGCGCATGCGGCAAAGTGGAGGCCGCCTCAAAACACTTTGACGTGCAGACCTTGAAATTTATGAGATACGTACATCAAGATAATTATATTAATGTAATATTTTTTACTCTTAAACCTTGTGCAGTTTGACAGTTTGCGCAAGAGCAGTCTTTCGTTCTACGTAGGTTGATTGGATCGATTGATTTTTTGTGATTTTTTTCATTTTGACAGAAAGTTTTATTTCCATAGAAAACGAACAACCAGAATAATAAACTTTTAATGGCCTTTCATCTGCCCTAAAAAGATACATATAAAGCGATTTACAGTGAATAAATCCAATGAAACTAACATTTAAAGGTCATAAATATGCTTACACAAAAAGAACACACATATTCGACAATCATCTTTGAAAATTTGTCACGTGAAATTACGAAAAGTTGTTGACTCTCCGCTTACACTGATGGTACTGCCTTATCAAAAGACCCTTCCTGTGCATTGAAAGACATATCGTACTTCCTGCGGGACGCAGTAGAGAGCACGATAGTACTCGATGTAGTCGAATGTATACGTATAAATACTATTGTTCATGTCTAGATATTTATTTTGATCAATTAATACTAAAAAGATTGTTCGAAAAAACACAATTAAAGTAGATTAGAAGATTTAAGCGATATATTTATTAACCTTAAGCCATTGTAATTTTTTGTAAACGTTCCTATCTAAAGCACAAATAACGCAAATTAGTGCTGAAATATACGAACACTAACTAACAGAGGTACGGAAAAAGTAAATTTCGCTCGAAGAAATCTCGCCATTAATAAAAATCACTAAGTTTAATAAAGTTTGACGTATCGCCTCTCCTAACTTTCCCTAAAATTGCTAAAAACTTGCTGAAACCACAATTTTCTCATCGATCTACAGGATTAAAATGTCCGACTAAAGCCTATATTACAACTTTATGAATAGGATGATATTGAACATCAATTTTCTACCTTGCTGTTGGGTACCAATCCGAGTTCTGCTGGCAAGTTCATACTCTAGCAATACTAAGCTATCTTTCACTGTTTTGAACATATAATTTGCAATCAACCGTGGAAGGGCCGCAAACAATGTTATAACTATTTCGAAATATTCTACATAATATTTAATTAAAATCAGCTTATCGTCTTAAAATTATCAAGCAAAGCAAATACTAAGATCGTTGATGTGTGGTTTCGAAGCTGAATGAAGCAGTAGACAAATGATAGATGTTGTAAGTTTTATTGACGTAAAAAATTGCATGTATAACGCCATGTATGCATTACGACACAGCGCAATTCTACGTGGCGGTGTGACTGAATCCAAGCGGCTGCGCATTTGCTACTTACACTGTTTAATTAAGTTTTTAGCATATTCGAATAAAAATAAATCATTTGTGATAGTTAAACATAATTTTTCGCTAACAATTACACTATGCAAAGAAGAAAATTCAAATCATATTAAGAGTACACAAATTGGAACTTTCACTTTTGAAAACAATATACTCAAAGAAGATATTTATCACACATTACTAACGCTTTGCGCCTCATTTACAAACTAATTACTTTAACCACACAATATGTACAATTATACTATAGTTTAGGTACCAACCACACTTTCTCACTTCTAATAAAAGGCAAAAAACACTAGTCTAGACCGTGTTAAACAACTGATCTCAATTTTGATCGCATTTATGGTCCACTGTCTTGAAGGTTAGATAATTTCTTAAAACAGAGACAATTTCCTTACTATTATATCGATCTACTGCGACTTCCTCGTATTTAATTTAATTCGTGTACGTCTCTTGAGGCTCTACTGCTCTAAATGAAAAAATAAATTGGCACCTACCAGTAGATTATTGCATAGTTGCTCATTGTTCTCCTAATAAACCCGATCAAAGGCATACTTCTATATGTATGTCGGTTTGTTGTTGGCTTTTACTACATATGCTGACCCATTAAAAAACATTTTAGTTAATTAATTTTCCAATTAACTTTGACCACTTCAAGCTATTGAACAGCGTTCAGCGACAGTTACAACAAAAGCTTATTGCGACACTACCGTGGACTAGGCATTTTAAATATTTACTGTCGCTCCCCTTTGCTCTTTAATGCTCTGCTTCATTAAAGGGATGATCAATAAAAGGGATAGATTTGCCTGATATTGCCTATCATAGATGGCACACTACATCGGAGTGTTCCTATTACGTCTGCGCATTGATTTTGTCCAGAAGGAAAGAAACAGTTTTCTCGTTTTCCCGATGGTGGGGGGTGGATTTTGACGGGTGCCATCTATTGGTCTTGAGGGTTAATTTGCTATCGTATGTATCGATTTATTGTTCGTACAAAACCTGAAATCAATTTGTGTTACTGATTGCTGTAGAAGTTGTAACGCGAGAAATTAAATAGTTTTTAAAACAAGAAGGATAGATGGTGGTAAGTGAAATTTTACCAAATTTTAAAGTCTAATCTTGTATTATTTCAAGCTATTTTATTATGTATTGTTTTAAAGCTTATAATGCAAATGCTATTTTGTCTAGGCAGGCTGAAAGTGCAACATTATTGGCCCCTGGATGCGCACTTAAAAGGGTACTTTAAGCTCCAGGGAGTAAAGGGAATTTCATAAATTCACCACAAGAGTCGTCGAGTGGCAAAAATCTGAAGATTTCCTAGTTTTAAGTCAAGAAATTCAGATCCGTTGATAATTCGCTTGAAAAAATACTTTCTTTCTCGCATTAACAGGGTTTTTATTGTGTTTTGCCCGATTGTATTTATTTAACGTGGATATCTACGGTACAATTACGGTGGCATCTAGTTATTTGTTTGATATTATATCACGTCTTTAGAATATATGTGATATATGAAAAACAACATTTTAACAATTAGGATACTTTTCAGTATTCAAAACAATAGAAATCAAACACCGAATTTGGAAGTTTACCCTGCACTGCAATTAATAGTTTCAAACTAATCAAGGCTCGGATGAATATTGGCTTCCCATGTTATTATCATATTCGTTTGATCTAAGAATTTCAATAATTCAAAAAAAAGACCACTTAAAGGTATATAAATCGTCAATAGAACCTACTGAGAAAACACTGTTTTTTTTTATTATACTTAACTAAATATAGTACTGCATCTTTATTCGGTAAAACTTCGTATATGCATTATGGCAAGATCGGTTAAATGTCTCTTATTAAAGCCAACTGAAGCGCTTCAATAAGCTCTTCAGTTAGCTTTAATAAGAGCTTATTGAAGCTCTTCAGTTAGTTCCGCTAAGCCCCTCAATTTAAATGTTCGATTTTGTTAGCTTGGATGGGAAACCACATACAGGCATTCCTTTTGTTCATAAATCTCCACCAATACGTGATCACGATACCAGTCAAATCATCGATCGTTTTCCATTCTCGTGTTGACTAAATACTCAAATAGCATATTTAAGATACACTTCAATCCTTTTTTTTTAAATTGAAATAAATGTTTTATTACTTTTGTTTAACCGTATTTGGTTGATCTTAACTAACCTGCGGATTTAGATATTCAAAACAAGTTTTCGATTTTTTCTGTGTGGGGCCGTAAAGCTCAAGCATATTTGACCGTATTAAGTTGTTTCTTAAGTATGCCAATTTCGAAAAATAGACTTGAAAATGGCAAGTTTTGACCTTTCAGAGGGCTTAAAGATAAAAAAAAATCATACTAATTACAATGATATACATTGACTTTCGAGTCAATTATCTCTTCTACCATTTTAATAACAGGGTACTATCAGACATTTATTTCAATAAAAAAATGACTTAATAAAAAAACTAAACTAACCGTAAACTAAATAAATAAATAAAAAATAATAATAATATCTGAGGTCTGTGTTCAGTAGGGATAAGATCCGTGGGAATTCGATATATTCGTAACGTGAGCGTAAGCCCTGAGTCCCTCTTCAGACAATATTTCTGGTGGCAGATACTTTTGAGCTTGAATCCTTAAGAAAACGATATATATTTTTTTTCATCCCTGAAGGGAAGGTCTTTTACTACTAGCGACTGACCACTCTAGGGTGGTACCAAATCAGCGTTGTCACTCTAACCCCTTGAAATTGAGGTGAAATCAAACAAACTCTAGTAGGAAACAACATTTACTTAAACTATGTAATTTTTACACGTTAAAAGTTTATTTAGTCTCCATGTGAGACTAGCATACGATTTAATATTGCACATGAAAATAAAGGGATTACTACTTACAAATTACCTTTTAATTATGTCATATACAGGTAGAGCAATATTTCTTATAAGTATAATTCGCTTGTTAAGATGAGCAGTCCAAATTCACACGTTAAGATGAGCAGCCTTGATTCGCTCATCTAGCACTGCGCTTATGAGGCCAGTTGGTGACTTCTCACATGCGCATTAGTCACCTAGACCACTGAATTTCAGTAAAATGACGAAACTTCTCATTGAAGGATCATCATACTCTTTTAAAATGAGAAAACAAAATAAGCATAACGCTGACGGACATTACACAAGGTCGGTATGGTTGACTTGCGGTCCCTGACGAATCTAATGGTAAACACTGTCGAAACTGCAAGCTTGAAAATCTTTAAAGGAAAACGGTGAAGTAAACAACACCACAAATGACAAAGCTAAAATAATTACTATGAAAACCGTCCTGAAACATTCAGCAGGGTATCGCGATGTAGAAACAGCTATAGAGCTTTAGTGAATATGTAATAAAACTGAAAGCTCTGCCCTTTTAGGAAAAGCCGAACTGATAAAAATCTGTTTATGTGGGGGACTTTGATGTGCGAAAGCGACGAAGAGTTAAAGTTGAGACCATTTAGAGAAATGGAACTGACTATTTGATGTTTATTTACACGGATATATGCTGGCTATTATTATTTAAATACAAGGTACAAGTAATGGTTATATTTTCACTATTTGGTCTTAGGGAGTATGGAAATTTGCATAGAGCTCAATGCAAAGCGCCCTCATCAATACTTAAATCAACCTTTTTAGAACACTCTATACACTGGCCTAATACAACGGTCACAACAACTTAGACGCGTACATAGGAACTGACATAAAAGGGCTAATAAAATGATGAATATCTCTTTCAGCTGTACAAATACTACCCCCTGACGCCACTGGAGGTACTGGACTGTATTCGCTAGCACCAACCGCTGCTCCAGAGTGCTCGTGGAGCTTCCTCATGTGCTTTTTGAGATCAAAGTTACGGCAGAAGCCTTTACCACAGACCCGACATGTAAACGGCTTCTTGTCGTTATGGGTATGCATGTGGAACGTAAGGTTATAAACTTGGTGAAAAGCTTTGGAACAAACAGAACATTTGTAAGCTTTCTCCCCACTGTGAGTCAGTTTATGGTTCTTATAGTTGCCCTTCTGATGGAAACCTTTTCCGCAGTATTCACACACAAAGGGCTTATAGCCGTTATGTATTCTTGCATGCGTATTCAGAGTAGATGACCTATTAAAGGCCTTCCCGCATGTATGACACTTATGCGGTTTTTCAGACGTATGAATGATTTTGTGTCTGCATAAAGTTGACGCTTGTCTAAAACCCTTCCCACATATCTTGCACACAAAAGGCCTTGCGCCTGTGTGAACCGGCATATGCCTCGTAAGGTTGTAATGCGCATTGAAGACTTTCCCGCACTCGCCACATTCAAACACTTTAGCCTTTGGAGCGTACGAGTTTGACTCTCCATTTGCGTTGTTGTTGTTGTTGTTGGTACTGCCACCACTGCTCTTGGGTGCTGGCTTTATTGAAGAATGAGCTTTAGTAGCGCTTTCCAGAGGGACCTGAGGCGGCAGCCCGGAACTATTCTCGTTGCGGTCTTGTATTGCCGGGTTATACAGGGACATGGACCCTAGCATCAGTTGACTGGGATGATAGTATACTAGAGGGTAGTTCTGCAAAAGTTCGTGTGACTGGAGCACATTAGGGACATATTTTTTGAAAGCGGATTCGAACGCTGAGGAGTAGGAGAATGTGAGATTTTTTTCGTTGTCTAAGTCTTTTTTTTTCTGCTTGACGTCGGGCTCCATGATTTTGGCTATTGAAAATTTGAGAGTCCTGGAGGGCGGAGGAGAAACTGATGGAATGTCGTTGTGTAGTTTGGTCGATGTTTCTGGCGCTGCCATGATGGAGTCTCTCTGTCACATCTGAAATCAAAAATAGACCTTTTTTGAAAACTTTTCTTTTATTTGTTTCAATTTAATTAATTACAAAAAAATAGTTCCTAAAAGGCACTGCGGGCTCAAATAGCTTAAGCTCGAAATATAATAAAAATACGAATGAAGGATTCCTAAAAAGTTTCCTCCTCGCCGTTTAATTTCCCTGCTTTCCATCTCCAGAAGTACGACGAGAAAACAGTCAATTGGCTTTCGTCAAGGGAAAAATGCATATCGAAAACGCTTTGGATCTCAATAACAGAAAATCAATGAGGCGTGCACGGATTTCCCAACTTGGCTTATAACCTGTCACATCCCAACAGACATATTTTAAAAACTCGCATATTATTGTCATGAATTTTATTCGAGTTTGCTTATTTTGAGAAATTTATTATTATGGCTCGAAAAATAGCGATTACTAAATGAAAATTGACTAAATAAAGAGAACTAAATATACTTCGTGACATAGAAAGGAGAACACCCAGTAAAATGGTTTTATTTAAATAATTTTTGGTATGCGTGTTTCGTACGTTCAGGCAAATACTTCATTAAAAAATTGAACAAATTTAATTGTTAAAAACCAAAAAAAATTAATAATTTGTCGGTCCTTTGCGGTATCTTATACATTCCTGTACACGTTTAGGCATGGATCTAATGAGGTAATTGATATTCCATTGGGGGACCTCATTCCAGACCAACTGGACAAAATGACATAGCGCCTCTAGGGTTTCTGGAAGACGGGGGAAATAGTGCAACCTTCTACCTACAATATCCCATACATGTTCAATCGGTAAGTGGTCTGGAGATTGAGGTGGACAAGGTAACAAATTGATTTGCATTTTGGTGAAAAAAATCTATAGTCACTCTAGCCACATGTGGTTGCATATTGTCTTGGTGGAAAACTGCATTAACAAGAATTTCCAGATAAGACAAGCAATAAGGTTTCGGGACTTCTTCTTAGTCTCGTTGGGTTATCAAACTGCCGAAAATGAAAAGTAAAGGTCGCCTGCTAGCATATGCAATAGCACCCTAAACCATTACTCCAACAGGCTGATGGACATTCTTCTGTATTTTAAACTGAGGATCTCGTCTTTCACCCCGTTTTATTACTATTGCCTGCCCATCATACGTGCCCAAGGAGAATCTGGATTTATCCCATCCTGGATATTATCCCATTCCAGATTGCGATGTATCCGTTATCTGCATCATTGCAGTAGATTTTGACGATGATTCAAGATGAGGGGTAACACAAGGTGGGAACGGCAGGAAATCAGTCCAAAATTCCTTATGCAGCGATAAATGGTTCGAATACCAAAGGGCCTTCCATACTCAGAACACTATTGATTCGCCAGCGTCCTCGATGAGACGAACCTATCTGGTAGAGACATAATTTGTAGGCGGCGATCTTGGCGTTCTTTAGTTCTTTGGGAAATCTCAGTACCTGTCCTTCTGCTTGTTTGCTCTTGTCGGAACCATGCCTAACAATATCTCACTATAGTTTTTACATTACGGTCCAATCTATTGGTGATTTCCCTAAGTGACCGATCAGTCTCTAGTAGATCCACCATTTCACTTTTTCCAAACTCGCTAAATTGTTGAAAATTTCGCTGCATTCTGCGTCTAGGAATATTCGATTAATTGAAAATCACTTTCTGAGCACACTATACACCAATTATTGATATTTGCGGTCATTTTGTTGATATTTCATTGCAATTTTTACTTAAAAAAAAGCACTAAAATTCCTGATAACTTGTAAATACATTGATAAATATGGCTGAAAATTTAAATTTAATCGTTTTTTGTGTTCCCATGTACAAACATGCACACCAAAAATTATTTAAACAAAACCATGTTAACGGGGTGTTCCCTTTTCTATGTCACGCGGTATAGTTATGACAATTGAAGTGTAAAAAAATGTTGCGCGCTAAAGTTTTGCTAAATTGAGTGGAAACGCCTAGTGTGCGGAGCGCAGCATGAACTCAAGATTGTACAGGTAGTTAATTAAATATGTAAGCAAACCTCAGCGGGTGAATCTGAAAAATTTTAGGATGTTTCAGACTCTCTCCCATCTTTGAGTCACGACTGTCCCTTTATGCAAAATTTCAACGAGCATTTCCATAGTAGAAAAAAGTAATTAAAAACCAAAATTTGCGTAAACTGCGAAGCGTGTTATATCAATGAATTTCTAAAATAAGGTTGCCTTAAAATCGATAAAAACTTATCAGGGCCGTATTTTGGAAAAAAAATTTGTACGTAAATTAAGGTGCGAAAAATTACTGGTGAATCGAATATCGCACGTGCAACTATGAGGCAAATTTGAAAAACTCTGCAACAACTCGTCCTTTTAACTGAGCTTAAAGTATGGAACTATCAAACGGAACTTCAAAGCTGTGCGCCACTGTTAATATTGGCCGTCTATAAGGGCGGTCACATTTGGTGGCGGGTTTGACTCCCCGAGAACTGAGGGGGTTAAGGGTGTCGTGTCGCATCAATTCAGGCGCAGTTGATCGTTAGTGGTTCGGTGATGGCGGGCCCGAGGCACGAATCGTGGCGCAAACAAATTGCTCGCGTCCTGCTTACTGCTGTCACCCACAGGGGTCGCGCTGCAAGCGGATCTTTCCGGACTGGCTGATTAACTAGAAACGAAGCTCATGAACGCCGGTCCACGGTTTTCCCTAATTGACTTTTATCTCCTTTTATTGACCAACAAAGGGTTGGCTCTAATTTAATATATACGTATTACAACCCGCACTGGATGCCCAAATATTTGGTTTACACTTGCGTAGAGCAGAAACTTCCTATGCGGATATCCGCCCCTTTAAATCGCTTTAGTTTTTATTTAAGTACGCCTGAAACAAACCATTACATTTAATTAGGCGAAGACGCAACGAGTTGATAATCCGTTCACAGTGCGCCGAATCGAAGTTAGCGCGAGACCCTGCGGGCTCACACGAGCGGTTGTTTTTCGGGCATCTAGGCGAATTTGGGGAAAGCGAGCGAGAACGAAATACTATTTTGGGGACATTTTTTACTGGCGGGATTCACGATGGAGCCCGATCTCAAACACATTTACACGCCTAATATCTTGATTTGTTTCCACTTCTCTTTTAACTGAAATTTGCAGGTTACGCAGAGTGCCCGATAAAATTAATTTACATGCACGTTGGTACGCACATGTGCCAAATTAGGGGCGCAAAAGCCAATTTATCGGCATATACGAAACCAATTTCGCAAAATCCCGGATTTTCCATGTTTCTAGTATATGTGTCTAATAAAATATAATAACTTCCATCCCGCGCGTACACGGTGATGACCGATTATAAGTGTCAGCAGTTGCTGGCATCTCAATTGCCGATTACGGGGAGCAGAACAGAACAGATCAAGTCGACTGGGGTTGTCGGGGGTAGTTGTTAAGGGATTGCCGACAAACATGGAAACGATTCTCATCTGTCACTCTCGAGGGTGGTGTGGAAAATCAATCTGCAGTTATCACCCAAAATTGTCGAATTAAAGATGTTTTAATGTGGAGGCAAATTCGGGAAATAAAATTGATTTATCAGTTGAGTAACGCACCCTCAACGAACGGCAATGAGATTTTAGTCCCATAGGCACCGGTGTAATTATCTTTGATAAATATTTGCTCGGTATTTACCTTTCAAGTATCGGGGTTCGACTTGCCGCCGATGGAAAAGTTTAACGTATAGGGATACGCTTCCACACCCCCCGATCCGTCCAGTTTTTAATCTCTTCCTTAAATCCCACTTACAAAATCATTCGCAATAAGTTTGGATTACATCTGTTTCATTCTCTTGCACATACGAGAGCCATAACCCATTATGCCTTGTATGCAAAATTCAATATTAACTTTCTACATTACGCCCCATTTTTTTTTGGGCGCAGAAGTATTGTTTATTACGAAGGAATGGAATTTTAAGTAAATCGAGTCTTACAAAACAGCCACGATTACTAAAAACCGAAAGTTAGGATCCAAATTGCATTTTACAGATATCTTCGAATCTATTAAACTGATAAATTATTATTGCTAATTCGTTGCAGTCATAGAGTACGACGGTTGAGTAATAAGGTGATTTTTTGTGTTTAAGCCGATGAATGTTTGGAACATCAAATTTCGAAGCTTTATCAAATATTTGAACACCGAAAAAAGCTTAAAATTGAGATTTAAAGCACGCATGACTGATCTTGACCAATAGAGCGTTGATGGACAAGATAAAAGAAGTATAAAAATTCGTCATCGTGTAGTCTTTCATCACGCCTCACTTCACCTACTTACATGCAAAAAAACCAAATACTTTAATTATTTTTTACACGAATATGTAAATTTAGTGGCTGAAACCCATGAGCAATGTTTGATTGTGGACTGTAACGTCCATTTTGCACACTTTGATTCCCTTTCGACGATCCACGCAACTGTTATTTAGATTGCCCTTTAGAGGATAGCAATCCAGGTAGTCCCTCTTGAGTCATAAAAATACAGAACTTCTAAAAATCTTAAACCTGTTAAAGACGCAAACTATGGGCAAGTCTGACGCTGATTCCGGCATTGACTAGTCTCTTGACGTGTTTGTCATTTACGCATGGAATTTCTACGCATGTCTGGCTTCCGGTTTTCGCACTGCGCGAGCGCGAATGCATTACACGATTTGCACAAAATTAATAGTTTCGCTGTGTTGTTGAACATCGATTTCCACTCGAATTATGACAAAAACATTCGGATCCAATCAAAATAACAAAATTAACTCGACCCAGCCATCTCAATTTAGGATCACGTTTACGCTCGGCATGCCTAATAGGCATGATAAATAAATATCGCAGGAAATAATCGCTTGAATTTGTACACCCCGAACAATACGGTAAAACGAAGGGCTGTGGGGTCCAGGCCTCGTCATATCCGGCACGTGTGCCAAATACTTTTTATACAGTTTAACCGCCTTTCAGCTTTACGCCGGAAAGATAAAGCCGCCGACGAAATTACCCTTAAATTATGCATAAATTGTTTACATTGCATATTGAACTCAAACTATTAAAATAAATGGTTGATCGATTAACTTATGTAATTTACCCATCCAGGATAATCGGTCTTGGAAAGGCTTGAACTGTACTAGAAAATCATATCTGTGCACTTTTTGGAACGATCTGTCCGGCTGACATTTGCTTCGAGGTGCCTAGGGCTAAAAGCTCACGAATTTAATTTAATTCACCCTTTTATGCAAAACGGACAAAAGGAAGTGAGCAGACCACCGCTGAAGTCCCTTATCTAGGTATACTGATTTTTTATTTCGAAAACCTCAGTGTAGTGACAATGATTAATTCTTCACTTTATCGTCTATTTAAATCGGCCAAAGCACTTCACTGAATTAACACAATCACACTTTTGGTTATCTTAGGTAAGTCGATAATATGTCACCAATAGTGCGAATGGTCAACAAAGCTTTAAATAATTTTTTTGTATTGTTTTCTCAGTCGGTGATTTTTTTTTAATTTTCTCTTTGTTGATGTTGATGCCCACCATTAATCGGCGAATTGATTGTCACCAGTAATCAACTAGAGATTCAAAACGAGCCATTCAAACATACATCAATAACTCTAGATTGTTTGTCAAAGAGATTAGAGCTACGACTAAGGAAAAGGGATGAATATTTTATTTCGTTAGGTGTTGCGTGCGTGAATGTTTAGCCATCAATTTAGAGGATTATTTATTCTAAACGTCCATCGTTGCTATCTGGTCAGCTACGTGGCTAATCGCCCTTTCTCCGCCATATTTTTGCCCCAAATGAGTTCTATGTTCAGACATCTCACGCACAATCAGAATAATACTGATTTAGAAGGGAAGGAAATCAGTTTTATACATGGGGTTTCGGAGAAATGCTACTATAAATTCACACAGTAAAAACGGAGTAAAATAGCTCTTCTGCAGAGTAGTTTGAATAAAATTAGCGATTAGTGTCTGGATGAAGGAGGTCATGAACGGATAAATATCAAGGAATCGGGACGACTGCAACATGAAAAATTATCTGGTGCTTCAAGTAACCGTTGCCTGGAAGACGTTCTTTGCTCCGTCCGTATACGGTGCCAAAGATGTGAACTTCACTCACATTGAAATTCAGCTGAATGAACGCAAACTCTTGCAAAAATTCAGCTCAATGAAAAGATTCACTACCCGTTTCGCACCTACTAAGACCTCCAAAGATCCTTCTCGTACCTTCAAGAAATGTCAGAATGTGCCTTTTTCGAGTTATTCCGAAAAATATAGGGGTACTACCTTCCACAAAAGAACTGAACAACCGTGACCTGCGCCGGTTTCTCAGTTCATCCCCGAAGCAACCCAGTGACGACATTGATTTTGAAGAAACTCGTCATCATCTACATACGCAACCATCAATGCGGCACTTGGAGTATAAGAGAAATTGTTGAACACTCAACGGTCAGCCACCCAAGGATTCCACGAAAACATTATTATAGAAGTTAGGACGGTTATGAGCAACTAAGGACTATTGTACTGCTATAAGACAACATTGACACCTTGGTAAGTCACCGAATCCCACGGAATGGGGGTCGCACTTGGAACCTCAATAACCATCGAGCTGATCATGTTCTTGTGGATACGAGGTGGACCACGCACTCCTTTTTGGTTAGTCAAATTATGGAAGTTGACTTTACGACAAAAAAACAATTAATGTAACAATAAATTAGTAGACTGCGTTAATAGAGCCGGGATATAATAAAGCCATCAAAACGCAGCGATGCGAACGTAACGGAAAATAAAGTGGTGGAAAATAATCGTTAAATCGCGCAAGTCGTTTAGCCATGAAAAAACAGCTGGGGTGGATTTCGAGCAATCGTAATTACAACATATGTCAGAAAATTCAAGAAAACCACAGGGGAGTGGTCCTGTGGCTGCTTCCATACAAATTCACGTTCACAATGAATAATTATACAGGCGGATACAGACGGAGCTGACTGAAATCACTCGGAGTACAAACGGCGCGGATTTTTATTCACCATAGGCGTGCCCCTAAGGGAGCCGACGCAACCCCCCGTATCGCATAAAGCCCTGAAACACTCTGTGGCTTTATTTAAATGTGCAGCACTATCCGAAAAAGTCTGGAGCAGATGTAACTGCAACGGAACATAATCAGTAATTGCGCGATCCTCTACCCTACATTAAAGATCTTGATTTCTTGATATAAAAGGCACATTGCTTCTAGAACTCAATGAACGGGCATGTGGGCCGCCTTCCGGTACCTTATTTCTTCCGGCAAATCTTTTGTACTTCAAACGCGCACGCGACTCAAACCCCTTAAGACTTTCTTGCCAAGGCAAAGAAGGCGGCCAGGGATCCACTTACGACTTCCTGCATCTGCAACTACACCTTTTGTGACTTCGCCCAAGAACTATGTGCCCTATATTACTGATTCCTATGACATTTTAATCATATTTGGGGTGCGTTTTGATGTTTCTCATATTACTCGCGACATTCGTCAAATCGTGACCGGCAACAGTTCCAACAGAGGGAGGGAAAGTGTGTCAGTTCCACAATTGGTTCCTCGTCTTAACTATACTGCGTGACATGAATAATTTTTGGTATGCATGTTTGTACATGGGAACACAAAAAACGATTAAATTTAAATTTTCAGCCATATTTATCAATGTATTTACAAGTTATCAGGAATTTTAGTGCTTTTTTTAAAATAAAAATTGCAATGAAATATCAACAAAATGACCGCAAATATCAATAATTGGTGTATAGTGTGCTCAGAAAGTGATTTTCAATTAATCGAATATTCCTAGACGCAGAATGCAGCGAAATTTTCAACAATTTAGCGAGTTTGGAAAAAGTGAAATGGTGGATCTACTAGAGACTGATCGGTCACTTAGGGAAATCACCAATAGATTGGACCGTAATGTAAAAACTATAGTGAGATATTGTTAGGCATGGTTCCGACAAGAGCAAACAAGCAGAAGGACAGGTACTGAGATTTCCCAAAGAACTAAAGAACGCCAAGATCGCCGCCTACAAATTATGTCTCTACCAGATAGGTTCGTCTCATCGAGGACGCTGGCGAATCAATAGTGTTCTGAGTATGGAAGGCCCTTTGGTATTCGAACCATTTATCGCTGCATAAGGAATTTTGGACTGATTTCCTGCCGTTCCCACCTTGTGTTACCCCTCATCTTGAATCATCGTCAAAATCTACTGCAATGATGCAGATAACGGATACATCGCAATCTGGAATGGGATAATATCCAGGATGGGATAAATCCAGATTCTCCTTGGGCACGTATGATGGGCAGGCAATAGTAATAAAGCGGGGTGAAAGACGAGATCCTCAGTTTAAAATACAGAAGAATGTCCATCAGCCTGTTGGAGTAATGGTTTAGGGTGCTATTGCATATGCTAGCAGGCGACCTTTACTTTTCATTTTCGGCAGTTTGATAGCCCAACGAGACATAGAAGAAGTCCCGAAACCTTATTGCTTGTCTTATCTGGAAATTCTTGTTAATGCAGTTTTCCACCAAGACAATATCCGACCACATGTGGCTAGAGTGACTATAGATTTTTTTCACCAAAATGCAAATCAATTTGTTACCTTGACCACCTCAATCTCCAGACCTCTTACCGATTGAACATGTATGGGATATTGTAGGTAGAAGGTTGCATTATTTCCCCCGTCTTCCAGAAACCCTAGAGGCGCTATGTCATTTTGTCCAGTTGGTCTGGAATGAGGTCCCCCAATGGAATATCAATCACCTCATTAGATCCATGCCTAAACGTGTACAGGAATGTATAAGATACCGCAAAGGACCGACAAATTATTAATTTTTTTTGGTTTTTAACAATTAAATTTATTCAATTTTTTAATGAAGTATTTGCCTGAACGTACGAAACACGCATACCAAAAATTATTTAAATAAAACCATTTTACTGGGTGTTCTCCTTTCTATGTCACGCAGTGTAAATCCCCAGTAGAAAATGAGTACCTATGGCTCCAATAAATTCAAAATAGTGATTAACTCGTGCTAGTTGATGCCACGCGTATTCAAACTGTTAGACGCAAGCCAATTAAAATGCGAGTTGTAAACGAGCAAGTGAACGTCACGCATTGCGCGAACCGGGGCACTAATTTCATGATTTAAATCGGAAATTCTCCCTGGGTCTGAGCATTGGATTTAATTATTGCTGCGAAATTTCCTTTTATAAATCGACTAAAACCGTGTTGAATTAGATTGTTAGAATTCAGTTTTCTGAAAACTAGGGTAATTGTAGTCCTTGCTTAAGAGAAATATTCCTCCCTCGCAGGGCTTGCGCGGTACTAGGGTCACCTCATCGCTGAAACCTGCATAAAGAAATCGACGGTTACTGCCCAACTAAAAACTTTAGAAGACTTTTATACCAAATAAAATATTTAGGTATTACTTTTACTGTTAAACTATTAAATCGTCCTCTTCACAGTCATCAGGTGTATCTACCAATTTTTGGCTTTTTGACATCAACATTCCGGAAACATATGTCTCTTTTTACATATTCCTCTTCATTGCACATACCCCTACTACTCACATACATCACGCATACAGGTGATTGTTTGATTTGTTCTAAATTCGCGGTGTCCGTCAAAATGTACTATGTTACTGCTGTCCTCCCGGACGTGATTTTTCTGCTAGCCGAGGCTTTGAAGTAGGGTGACGCCTCTTCGAATAACTGTTGATATAGGTGGAACGTTTTCAATTCGACTCCGGGGGTGGCTAGAAAGTTGATGTTTAGTAAAGATCGAAACGTCGGATTTTACATGTGGCAGCGCCACGTCGTACAAGACCAATGTTGAAGTGCTAGTCACTTTGAATTAATTTTTGAAATACTGAAGAAAAATTAAGATCACTTTTTTCAAAATTTCGGGTTTTCTAAAGCACCGATATAAGTCATCAAAATTTTCCGAACCTTGCTATCTCGTATTGTAGATAGGTCGTACCGCGATCCTCACAGTTCGACTGCAGAAACTAACGTCATGTAGGTTATCGCGTGTTACACCTTTAGAATACCTAGGGTGTTTCTCTTGTCTCTTAGCACTAACTTTCGGTTAGGGCAACCTATCCCCCTGAAAATGTAGGCTATGTGCCAAAGGTTAATAAAAATGTTAACGAGGAGGCGTCAATATATCAAGTACTGGTACAAATAATCCCATACACGCGATGGCACGGGTGTCGTTATGCACACGTAAGTCAATTACAATAAAATTAAGTGAAAGGGCGGAAACCATAAAAGTTCACCAGGCATATTACTTCATACCCTTTAGGATAGCTTATTTGTGGACGCCCTCCGCGATGATATATTAGGGATGTTATGGTAGTTCAAGCGTGGCAAGGCTGTCGAATTCATTCATAAACACGAAATAAAATTTCAGTTTAAATAGTGAAATATTGGAAACGATTTAAGACCGTAATGAATTTCGAGACGTTAAATAATTGTTCGTAACCATCAGTCAAAACCACGATCGACTTTTGCAAAACATATTTTTAATATTCTTAGCTGAGGGCGTTAATGTAAAAGCAAATCGGGCACACAAAAGCCATCTTGAGTGTAATTTAGAGGCATAAAAGATGTAAATATTGATTGAAATGAGAAAAATATCCCGCTTGAAATATGCTTTATTCTAACGGGGTTGTGCATATCAAAGAACATGTGGCCCAACTAACCTTTTGTTTTTATTTAAGAACCCTTAATGCTCGCTCTATTCTTTTTTCAACTTAGGAATATTTCGATGGGGTAAGTTTTAAGTGTGGTTGGCAGCGGAACGGGCCCTTTCATGTTTTTATTGCTGGTAATTATGCGATGGTCCCAGTTTGTGCACTGCCGATAATCAACGACAGTGCCCAATGGAGGTGCCGCAAGTGAAAATGTATCGACATAAGTATCAATCAAATTTCTCATTTCTATGATATATTAAGAACACTAAGCAATAAATATGTGTTTAAAAACTTCGGGAGCGAAATCTTGACTATTTTTCAATAAAAAATTTTAATACATAACGGTCCTTGGCACCATTATCGGGAAGATACAGGGCCTCCATGTCTCGTTAAGATACCACGACTTTTCTTCAAAACGTAAAATATTTGATAATACATTTTTTGAATTATTTATTAAATCTGGTACAAAAAAGTTCTTTTAAACTTTTTCCTCATGTCTCATCGATTTCGAGTACCTATATTCGCAGTACTGCCACTGATTATTGCACAAATTACTGATATTTCAATATTTTTAAACCAAAAACCGACACAGTGCGCAAAAACATCGCAGCTAGATCACTTTTCTTCAGAATTGGAAGAGAAGTTCAAGAATAGCTTCTATTTTTCGAAGAAAAACTGTTCTCGTGCAATTTTTGTCTTTAAAAATATCCAATGGCGGAATTAAAAACGTTTTCTTTGCGTATGATTGTGCATTTTCTTGCGCAAAATTTGCACATTTCGAGTGTAATTTTTTTTTAATAACTTTTAAACGCAATTATAACAATTTACATTTTCATATAAATGCTGCCAAAGTACCGTTAACATTCTTTAGAATTTCTTATCTCAAAATAAGCCAAGCAATCACCTCCTGAGGTTTGTCAAACCACTGTTCATTTCACCATATTTGATACATTTTTATATTTTTATAAGTAGAAATACCAAAAATGTGTGTTTTAATTTATATTACGTTACACATAAATTTTTTGAGAAAAGTGTAACGTTCATGTATTTTTCGTAATCGTAAAGGTTATTTTATTTTGTTTAACGAGTAACCATAAAGAATCATGAAAATGTGATTAAGGTTGACAGAGTATTCCTTATAATATGACTGAAAAAGGGTGTATAAATAATTTTTTTTAATACCACAGATATTTGCGCATTGGTTACATTTCACTTATCAACTTACGATTGAGTTTTTTCTTCACTTTTTTTATTTAAATGACTGTCTGTAAATTAAACTATTATTTAATTTATTTCCGCATACTCAGTAACGCACAAATTTTTTTGCTTTTTTTGGTTAAGTAATTTGATGCAATTTATCCGACGGCTATTAAGAGGGTTAAAATCTGGTTCACGTATGCATAAATATCAGTATAAAACTAAAAAGACCTACTACATATGTAGGTAATTATCAAATTATTGGAGTTTAAATTGGTATGCTGGTGTTTATGTCATTTATAAATTGTTTATGTCAAATGTAGTATCAAGATTTGACTAGCATCAATATAATAATTGTTTTTAGCATGTAGAACTACAATATTTTTTTAGATGTTGTGTTTTTTTGATGCAAATACTTTATAATGGTTCAATGGTTTTCGTCCTTTTTGTATATGTCACAAAAACAAAATTTTGTATCATAAATTAATAAAAAAAAAAACCTCTTTATAATTTTGTTAACTCAATTGTACCAATTAAACTACTTAAATAATAATATAAAATGAAAACATGTACACTGAATTGCGATTAATACGATTTATTTAATCTGTTGAAATGATACATTTTTAATCAGTTAATAGCTTATTAACAAGATTTGTTAATTGGAAATTAAAAATGAACGAGTTATCTGTACCACCGAAGAGCGAGTGATTGGAAGCATTCGTTGTTTTTGACATGCAGATTATTGCAATCAAAACATCCATTTTAAGAGGTTTTTATTGGGAAACAAATTTTATTTCAATGATGGAAAATGATATTGTTGATAGAATGAATTAACAAGGGCTGGACACACGAATTTTTTTAAAAGGATACGAATAATTTTTGTTAAAATCAAAAAGAATCGACGATTAAAAGAAGTTAATAAATTTTTGATACTTTGACTTTGAATTTAAATAAAAATTGTTTAAAAAGAAAGTTTTTAGATAATAATAAATAGCATATCGTTACAATTATGTCAGAGGAGATTTTTGATCTGAAATTTTCACCGTCAAGTTTTGTTGTGTAAGTTTGCCTTATTATGTATGTTCTAGTATTTTTACGCTCTGTTTTGTAATTTGTAGGCGTTACAGAGACGTGTTCCTAATAATCGGAGAATATTAACAAAAAAGTTAATAACTATCATCCAGGTTTAACTTTAGACACAGACAGATTTAGACTTGACATAACAATACCTACCATTACTTTCCTCACGATTGTCACGGTATTGTTGTAATTAACAATATTAATATTGAATAAAATATAAGTAGGGCTCAATCGATTACTGGTAATCTCTGCATCTCTTCACCACTTCAAATTGCATTATCCAACGTTTAGTCTTTGTTTATGATATTAATAATGTTTTTTACCAATAATATGCCTGAATTACTATTTCAAAAAAAGAGTGCATGTATTAGTTCTAAAAGATATTGCATGAGTGTGCACAGTATTCGTCGCGTGTTGATGAATTTTATTAGATCTGCATTAAAAATTAGTGTTTTAATAATTTAACCTCTGAAAAGAGTAATTTGATGAAGAATATATAGTAAAATATAGTTGATATTTTGTAGAAAACAAAACATAATTTAATTATAATTTCGCATCAGCCATGAATTATGCAATCAACCACTTCAAAAAAAAAAAACATTAAATGTAGTTCCACGTTGGATTCACTTTGTTGCAGCAGCATTTTTATATTTCTGAACGGTGTGAATGGTTAAATAGCATAGCTTTGTCGGTTCATTTTTTAACCCCCCCATAAATTCCTAGAACTACGAATTTGCTAGAATGATAACCATCATCAATCTCCGCAATCCAAAAATTTTGTGATAAATTAACGAACCATGAAAATTAATCATCGTCATACATTTCGCGTGTGTCGACCCTTTTAATCACATGCAAATCCAGTAAAACAGAATAATGGGTAACGATACGGGCTTAATTAAATCTATCTGTCTTGTGCGATTTGAGGAAATTTAATAATTTTAATTCGCATGAGGTCGGAAGCAATCGCGCTACTAGCTGTATTCGATTTATTAATGTTATGTAAGAAATATTATAAAACAACCGCAGGTGTGGCATCCTAAGTATAGTATCATGCCATGTTGAAAACCGCACATAGACTTACCCAGAAGATAAAAATCCAGGAAATTCAATCCATCCGCATCCTAAAATCCAAAAACTGGCAAACTAACAGTCTCTAGGAAGCCATGTTCGAAAATGTCCTTCATTTTGCACTTCTCACACATCAATCACCGAGAAACATGTGTCACTAAAATTGGGCAGCCTCAAAGTTGTGGAGTCAATGGGTCAACTAACTTGAAGGTGTTTAAAAAAATATGTGGCAGGAAGAGGTAAATAGTGATAGGTAGCTCTCCAAAAGGGCAATCACGGAAAGCAAGCAGTTGTTGACAGTACCATAACCTTTGCCCCCCCTCGCATCGCAAAAGCGCAGCACCAACAAGACACTGGTGTAAAGAAGGGCCATTTGCATAAATTTGTTATAGAGCATCCTCATCGTTACGTCGACCTATGAAACGTCGATGAAATGTTTCCCGTTCAGCACCAGCCAATCCGAAAGCCCCTTTTGGAATTGCAAGGGTGGAGCTTCGGGGAGGATCTTCTCCTGTCTCAGGGGATGGCAGATGTACAGAGGCGCGCTTTGCTTTTAGGGGTGCCATTTAGAGCCTGCATCACCTGTCCCCGTCAACCTTTTTACAGCTCGGCCAGATAGCTGCTTAAAAAAACTCTGTTCGTGTCGAAAATCTGTAAAACTGGAAATATGCTGAGATAAAATGGTCTTACGAAGGTCACTCCTATCTGACCAAACCAAATCGATATTTTCACAAATGTAGATTAAACAAAGACAAATCGTTACGTTAATAAAATGTTTCAGACTGATCGTTATAGGAGTCTTTCTGACATCCGAATTTTGGAAAGGACCCTTTGGGAAAGTATTTGAAAAAATCGAATTCGCAAGTCAATTTAGACGTTTTTTGATCGCTTTTATTTTATTATATGACTGACAGCGTTTTTAGAGTGAGTGAATTTAAATCAATAGATGTCTGAACTGTGAGGAAAATTGAAACTTTCACGCTCTGTATATCGAAAACTGCCTATCTCGTTACAAGACAAAATTCATTAAATCGTTATATTTAAAAAAAAGAATATGTAAATAAAGTTTGGCTTATTGTATGAAGGCCGCCTTGTATTATACTTCAGAATTGGTTTTTTTCGCAGCTTGAAATGAGTGTATCGGACTTAAAATTTTCTTTTCATCCTTCAGAGGAGAAAATCCAAAATATTGCCAAACCGAAATTTAGAATTATTAAGGGTGTGAACGTTCAAGTGGCAAGCCGCCATATTGTGAATTTATGTGGCCATATTGTTTTTGGACACATTGACTTTGTGCCTTTAACTGCTAAAAAGATTAAAATATTTGTCACGGGAGGAACTTTTTGCATTGATTAAGGACAGTCAGAATTATCCTCTAAAAGAAACACAAATCGCAGTTAATGTAACAAGATGGCGGCTTGACGATTTTGTCATGCTGACCAAAGAGAAATTGGAAGTGCAGTACTTCGAAATGATGTTTATGTATGACTTTTCTATTGGTTAATCTAAAATGTCGTTAAAACGTAGTGGTGCAGTTATCTTTTTAACCACAAGATAAATATATAGAAGCGTGCCAATCCTGACTAAGTAGCAAAATTTTAAGCATTCTAAAATGTCGTCTTAAGATTTTCAATATTTTGGATATTAAGTGTAGATAAAAATAGTAATTTTGAGTGTTATTAAAGTTTATTATAAATTGAAATAATAAACAGTAGTGCGTTTTCTTCAAAACGTTAGACTTTGTTGGATTCGAGATAGAAACAACCTTTGTTGGAAATGACATTGGTGATGCATAACAGGCGAAACGTCGGATTTGCGCGGTTTGGCTTCGCCACCTTGGGATGAAGAAGAAAGTTCTTTTACAAAGTAAATAGTTAGGTACTGCTCAGAAACACGAAAAACTAACACGTTTACAGTTTAAACTAAGACAGGAAACTCGCAGTTTCTCTAAACATAAGATTTTTTTACAGATTAAAATATGGTTTAATTTTCCGAATACTTTCATTTAAAGTATGTAATATTAGAAATAAAAGCGGAGGAAATTGTAAAAATCAAAACGGGTCATGAACCCTCCCTTTACTTGATAACATGTCATGAAATAAAGTTGCTGTTAGGCTGCCGTCACCTACAGCGGAAATTGCCTAACATCTGAACTAAACATAACCTAAATCTATTTTTAACCAATCAGACGGAAGCATCACGTGTTTTGCGTGTTCGCAGAAATTCACTTTTGACATTTGACAGCGACCTTAGTTTAGATTAGATTTATAGAAACTCAAAAATCCCAAGTTTGTGTTACTTTAATCGACTTTTTTTCAATTGTGGTTTCGAAAATCCCCTTATATTCCCGCAAATTTGCTTTAGAATTAGATGGAGTTTCCATTCAGTCCAAACAGATGTAATAGAACTAACAGGGCAAATCTGTGAATATTGATTTGCATATGGCCGAAATGTCAGAATCAAAGCTTATTAAAGACTATTTAAGTGCTAATGAGAAAAGAGAGGCTTATTTGAACCGAAATTGAACAGACAGATATAATCCTTGTTTGGAGTGACAATCGTGTCGTGTGCAGACTGCTTATGAATGCTGAAGGTGTCAATACAAATATAAAGGGGCGATGAGCAATTAACGAACTTCCCTTACCCTTTTCGGATCGGTTTTGATCGCCCCCAAATCACTTAATCGATTAAACCCGGCCGTCTTGGTCCGATGTGTCCTTTGTTGATGGACTTTTTAGAGAATTAATTGGCTTTTTGAGCCCTCAAATGTAAATCTTACGTAGTGTATGGAAGTCTTAACCGTAACGTTTTGCTTCAAAAAAAAGTTTTTTATTCCTTATATGTCAGAAAACGAACTCGCACAAAAATTCTAACAATTTGACTCTAAATTGTGGAGATGTAATAATCCATTTTGCCGATCTAATTGAAAGTATCGTTACGGGGAGTTTCACCGAGATGATATAAACGAGGTCATTAACTCTCCTCCACATTGTATAATTCCCCTGTAGCCTCCCTCATATTGGGGCTCGCTGATGTTAAAGCTCCTATGAACAAAATACAAATAATAGGGGATTTTGGATGGCCTGATACGAATTCGGATGATTTTTGTCACGCAGGTTATGAAGTGCGAAAACATTGTATGGAGGTGTCGAACCGTGTCAGAGATCCTCTTGTCTTCTTTTAAGCCCTTACCTTCAACTCCTTGGGAGAGCACAGATGTTATGCACACCTATTGTTAGGGACTTAAATTATGGAGCGAATCGTTTACTCTGTAATCCCTATTTTCCCGACAAGGCTTATTAATAAAGGAACATTTAATTAGCAGTGCAAAATGTAATTTCCCCAGTACATGTATTATTAACAACATAGAGAGAGTGGTTCATTCAATGGTTATTTGGTCTAACAAAAATAAGATACTCGAAATGCTACCAAAATGACCGTGAATGGTACCGAACCTCATCGGTGTGCGTAAACGTTCAAAGACGGATGTTTGCTTGATGAGCCATGAAAGCTTCTGGTTGATCCCATAGACCGATTTCGCCTTCGGGTTAGATCATAACCAGGTAAATAGCTGCAACCATATGAATGGCTTAAATTATTTGCTGTTGCCCATTGTTACGTCGTTGCGATTTGTGAAATGAACTATAAATTGATTACGTGTACACAACCAATGCGGTTTACACGTTTATGGGCACTTCTTAGATACAGAAAAAACCTTTATGGGTGCATTTTGTTCCGCCGGCTGTAAGTATGTCTTTTGTTATTTTACTTTCATCCTTACCTCATCAATCAGGTCAATTGAACGAGGAGACCGAAGTTTTGACAGCAAATTGCATTGTAAGAGGAAAAGTATACGCATTTGCAAGAAAATTTCCTAGCGAAGAATTCAGGTTTAAGGAAGGTTCAGAAATTCTGCGCGTGAAGGCACTACTGAGTCTAGGACCTTCTGATATGCTAGAAGATCATTAAAACAATGCCATTCGGCTAATGATCGCATTTTGAAAAGCTTACAGTTCAATGAGGAACGAAATTAAAATGTCCAAACTTTTTAAAGAATTAGTCTCAAATCTGGCCCGTCGGACGGCCAAGAGCGCATGCATGTCTAGGAAATGTTGCTTATGCTTCATGTGCTTGTTGTGGCTTATTTCTAGTTTTTAAGTATGCATTCATTGACAGAATATGATCAGTTTTATCCTAAAACAACAGGTTAATTTTAAAAAAATTTAATGTACATATCGGAATTTATTAGTAACGGAAGTGCGCCACATGACCCACAATTTTTCCTCTATTATGTGATACTTCAAAATGTGCAGCCCCTTGTTTCGCAGCCTCATGTTGCAGGTTTAATAGCGTGCCTTAGATTAGATTGATAAGACTAGCTTCCTCCCTTAACAATCTTACTTAGATAAGGCATGATACAGTTCTTATGGTTGAAGGCCTTGATCTGCTCGGTAAACAGTAGCGGTTAAAGGATTAAGTTTAATTCTCCTTGAATGATGATGTTAGAAGGTTTTGTCACTGCTCTTAAAGGAGTGGTAAAGATACGTTGTCTCTGTAGAATAATTTGCCCGAATTTAGTTCCAAACATGTGAAAATCAACAATTAAATTTTATTCCGTAATAACACATCAACGTCACATGCAATCAGGTCCCTGAAGAGACATTCCTTCCCCAAATAAGCTGACCGCAAACATTCGCCCACAAATGTGCGGTCACTGAAATAAACGAACATATTGGCTATACCCACGGCGACCGGCAATGAAAATACTCAATGCCCTCTGATTTATAATAGGGCCGTTCGTTTTGCAGCATCCAGATTAAGCAGTTCCTTTTCTTCCTCTTCGGTACACATACACAACAACTACTTTGCTAATATCCTTAAGCAGATTACATCGTAGTTACGTTAGTTCTTCTGTACTATACACTATTGAGCCAGTGGCGTGGATGGTCGGCGAAATCTTCTTTAGCCCCTTTATCTGTTGGCAGGGGGATACGAAAGTGGAAAAACTAAGCTTAAGCCAATGTCCATGAGTGTTAGATAAAATTTAAAATATGGCATTACAAACGTAGATTGTTGGTGTTAATACGAGAGTCCGTGTGTTGTTACGCCCCTGTGGTAGAGGAAAGGTAGTCCATATAGTTTAACTCCTGTTTAGCACAGGACACCGCTCTTTTATAATCTGCCGCTCAGGCATTTTCTGCGATTAGTCGATCTTCTTTGTTGATCACTATAAATGGCTTAAACGCCCCCAATTTTACCAAACTGCTTGCACAAGTGGAATGTCCGAACTTGTAAAAAGAATTGAGATTGATACTGAGTACCTACCTACGTAAGGGAATAGATTTTTTTAAGGAAGTCCTAAAACTAGCACGGAACTTTTTATCTTCCAATATTGGCAAAGAATCTCTTTCAATTTGAACCTAAAGCACCCTTAGCTGGAGATTTGAAAGGACATTTCAAGCAAATTAAAATCCCTCTAGTGCGCGCCGTAACCCCTTACATTAACTTAATTATTTCCCAGGATTCGCTGCTTATCAAACCTGCACATCTTAACAACTTCACGCCTTTACACAAATCACTCTCAACTGTCTTCCAACAAAGTTGTTCAACTTCGACGTCCTGGGAATTAGTTTCTTGATTCTTGAGAGTAGGTATACGAGGATAGTCTCAGAAGTACCCAACCTCACATTTAAAGAAAAAAAAGGTTGGAAAATATTACATTATTTCTTAACATAGTCTTCTTTCAGATTGATACACTCCTCCTGGTTAAATGTTTCAAAATAGGGGTAAACCTCGGACTCCATCTTTTCGTTATTGGCAAATCTCTTTCCACCGGGCCATTTTTTCAACATAGAAAATAATCTGAGGGGGCTAAATCTGGTAAATGGAGTGGGTGAAGAAAAAGTTTGAAACCAAGTGAGAACTGGTGCTTTGTCTTGATGAAACAAAAATTTCTTTTTTCACCAAATGCCGTCGTTGTGTCCTAGTTTCGCCAGTCAAACGCTGGAACAAATGTGTATAATATTCTTCGTTTATCGTTTATTTCTGTAGGAAGATAGCTAATAATTAACTCACGTACATCACGAATAATTGCCGCTAACGTTTTTCTTGTAGATGAACAGATATTCTTCCTTGGGAGTCTTCTTTGGAGTCCATTCTCCCCTTGGATTCGGTTTCAAAATGTACGGTACTTTTTGAAATGCCTCTCACGTCCCGTAACTCGCACAATTTTAGCCAAGGGTCTTCCAGCACACTTTTGTAGATTTCCACCACGATATCTGGAGTGGTCCGATCTGGAATGTCACTAGGTGGACTGTTGCGGAATTTGTCGTAGCAGCTCGTACGACCGCGTTTAATCTCTCCCACCTAATACGTCACAGTTGTTAACGAAAGACCAAATTCCTCTAGAGTAGAATCTAACTCCGCTTTGACGTTAGATGGACTAAAATATTTCAAATGAAAGTATCGGATCACGTATCGATAACCAATTTCTTCCATATTGTCAAAATCTCTAAAAGCATTCACTAAAAATGGCTCCAAAATAAGTACAAGTTAAGGTTAAACATATATTTTCTAATCGTTTGTTTTTGTTGTATAGACAAATTTTTAACAAAAAATAGCCATCGATGTGTCATGTCGGGCACTTCTGGAAGTATCCTCGTACGTTGAGCATCCAACGTAGTGTTTGTCCTCAGTTTTTGAAGTTAATTTTAGATTAATTTTAATAACAGGTTATTTTGCATTGTATTGATTTCATGAGCAAATTCTCGCCTTATATGAACAGCTAAAATGATTGCTACATTCATGCAGAGTTTGCTACATGAGCAATACTTCGAAATTGTCTATTTATGTACGTTCGGAGTGATAGTTCGCTTTAACAAAAATGAAACTTCTGCGAGACCGCTTTTAAAAATAAAATGGGAGATGTTTTCTGGGCACATAAGTAGTGGTGCAATGGAATTGCTTCTTGATGTTTTGTCCACAATTTCAATGGACATGATCAAAGGACGTGAGGTAACGTATGAAGTGATCTCTCGCGTCTCTCGACATCGACCGAAGCGGTGACTAGAGGGACCGGTATGTTTATTCTCTGTTTCTCTGGTGGTAGTGGGCGGAGCACCGGCGCACATGGAGCGTGACGCATCAGCGCACATGGAGCATGACGTATCATACTCTTTAGTCAGACAGTTTACAGAAAATACATAAGCGAAAAAAGTAAAAAGCACATCTAGGAAACAATTTTGATTCGAACCCAATAAAAATTCAAACGTGTGTTTAGTATTTCTAGTTATGCAACTTGATAACCGCGAAGTTCTTCTGTAATTAATTGAGTAACACGTGGTTTTATTATCTGACAGCATGAAATACCAATTGATTAAGATGACGAAGAAGCAACAAATAACATTCTTCCCCCCATAACTTCCCACCCTCTGGTAAAAGACAACAGCATGAGTTTTTAAAAGAATATATTTACACAACTTTCGTTGCCCTGCTGTTCGTCTTTGTTCGACTTCTCAGTTCTTGTTCCAGAATGAAAAAATATTGTTAGGACCAAGCAGTCATCCTCACAGACGTTTCATCCATTTATGATCACGAAAGCATTATAATATCGAGTGTTGCGGCGGCTTTGCGCAAAAGATAACGAGGTCTGTGCGGCGTCCTGCAGGGTTCAAAGATGCCGACGCCAAGTACTCGGCCCTTCAGACCATCCTAAAGTTATTCGAGATTTCACCAGTGAATGTTAAAAATCATCTTCATAGCGTCGCATAAATTCTCAACAACTCATGCCATCAGAAACCGTTTGAAGCGAAAACACTCAAAAGAGGGGAATATTTTATGGATTTTTAAACGAGTTTAATTGAATTGTGCTCTTTGATGTTTTTGTTTTAGTATTTTCTAATGGCTATTCTTTGGCAAGGCATTAATTGATATCATCAGAATAAAAAGCATAACTAACTTAAACATATTAATAAATCAATTTAGGACTATAATAAAAATGGTGAAGTTTTCAATTTTAACAAAACGAAGAAATATTCAAAGTCAGAATAAACTTGGTTTCGAAAACTTAAAAAACAGACACAGATTATTTTTCCTAGTCTAAGTACCGATCAGACACCTGTTGGAAAAACAAAGCACTGATCAATGACTAAAATGTAGCAACTGCCATCTAGCCATCAAAAGCTGCATTCACTATCATAGGAATACACGGGATCTGTAAATCTTACAACCAGCAAAAATCAATGTTTCCTTACTAACAAAACACCTTTATTTTGTTAAATGCCAAATAAATTAAAAAGTAAACATTATTAATAAATGTTCGATCACTCGAGTATTATATATTTATAATAGTGGCGCATTCGCAATAATGCCCTTATTTCTTTGGCTTAGGGGCTGATTTCTTCGATTTTTCTGTCTTCTTAGGTGCAGAGGCACTAGGCTCTCCACTGGGAGGAGGGGTAGCAGGAACGTTACTTTCAGGCGTCTTTAGAACCTCTCGGGGCACCTTTACCGGTGCTGTCGGAGGAACTCCAGTAGTGGGAGGCAACGCTTTACCTACCACTTCTGTTTTTGGTGAAGTAGGTTCTTCGGCCTTTACTCCAGACGTCGGCGCAGGTGACGGTTTAGGGCATTCTGCTTTCGGCTTAGGACCTGGCGCAGGACCTCCTACGGATTTTGCAGCTTCTGCTGTAGATTTTATAACCCCACCGGCAGCAGAAGTTTTAGTCGGAGTAACTTCGGCAACTGGTAATAACGGGGCAGCCGCTTGAACTGATTCAACAGATTTAGGAACATCGGTGGTAGGTATTGAAGGTGCAGCTGCTGAAACTGATTCTGCAGATTTAGGAACTTCTGGTGTAGGTGGTGATAATGCAGTCACTGGGGCTGGTTTTGCCGGTTTAGGAACGTCTGCAGTAGGTGTCGAAGGTGCAGCTGCCGAAACTAATTCTGCAGGTTTAGGAACGTCCGCGGTAGGTGTTGAAGGTGCAGCTGTTGAAGCTGGTTCTGCAGTTTTAAGGACTTCCGCGATAGGTGTCGAGGGAGCAGCTGCTGAAGCTGGATCTGCAGGTTTAGGAACTTCTGCAGTAGGTGTCGAAGGTGCAACTGCAGACGCTGGTTCTGCAGGTTTAGGAACGTCCGCGGTAGGTGTTGAATGTGCAACTGCTGAAGCTGCTTCTGCTGGTTTAGGAACTTCTGCGGTGGGTGTTGAAGGTGAAGCTGCCGAAGCTGATTCTGCAGGTTTAGGAACATCCGCGGTGGGTGTTAAAGGTGCATCTGCTGAAACTGGTTCTGCAGGTTTAGGAACTTCCGCGATTGGTGTCGAAGGTGCAGCTGCCGAAGCTGTTTCTGCGGGTTTAGGAACTTCCGCAATTAGTGTCGACGGTGTAGCTGCCGAAGCTGGTTCTGTGGATTTAGGAACTTCGGCGGTAGGTGTTGAAGGTGCAGGTACTAAAGCTGGTTCTGTAGGTTTAGGAACGTCCGCGGTGGGTGTTGAAGGTGCAGCGACTGGAACAGTCACGGACTCTGTAGGCTTAGGGATTTCTCCTACAGGGGTCGAAGGCGCACTGGTAACGGGAACTGCAGTTGGAACAGGTTCTGATGGTTTAGGAATTTCAGCCGTAGGTGTAGTGGGAATAACAGCTTCCGTCGCTGCGGGCTGAGCACCTGGTGCAATCTCTGGACTTACTGGCTCTGATGGTACAGCAGTGACTGCTAGTGGCGTTTCAGTTTTAATTTCAGTTGCAGAAGGAGAATCTACAGGTGCTGCAACTGGGGTTTCCTTTGCCGGACGTGGGCAAGCCAGAACAGGTTCTTCAGGTTTTGTTGGCACTGGTTCAGAGACTGGTGCTACAGGGGTAGCAGCTACATCTGAAAATGTGTTACTCATTGTGAAAAACATTTGCATATGTTTTAAATGTTGGGCACTCTCTGCATCAGGCAGTTATATGTGGAGTTAATATGCTCAATTTTCTAGCAAGTGAAGAAACGTATTGCAAACTATGGCAAAAATTGGTGGCAGGTTAGTGATAAAAGATATAACTAAAGACTTGCGAATATTCTCTCGTTTCGTTACTATTTCATTATAATAAATGTTTTTAAAGGTAGAAACGCAAAAACTCTAAAATGTTTCACAAATTTTTGCAAATATGAGTGAATTTTTATTTAAACCTATGTAACTAGGAAATAATGAGAAACACATAGGGGACGTATACCAACAGAATCGCAAAGCGTAAATATCTTAGAATAGGGTGATCACCCGTAATGACTTTTTCCGAAATTGAAAATATACGGGATGTTTCACTTAAGAACGTCGAGTATTGGGGGCCGAATCACGAGAAAATAAATTGAGAAATTTTGCTAATATTTATCTGCAAATTTTTCTGAGAATCATAAATATTTGTTCGGTGTATGAACAAACATTCCAAATTAATGAAAGTAATAACCAAAAACTACAAATTTCCCAGCTTTAATCACTCACAGGGCAATATGAAAGGGAGCGTTGTTGGAAAATTTGCAGTAGTTAGGAAAGATTTTTATAGTCCTGCAAACACTGCTCGTGGACCTGAAACAAGCACAGGTCTATGTATTACATGTCACTAGAGTTATTAAAATATTAAATTTACTTCATTAAATACAATGTTGCGGCGTCTAAAATATATGCATGTCAATAACTCTGAATAGTACCTACTAAGTTATATAATGCTTTTATTGTATTTTAAGTAAAATACATAACAGGGCAGAAGCAAAAATGTTGAATTTCACGTGCTTGAAGATACTAAGTAGCTTTCAAAAACATAACAGCTCTTCATTTCCTTCAGCAAACACATATGCTCCTCGGTGTTAATAACTCATCGCCGGCTAATCCAAGGCAGCATCAACAAATTAATATAGATATTAGTTATACATGTAATAAAAAAATTAATTTAGTAGAATTCTAAACATGCAAATACCTACTTAAATAAAAAAAAAAGGGAATGAAAAACTAATATTAACATAACTGAATAACTTAACAGAGGATTCAAAAGCGTAAATAAAAACGTTAATGTGCAAATAATAATAATGAATAAGTAAGTTTCACACACTAAAATTAGTAATAAATAATAAATAAACGTCTTAATAAACCTCCAAGTAATGACAAATGGAGAAACGCCTCAAGGAAATAAATTTAGTGCACACCTGATTGGGCTTGCGACTCAGCAGGAGCATACGCGACTTGTGATTCTGCGCTTGGCGCAGGGGGTGCAGTTTCTGGCACGGTAGGTTGAGACTCTGAGCTGGCGGCTGCCAAAGTTTGAGATATTTTACTCCAAATATTGGCAAATGAGTCTTTGCCCAGGTAGTCGATATTTCCTACTTCCCAAGCCTGTTTCCTCAGTACGTTTTCAAAAGCGTCTTGTTGAGGGGTTCTTGCCACTCCCAATGTCAGTTGGGAAAATGCTCCTGCTAAACCAGCCTAAAATAACCAAAAACATTCGTTATTATGATATTATCAGCAATATAATTTATTCAAGATCATATAGTCATACTTCACATTATTCTTTAATATATCAACAAAAATGCGGCAATGATAATATACAATGTGCAAACCAGTAGAGTGTCACATTCTCTAGAACAACTAGTATAATACATTATTTAACATGCTTGGAAATTTTGCAATCGAATACTTACATTTTCTTCGGTACTAGGCTCAAGACTATCATTGAGAGCGCTCTCATTGGAAACAATAGTACTCGTCTGACCTTCGTTTGGAATCAAGGAACTTGAGTTTAGGATTGGAACAATAGGAGACTTAAAGTTCTGAGGAAATGATTGCGAGACCTCAACATGCCCATTCCTATCATTTTCAGAAGTACTGTTATGATTAAAATACGAAGTTGCTTGAGGAGCCTCAGCACGACTGTAGCGGTTGTCTTGCGACTCCTCATAGCATGAATGGGAGAAAGGCGCTGAATGGTGAGGTTGATGATGTTCAGACTCTTGATGACAATTTCGTTCTGGGTGACGGTATTGGGATTCTTGGTCAAAATATTGGGGTTCTCGGTGATGAGTTTGAGGTTCTTGGTGATGATATTGAGGTTTTTCGTGATGATATTGAGGTTCTTGGTGGTGATATTGAGGTTTTTCAGAATGATATTTGGGTTCTTGGTGATACTGAGGTTGTTGGTGATGCTGAAGTTCTTGATGGTACTGAGGTTCTTGGTGATAATATTGAGGCTCTTGATGTTGATATGTAGGTTCAGAGTGAGGATGATGAACATGGTAGTGATTCACAAGTGGAGGGCTAGGAGGAGGAGTAGGTACTCGATCAACATCACCATAAGCTGCGACATAAGGTTTTGGCAATAAAATATTATCGTGAATTTGCGGTTGATGTTGAGTATAGCTGGAATTTTGCTGAACAACATTAGGTCGATATTGAGAAGTTTGAGCCAATTTCATGTCGTAGTCATCCCAAGGATCCCAAGCATCTTCGTAGTGTATTGCAGAGGCAGTGGGATTGGGAGGAGGGTCATACTGGGGTGGGAAATAAGAAGGATACGTGCCGTGCCGAGATTGAGCTTGCTGATGAGATAAAAACAATCCATGCAAAAGAACAGATTAGTGGTTACAAACAGGAACTCGCTTCTACCTGTCGGAGGTAATTTTACAAGCTTTGTACAAGTTGAGTGAGCAGTGAGTGTGACACAGACATGCTTCTTGGATATTTTATTTACAGAGAAATGGGAATATGTAGCATGGAATAAAGTATAGAAAGAATATCGAAAAAGCCCTCAGGTTGCCAAGCATATTCTTAAATTGATTTAGGTTTAAGTACGTTCAGTGCGGTGCATTCTATTGAGGGGTTCTTCAAAATTCTGTCCAAACCTATTATACAGGGGATATTTCATGATACATGTTCCACTAAAACTCACCCCATCTGAATTAACAAGTTCAAAACTGTTATCCTCAGAAGGCTTGTAAAATTTTAGTTAATTATTTTAATGAAAGTCAAGTAAAAATAAAGAGTAAACCGGGCAGAAACGCTGAGTTATTGAAAAACCAGTAGGTGTCTGATTTACAAAATTCTATAGAACAATGGCAGATTTGTACAGAGCCCCACAATAATGCATGCTGAAAAGTATCATATTTTCATATATACCGGACTGAGCATCGTCATTTACAAATTAAGTCGTGTGATCTGAAAACTGCTTATGGCATGGTTGACGAAAACGTCTGTATTCATCTCTTTGATGGTACATTCTGTTTCAAAATTTCACACTAATTGAATTGAAAATTTTCGAAGAGGTATCAGCCTTATTCCATGTTACATTTTCACCGTGCACACATGATTCAGAAATTCAAGTCATCATGGAATTAAAAAAAAAAACACTCTAATGCATTTTTAATTTGACGTATAAATACGGGTGCCCTGTGGTACTAACAACGCAACAAAAGTAAAATATGCTTTTTAAAATTTGAAACATTTATGCAAATATTTCTTAAATTTGCGGCGGTAATTTCAATTTAATTTAAGCCTATCAAGTGAAATTGAAAATTTGAAATTTTAATTCGAAATTTTGATTTCACTTTAGAAGGCGTTTCAACCAAAAACCATGGTAAAACCATGAAATTGAAGATGGGATCTTTAGAAAAGTAAAAGACAATTTACTTTATTTCTATGTGGTATTTAACAAGGTAAATGTTGCATTTGATGTGTATTAAAGCATGTGAAATATGACTATAATTGAAATAAACCGTTTTGTGAAAACAAAATTCGATAGTAAATATTTATAAATAAAATTCAGTTATAAACTTACGTATCCGGCATAGATGAAAATATTTTCGGCCAATATTTATGAATAAAATAAATTTTACAATTGAACTGGACCGTACATATTGCCTTCAAAACGATCTATTATTGAAGGACCCTGTAGTTCAACACTTTGTCAAAGTTGTTTCTTTCGTATGTGGGTTTCGACATACATTTTCTGAACAAGAATCCCTTAAAATAGAAAAACTCAAATGTTTCCGAACATTTTTTTACTGTAAGTTTACGAGTCTATGAATGTTTATCTAGTACACCTTGTACAGGGTGATCCAAGAGTGTGCAATCGATTAATATTCGTTTTAACATTAAATTTAGGGCAAAAAGTTGAGCATAAGATCTCTAGAAAGAACTGATGTGCATACGTCAAAAATTATGGAGAAATATAGAGGGGGTCTCAAAAATGCGGCATCCGTAAGTTATGTTTCATTAAATGAAAAGAAATATTATTGTTCCTTTGTACTCTATTTCTTCAATGAATTTATTATATACGGAAGCGTTGATTAAGAAGCTCCACATACTTCAGAAAAACTTTCGAGTATTAATTAATTGAGAATGGAATTATTAGCAACAATCAAAATTCCACTCACAAACTGAGAAAACTATTAAAAAGAGCTGTATAAAGTTTTAATTACATACCATGGCAGGTGACAACACTGGATGAATAAAAGAGCAGAAGATGTCCCACCAACGCTGCAGGAACTCTGTTAAATGGGACGCATCTCCCGAGGGCTGAACTCTCTTAGTTTCTGTGTTAAAATACTGCAACCACGGTTTTACAGCGCCAATGAAATGTATGATTTTTGCATTTGTCCCAAATCTGAAATATTTATTGTATCACTCCAATGGCCTGCAGGATGACCAGACTTAAACGTACTTAAACAAACTACAAGAGAAGCGACAAAAATCTATTAATCTCAATTACTATGAATGTTTATAAACTTGAGACTAAGGAAATTTAAGATTTTTTTTTTATACTTACTGTTTAAATGCTGGAAGATATGAGTAGCATGCCGTCGAACACACGTTGTAGATGAAAGGTAGATGTCTGCTTATGTCTTTTTGAGCCCAGTCTGCGAAAAACAAGTTGAGAAGTCCTTGATCACCACCTAGACCGCTCAACGATTACTAATGAGCCCTGAAATGGGTGATTTTCAGTTACCATCGAAACTGCCCCTTTCTAAGGCAAATTGAATCAGCTTCTCGTATGTGTCTAAAGAAGGACGATATACAAAAACTCCTGAGTTAAAACAGTCAGGCCAGCCTACATCTGGAGCAGCTGACAGTTCCTCTCTTTCAAACAGCTCGTCTGAGTTTTGCAGAACCTACAGAAACAAAATGGAAGAAACCACTTATTAATAACTACCGACATTAAGAGATAAATTACTGCCGGCTCATTTACTGGCTATCTGAAGGGTGAAGTTTAGCACTTTGCCGTACAGCAAAAAGGAGGCACACGATGATATAGGTGAACGTACTGTTAATTTTTGCTCTTTTTGGACATACCAAAGTGTCTGCGTCTAAAAATACGCATTTCTCGAACTGCGTGAGCCGCCAGCAGTGCAATTTTGTGAAAGTTATGCCCAATTCGGGCCTCTTTAGCAACCTCAAGTTTGCCTCGTCTCTGGAATCTAGGATATTGACTTCTTGGACTACGTTAAATACTGACGTCAACTTATCTCTGGAAAGGACCCAACGGAAATGTGTTATCATATCATTGGTGAAGATGATCATCAACAAGCTCAAGACCCTTTTACTCATACTAACCTCATAGCACTAGTAACTCCAGGGGTTATTAGGACCGCAGTTTGATGTGCAGTGCCTACTTCTTTTAGGGAATGGGCTAGCACTAATGCTCCTAGCGAATAGGAGTCGTTCGTAGCCAAAGTAACCCATGCAAAACCTGAAGACAAAACACCGTACAATACGTCGCTTGAATATGCTAAATAGCTACAAAGAAAGGTAATTTCTGGAAATGCAGTGTGTCCCTGAAGCGACCATACAAAGTTTGATCAAACATTTTTGAACCAAATGTAGGGTGTTCTAGGCAAACTTACCTATTCCAATCTTGCTGCGTTATGGCGCTACAGAGCGCCAAAGTTCTCAAATTAACACCACCTTTTTCGAAATAATAAGTAAGCGCTTTTATAGATTTTCACTAGGAACTAAGAGCCTCTACATAGATTGGCGTGTTTTGCTGTAAGTGGGATCTTTTTCGAATGCGTGGAAACATTGAGACTGGTGCGAGGTTCCTAAATAAAAGTTCGTATTTTTATTACCCCCTGTAGAAACGACTTTAATTTTTTTTCTCTTTCACTAGCCGACTTTATTTTGACCCTTTTTTCTCTTTGGTAAAATTTTCGTTAGATGTACAGTTTCTCAAAAAAAAAATATTTACGATATCTTGCAATTCATCATTGTTGTGAAAATGGTGTTGAAAAAAAGCCCCACGCGATGTCCAAAGACCAAATCAATTTTTTAAATTGCATTTATTTGTATATGCAGACACCATTCAACATTTTAAACATTTGTTATGAAAATTAATCTGAGAGGGTAAACTAAAATGAATTTTTCTCATGTTTTGTTTCCGACAAAACAGCAATGATGAATTGCAAAGTGTCGAAAAAGAATTTTTTTGCAGAGAAACTGTATATATGGTGAAAATTTTACAAGAGATAAAAAGTTTCGTAATAACGTCAGTCAGTGAAAGACGAAAACATTATAGTCGTTCGTATAGGGATAACGAAAATGCAAACACATTAAAGAAAGATCTTGGTCATGTCATGGGACGCCAATTTATGTAGTAACTCTTAGTTAAAAAAAATAGCAAAAATCGATAAAAGTGTTTAACAATTGTTTCGAAAAAGCAATATTAATTTGAGAATTTTAGCGCCCTATACTGGCAAAACAAACCAACATTGGATATAGAAAGTTTACCTAAAACGTCTTATTTTAAGTTAGGAAGTTTTGGGTTAAGCTTTGTATAGCCATTTCAGGGAGACCCTGTATATTTAAGCCCTTTTTGGGAGCAACGTCAAAACAAGTTTATAATCCGTAATTCTCACACCAAAAAGCATAAAACTACTAATTTCCAGATTTACTCTATTTAACCTTTCTTAATTATTGAGAAATATCAGAATAAAACTTAAACTCTAAACACGGTGCATATCTTAAACCAGGGGCGTTGGAATTAGCCATCTCGAGCTCAATCACAATATTTAGGTATCTAGTGCCTTCAGTTGAGCGGTGGCCCAATCTCTCTAACTCACCCTGTATATAAGTAGACTGTATTATAAGGATAAGTAAAAAATCACGAGAAGTATAAGACATTCTAATAGACGAAGCATAATCTTAGCCTCAAGACACGCCTGCTGCAACCAACAATTTAAAGCGTTTAACTTTCGAATTTCCCCGTGTCACCTCCAAAACGAACTGGAACTCTGATATGACTTGAAATACTTTGGGAGAACATAATGGAATCATGCTGATTTGGAGGTCACTCGGAACTCCAAGGAAAAAAAGTCGATGACCCGCTTTCCGGAATAGAGACAGATTCGCCTTTCGCGGGGTGTAAACCAGCACAGCAGGGTGCATCCCACTGCTGGGGAAAGGGAACCTCCAGAGATGGTGCGAGTTGGAAGCTTCACAATCCCCTCCGAACGTGGTCCACTTCACGAGGTTTCTGGCAGGATAAAGCTTAATCTTTGATAAAATTAAGGAGACACTAAATTAAAGGGCATCGCCTGATCTTGTACAGAACGAGCGTTTATGAGTCGAAATGTTGCTATACGAAGGCTTGATCTGCTCAGAGGAACTGAATGGGACGTCGCTCAGAGATGAGGTCAGGCTGGCCAAGAACTTGAACGTTCTGAAAGAGAACCGTTAAGGCGCAACGGGTGACTCGCATTAAGTGGGCCTCCGGCTAGTTCGGATGTATACCCTGTCGACTTAATTCAATATAATTCGATGCAATAAAATACCTAAAAATAAATTATTCCGGCCTTCCTAGATGATTGGACACAGGTATTGAAGAGCAAGGAAGCAAACGATTGTTATGGATGAAGGTTTTTGCTAAATTGTGAACTTGAAGATTTTGCTTAAAATCCCAATTTTCCTCAAGGATTAGCGAGAACTTTTGAAATGTTTTATGCAAAAATTTTAAGGTGGCAATTTCTTAACGATCGCAGTTTTCAATATGTGTAGAAAGGTTCCGTCTTGGCTGTGAAATTTCCATTACTTGCCAAATTTACCGTAACATCAATCATAGCATAATTACTACGCGACTTATAAATGCTTCATTGGTTGGCAAAATTTATCTTCGTCTGACATCTCTCCCATATGGAGATATCCCGGTGGGATAACCAGCACCGGCCTTACGGGGGGGCCGAGGTTAAGCGGCGGACTTTCCTGGACGGCGGTTTTGCTTCGTAGTGGGGGGGCGGTGATTAAAATTTTCGCCCAGAACGCCAGACTCGCTAAGGCCGGCCCTGGGGATAACAATTAATTAATGCTGGAGAATCAAATTATTCCGTCTTCCTTCTCAATTAATTCTCCTAGTAGCTGAATGGAAAGTCAATTAACTTAGTAAACTAAAAATTGAAAAGCAGCTTTGACAACCAATATACCGGCCCGCCTAGTTCCTGATACGACAATAATGCATTTATTACATGGTGGTACGTGGTACTATATATAGCCCATCAAAGCATCTAAAAATGCCCGACTACACCAGCCTAGGTTTGCATTTTATTTTTGTTAACGGGGTGTATATAGCTCGTATATTTTTAGATTTGATGTTGGTGAATATATTAAAATAGTGTTCCCGATGTAAGTATGAATGCCTCCCACATTCGACCATCTTAAATAGATCTGATTTGAATTTGGCAGGTGAACTCGAACACAGACCCACTGCTGGGTTGTATGTAAACACAATTATACGACGCATTTTTTTTTCTTAGGTATTTAGGTCAAATTGATGAATTAACGTATCATTAAGCCAATCAATCGTTTGTAGGTTGAACATTAAAACAGAAAAATTGTAATAACTTCTCGTTTTCAGTTTAAGCAACGACTGATTGATAATAAAAATAAAACATTCAAATTTGGGTTTTGTAAACATTTACGCGTTACGATATTGCAAGGAATGGACAACAGGACATCTAACAGTCGTCACTGATAACCGATGTAATAACATTCAAAGATATTTATGAAACGAAGAGGCGAACTTGAACTGTAGCGGAGATATCACAATGAATGCGATTCTTGAGGAGATAATTCCTATTTATTCAGTCAATAAAAGAATTAGTTTATAAATACCTGAAGACAGTTTACATAATATGTACTTAATTTTCTGTTTTCTGATGATGATGATCTGTCTGATAAAAATCAAGGTCAGATCAAAATTCATAAACCTGTTGAATCGATATCGTGTAATATACGCCGGTTTGGAGCTATAACCACATGACTGATTTGTTCCAATATTTTTATTGTCAGTAAAGCAAATAGTGAAGCAGACTGTATAAGATTGGCAAATAGTCCGCACCTGCCTGGGTGAAGAAGTAGATAAACAATTTCTAAATTTCGCCATATGTTTGCGATGGAAAGGTGCCAAAAGCATATGGAAAACTTCCATTAGAAGGAAAATGAGGCGCATAAACTATTTTAAGGAATTTTGCGTACACTATTAAAAAAAATAAGATAACTACGCAAGTAGTATCATCCCAAGCAATATTAAAAAAAATTCTATGACGGTTCCGGAAAAACGTTCAAGGCCTCTTGGCAATTTACCAACTAGCTGGGAAACATTATTAATAACTTTCACTACATCACATTATTATATCCAGATTTGCTTAATTGTGTTACATTTTTTTGCCTATTAGTACCTAATTTCCTAATCGCACCCAATTTACGGAAGAATCCAGGAGAGAATCAAATATAACCATTTAGAGGGCTGACACCCCCGCCGACATTGAATCGCACTGTTTCTTTGGACGATCTCGGGAAAATTGCTTGAGAGTCGAGAAACTCCACTAACATCCATGATTATCACGGGAGAGGATACTTTCATGCTAAGAAGCACAATCCACATTGCAATGGACACAGGATCACCGATTGATGGTTGAAGACACTCATCAAATGGCAGCAGCAAAAGAGCTACGTGTAAAGGCGATGAGAAAAAGACAAACAAAAACATCTACTCAACTCGAAACTTAAACGATTTATTTATATATTTATCTAAATTATCAACAATATAAATCTTGTTTTGATTTCTTTATGAGGGTTGTGCGTTCCTGGGACCGATTGAAATTTTAAACGTATAATTAGAAATGTTTAAGAAAGTCTAGAGAAGGTTTTTAAGTGTTTTTGAAAAATTATACAGCAATTTATTGTTAATGATTAAAGAAACTAAATTGTTAAATGATAATAAATAAATAAAAAATTGATCCATGTGTGTGTTCAAAGGCTTAATAAAAAGATAAAAAGCGAGCAAAGCAAACAAATGGCTGAATACCTGAACACCTACAATAGTTGGATTTTCGCTTCTTTTATTAATTGGAGAGTTGGTTTTATGCCCGTTGAATTACTTTGAATCCAACTGTATACAGCAAATTCAATAAATATGTATTGGGGATTTGGCAGTTCATAAGTTTTCAGTATCATGATATTAGAGCTAGTAATAAGATAATGGTGGGCAACCTGACAGAGCCATCTAGAGATGAAGCATTACCACTGCCGCTCTTAAATGACCAAATTATGGGGAATCCCTTTATGGACTGGGTATCACTCCACAACTGAAACGCAAATGGGAGAAAATGCCCAATCGAGGCGTAGAAGGGCGGAGATGCTGTTAAGTAGTAATAAATTCGTTAGTTTGTCTTTCTATATTTTGTTAGAAAGAATATTTCCAATATTATTCCACCATATGTATGTGATTTTTTGTCACAAAATAATTTTTATTTGTTAATTTTTTCTAAGCACCCGTGCAGGGTGTTTTAATATTAGATCGCATAATTTTACCAGCTTATTCAGCGACGACACAGTTCATGGGTACAAAGGTCTACGGACACCTCGTTTCGAGGTACACGGTCTCAGTTTTAATTAATTATTTTTCTTTCCTTATGATTCCCTGTTCATAGGGACATTTAACTGAAATTTGGAATACGGCTAACTTTTTAGGGCTCGCATCGGTGGATATTGAGATTTTTGGGTGAAACCCGTCAGTCCCACGCCAGGAAAAGAGCATGAGGGACAAGCGACTTTTGTAATAAGGGAGACCGGCCCACAGAAAAGACATATAGACAGTTCCAGATGGGATATCGAACTTCCAGTTACTTAGGTACTAAAAAACTAGTTCAGGTCATTGCACAAAACTCTTATAGAACAAATTCCTCTTAATTTGTTTTACTTTTTGTGTCAAAAAAAATCAGATAACTTTTTTTTATATATTTTTTTACATTTTTCTGTTCCAAAAACCGTTCAATTCAAAGGAAACGACACAACCAAAAGTAAAAAAAGACGTTTATAAAATTATCTTATTCACTTCGTATAATTCCAGTCACACATAATTTTATATTTCCGCTGAGATGAAAAAAAATTTACATTTTGAATACAAAAAAAAAGTAAAAAACGACACAACTCCACTCCTTCGACCTTCTGAAAGCCAACATTCCGATACTCAAGACAACCCTAACGACACTGAGGACATCGAAGTTTTGCAGAGGTGACACGAATGGATAAAAAAAATTCCTGAAGATAGAGATGATCGCAAATATAATCTTACCACCCATATTTGTAGGTTAAACACAACAACACACTACTTAACGTTCCTGCTCGATAGATGTATACGGACGTTGCAGGAGAGCGACGACGCTCGTATCTGAATAACGTAAATTAAACTGACAGTGTTGCCGATGCAGGACACAGAGCCGGCCCGCTTTCTGCTGCCTGCGCTGCTATTCTATCTGCCGCGTTGTTTTACCAGTAAGTGATATATTGTACTGAGATTTCAGTGTCGGTACAATAATTCCAATCCCACGCCTCCGAACTGAAGACGAAGCTTTTGAGATTAATAGCGATTCAACTGAGAGGTTCTCTGCATATTAAAACTTAGTCGTGAACAGATCATGCTTTCTAGACGGCGACTTTAAGGAATTTTCTAAATAGCATATTCTACAAACGAAATACCCCCGATAAAACTATCCCGCGGTGCAGGGTCGAACCTGCAAAGGATCCGTAAAGCAACCATCATTGTCCATGATTTCCTTTCAGTGGTGTCCCGCCGATACCTTGACTTTGCAGACCCAAAGCGCCGTTTTGGCTCGCCCCTTCAGTTGGGGGAAATGTTCTAGGTTGCAAGGAAATTTCTGTCGATTCTTGTCTTCTGTAGTGCTTCTCCTCTTCTATTGCAAAGAAGAAAGTTAGCATCACCTCTCTCTCCTAATTAGGCCTTTTAATAAGCTTTCTCTATCTTGGTCCTTGTTTATTGAAAGACCTTTTCTGTGTGCATATTGACTTTTGCTCAAGTGTTATGTGTCCTTTACTATGTACTCATCGAGAATTTTATCCAAAGTTTCCATTAGAAATATTATCAGTTTATTTAGTTGCTCTTCTCGTTTTCGAGATAAAGCTCAAGTTCTTAAGTCTATATGCTTGACGGACATACCCTAGATCGTCCCTCCTGCAGCATTACGGACATTCTACAAGCAAGAGTTGAAGAGTAAAACGACATTGTAAATTGGATGATAACATTAACGATATTGCCAGTCGTTGAAAGGCGCATTAATTTAGAGCTTATTTACCATCCTTTTTTGAGAGTGTTTTTCAGTTCTCAAATTTCAAAGTTGGTGGAAACTATAAACAACATAGTACGCCTCTGCGATTGCCACGGATTATTGATAGCACCTAAACCGCATTTGGCAGCATTGCTACGTGAAAATCAGGATCGTATTGAGAAAGGAAATCAAAATGTCAAAGAGGAAGTCCATTGGTCCTATTGAAAATTTCAAAAATTAAAGAATCTTCAAGAAACCAATTAAGTCATTGATTTTGTCAAAAACCGAAACGCTAAAGGAATGATTAAAAAAAGACGCATGCCCCTATATTGTGCTGGGAACGAGAGCCGTGATTGGCCGTTACCTTTACGAAAAAAAAGCATTGAGTAAGTTAGGAAAATACAAAATGAAGACCAACAAAGAATAGTACGTTTTATTTAAACTTTCCTCACATTAATAAACAATATTAAACATAAATAGCTAGATCTTCAAATATATAAACAACACATTTCTGTTTTATTTGAAAATAGGTGCACATTGCTCTAGTACTAAAATCTATATGGTTTTATTAATTTTGACAGACGGTAGACGTAGCTTGCTCACTTGTTGCCTCTCGCAGCTCGTATCTTTGAACATACGGTCAAGAACATGAGATCGACGGAGGACTTTGACAGATCGAGGGCTGACCGATTTTTCTTTATTTTCTAACGCTAAAGCTCTCTTTGTACGTTTTAAGGTGCATTTCTCATCTAGCTTTAAGTTATGGCCGTTTTTGAAGGTCAATCCGTTATGGCGCCGACTTGTAGGGATAGGCTGAGGATTCGTCAGCAACTTTTCGCTTGCAAGCAGGAGGGGGGTAGTCAGTTTTCGCATTGTGGGCGGTTTTCTTGATGGAATTTCCTTCGAGTCGTTTCTGATAAGAAATTATCTTTAATACATGAGTGTCCTGCAGAGAATTTAAATGGCGAAACTTACTTAAAACACTAAGTTAATAGTCTGTAAGCTAAAAGGTAGCGGTGGTCTCTGTGCTTTGCTTCTAATGTAAATAAATCTAAAGAATGCTGAATGAACGCTAAACTGGCAGAGGCAGAGGTTATAACTAGCTTTAGACTACATGTTACACATCTCTGGGTCTTACAACGCGTTTCAGTCTTATTTTCAACAGAGCAAAATTTTATATAAAGTCTACGTACACGGGGAAATCAAAATAATAGTTAGAGCGTTGTGAGAAATTCTTACAAAAATTGCCAAGGATTTTTTCCTACATATTTCTCAAAAACTCCACTCTTCTCAATCTCCCAAAAGCTTGCAGATCATCGTCAAATCAAAGACTACCCGGAAATTTTCAAACCCAACGACTTCAGTAGGAAGAAATGACCGCTTCCTATCCGGACTGGAAGTATATGATGTGTCGTTCATTATCTGCGCCAAACCTCTTTTCACCACCGAGCATGCATGAACGTACTCGGGCAAGTAATGTAAATACGACGGACAATCAAGTTCCCGCCTCAGTCACCGTTGACTGAGATAAGAGCTCACGTTAATCTTATTTTTTGCATTAAAGTCTACCCTGACGGTTGGGGAATTTATTTTGGTGTACTCTGTATACATTGCATATTTTTTGTTTTCCATAATGGCCTCTATACTTTCAACATATTGGAAAACATTAAATTTTGACGCAAATCCAAGTAATATATGTATCGTATAAATACAATATTTAAAAGTATCGTTTTATTTTAAAAATCCAATATAGCCGTTTAAGAAAAATAAAAGTCAACGATGGTTTCCGGAAATCGAATCATTATTTCGAAATTTCAACTTCACAGGGGTATTTCACTTAAAATTTTTTTTTTTAAGTTTTAGCAGTTTCAATTATCTTTTTAAACGTCGGACTTATAACGTTTTAATTTCAATACACCATTCTGTTCAGAAACTTATGGATTTCTTAGAGGTAGGTAAAAATATTAGTTATGGAGTTAGATGGATAATAAAAAGAATTGCCCGCATAATCAGGATCACCCTGTATACAGCGTCTCGCATAAAATACATACATCTCAAAAGGATGCGTTTCTATTTACAAAACCTGGCCCGTCCAGCATGTTCTGATGTAAAAATAGCAGTAAACTTAAATATTCAAAGTTAACTGCGATACCGGCTAGCAATTAAAGCAAACCTCCACCCAAACAAAAACATTCACTCGATCCCAATCACCTTCAAAAAAAGAAATTATAAAATATGCATGCCCAATGCTTGCCATTCTATGCCAAAGACGTCTTATAGCGAAGTGAACAGTTCTCTGTTAGTTTAGCTGGTATTAAAACGATTCGTTTTTACAAAAAGGAAATTCGTAAGAAATTTGCAGTGTCGAATTAAAAAAAATCAGTTCAACACTCAAAATAAAACAAAATAAACATTGAAGTTCTGTAATAATTACTTTATCAGACCAAAATTTTTGGGCTTTTTCAGCCAAAAGTACGGCACAAAAACAAAATGAATAAAACTAAAAAATACATCAAAACGATAATACAAAGAAAAACATTGTACACGTAACAAACACATTAAAAAATTGCCGCTAGAAAAAATATTAGAAAACTAATATCGCTATTATCAAGATTATAAAAATAATATCAGGCAATTGTCCAAGCTAACAAAAAAAGTTTTAAAAGTACTAAAAGTACTGTACACTATACACAACTAGGTGCAATTGAACTATCCAATAACCATGGCAGCTAGATTCGAAAAAATGCACAATCTCGGTTTTCATACATCTACAGCTACGAGCTTGTGCCTACAAGTAGCATGCAAAGTGACTTAAAATTGTAAAAAAAAAAAACAAAACAACGAAATAAGCCAAAACCGGTTCAAACCAACCTTTTGGTCATGACGCGACTGCTTCCTGAACCGGAGATTCGAGCGGTAGAGGAGATAACTTTCCCACCTCTAAGCACCGTCTGATTGTTTGAGGTCGTAGTCGTCGTAGTCACGTGAATCCTTCGGACTTTTTCTGTTTCCATACTGGAAATAATGTATTATAGTTAAAATCTAATATTTCAAGTTTAGATTATAAATCCAACCTTGGTGTTAGTTTAGGTTAGAATTTTCGTTCCTATGTCAAACCACATAAATTACAATATGAAACAACCTACTTGCTATCATTCACCGCCTTCGTCCGACTTCGCTGCGCTTTGATTTCATTCAACTTATCCCCTTGAGTCTCCTTCGTTTCTTCAAAGTCCAAATTAATCTGCGGATCATTTATTTCCATACAGTCTACTTTTCTCATAATGCCAGTAACGTTATCTGGACTCTTCTTTCGCTTAATATCAGTTAAACTGTAGATGCCTGAAGAACACTTTTGCGGCAATGGAATCAGATGCTTCTTCCGATAGAAATCGCCCGCTTCCCAAAGTTGTTTTTGCTTTCTGGAATGCAATTTTCATAGCTATAACTTGATAAAAATGTGGAAGACTCACTCTTGCAGCCAATGCTGCTGGTGTCCAATTATTGACCCCGGCCGGCATATTCGAATCCAAGCAATAGCCTCTTCAGCTGTAAATTTCCAATGTTTCATGATGTAACATGCGATTAAAGACCCTGTTCTTCCCAAACCCGCTAAAAAAAGTCTTTTAATAAAACTTTAAATAGTGAAGCAAGCATTGCAAATACCTTTGCAATGGACCGCAATAGCCCCTTTAGCAGCCTCACAGATTGTAATGAAATTCTGTAAAATTCTATCACTAGGAATGCCTCCATCAACAAAATATAGATCTTTGTGGTCAAACCCAGCTTGAATAAACTTGTTTGCATCATACGCCTTTTTATTCAGACGTATAATAGTCGTGACCTTGTGTCTCCGGAAATATGAAAAATACGTCTCAGGAGAGTGAACTGGATACCCAAAATTAGATACCCTGGATCGGTTCTGTGGCCCGCAGAATGCGATAAACTTATTTGGAACAATCCAGTTGAAATCTCCATTTTCAACACGTTCATAATGCTCATATTCAAGAAAGTCAAAATCATCAAAATTAAAGAACCCATAATGATACGCTTTTTTGATAGCTCTCAAACATTCCAATAAAGACAAAGTGTAAGCTTCTCCAACAGAGGCATCTCGGAATTCCGTGTAGTCCCTCTGAGAGCCTTGATTCAAGATTTCATACGTCCTTTCTGGTTCAAGATTGAGATACATAACCTTAAATACAACTACATATTCCCGCCTCAACACACATGCACAATAAATAATACTCACAGCATATGCCCCAATCAAAAATGCCGCATTAACCCGCTTTTGTCGATCAGATCCAGTGCAATGAACAATTTTCTTATTTGTGAATGCTGGATTGTTCAGTTTCTTCTTCAATTTTACTGAGTAGTGGTATAGCATGGCCAAGTTCAGAGGCCCAAAATCCAAGTAAAAGCTGTCGTAGCTGAGCTCATTATCAATAGAAAAGTAGTGCACTGTAGATGTGGATTTTGGTTTGATATTTGTGTTGAGTGAAACAAAGAAAAGTTTTCCTAAAATAGATGTTCAACAATAATAAAAATACAGGATTACTTTTTAATGTTGGAGAATTTTTCTGGGCAATAGCACTGCATCGCAGTAATCATGATAAAAACATTTTTATAAACACTGCAGGTGTGGAATACTTTGAACTCTCATGCTTAGATCTGTGATTGTTGCATGCTTCAGAATTGAAACTTGGTCAGGTAAACATCACAACCTTGGTGTATAATATATTAACAAATTGTTGAGGTGATTCAAATAATATTTAAACATAACATTGATTTAATTGTTTCAAAACATTACCTCATGTTGAAACTTAAGGCATTACTATATCAAGTTTTCAATTAATCTGAAGCTAACAGACATAACTGCAGACTACATATTGAGTTGGATTTATTTTAAATTATTTAATACTCTTGTTTTGGTAAGGTCTTACAAAGCTATAATACCTGGTTCTGATTGGTTCATCAAACAATATGGAAATCTCTTTGAAGAATCTGTGCCTTCGGGCAATGAACGTGTTATTCCACAATGGTAAAATGACATTGAACGAAACATACCAAAAACCAGCAAATTGGGGCTTATGGAAAAACTCACCTTTGAGGAATTCGGAAGCGTTCAACAGCACATTTTCGAAGCTACAATCCATGTTTAACAGGGCTTGTCTTTTCCGTTTTAGGGTTGCACTACAATCCAACAACATTGAATCATTACCATACCAATAAAATACATAATGTTGATTACACATCTAACTTAATCCCACTTGTAAGAAAAACAAGTAGGTGATGTTAGATGTAGGCGTATATAATGAAAAAAATCCAAATAAGCATTGTTGGTGTATGCAGACATACAGATCTGGTTGTAGTCATGCCACGGCAACAAGCGATGTAGTGAGAGAATGGCAATAGTCCACTTACCTTCTAAACATGACCCAATACAGTTTCCTATTGTAATATATCGGAATTTACATTCTTGTTGTTTTCTTCTGGGATTGTTTATTATTTGTATTGAGGAATTTACAATTAGAAAACCTGGGCTTGTCTTTAAGGCTGCGACGTTGCCACACGTCTCCTTAACTCAACGGTTTTACTTTGATCCCCGCTTTAAACACCCAATAAAACCAACCCTGTCGTTCGCCCTATTGTGCAATTCTACTTGCTGCAATTTACACAAAACAGTTTATCGATTTCAAAGCATTTTTTTAAATTCTCAGTATTTGAAGCCACTTAATTTCAATTTATTGTGGAACGTTCCGACCGTTCCGCGTATAAGAATTCAGTAATACGTTACGTTTGCCTGCGATTGTCTCTTTTTATTTAACAACGCTCCATGCTTTAAAGAGAAATAGTGCATGGGAGAGAGGCGGACAAGGAAATTTCAAATGCTAGGATGCCTGAGCGAGTACATGCAACACGGCATAAGTGAGAACTGCACCTGACATGAACTCCAACCACTCTCCGGAGATCGGAAAACTCAGGTTCGCAGCAGGGAAATGCTGATGCTTCAAATTAGGCCGAAAGTACGGGGTCGTTCAAAAGTTTTATACAGAATGATACGAAATTAGTGCGCAAATACATTAACAGTGCATTTTAGGTCGAAATAAGTGATAAAAAGTTCAAATTAACCCAAATCCGAAAATGCTTCGTTATCAAGACACAGTGTATCATCGAAAAATTTTCACTTAGCATTATTTCGAAAACAATCAAATTTTTAGAAATTGCTGCGGCTCGTTTGTCTTCGAGGGGCACACATTTTAGCGTCAATTAACACAACCCCCTTTTTGGTTGTTTACTCAACTTAAAAATCACAAATGGCACTATAAGTCGAGTGACACCTCATTTGAAAGGGTGTTTAATTCTGATTGCTAGCATATAGTTTTTTTTTTAATTTTAGATCATCTGTCGCTGAGAAAAAACCTTATATTTAGAAATAAAAGATAATTTTGTATTAATCATTTAATTAACGGTTCAACATGTCAACCTCCCACTTCCATGCAGTAATAAAAACGTTGTGAAATTTTTTGACAAACCTTGTTAAAAATTTCGAAGCTAATTGGGCGACATTCTATAATGGTTCTACGACAAGGTTTTTCAGAGAACAGAATGTTGAACAACGTTCTTGTTATTACATCAAAATCAGAGATAGACATTTTCGACAATTAATTAATTGATTAACATAAAATAATTTTGCATTTCCAAATATGACTTAAATGGTTTTTTCAGCAGCAGGTAATCTAAAATTAAATAAAAAAATTGCTAAAAATCAGAATTAAAAACCCTTTTAAATAAGGTATCATTCGACCTATAGTGCCATTTGAGGTTCTAAAAGTTGAATGCTTCTACGCGAAAAAGGGTTGTTTTGACGAATCTGCATTTAACGCTAAAATGTGTCCCGCTCGAAAAAAAATTGACGTGTCGCGGCAATTTCTAATATTTTGATGGCTTTCAAAATACGCTTGGTATAAAGTTTTGAATGAGACATCCTGTATATTATATATTATAGTTATAGCACCTATAATTTTTGCGATATTTAAGTCAAGTTTGAAGTGTTTGTAACATATCATGCTTTATCAAGATAAAGTTTTCAGATAATTGTGAAAATATATGGGGTTATAATTATTTAAGAGGCAGACCTCTTTTCACCACACCAAATTTTTCTAATACCTCTCTCACCGGTTATTTCTTGGAAATTGTATATGTTGTTCACTTTTCTGTAATTTAGGCATTTTTTATTAAAATATAATCACTACTACTACTAAGTGTGTGTTTGTCCCCCCCCCATCCCATCAATCTGTTTTTTTTATAGGAAAAAAACAAGATCATATTGATTTTAAAAAACTTATTTTATCCCATCTTGTCAATTATTTTCATATCGATTTCGAACATATCGATATTTTCTCCGGTTCTTCGCGCCAGACTGGGGAAACCCGTAAGTCTGTGTCTGAGCGGTCCAGATTTGTGACCTTTGATCTTTGCGAGGTTCCTTAAAAAGCCGCGTATATCAGTAGTATCACAACAAAAAAACGACGAAGAACACGAGAAGACTAAGAAAGCACATAATTGAAGCTCAAATTCTTTGCGGAACAGACTGGACGAAATCACTTTTTTTTTGGAGGAAACTTAGGGGTGCATTAGCAGCATTTGAACATCCTGCATTAAAAAATAAGTTAATTTAATTAGGTATATAATAAACTTCTATTTTTTGTAATCATTATAAATCACCTGACGCAACTCTTTGCGGATTTCTATCAAATTAAATACGAGTTCTTGTTGGACCAAATTAGTGAATTTAATAGATAAACATAGCGTAATACAGACCTTACATATTATTAAAATGCTGCATTTTATGAAAATATGTTCAAATTATTTAATGGGAGGTACTTTCCATTATGTAACTCAAAACTCGCTACGCCCCTTGAAATTCTTCTTATATTTGAAGTATTGAATTTTTACACTTTCAGTGCGTTTGAAATGTACGCTCTATTGTGACTATTCGGGTTCCTATTGTTCCAAATATTATAGGAACAATGCAGCAATTTTGTTGGTTGCATTTGGTGGGTGTATTTTTAAGCATTTTTCTGGCTTCTTTGGCAGATACGCAGTAAGTTCTCATCCTCCCTTCATAAAATTTAAAATAGTTAAGTAGGTCCCGAGTTAGTAGGATAAAAAAAAGCAAATTGGTAATCATGACCAAATGTGCAACAGTAAAAAAGCAATTTAGCATTATTAGAGCGGCTGGGCTCATAAATCCTTATTTGTAGACCAAAACTATATGTCGAAGACAATAATCTTCATATCAAGCTAGGCAACGATAAATTACTACATTTTGAAGCTGCGAAAATACAATTCAACGATGTCGATGCTGTCGCTACACTTCTTTCGGTAAGAAAATGTGAATTATCATATACCTATGTGTATATTCGCTTAAGTCGTGACATGTAGGTACAAAGGCAAATACATTCCATTGCGCATGCTTGTCGAATATGCACAGCACATTCCATAGACAATGCATTAACATTTTACCAAGCTAAAATTTTTTTAGATGCAACAATCAATTAAACTGTTTCAAACCTGCCAAATTCATATATCTCAAATCGACTCTAAAATGAACGCTATGGAGAGTAGACTTCTAACTGGAGGGTTGATAAATGGTTCAAATATTTCATATAACACCACGGGAAATAGAGTTATAATGATGAAAATACGGCTTATAAATCGAAAACTTGCCATGATGAACAGAAGAATTACGACTATTGAAGAACTATTAATAAAAGATGAATGCGCTAGCAATCCTTGTAATCATGGAGCAGCGTGTTTAGATATATATAACGGATTTATATGCCAGTGTCCAAAGGGTTGGGAGGTAAGAAGATATCCAATAACATCACTCTTTTAGTCTACATCCTCAGAGTAGCAATAATTATTGTTATATTTCCTTCCTAGGGTAATACCTGTGATATCGACATAAACGAATGCACGCGGTTCATAGGCACAGATCTTGGTTGCCTAAATGGAGGTACATGCCAGAATTTACCGGGCTCCTATCAATGCCAATGCACAAATGGATGGACTGGTATTCATTGTCACAGAAAACCAACGGACTGCAGTTCCGGTGGGTCGGAAATTTGCGGTCATGGCACTTGCATACCTCAAAACAACCAATATGGGTTTAAATGTCTTTGTGACTCTGGATGGACCAACGACTCTCCAACTAAGCCATGTACTACAGACGTGGACGAGTGTGCGCAGAAGCATCCCCCATGCTCCACTAATCCCCTAGTGCAATGCATTAACGTTCCTGGCTCTTACATGTGTCAACATTGTCCTCCAGGTACATTTTCAGAGTAACTTCTGATCTGTTGCGCAAGTGTTACATTTGTCTCACTAAAATTCATGCTTCGTTTTAGGATATACCGGTAACGGGTACTATTGTGTAGACATAAATGAATGCGAGCTTTTCAATGGAGGCTGCAGTGTAGCGCCTTATGTGGAGTGCATCAATACCCCAGTAAATTTATTAAAAACCCTGCACTTGATGAATCTTTCATTGAGATAATTTATAGGGATCCAAAAAATGCGGTCCATGCCCTGTAGGTTACGTAGGTGACGGTAAGACTTGCACATATCAAGGAGTTTGCCATGTTAACAATGGAGGCTGTAGCCAGTTTGCAACGTGTGTGAATAACCCAGGTTTATGGAAAGCTCTTAAGTTTTCAAACTCAAAACAAACCAACACAAATTTTAGCGATAGGGGAAACTTACGTGCAGTGTGTATGTATGGAAGGATATACAGGGTCAGGAATTGGCCCTACAGGTTGCCGCAAAGATCCGTTTTCTCTCAGCGGCGCATGCGCTTCGAACCCATGCGTACATGGTACCTGCGTTTCAAACAACTCCACAAAAGGATTTATATGTGTCTGCAAGGAACAGTACTCTGGCATGTTGTGCAATAAAAAAATAGATCCATGTAGTCCGAACCCTTGCTTGAATGGAGGAACGTGTACCGCGCAAAGAAGGTGGTTTTTTTGTAGTTGTATTAAATCATACTCTGGAAGAATTTGCCAGAATCAGAAACAAGGTAAGATACATTAAAATGTTTTAAAGGAAATATTATTCAATTTTTCCTTAAAAATTGCCCGGTGGAAAATTTTTAGCTTGTATGGAGCACATCAATCAAACCAACGGAACAGTACGGTATCCCCCCGATGATTACGATGTAGAGCGCATAGGTGACTTAAATTGCGCATGGCGTATTAGCACTGATGACGATAAAGTCTTGGAAATCTCTTTTACGAAATTTATATTTATCGACACAGCTCCTTGTTCTACACAATTTTTAGAGGTAATGTATATATGATTAATTGTCTTTACACGTTATTTCCGAAAAATTCCAAGAACTTTTATATACAATTTTTAGATTCACGATGGGCCCACTTTATTAGCCCCAGTTTATGGAAGGTTTTGCGGTACCGTATTACCCGGTAATGGTACTCTAATAACAACCCGTAATTCAATATATCTTTGGGTACGATCTACCATAAGCAGGTTGCCTTCCCTGGAGTTATCGTGGGTTTCTAAAGCTCCAGGTATGAAACCTTGATAATAGCAAATTGTTAAGGTTTATAAAAATAAATCAAATTATGAAAATTATGAGAAAACTTATTTTCTAGAATGCGGAGGGAAGCTTGACTCTGAAAGTGGACTGATTTCGTCACCAGGATATCCGCATAGTTATCCTAATAACAGGTATTTTATTCACAAAAATACTCTATTCTAATGAATATGAAATTTTTCTTTAGGGATTGCTATTGGACTTTCGAAGTTCCTTTAACTAAAAGACTTTTATTTCATATCTACACTTTAAACATTGGAAATAATACGGATTGCTCAAAGGACTACGTGGAGGTCTGCAAAATCAGTTTTTTTATTTAAACAAGATTTTCTAACTTGTTTTATTTAATTTGTTTTTAGTTTATCATCGAAACCTCTAGCAGACCAATATTTGCAAAATACTGCAACTCTATCATTCCAGACCCATTTTATTCACTATCATCTTCCGGCAGCATACATTTCAGATCAGATGGGCAAGATTCATATTCTGGCTTCCAAATAGGCTATAGTGTTGTAGATAGTAAGTTTTAGAATTTTAGATTTAATTTTTACAGCTTTCTGGCACTTAGGTATTCCCGGCTGTGGAGGTGTATACACCACCTTAACAGGTTACTTGCACTCCGTCCAATTAACCGAGGTAATGCCAAGTCCACTCGTGTGCATATATCAAATTAAAGTTCCAGCTAACACGAGCGTTAAGTTGGAATTTACCGAAATGGACATTGAAAATAACTGCGATTTTACTAACGTTGCTGTAAGTTCATACCTCAAAACCAACAATTGCTCTACCCTCTCACAATAAAATGACTCCTATATTATTTTCCAAGATATATGTAAAAACATCTTCTATACCTGATTTACTAATAAGACATTGCGGAAATACGTTGACTGGACCTCTTATAACTCGTGGAAGTGACATAATAGTCAAATCCCTATCAAGATATAGATTTAAAAGTCAATGGACATTGAGCTATGAATTACGTAAGTTATTTATTCAGGTTTAGTCAATTATGGATGAACTTACAATATGTTGCAGTGTGTGAGCAAATTTACACAGACTCGTCTAAATCTTTTACGTCGTTGCTCACTGCGAACAAATATTGTCGGCATTTAATTATGCGACCCCCAGGATGGGTCATTTCTCTAGACGTAGAAATACTTGACTACGACTTCATTTCAGCAGAATTAAAGGTAAAGGTATATCATAAAATATGCGCGTCAATGTTCACCGGCACAAAATCAGCACATGCGTAAGTACGTAGAGTTTCTAACAATTATTTTTTAGATCTACGACGGAGACAATGAAAACGGAACTCTATTGGGCACTTATTACAAAAATGAAAAGGCCAAGGTGGTATCTAGTACAAATTACCTTCTGATTGTAGTATCTTTTTCCATAAAATCATTCAAACCACCATCAACGGCATTGATTGTTGCCACTTACAGATCTTTTGATCTTGGTTGTGGCGGGTTACTAAATAACGATGTAGGTACAATTTCTTTCCCACCTCACCGAGATGAAAAGTATAATGGAAATAACCACTGCAAATGGGTGATTCAAGCGCCTCCGGAGAAAATTGTGCAATTAACATGGATATTGTTCAATCTTGAGAAAAGTATCGATTGTGCTTACGATAATGTAAAAGTATTTGACAATAATACAGATAATGGGAATGGGTACTTGATAGGGAAATATTGTGGCAATCGCCTGCCTCCACTTGTCTTCAGCACGTCGAATGTGGTTACTGTAACTTTTGACTCAGACAACACTATACACGGAGATGGGTTTTATGTTTCATACACTTTCATTAAGTCTACTCAAAGTTGGTAATGATTACTGTTTAGTCATAACTTTGTTAATGTTGAGATTTTAGTTTGTGGGGGCAATTACTTCACACCAGCTGGAGTACTCAAATCTCCGGAATTTCCTAAGAATTACCCCATAAATAGGGAATGTATTTGGGTTATCACAGTCCCAGCTGGTGACCAAATAATGCTGACAGTCAAAAATTTTACCATCGAAGCTTATTCTAATTGTAAATACGACTGGCTTGAAATCAGGTAATTAAAATATATAAGGTATACACGTATGTACATAGAGAGATTAAGGTTTTGAGAATTGAAATATCACATAAAAAGGGGAAATCGTCAATTAATTCAAGATTAACTCAATCGTAAACGGCTTATAGTCTCATATCAAACACAAATGTCAATCTAATTGAAAATTAGAAATTTTCGATGTTCAGGGCTTAAGTGGGCAAAACGTTGTGGTTCATGTAGATTAAAATATGATTTATGAGCTTTTCACTACAAAATTTTAAAATTTTCAGAAATGGAGGATACTCTTCATCCCCATTGATAGGAACATACTGTGGTACAAAAATTCCAAAAACGATTCCATCACATGCAAATAAATTATATCTGAAATTTAATTCTGACATGAGTAGGACAGCTGCAGGATTTATGATTGAATGGACTTCTGCAACAACTGGTAAAAAAATGTTGATCTATCTTATCGTATTTCGAATGAATTAATGAGATGTTGGGAAAGTCAAAAAGTGCTTTTACCAGGTATAGACTTCAGAAATTGGCCCGTCACATCTCGCCTAAATAGAGTTGCACCCGACGTGTCCGTTAGGGTGTAACTCCTTAAATCCGTAACATTTACATCCAGTCTTGAATGTGTTCTTTCTGCAGGTTGTGGAGGAACTCTTATGAGTTCTACAGGATCCATAACATCTCCACAATACCCAGAACCTTACAGTAAAAACGCAGAGTGTATATGGAATATTTTCGTAAATATAGGTTCGAAAATTAAATTCATATTTTCCGATTTAGACTTAGAATCTCAGACCAATTGCACAATGGATTATGTCCAGGTGAGACAAAATTTAAACATACGACTAAATATAACACCCCTTCTTTAGTTTTTTGATGGGCCAACCACGAGTTCAAAATCTGTAGGAAAATATTGCACCCCCCAAATGGATTTTATCTCCTCGACATCCAACGAAATGACAGTGCTATTTAGGTCTGATGTTAGTTTCCAAGGACGCGGATTTCATTTGAAGTATTTCATATTGTGCGACAACACTCTAACTGGTTATGGGGGGATTATTGAAAGTCCGAACTTCCCCAGCGAATACCCAAAAGACCAGAACTGTAATTGGAAAATTGTGGTTCCTAAAGGCAATAAGATCAACATAAGTTTTTCGGACTTCTCAATAGAAGAAACGGCTGCAACGGAACATAAACAATGTAATTACGACTATATTGAGGTGAGTTTTTGCACTCAACAATTCTAGACAATTCAATAATTTTTATCTCAGATACTGTACGGCGAAGAGAATAATTATGAATTTAACGATGATACTGATGATACTGTCTGGACAACCTATAAACGTTTTTGTGGACAAGAAAATCCTGGTATAATCGCTCTTAACTCCAACCGCGCGATGATTCATTTCGTGTCCGACAGTATTCTCATTGGATCAGGATTCAGACTGGAATGGTATCTAAATGGTACAGAAATGGTTATCCTTCGGATTTTTTCTAATTCGATTTTATGGCTTATAGGCTGCGGAGGATTTCTTTCAAATGCCTTCGGATCAATATCATCTCCAAACTACCCCAAGCCATATCCAGGAGAAATAGAATGCAACTGGACTATAAAGCTTCCTTTGGGAGAAAAAATATCTTTAAGTTTCGATGAAATCAACATTGAAAAAGTTTCCGATTGTATGTTCGATTATATAGAGGTGACGTTTAACGCATTAGATGGATTATTATTCCAGCTTAAAGAAATTTACAGGTGTTCAATGGACCTGATGAAACATACCCACTTATGGGGAAATTCTGCTATCAACAGACTACCTCTCCAGTGAAATTAACTTCTACGGGAAACAACATGTTTATTCACTTCGTAGCAGATAATTCCTACGAAGGAAGAGGATTTAGTGCTCATTATAATTCAGAAAAAAATGGTAAGAGTAATATTTAGTAAGTCTTTTGCAAATTAAATTTTATTTGATTGCTGATTAACCCATTACTGATCAACTACAATTTGATGTAAAGCGTATTCGGGATACTACCGTGTTTCGATAATGTCTTAAATAGAGAAAAAGTGTGAAGACCAGGTACTCATAAATACAGTTCATGTATACGTAATGTGTGGATCGGCCAACAACTGTGAAAATTGTTTTGCAAACATGTGACAACAAAACTGGAGTACTGGTCCAGACAAGCGCAATCCCAACAGAACTTGGAATCTTTCAAATGAACTCTAAACGCAAGTTTTTTTTGCCCAGAATTGAAGCAGGAATTATTAGGAAAGTGCGTAATACACATTTGTCCAACGATTTAGGGTGCACAAATTTGATCTAAACAGGTAACAGGGTATTACTACACAGAGTGATATTTTTCGTGCTTACGCGTGAATATCTCATTTATGTGAAGAGCTGCTAAATCTGTTACTGCAACTTTTTACTTGTGCGATAGGACCCTAAGACATGTAAATGGGTCTAGTTCAGTCAATGACTGCGAGAGTTTATATTCCGGCAATTTTACACAACATATTTGTTTTCACAATATTAGTCCGGATATTTGTATCACTGAATTCAATTCTGATTTTCTGGAAATGTTCGTAATGAAAACTTCGTTATTTTAGGCTGTGGTGGACAGTATACATTACCAAACGGTTTCATATATTCACCCAACTATCCCAACAATTTCGAAAAAAAACAAACTTGTGAGTATCTCATCACTACCAACGAGCATCATGTGATCGCCTTAAGGTTCGAAGACGTCGATTTGCTTAAAACCTCCAACTGTAGTACCAACTATATAAAAGTAAATTTGGAAGATATTTTGGTTGCACCATTTTTAAAGTCTGGTTTAAGGTCTTCGATGGCCCGAATCAGGCATATCCTCTACTGAAAACTGTGTGTGGTAACACGACTATTCAGAATAAAACTATACGAAGCTCAACGGAGAATATGTTCGTCGAGTTTAGCTCTAATAGTTATTTAACAAGTAAAGGATTTAAGGCATTTTACCAACAGGTGATTAAGTCTGATAATCTAGAATATTATTGGTCAAGTGATCGTTTCAGGCATGTGGTGCCATAATCAAAACCGGGAGCAGTGGAATTATTGACATTCAAAAGGAGTTAAATATCATCAGTGATGATGAGTACGTCAGCACAAATAACTGTAGTATAACCATTATTGCTGAAGATCCAAGTAAGTTACGAAATAACATAATTCATTAAATACACAGTAGAAAACCATAGACAAAAAGATACGATTTACAGTTAATACACCATGTCTAAATGAAAGATTTTTCAAAAAGGCTCTGTATAGCGTAAACGAACCAAGTTAGCACAATTACGTCATAAATTTTCATTTTTTTTAGTCATATAATTTCGCTATAAATGAATTCGGGACATTTATCGCGCATTAATACACATAACAAATAGAATTCTTTTTTCAAAGCAAATCATGTGACATTAACCATACAACAAATCGATACATCCCTCATCTGGTGCGATGATGAAAATGAGATATATGCCGTCAAAGTCTACAATGGGCAATTCAGAAGCTCTCCGTTGTTGAAAGAATTCTGCACAACAGTAGTTCCACCTGCTATAGTCAGTGATGGATCTGCACTTCATATTGAAGTAACAAACTCAGTCGGTTTCAAAGCCAAATATTCAGTAATTGACTCAGGTATGATTAACTTCTGTGTTTTGATATAATAAAGCAAAAACATTCTTTTAGAGTGCGGAGGTGAGCTGACAGCCCTTGCAGGCTTTATTAGTTCACCAGGCTGGCCTAAAAGGTATCCATTGAATACCGACTGCACTTGGACCATTTCAATGGGGGCTGGTAAGCATCTTTTTTCTTAGGGTTTTAAAAAGTAACTTTAAACTTGAAGGCCACACCATAAAATTGGACTTTACAAAGCTTGATATACCAGAGTCGCCTAGTTGCAACTTGGACTTCTTAGAAGTTCGAGAAGGTGACGGTACAGATGGAAAGTTGCGTGGCGTCTTCTGTGGTACCCAAATACCAACCGCCATGACAGTCATTGGTACAATGCAGCTAATATTTAGGAGTACGACTATCGAGGGAAACACTCAGAATAAAGGATTTCTAGTCCAATATGCTCTTAGTAAGTTTGAAACAAGCTTCTCGAACATTTCTGAAAGCGTTGTATTAAATAGGCAATGAAAACCATCTATCTGGCTCAGAAGGGGTCATAGAAAATCAAAATGTGCAATTGACTGGGACGTACACTTGGCTAATAAACACCAATATATCCACTATTATAGAACTATCAATTACGTCATTAGGACTAGGCACATACGATAATTCCTGCGATGCGAATTTCTTGAAGGTATGTATGGAATCACAACGAAACATAAGATTTGGAAGTCGGTCTTCTTAGGTTTATGACGGTATGAATGACCAGGCACTTCTGCTAAAAGAAAAGTGTGCCAATACCGAAGAAGTAATTTTATCGACGTCGAACATGTTGTATCTTGAACTCCAACTATATTCGCAACGTATCGACATCAAATACAGAATTATGTGGAAAGAATTGTCAAGAAAAAGTGCCAAATCGGTGAAAAATCAGACTACTGCCGGTAAGTGAATCCTTTTCCTTATTTCCTTCAAAGTGCCCTTGCTCAAAATGATGAGATACCGTAGACTGCCAGTCATTCCACAAGTTGGAAAAGAAAGGCAACTTAACAATCTCTTCTCCCGGTTATCCCGATGGATACGCATATAATTTAAGATGTGAATGGATTGTGGAAATACCCCAGCAGTACCATTTAACACTCAAGTTCGTCAATATTAACTTCGGCCCCATTTTTTACCACACTTGCAACTACGCAGACTCTGTTAGCGTATTCACAAAACAAGTTAATGACGATCAGTGGACGTTCCTGAAGGAGGTTTGTAATAATCAGGTTCCAATACCAGAAGTAATAGGATTCAACCTCATGAAAGTAACGTTCAAGTCTAACGGTTACTTGAATGGTACTGGATTTCAAGTTTACGTTAAAACAGGTAAAGAGTGTTGTGAATGGATGCTTTGGAAGGTTATAAAGTGAAATATTTTTAAGACTGTGGTGGGACTTTAACTGACTCAGTAGGATTTATTCAATTTGATAAAGACGACAATAAGGATGAGGTATAAGTCTAATATCAAGAGATTTCTACTAATGTCTAAGCATTATTTTCAGTGCCAGTGGAATATTACAGTAAAGAGTGGCCGAACCATCAAACTAACATTTATGAAGTTCGATTTAGGGTCAAATGAGGAAAATGCTTGTTCAAGCTATTTAATTATAAGAAATGGAATGTTTCGTGACAGTCCATTTTTGGGCAATGGCAAGTTTTGTGGGCGTGTTTTACCACATAGCATGGAATCCATTAGCAATCACCTCTATCTGAAATATTCTGGTTCGAAGAACGTTGAGGTAAATTTAACACTAGTGTTTATTCAGAGTTTTTAGTATAAAATCTCTGGCAGGGATTCTCTATCAAATATGAAGAAGTCTCAGTTAACTGCAACAGGAATATTCAGCTTGACTCGACCGAATCATACACAGTGATAACATCTCCTAATTACCCCAATGTCCCTCATGCTCACATTGAGTGTATTTGGATAATAAGAGCTCCCCGTGGTGAATCTCTACGAATAGATTTCGAAGAAAGATTTGATATTGCACCAATCAATGCGAGGTAAGTGAAAAATCCGAATTTGCTCTTCATTTTTAATTTTAGGCCAGAAGTTTAAATGAAGATGTATTGCAACAAAACTTGGAAAACTGTTTCTACGTATGCAATTACTTATGCAATTAAAAAAAACATTTTTGTGCTACCACAGTTACGAACAATAACTATTCGGATATATACGGGCTGTGAATGTAATCATATTAAACATTTTAAAGGTAAATTTTTATCAAAAAAATATGAAACAAGAAAAGGGAGTTTTGCGATAATAATTATTGAAACATCTTAAATGCAGACTCGTTGGTATGAGTTCAGTATATTCGAAATTGAATCTCACGTGTGTCACAATAGAACCAGGCACCCCTGTCACGCATGTGCAATAAAATAATCCACTTGAATAATTCTTAGGTGCAACAATGACTATGTAGAGCTGAGAGACGGCGGTACTGATTTATCTGATTTAATGGGAATTGAGTGTCAACAAATGCCTAGCACCAAATACACAAAAGGCAACGTTTTGAGAATTAAATATCATACGGATTCAGATGAGCCGAGAAATGGCTTTAAAGCAAATGTGTCAATAAATGATTGCGGGGGAACCTTTAGACAATTAACAGGAAAATTGGATAGTACACTCTATCGCATTAAATTAGGCACTTCTTGCACCTGGTGGATCAAATCCACATGGGGTTCTTCAGTTAACTTAATTTTTGAACAGTTTGATGTGGCACAAAAAGACGCGAATTGCACAGCTGAAGATGTTGCTAAAGTGAAAATATATGCTGTAGATGAAATTAATAGAAAAGGTAAGTAAGAGATGAGAATATCAAAAATACACTTAGTCTGGTGAATTTAGATACAGAACAAAATGTCTTTTGCGGAAATCTGTCTAGTAATACGATGGTAACACTGAGTAGCCCTACTGTGAAGGTGGTATTTGAGCCTAAGTCGAATAAAGATCGGTTCCAGCTTAACTTTTATGGCCATGCGGAAAGTATGATTAAGTGAATTTACTGAACAGTCAACTTAACTTCACGTGTATGTATTATGCATCGTAGATTGCGGAGGAACGCTTGAACAAATGTCAGGTACCATTCAAACTCCCGGCTATCCCAATAGTAGAAGCAGGTCGATTAACTGTTACTGGAATATACGAGTTCCGAAAGGACGAAGAATAACGTTAGTTGTGGAGGATGTGGATATAAGTACCGCAAATACTCTGCTAGTTATTTATGATGGTGTGACACACAGTACGAAAATAGTTGACCAGACGAATATTCAAGCTGGCAAATCTTATGATTCTAGCGATAATTCAGCCGATATATTTTACTCCCAGAGCTTTGCCAATGCAAAAAGGGGAATTAAAATTACTTACTCTTCAGAGAAATCTACGAGTATGTTTGAGGTGGTGAACTTAAATGCATTTATTTGATTATACGCCTTTTCAACTTCAGTTTGTAAAGGAAACCTGATGGACCCTCGTGCTGGTGAAATACATGGTCCAGAAACTTCCAATGGTTATTCCTGCGAATATACGTATGGGAAGAAAACCAGTAATGAAACATTGGTATTGAAAATTATGATTTCGGTGCACGCAAATAAATCTACTGGTGTTTTTTGCGACTATACCATTAGTAAACTAAACATCATGCTATATAACCATAACAAAATTCAATTGTGCCACGACACGAAACATTTGTATAAAACGATTAGGTCAATTTGGAAAGATACAGTTGTTCAGGTAAGTGTGTAATTTCCTTTTCTTGAAATCCTCAAGGGATTGAGCAAAATATTCTCTTCCTATTTCAGGCTACTGGCGAAAGCTCCAGTGCCATAAACTATACGATCCTCTACAATGTTTACCCCTGCGGAGGCATATTGGATGCAGAATCAGGTGAAATTGTCAGTCCAAACTTCCCGAAACCTCCAAACGTGTCCATCGAATGTGCGTGGATAATCAAGTTACCAACATATAACTCACGGATAAAAGTCAACGTTAGCACCTTCGATCTTGAAGACTGTCCCAGAAATTACATCGAAATCTTCAATGGTCCTACGAGTGTCTCCCCTAAGATCGGAAAATACTGCAAAAATCATGAAGTAACGACATTTAATACTGAGTCAAATAATATGCTCATTGAGTATAAATATGAGAGAGGCGATAATGATAAAGCTATGGGTTTTCGTATTTTTTACGAAAGTGAAACTGATGGTATGTATAGCGCATAGCAGCTAGGAAGCTTTAAAATAACAGAAATTATTACTTAAGGATGTGGGGGAATATATCATAATGTTATGACCGCCAATTCGCCAAACTTTGAAAATGGCAATTACGATAATAATCAAGAATGTGTGTGGGATGTGATCGCTGAGGAAGGCTATATGGTGGTTCTGAAATTTATAGACAGATTTTTCATAGAAGATAGTGAAAATTGCACAAATGATTTCGTTGAGGTAAGTGAGACAGTGAAAGCTGTCGGTGCCGAAAAATTATTTGAATTATATATTACCGATATTTTTAAAACGTATCTGAATTACCGAGTACTCGACGAAAGTAAGTAGCTAAATTAACAAACGTCCTCACCGTAAATTGCAAATTCTCATGATCATCTCTGATTCCTCGAACTTCCAGATTTTTGACAACAAAGGGGACAAATGGATTTCTCTTGGTAGAAAATGCGGTAGGATGAGTCCAAGCCCAATCAGCTCAACTAGCAACCAACTAAGAATCATGTTTAGAAGCAATAATAATGTAACCGCTAAGGGCTTTCGAGTAGGTATGGGAATAAAGAGAAATACAACATACAAGTGAATAATTCTGTAGGTAAACTGGGACTTTGTATGTGGTGCTACATTTTATGCCACAGAGACGGAAAAATCTATTATAGGACCCAGCAGTTCCGTATCATTTAATCGATATTTTAACTATATGAATTGTACATATAACATTCTATCTAAAAACCCACAAGGAACTTTATACCTGAATATCGATTATTTCAAGTCTCAAGAAGGTATGTATACAGGGTGTTTATAGTTAGATTTTTTTTAATGCGTAATTATAAAATTATTAATCTACTTACTGTGGTATCATAAATGAAAGATGAGATATTAAAAAACTAAAATTTCAAAGGTAAAATAAACAACTGCAGCACTAACTTAACCGTGAGGGGTATATCAACATCCTTTTTAAAACAGATGTTTTGCCTGGGCCAGAATTTCGCAGAACCACAAAGATACAAGAAGGGTGTCATCGTGCATTATACTAGTTCTGATCCGAGAAAATATATCAACTATAAGTTAACATTTAGAGATGAATGTAAGTCATGTTAGACCCATAGCGAATCACTGCAACTGTGTTCTTATTCTACTATTAGCTTGCCAATGGAATATTACCACCCCATCTAAATTGGTTTATCAGGCACCTTATGTATCAAAAGGACGAGTGAGATGGGCTCAACCACGAATTTCTTGCTCTTGGAGCATTACAGCACCAAAAGACCAAATAGTAGTATTAATGTAAGTAAAGTTAGGCAATATCTACCAAAACAGGCTTTATACCTACATACGTTTTTGCCTTATGTGCTCGTATCACCAAAAGGTATTCACTTTAACTCAATACCTACAGCATTCACAACTTAAATATGTTGGGAACTCCATGCTTATCGCAATACGTCCACATATACGACGGTCTAGAAAATGTGCCTAACAAAAGAATCCTGCAGCTATGTAAGAAAATCACAGAAAGTATACCTATCTCATCCAGTTCAAATTCCATGCTAGTTCGTTTGGACTCCAGTTTTGACAGATTCAAAAATTTAGACGCAGAAGTATACTTTACGTATGGTATGTTTTCGTTACCTTTAAAGACGCAGTGAAATAATTTGATTTTGAACTGATTTTAAGGTCCAGCTGCAGGGTGTGGGGGAAGAATAAACTTAACCGAAACTGTATACATACATGCTCCTAATAATTTACCTCACATGGATTGCCAGTGGATAATTTTTACTTCGGAGAACTACAAAGTTGAGCTTGAATTTACTGAGATAACGGTTTCCGCCTCCTGTCAAAACCCTGTCAGGAATCACACCTATTACTGCACATGTTCTTATATTGAGGTAAATTGTTTTTTTGAACATCCCTTTAAGAATAAAGTAGAAGCGATAGAAACAGCTTAACAATAAAATGAGAGTGGGCGATTGTCAGAAGCGACCGAAAAAAAAAGAGAAAAAGTTATTTGAAAAATTTGAAAAATATCTCACATAAAGCGATTAACTGTATCTTTATGTTTATTTCAAAAACAGAATAGGGTTTGAGCAGCTGCGATATATTCTTAACCGGCCGCTGAGAACCAAAAGAATATTTTTATTGGTTGGCTTTATTCTTATATAAACCTGAATGAGTGCAGTTTTGTAGAAAAATGTATTTCCCTTAGATAAAAGATGGAGGGTCCCCTTTTGCAGATCAGATAGCAAAATTGTGCAGCTCCGACAACAACTTAAAGCGCACCTTCACAACTTCATATAACATTGCTTATATTCGACTATATTCAGCAGTGCCACAGAACAACATGTTCAAACTGACTTTGAGATCAGTAGAATGTAAGTCAGTTTTACAAACCAAAACATTCCAATTACTATTTATATTTTCTTTACAGCAATCTGCGGTCCTGTTCAGCTAACGGTGACTAGAGGACTTAAAGAACTAACATCCCCAAATTATCCAAACCCGTATCCAGCAAACCTTAACTGTTACTGGATAATCAAGAACCCCAAAAAAAATCAAAAGATAATGTTGTATTTTGAAAAAATCGACATCCAAGAAGGTTCTAGCGAAGGAACCTGCGATTCTGACCGGCTGGAAATTAAGGAGGACCCTAATTCAGCTATTGTCAACCAAGGGTTTGGACCAAATGCAAGGCACATGCTTGGGGCACTAACGGTAAGTTGGTTTTAAGTAAAAACATTACGGTTGCCATACAGAATCATTTAATGTGTACCTATAATAGAACTGAAATGTGCGTAACAAGATGAAATAATTTTTTCAGGATAAACAAGATTCATTTTTCTTTTGTGACAACGACACAGTTTCATTCGACTACTACTCTATTGGAAGTGAAATAATTCTTACTTTTAAAAGTTACCAGTCTTTCAGGAAAAAAGGAGCCGGTTTTAAAATAAAATATGGGAATTCTGGTAAAAATTAGGTTTGCATTTTAAACAGTATTAAAACGGTATCGACTTTAGACTGTAATAGAACCATTCGGGCGGATGAAGGAAGGATTCAAAGAGAATATAATGATTTCACAGAGGTGTTCTGTTCTACGACAATTATAGCATCTCCGAACACCACTCTCTCAATTTATTTCATGCATTTCATGTTCATAAAAAAAAATGAGCAGAATTGCACGAGGAGTAGTTTGGAGGTCGGTAAAGCGAGCCTATGACCTGAGCATAATTAAAATTAGGAACAATTTCAGGTTAGGGAAAACAGTCTAACCGGACCACAAATATTCAAAGCCTGTGGATACCGAATACCCTCTCCTATATTTTCAAATAGTAGCAAGCTGGTTGTAAACATCTACAATTCGTTAGGCAACACAAATTACTTTAAGTACAACCTCATATTCATGTCATCAACGAAAGGTATTGGTTGCGGAGGGAAATTATTTAATTATGTTGGAATATTCTCGAGTCCCATGTACCCAAAACCATATAGGAAAGATATGGAGTGCACCTGGGAGGTGAGAGTGCCGAGAGGATATTATGTTGCTTTTATGTTCAAAGGTGAGAAACTGTTCGGAAGTGTCAGATTTTATTATACCCATATTATCCTTCAAGATTTTAACATCGGCGGAGAATGCACACAAAACAAAGTTTTGGTTACTACTTACACGAATTTCCTACCGACAACAATGATTTACTGTAGCGTAAGTAAAGTTAATTTTAGGTCTGAGACTTGCATAGAAACTTTTAAAACTCATTTCCACACAGGGTGACAGCCACATAAATGTTTTATTTTCGGAGATCAAGCTCGAAGTCACCTATTATTCTTCAGTGAACAACGGTGGAACTGGATGGTTAGCACAATTCCAGGCAATAAAACACCAAAATGAGTTTATAAATTGGTATGGTTAAAAGAGACAATTAAAAGTTTTGTGTAAGATAAGCTTGCTGAATTTCTTTTTGCCTTAAAACGTCTACAAGTTTCCGAAAATTGGATAGAGATACAGATACTCTTGAAACTTTTGAGAAAGTTGATGAAAATATAATAGAAATTTTGTGAAATGGAGCTTCGTGAAGAACTTAATAATAGTAACTTAGTATGGAAGATAGACTAAGGAATTAAACAGAATTCTGAAGATTTCATTAAAACATGTTCTACAAATATATTGTGGAATTCGTTGTTCCATGAATAAAACAAAACGATTTACCAATCGAATGTGCTGATTTCGTTTGAATTCATCATTAAACAACTTTAAAAAAATTTCAAGTAATAGCGCCGTAGTAATGTTTTTAAATTTCTTGTCGTATTCTTGGTCTGTTTGCTTACTGTAAGTTTGATATGGTGACAAGTTGTACGGGTCTAAACTCACAATTTAGGGCTTTCCACATTGTCACCTGTCTGATTATAGTGCTTCAAAACAGCCTTTGTCTTAGTTTCTGAAAGAAACCACTTTTCATTTTCAATCATATGACCAAGAAATTCTATATTCTGTTTCAACAAGTGGTATTTGATTTCGTTATTTCCAAATCGGGCTCTCTAAATGTTTGGACGTTCACGTTCCACGATTCCTGTATTTATCAAGGGATAAGAAAGTTAATTAGTGACTTTCTGGAAAATACCAAAAGAGCTGCATGACCTAGTAATTGAAAGTTTAAACTAGAACGCTTCCTTATAAGTGACCAATGAAATATATCTTCTACTATCTTGTTCAATGCTAACATAGAAAAATTATTTTTTGTGTAAAAAACTGTAAAAAAAAGGCCAATGAGAGCAGAGGCTAAAGATATTAAAGTATATATTGATCATTTAATTATTCAATTTAAATAGTCTGTGCATAAATAATTCTTTTTTGTTCCTCAATTGCTTCTTTACACTGAATGGTCAACAATAGATTACATAATGAGCATGTAAATAACCATAAAATAGTCCTTCAAACATTTACAAAATTAACTCTACAGTTACCATAATATGAACTTAGTTGACGTTAAATACTCTACATAAACCTCTCTAGAACCGAATTTGTAGTCCATTATACACAAATTCGGATTTCTACAGGGTATCTGCAGAGCAAGACCATTTTTTCTTGAAGAAACAGCAACTTGTGAATATAAAAGCCAGTATTTGTTGATTCAAACACTCTTGCTACCTATACCCAAAATGACCAAAATTCGTAATGGGACAATGATACTATTTTATAGAATCATTTCCAAGAAATAGGAAAGTACTAGAAAAATATTATAGTTAAAATAAGTCAAATTCAAATAGACAAATTGGCGAAGAACACAACAAATTCCAACTAAATATCCCATAAACTCTGGGAGCTAAAAATTTAAAAATATTCAAAATTCCAAGCCCTATACCTTAAAAAGAAAAGCTTGTGCAGATCTACACTAATAAAAATCTTTGGTTTGTTTTTTGTAGCAAAAATTATTGTTAAAATCATACAACCTAATTTTCAGACGCTCTGTAGACATCATTTGAACGTATTTGGGACAAGAATCACATCAAATTCACTAAACAGGTACTTAAGTAATGTACAAATACACATTTTAGATTAGCTTAAACCAAATGTCTTCATGAAATCATCAGAACTTTGGCTCTAATCAAGTCTTACTAACAGGGATATGCATGCTTTTGTTAACATGTAAATTGGTTAATTTACATGAAAATTATGCGCCTTGCAAAGTTTAATAGATTTTAGTAATTAAAAGTAAATAATTTTTAGGACATTATGCCCTTAGAGGTTACTGGGCTAATGCAGACAATACAGAAAACCCGCGCAAATATTAAGAATTGAAAACAACATTTATGACTCATTCTCCCAGTAAAACATAAAAAGGTCTTATAAATCTTTAAAAATTGAATGCGAGCTGTGAATTTATTTTCACAAACTAATTAAAACTTTTATGTGTAATAAACTTTCTGTAACAAAAGCTCCAAGCTATGGATGGTGCAGATCCAAAGGACCATATAAACATGTAACATTAGGGGCTTAACCAAGTATTAGAGTGAAGTGACAACTTACCCCGAGGCTTCACCATTGTTAGAGAGATCTTTTGAGTTGATTTTAAACAAATTTTGAACCCCTTAAACATCTAAAATTAAAAAAAATCTCTGCTCACAACCGGTGGTCTGCTACTGGAAGACCCTAGAATTTTTTCGCTAATGTCAGGTGTCAAATGAACTTTTTATTTTACGCTTCTATAGTTAACATTTTAGGCCATACCCACTGATCAGTGAACATTTTATCTTTGTCCTTTTGACTAGTTCGGAAAAGAATAGCACCTAACATCTCTTCGAAGTTAATACAGAGAGAAAAACATATAAAGTCTAAAGAGTTTCGTAATCGCGCATATACTGCTGTCTTAGCTTATTGCATTAACGTAGATAAAGAAACAACATTTATTCTGACTCTCTATCCGGCACTAATATAAAAAGCCGAATGAATGAAAACCCCTATATATAACATGTTAGGTTAGTAGTTGTATCATGTCTTCGAAAATACTGGCAAATAACTTTAAAAAATGTTGAGATTTTCCCTTAGAACCGTAAATATCCTCAGAAATGCTCTTAAGCAAAGACATGGGATGATTTTCCATGATCAAAACTACCGCGGTTTCATACAAATTCACTATAACATTAGCCAGGCCCGGGTCTACTCAAATGGTAAGACTAAGCAGTACGTTTAAAAGCAAGATGTAAATACCTCTCTTTAGACCAAAAATATAAAACCCCTTTGGGAAGCTTGTTAGATAGCAGTAAAGAGCAAGCTCAGGCCAATCAGGAAAAGGTAGATGAGGAAGAGGCCAAGAAACAGAGGGAACAGTCATGGCGCACAATGAAACTTACCTTAATATTCTTTGGAATAAGTTTCTCTCTAGTGGGCACTTATTTAGTTGTCACTTTAGGGGCTCCTCAAAGAGATGAAGAGGGTTTGCCTCTGCGAGATCAGTTTTCTGATTTTCCAGCTGTTAAAGCATATTTCTTGAGGACAATTAGAGAATTAGATTATTATCGAAAGGTAGGTATTGAACGTAGATAACTCAAAATTGATTGTTCATGAGATAGATTCTTATGTTTAATTTCCCTATATTCCCTTAAGCAAAGATTAAAGTTTGAATGAACTAAATCAAACAATATTATTATGATGTCAAGCAGGTAGTCAAAACTAAGAGAAAAATTGTTGACATTTTGTGTTCATAATATAGCAGACACATATTCCAGAATTTTGAATAAAAATAAAAGCCTTAACTCCTTTCCATTCTAGCTTATAAGAGAACCTTCTAGGGAAAAGTTACTGCCTGATCCACTGCAATATCCTTATATACAACCTAAATATACATTAGTTCTAGAAGTTACTGACGTATTAGTACATCCAGATTGGACATACCAAACTGGCTGGCGATTTAAAAAAAGGCCATGTAAGTGTTTAGGAATCAAGAAGGATCTTGGTACTATTAAGTCACCAATTCGTCTAGATCGTTGATTTAATGTGTTTAAAACAAGTTTAGTTGACCTTGCTTTTCCCGCGTCAAATAACTTAGAGACTTTCGCGTGTAGACATTAAATCTGACAAATTATTCATTCCGCATCTTATGAATCTAAATTAAGATTATTTGTAAATCATAATAATATGAATAATCGCTTTCAAACTATAAATATCAAAGAGTGAAGCAACTATTTTTTTATAAACTGTGATTCTACATATAAAATCCGCGAATTGGCGACATCTAAATATCTCTATGTAAATCACTCCAATCTTAATTTAGCGATTTAATTAATTTCCAGTGTTGGATTACTTCCTAGAATCTCTTAAAGATCAGTATGAAATCGTTATATATACGGCAGAGCAAGGAATGACGGTATTTCCGTTAATTGAAGCAATTGATCCGAAGAACATCATAGCTTATAAACTAGTCAGAGATGCCACTCATTTTACTGGGGGACACCACGTTAAAAGTTTAAACAACTTAAATAGAGATTTAAGCAAGGTCATATGCATCGATTGGAATGGCAGTAATCTTAAGTTCAACCCTGAGAATTTGTTTTGCGTAAAACGATGGCCGGGCAACGACGATGATACTTCTCTTTTGGATTTAGTGACCTTTTTGAAAAGTAAGGTCTGGGATTTAGTATTTAAATTAGTTTTTACCTTTAATTCATTTTACAGCTATAGCTGACAATGGAATAGATGATGTAAGGGATGTTTTGAAAGTCTATAGTAAATATGACGACCCAATAATGGCATTCAGAGAAAAGCAGAAGAAACTCATAGATGAATTAGAAGCACAAGCGGCAGCGCAGCGAGAACAGCAAAATAGTAAAGTGTCTAGGTGGACTCCTACTTTCTTCAAGAAAATTTCGACCTCTTAGTTTTATTAAACAGCTGTTTAACGTATAGCTTTTCCAAGTGTATTTATATGGCATTACTTTTTTTAAATAAATATTTTCTTTCGTTCTTGAAACGTTTCTTCATATATTAATGATTCTTTTCGACGACGTAACGCTCAATTTTGCTTTGAGCGACGGATTTTTATAAACCAAGAATATCTCTTATTTTCGGGGTAATAGAAGGAATACGAGTAAACACCCCTGAGGTCTACATTGAAGTTATTGTCATTTATTATGAACTAACCGATATTAAATGAGAAATATAAACTAGTGCAATTCGCACATGCCGTTTGAAACGTATAGTAACCACACTTATTCTACTTCTAAAAAAGGGGTATTAGAGAAGCGTAAGTAATGTATTATTTAAAAATATTTATTTTCTAAAAAATATACAATTAACATGGCTCTGATAATTTTTTAGGAATACAATTTTAAGCGGAGTAACTCTGATGTACTAAAATGTAACTTCTAAAAGCTGAAAATTATCAATTACTCTGATCTCAAATCACTAATACTGGCGCTATGTAGTTATAAAAATGTAATAATCCAATTTAGTTCTGAACTAAAATTTTCAGTTTATTTATAACGAACCTTAGGTTACACCATTGAATATAAACATTTCCCTTAAACTTCCCCATTAAGGTAATACAAAGATTTGACTAGATTCTTACTTAATATATATTTAAACAAAATATATACGCCCTTACCAATTACAAAACTTCGAAGATATTTTAAATTTACGTCTAAGATAAATTGTATCAATAGTTGAAATTTAACACATCAATGGCAAGATTGTACTTGCTATTCAAGTGTGATTACACTTTAAAAGCCTTTTAATTACCTACCTACTGCTTTTTCACAGAGTCACTTATTGCGAATTAAGCGACAGTATGTGAGAAAAGCTGAAATAAATTAGTTCTCTTTGGTGGATAAATCATAAAAGCATTCATTACGCAATGTATTATAGCTTGTTTCCCAAATTGCGTTAGTCTTACTCGATTCATCAATGTAAAATTGATTAGTGACATTAATTCCAATCAAAATTTCTACTATTGGGATTATCAAAACTTTAAATATTAATAAATATTCACATAAATGACACACCACCCTGATTTTGACAATAAAAATGGCAAATAAGTTATTGAAACCCCCTAATAACTTATCTTATTCTTAAAACTTGCTTAATTCAAATGATAACAATTTTTAATGCGCGACAATGGCTAACGAAGGTTTACATTTAAGAAATTACGGTGGCACTAAATGAACTATTAAAAACTGATGATATACTACCACTACAACCTTGTTTTATTCCCATGGTTTAAAATGTACAATAGAATTACGGATACCAAACTTCCTCTTCTTCCCATGGATGATCATGAAGCAATCCTTCCTGGTCTTCGTCCAGGTGTCTTTGAGGAAACGTTACACCGTCTCCCACACTATAGAGAAAAATACACACATAAACTTTTAAATGTCAGTTGTGCTTACGGCTAAAACTGATGGGCACTTGAAACAGCTACGTAGTTTCCAATTACAAATTTCAGTTATAAAGTACCGGGCAAATAATTAAACATGTTTGTCGATTCAAATAAATTAGAAAAAGTTGTAAAGTATCTGTTTGGATTAAAATCACTTCTATAAATTGCTACAGAACACAAGCAAAATGCCATAATACGCTTCACGAGATTTTAGTTTTAGTAACAAATTGGGATTTTCAAAAATCAGAAACGGAAATATATTTACCAAAAAACATTTATTAAAAAACACTTATAATTAAGCACATAAGGATCACTTTGACACTACGATAGATATTTCGGTATGGTCAGGATTCAGTTTACTGGTTTCGGATTCGGAACATCACTGCGGCTCCTTAGGAAAAATGCAGTTAGTTAAATTTGTTTCTTTTTAAATTTAATCTGATGTATCACGTAACATGCAGATTAATTATAAGCTTATATAAATGTTAAAACAATATTAATCGATTTAAGAACTATGTTTCGAAGTTCGTAAGTTAAAGGACATTAAAAATCTCTCCAAAATAAACTATCTTCATTATTTTCTAACAAATTTTCTGCGATTTTGTCTAAAATTCAGTGCTGGAAGCATTTTGGTAATTGGTTTAATTTTAACTTAATAATGGGTAAAATTGGTGCAGCTTAGTTATCGATTTGACGCTTAAATTGAAGGAGGTCAAAAATCTATTTAGTAGCGAACCAAAGAATTTTTACATAATAATTTACTCACTTTACATGCACGAGAAGTAAATGTAAATTACTTTGAAATGCCGTAAACGTAACGTACTTCAGATATAAGTCGAATATTTAAATCTATAATGATCTGAACACAGAAATCTGGCTCAGAGAATTAAAAAAAAATAACTTAGAGTTCTTATGAATCCGGTTCACTGCACAAGTTTAGTTGAAGAAGCCTCCTATATTAAAGTTACTACATATCAGATTTTGTTGATATGTATTTGTTATATATTTTTGTTGATATGTATTCATTAACACTAAAGTCTACTTGTTAGTTACCAACACAGTACAAGGAGAATTTTAAGTGGAGGTTTAATTTTTAACACGACACAAACCTTAAAAAACTTAGCAAAATTTTTATATGACAATTTTTCGAAATCGCAAAAACCAAAATATGCACGCGTTAAAAGGAAAACCCCTACTTAAGGTTAACCCTGTATATTGAACTATTTTTGAAAGCCACAAAACATGTATACTACATATTTCCCAAAATACGCCCAGCTACTACTTTAAACAAAGGTTTGAAGCACAGCAATTTATTTTGGGTCTAGATGAGAGCACACCAAAACAACAGCCTTCAGCTATTAGGAAACATAAAGAACAATCTTTGAACTCCATTAAAACAGTTAATGTGTAAATAATGTTGATTATTATCGTTAATATTAGATAGGTGTAGGCAAACTGAAATTGTCTAACCTGTTTAATGCGTTGTCCGCCGCGTTGTAACTGACACTTGGACGAAGCCTCGTATGCATAGGGTACTGTATACCATCACCCAAACTAGAAAATTATTTATCTGTATACGCAGTTCAATGAAGCCAACCGCCAAATTGCTCTTTCACGAACAAACGAACCCAATTAAGGCCAATGGACTAATAATCGGAAAAGATGGTTTTAGTATTCCAAAAATTTTACAAGGCTTATTACCACTTCTTTATCATTTTTAAGGTCAGTGCTCAGTATTAAAATGAAATAAAAAGCGCTTGCGTTAACTAAGAGTAGCCTAAGTAGGCGTAGGACAGGGAATTCTTGTAGTATTTAGGAAATCAACTGAACTCACAATACAAAGTGTTTCATAATGACGTGGTAATATTTCACGATGTGATCTCGGATCATTTTATGAAGAAAATAAAAGCAATTGACATATTTGGTGTAATGTATTCACGTTGCTAAATGTATTGCCACTCACTAGTTGGACTCAACCACAGCGCAATCGGATCAATAACGGCGAGAATGGTTAAAAGGGTAAAAACTTGTCGAATTTTTTAAATTATCCTCTATATATTTTTAATGCAAATTATGACCTGTGTGTACTGCCAGAATTATTGCAATATTTGACGAGCCATTCATTGAAATAAGTAAGAAAATACAGTCTGTATAGTCGCGAGAGGCAGTGACATCGTTATTTACGCTGTTGCATTGCCGTTGATTCACGTTGAATGCACCAATTTGTAGAATGTATTTCTCCCGTCCGTAGGTTGCCAGCTTAGGCATTAAATTTTATAATCTAGATGAATTAAACTAAGCTAATTTTACAGCAAAGTTACACTGAACTTTTCATAACAACCTGACTAATTGATTTACTTTTGATAATGCCACGGATCAAGGTAGGGATTTACTGCAAAGCACATCATTAAGAAACACTAGTATAATTTTAAAAATCAGTGTTTTATACCAAACTGAAATACCAAAAAATAGTTTAAATGTAGACTTTAATAAACCGTGAAGACTTTCACGGTCGGTCAAAATGCAATTGGAAATATTTCCGGTTTCGTGTGACACGGAAGGTCACTTCAAACCTGTCTTTAAAATCACAAATACATATATCTAAGTGAATAAATATGGTATGTTACTTATAATTTAATACCTGCAAGGCAAAATAATGATTAGTTAATGTAGGTTAAATGCAAATAAACACAGCTAAAGTATGCACACCTATATATGAGGCTGCTTTTATGAAATGCTGATAGGTTGACAATTTATTAAAATGTTCAAACACAAACACTGAAAAAACACATACCTTGTACTAATAGGGAGAAACCATGACTTAGGATCATCTCCAAAGACCTGTTTGAAGTTTTTAAATCGACCTAAATGGAAACCATATTTATCTGCTCCCACACCTCGAAACGATGGAGGCCTAAATGCTTCTGCAAGAGTACAAAGTTTCCTATTGAATAAAAGAGGTGAAAAATAAGAAAAAGTTTAAAGAATGGGAATAAAAAGCAGTAAGAGCTTCAAAAGGAAATAGCATTTGTGTAATGTATATATTAAGTAAAATAAACTCAACTTACCCAATGTAGTTCTATTTTCTAGTACTAAATAACAGTGGTATCCAAATAAGGACATCAAACTGACCCCAAACATAATAGCGACGAAAAATAAAAATAAAATGTGGAATCTCCCCATTCCCTGAAGATCACCCTGGAAAATAGTAAAACAATTTTGTGAAAGTGCAAACATTGCATCAAAGTACCTTCCAAAAAGCGATGAAATAATGAAGAGATGTCAAACAAATATAAATGCAATAAAGCAAGGCATATCCTAGAAACAACACGAAGAACTTGTAGTTCGTAAAACAGACGCAGTTGTTTATCCATGGACAATGGTGATCCATTTTCAAGACGCACTCCCCACAAACCGAACAATGATGCGTCCTGTCTGGTTTGACCATTCTACATTTCTCACAAAACCGCACACTTCCTCCCACTGTCACATTTTTTACTGGTAAAGTCTTGGCGCAGTTTTCTAATATTCTGTTTTGCATTTCTAAGGAATTACTGTTTTGTACGAAAGCTTCATAATCGGTCTCTGCCACTCTGAACTGAAATATTATAAGTTGGGCATTTCAGTCTCTAAAAGTTGAAGGTGCTGGACTTACATTATTAGGCACTCGTCCAATTTCTGTAAAGATTGTTTGGGCATAACACCAACAAAACATAAAAAAGAATACATGGAAAAAGAACAGGTAAAGAATTTGTCCTAAAGTGCTTTCAACTGTAACTGGAAAAGAAACAAAATTATAGGTAAAAAATAAGTCTAAGTGGCTTGAAGCTAAAGTAGGCACTGATTAAGACTAAATGACAAATTGTAATTGATATTATATAAATACATTATAGAATTAATTTAAAAAATAGCCTTAGGAGGATCTATAATTGAATAAAAAAATATAAAAGAAAAAAGGGTGTGACTCATATCAAAGTTAATCTATAGTGCAATTAAAACTGTCTATGAAATACAATTCTTCAGAATTTGAAACAGTGAAGTTCTTGGTCAAGCTGAAGATATTTAATTTTTATATGTGCAAATTCTGGCAAACACAAACTTATACTATGACGCTATGAATGTCTTTTTAAAATGGCAACCTCATTATTAACAAGAGCAAGTAAGTGGTGATTGTTAAAAAAAAAACTCAAGTAAGTATTGAAATTTCCTAAGCATATCTTGAATAAATTGAAGTGAAGGTCTGTCAAAGCCCAAAGCAATTGACAGGAAACTGGTATCTTAATTTAATAAGCTGCTTTTTCATTCCGAACATTCATAAAATAGGAGAGCTAAAAAGCTGTATACTGTATTTCTTAAGGACTACTTACTACTTACATAAATACACATTGAGGGTTTGATAGTCAACAATAAACAGCATAATCAGCACCCTATATTTATAGTTCACGACCTACTGCAAGATTTTTTAGAATTAATGTACATAAACTGCCCATCATGTTTGAACTGACTTAACTATAGACCCAATTTTAACAGCTATCATTTTCCCAATAACTTATTTTTGAATAATTGCCTATTATACTGAAAATCAAACTGTATATTACATAATTAATCTAATGTACAATATCTGAGCCCTGTTCCTTATTCCCTTTTTCTTTTGTTTACTACAAATAAAATGTTGGTAACAACTCATTTTGCATTTTTCTCTATGAATGATTTCCTAATAAAGTTATGTACACATAAATGCATAAAATACTAAAACCACTTACCAAGACACAACTGAACAACATAAGCATAATAGGACCAAATTACAATTGTCACTATAAAAAGTACAGGAATCCATTTAACAGCTTTCAAACACCAGAAGCAATGGCCCTTATTTTCAGTCCGAGGAACAGGCATAGTCATAGCTTAGTTGTAATTCAGTCTTTCAGAATAAAATTATTTCATCTCTGCAACTGAGTGGAAATTGGGTGGGGTTTTGAGCTACATCTTCTGCTGGGGTCTTCAATGTAAATGTACAAATAAAGAATATATTCTTACATTCATTTCATAGTTTTCTGTGCTATTTTATTGGGAACAAATGGATGAAAAAGGGAAATAAACTCCACTGGTTTCTATTTATTCATGACTAATGGCCCCAATTTCTATTGAAGGTTATGTTGTGTTGACGCTTGGAGATGTGTCAATGTCAAGACAAATTCGTTCCTCAGCTGTGTTGTCACATTACTCTAACGTAAAAGTTAGGGAAGGATTTGTTAAAGCATTTAATTAATCTTCCTTATTAATAAGGATGTCTCAATCAACTTAAACTTCTTTTAGTAACTTTAAATATTAAACCTAGTAAAATACGTGAAATTAATTAAAACTGCAAGTGAAACAAATTGTAGAAGTCACAACGTTGCTAAGAAGGAGGAGGAATCTTATAAGGTTTTCAAACCATAAGGATGATGTCGAGTTGGATTGAGTGCACCAATGAGCACTAAGAACGGTTTTTTTAGATTTTAGCTTTAATTACTGATTATATTGAATGATTATCTTAATTTATAGTTTTATAGTGACTCTTTTATGACTAAAACACTGTGATATATATCATGTGATGACGTAATTCTGTCTCCTATTAAATGTGAAACAAATTACAAACGGTTGAAAAGCAAACGTTCAAAAGCTATATACATATAGGTTGTTCATGTAAAATTTCTACTTTTTGGGACACGCGCCAACCTTCAAACAGTCGGCATGGAAAAACATCTGGGGCTCAATCCATGTCAGCTGGTCAGCAGTGGCTCAAAAAGATATGACGGAAAAAATATTAAAACTCAATCACTGAAACATATCTTTTAAATAATTATTTGGTAGATTTAAATGATTTATTAAGGAGGTGTGTACAAGTGCATTAAACTATTTTTGTACTACAACCCTCAATCATCAGAAATACTAATTTGATTACCTTTAGGTATGAGCTTCATTTCACATTATGTCTTTCTGTAAAATATACTCTTGATTCTATAAGATCATGTAAGAGTGAGAATTCAATTGTTGGCGGCGTTGATTGGTCAAAAGATTTAATTCGACAATTGGATTGGACAAAAGATTTTATTCGGCAACTTGATTGGCCAAAACCTTTATTCTGACTCTCATATGTTGCTGTAAAATAAAATCCCTAGCCAACACATTAATCTGAACTATTCATAATTGAAACCGTACCGTTCGTGGTCCCTCTATCCCCTTATTTTCCAACAATATTAGATTAAATCTCAAATTTAATTTCGATCAAATTTTAAAGTATTACCTATATTACATATAGAGGAATTTATTGTGACCTCAATTTGGAAATGGCGAGACCTTCAATTAATGCAGCAAGTTTTTCTCAGAAGTTTCGCTAGTAGTGCACTCTCAGTGCTCCTTCTGTTAATATCCCTTACACCTTCTACGGTAATAAGTATCTGCTTCTGAATTGATTAAATTTCTGCGTTTAGGACATATTTCTGCAGATGGTGCTAATGGACTGCGGTAGCTACACCGTTGGCCAGAATACGATTTCTTGACAGAATATCTTCTCCGTAGTGTCAAGGAACTCGGCCAAAACCTAAAATTTCATTCAAGGCGGCATATTTGATTTTCAAGACTGTTTCTTGAAAAAAATGCCTTATAAAAATTGTTGGGTAGTATTCGCAGAACTTCTCCACATAAAGCTCACAATTTTGGCATTTATTTCTTGTCCTGGGAAAAACATTTTATCCCCTAGAGGCATTAGGAGCATGAGTTTATATTTTTAAAGTATAAAATTTTTCGTCGGTAAATTCAGGAATTTCTCATCAGTTTGGCAACAGTGGAGAAACACTAGGGCCGATTTCTCGGTTATTGATCAGGGCTAACTGGCATACGATCGTAGCTGTTTGGTCGCCATGGCAACGTGTTCCGCAATATTGTACCCTCTGACGTCATATATAGCCAATAAGTCTGCTCAGTGCTTAATGTAAAGGATATCGGTGCCGCTTTCAAGCCTTCTTCGTGTCATTCACGAATCTTTACGCAGACGCGATGAAGTTCCACGTGATACATTCTCCAACGTTCACCATGGAGTTTGTTATGTGTTTAAAAAACTATCACCCACATTTTTCAATCGGCAAGAATAGACTTGTTTAATAGTGCGCAACTTAACTAATGTGACCTTAGGAATTAGGAATATTTCGTTACCTGAAGACCTCAAGACGGACTTCATGTCAGCCTTCAGACAAAATGGCGTACCCATAAGTGCATAGACAATAAGTGTTATCTACGTAGATATATTTTAAGAAAAATCATTTAAAGGGAAAACTATGTCGAGCCCCCCAGAAATATTTGGAAGAACTCGTGAGTGGTTTTCCGCAGTCTTATGTGAAGCTGATAATACCGTTCTATTAGGAAATCTCGAATATGGATACTTCCTCTAGGATATATGGTACTGGATACAAGAACATAAAAACTATTGCTAATGTAAGTGATCTAGAGCAATTTGAAACAATTAAGCACTGCAATGCTTTTCAGACTTTTTTGATGTTTGCTGCTTCGAATCCGAAAATTAGGTCAAGGCGAAAGTCCGGAACCTGTGATGTTTAGCTTTAGTTGGCACCTATATTTGCTGAGCTTGCTTAAATTGCAATTTTTGGACTTTGTCAAGAAATAAAGGTTCTAATAGAAATTTTACTAAATACAAAATTTTTACACATTTATTTATGTCCGTTATTCAGAGTTGCAGCGATATAATACCTGGTTATATTTACTCTTCTGCAATAGTTTCACACATTTTCTCTAAAAATAAGAAATATCTCTTCGACCAATCGATTTTCACCACTAACGTTTTCATTCTTCATGACTATTAGTGTACATGAACAGGTTAAATCATGTTTAACTTATGAGCTCAATAGACTTATCGATTTCTTGCTTGACCTATTTAAATCAACCAACAGTCGTGCTCCTATCTGAATTCAGGCGTTGACCTAAACTTAACTTTGGTCTACCATTAGCACTATAAACACGATATTGTAAAATGCTACATTTGAATAAACGTTTGTTTGCTTCATATGCAGATCGATTCAACTTTTAAACGGATGAGGGACAGGAGTTTTAAACAAGCGGTTTTTATTGCCGGTTATAGCATGCTGTTGAGTTAAGAGATTTTAATTATTATGCTTGCTGCCTGGATATTTTGTTGAGGCCCAGTTGTAAACCTTCATTTTACAACCAAGCAGTTGTAAAATTCGAGACTTTAACCGGTAAATAATGGAATGTACACCATATCTAATGTTTAAAACTTGGGTGTACAGCTCGGCTTCATTAGATCTGTTGGGTGTTTTTCAGAATTAACATTTTCAATAAAAAATGATGCGTTCAATCGTGTAATATCACCATTTTGCAGATTTTAAACTTTTTCAACCCAAAATAAATAATCGTTAAATGCTATGTGGAAGTTCATTTTTAATTCGAAACGTTCTTAAGAGTCCGTATTGCACCTCCTCGAGTTTTAATGCAGGGCAGCTTCGTCTATTACATACTAAAAGGATAATTTTGTAAATATTTAATTTAAAATGAACCTGTTAACGTAAAGTAGTGCGATGACAAATAAATATATTCTTTATCGCTTGCAAAGGTAGGTAATAAATAAAAAATGTCTGGAGGACGTGATCTAGTTTCTCTTTCCTAAGAGGATTCGATCGGTAAATGCAAGATTGAAGGGAAACCTGTGAAGACATAATGAAGTCCATAATTACACATCGGGAAATGGAAAATCGAGCGAAGACGAAACGAAAGAAGAGGCATTTGTACCTTCTTATATCGCTCAGTCCTAATGTGTATTTAATGTGAAGTATCAGAAAGCATTCAATAAATTTGATCACAGAAACACTTCAATAAATAAGTATGGATGGTCCTTCGAGAATTAATGAACATATCTATGCATATACCATATGTACAAAATATTTTACCGGCAAAAGATGATTTTTGCGTGCTTAAACCCACTTTCCGTGTTACTTTTTAACTAATTAACATTACTAAAAGCCGGACTACAATTTGATCTAATAGTCAATTGAGTCCTGTAGTCCTAGATAGTTTAGTCCTTAACAAAATCGTGAAAAGGACTGCATCATTATCTCATTATGGTGTACGTGGAAGTCATGGTCAAGCCATAATATTCTAATTATAGAAACTTTATTTTATTGTAGTTTTAACCAACTCATTACTTACAGATCTATTAGAGTTTTATGTTTTATCTATGATGCACACGTGTTTGAAATGTCGCTTGTTTAAACTCTCTATTTTCAATCGAAGCCAACGGTTTCAAGCTATTATGAGTTGAATTGTAAGACAAGTAGAGGAATTCGTTATGGAAATTCAATTAAAAGCCGATACATTTCTACGGGGTTTCATTTGAATAACACTGATACGATTTTACTTTCTTTGTAGGCAGCTCGTCTAGAGGAAAATATGTTCTAATATGATCTATTTAAAATGTGATTGTATTGTTGGGTTAAATTTATATTGTCCTTCAGTAGATTCTAATACAATCCAGAGTAAATTATAATCGCCTACTGCCATTTCTAAAATCCAATACTATTTCATGATTAACGCTTTAAACCTCTTGCAATTCCTTAGTTCGAATATGTCTTGACCAAAGATGTTAATGCAACACTAATTATATAAACTTGTCGTAGGATGTCGGCTTTAGCCGAGAGTAAGACTGGAAAAGTGGAAAATGCACTCGATACAACCAAATCATGGATTTTTGTTCGAGATTTTTTTAAATAAAGACAACATTTTACGGTTATGATTTTTTTCTAAATTTCAATTTGTTAAATATACACCACTATACAGGGTGTCTCGAAATTAGAGTTCATAATTTTAACAACATATTTTTCGTCTAATATGAAGGCAAAAAGTTTATATAAATATAGTTCCCAAACGTTTCGATTCCGAGGTAAAGGGCGTGAAAATTTAAATCATGTTTGCATATTTTCTTAACAACTCTCAGATTTATTGAGACATTTAGTTTAAATTTGAAGCCCAGTTAATTTATTGAGACTTATATCATCAGATATATACTATATTTGATTGCGAGAATCTACATCTACAGTCGCGGTATTTTTCACCCTCAGTCTTTTGGGTACGACGTTTCCTCCATGTAACTATCATTGCATCTCTAAAGGTTTAAAGTGTCGAAAGTATGACACCCTCTAAACGCTACCTGTACGCAGTGAACATTTCGAAATTTCGCTTCGCGAGGTTGAACTTACCACAGGTATTCTGAATACAGCTGGGTGTCGTTATAGTGAATGTCCTTCACTAGCCCGCTCTCCGGACCTCGATCTGTTTGATTTCTTTTTATGTCATAAAAAATTATGTTCATCAATATACTTTGGAGGAAGAAGAAGAAACACGAAGGAGAGTAACACACCAGGGTCGTATTTAGAAAAGAAATTTAATTATTATTCATGGCATTTTCGAAGTAACTGAAAAACTTAAAATAATTTTGGAGAATTTTTTACGCCGCGAAACTACTCCCTCGGACAAGCAACTTTTCTCCCAGTTAGCCAAGTCTGCATTTATTACCTCTTTCGAGATCCCCATGCTGGACACCCTTAACTTGGACACACTATACTATTGGGCATTATAAAGAATATTTAATAAAATTTCAAGGTGCTTATAGATGGCGCCTTTTGGAGTTTGCGGTTTTCTGCTTGGTCGACACCTAGCAAATTACGAGTATAACACACGATGCTGCTGATTTCCTCATGGGGATCGTGTTATGGATATTTTCTTAGGGGGACGTGGGAAAAGCGTATTTCACCGCATTAGTACTCAATGCGAATTTATTCTTTCGCAATAAAGTGAACGCTGAGAAGTGTGTTTCACATTAAATTGAGCAAGCTTAGAGCTAGGCAATAACCAAGGTAACACGTGCAGCCCGTGTGTCAGCGAGAGTAGAATGTTTTAATTAAATCGATAATTACTATCTGCACGTTCCGGCATTATCGTACTCAGTCTTTCGGAGACACAATGCAAATGTTTGTGCAGTGGAGAAGTGGGAAGTGAAAGCAGATAAGCAAACTCTTAGCCTCAATCGATTCAAAATGCAATCAGACGAGTTCGTTTTGGCCATAAGACTGAAGAGGAGTAGAAAAAGAATAATGAATTGAGCGACATTACGCGTATCAAGTTCGCCCTAGGAAAAGCTGATATTCGTTTCCACCGGTAGTGGCGCAGTCGAGAGCCGATCCTTTTCTGGCTCAAAATTGGGAATTTTCGATCCGACCCAAGTGAAGCAGTCGCGCACAGAGGCCACTGGCTCTAACCAGTTATAGCGCCGACGTTGCCGCAGACTTCACGTCATATTCTGTTACCGTCTGTCACCGTATAAATATTACTTATCCGCAACAATTTTATACATAAATTTTAAATGAAGTGCTCCGTGATTGCTCAGTGCTTCGTACGTTACACGAAACAATATATTGTGGCCTTCACTTACCGCATAAAGGGAATATGAACAGAGACAGAGGCAGAGGTAATTTTCCGCACCATGCCCATAGGTTTGTTTTGTCATGCTACCAACATAAAAACATTACGTAATTTGACTAAACCACGTATGCTCGCTTGCTTCACATTACAATCGACTCTGCAGGGTCAGGCTTGATACATAATTTATATTTCTATGAATGTTACTTTCTAAATTTAGCTCCGAAATTCAATATATGAGCGAACGAATTTTTTTTCTTTCAATAATAGAGAGAATATCAAAAAGAACTTGAAAAAAAATACCATTTGATTCCTGCTAATGGTTTTCTTTGAGAGAAGCAACATTTACAAAAACAGTTTCAACGCTATGAATTCTTCAAATTACCAGCGATTGGTATTTATTTAGCGACTCTTATTGTTTTTGAGACATATAAATGTCACTTAACTGACGCGATTTTTTACGGTGACCGAGCCGAATCAATGCTACATCTCAATTTCTCCTTACGAGAAGAGTCTATTAAAACCTATATTATTTTTTTAATAACAACACCTGGTCTATGGACATTTTAAACGCCACAAGAACGTACAAATTCTTCCCGCACTCTCTATTCTAATACTTCACACTTTCATATTCATCCATAGAATATAAAGATTCTCTCGGAAATAACCCACTGCCCAACAGAAAAGCACTTTAATTCTTTTTTATTCTGAGTAAAAATCTAACTCGAACTGAAGTATCGAGAGAATTCTTACCGGTATATTTAGAAAAGCATGCATTTGCAAGTTCTTAAATATAGTGCTCTAAATAGTGCATGTAAATTTTGTTTGTGGGTTTGTGCAATTGTGCAAATTGACACATTCTATGCGCTGTTATTCTGTTATTCTCGATTTTATTTGAACGCCAAATTTCATCATCTCAGTAGATATTTTGTATGTTTTTTGACAGCTCTTTACAGCCAAATTTCGCCCACCCCACTCTTTCCGCATGAACATAACAGATAATTCTAAATATATACAACAGTTTATATCTACATTTAACATACATAGCGCCAAAGATTCTTTTATTTTTTCGAGCTTTCCCGCTAGCCCTAAACACTTTTCGAGATCATTCCTGATGAGGGTACTCAGTTAGATTCGCTCCACTAGACGGATTAAGTGATTATTCGACCTTACAGGATGATACTTTTCAAAAGGTCAGACACCTTTTTACCCTCACTAACCCTTTCGAACTGCGCTATTCACATTTGACGCACACACAACATTTCTTTCCGAAAAATGCAGTCAGTGGCATGCTATGAGAAAATTTGTAAGGATAAAGATGATTTAACCGCATAAAAAATATTAAGCTGAGTATTTTTACCAATCACTTGATTCGTCTATCGATTTAAACCCGCATGGATATCCCACGGTCAACATTTGAGACCAAAGCTGATCGAGCTGAAAATTTGAAAACATATGTGCTTTGTCATCAGACGTACAGAAAACTATTAATTTTCGTATGAAGCAAATTTAGCAAAATTGTAATATTTTAGAAAAAAGAGGAAGGCTTGAAGCGCCGACGTACATCTAAACATCTATGTAGATCAGATTTCAATAAAATAGATGTTTTTTTTATTGAATTACGCACGTAGGTACAATACATTAATACCTTTCAAGCCCACAATTATCTTAACGATCCAAAGTGGCTCTATATTTAGCCTCTCTCATACCTTCCAGTAAATTTATTCCGAGGGGTTTTTCAAGACCTTTACGTTCCAGTTTTAATTAAAAAAAAGGTTAAAATGTAAACGCTAAATTAATATCAGAATTGAAGTTAACCCCTTATTGAAAGTCTTCAGGCAATGGGAAAACAAGCGTGTAGTAAAAGAAACCTTATATAAACAGAGATACTTATATAACTTTAGGTTCAATTTTTATTGTTGGGAATAGATAAGGAGAATTGGGAACTTATCAAAATTGCTTTATAAAGTTGTAGAAGATTAACACTGAATTATGATTCAGATGCTTGTGGAAATTTAATAACTATTTTACTCTATTTACTTTTATCCGAGTGGAAGTTTCTTTCTTCCATTTACAGTTTAACCATAATAAAATTGGTCGCTCCTATTGCGTTTAATAGCTGTGAGCCTTCTAGTTAGTTTATAAACGAGTAGAGCCCTAAGGTCATGAAGAGAGTTTTTACCGTTTCCCGGCAAGTTTACATAGCAATTTGACATATTTGAACTTTGTGTGAATCCACAGTAGTTGGTAGCCCAAAGAGAAGAAATGAAAACCTTTTGATTATGTATTTGTTAAAATAGAAAACGTAGAAATCACACATAAAAAAAAATTAAAAAATCGGATAGTGTCGAGGTATAGTTTTTGCGGACCGAGTACTAACCTTTGCTGCACACCATGGTTACATGGCTGGTAACAGAAGTTATATACTATATGCGAGGCAAGCAATCTGAAATTTTCGAAGAACGTTGCAGGTGAGTGTTTTGAATGTGCAGGTTAAATTACTAAAACGAAATTCAAAGTTCTTCTCATGCATATTGATCGTGCAGTTTCACTCCAACTCCACGCATCGCAGTCGAGAGCTAAAACTGCCATATATTGGCCAATGACCATTTAATTAATAATATGATACCGCACAAGAGTAATTAACGGATTATGGATTTACTGGACTAAATTTAGAACCCAGGTCTACGGAACTGTTAAAGTAGATTGCTTCTCGTTTAAGGCTGATTTATGAAGATGTGAAACCAACTCAAGCCTACGATATAACATTTTAACGATTAGGTCTGATAATAATAATAAAAGAACAAATGAAAAGATTTTGGGAAGGCTCGTCGAAAACTGAGAGGGCTAGAAACGAAAATTATGTGTTTGCATGTAAAGTTTTTGTAGTTTTGCCTGCGTATTGGGTGAATAACTCTCAAAGGTTTCGTGAAACTTCGCTGACAACCCTAAACTTTCGTGATGATAAAGTGTCGAAAACGGTGCTTTAATTTTTAATACTTTGCAAGTTTCGTGCGAAGTTTCTGTCCCTAAGTGTTGTTTGTTTTTGCTAAGTTTAATGCAAGATCATGATATTTTTAGCCGAGAGTTTGGGTTAGATTTTGATGCTTGTTTATAGACTCAACATTGTCTCAGTATTCTCACTGACTCGAGCTAAATTTATAGGTGCGAATCATTTCCTACTACCAAAAGGATGTGCTGCATGAAAAATTCTATAAAAAATTCACTAACCTTTTACCTCGGAGCACTTGATCCATACGTTCAACCGGGTTTTCAATAAGCATTGATAGATCTACGTCCTTGTCCACATTCGTACTGGACGTAGGTTTGCTCCCCTTTAAATTTCCTGCAGAATAGTACAAGTTAAGTTACAGAAATGTTTTTAGACATAGGACTTGGCTCCTGTGCGTCTTGCGTTTTCTCTGAAGCATGATGCTTCGCCCCATATCTCCAAGGGAAGAAGGAACAATTACACCGGACTCTATATATAGCTTCAGTTAGGGTCGAGAATTGCAAAAGCTGATTTACCAGATGCTACTCCATCTAGATAAAATTGGCAGATATATATCGTGATATGCATTAAGTAGATTGTTTGATGAACATAGAAACGTAGAGCAATTTCTGATGATGGGCAATGTCAAAAATTATGTTCGTACGAATATGTAATGTATATTTTTTTCTTGTTTCAGGTTAGTTATGTTTTTGACCCCCAATTACATCCAATTTGATATCAAGTAAGTACACGCTCCTAATCCGTAACGCATTATGTTAACTACATTGTTTGGGCTAAATTGTGCATATTTTTATAGGTCATATTAAGTTAATAATATAATTTCACTAAAAACAGACTCCTGCATATCTGAATAAGGTAAAATATTAACGAAAAAGAAACAAGCTGCAGTGATAAAACTGGAAGTAGTCGGTATACATACTTTAAAACCTTAATGATCATCCCTGAATCATTCAGTTCACTTTGCGATCCGGTTTTAAAATATATGAGCCGCTCTAGTGGTAGCACGTTGTTTCTATATCAGAAATTAGCTCTGAGAATCAAAATAACTGCAAAAGACTAATCAGAAAACCGATATAATTTATCATTCACGCAATTTAGCGATAGATCTTTGCATCGACTAGGAAAAGGGAAATTGTATACAGTGTGGTGAACTTAGCTTAATGAGGCAGGTCTCGAAACCTGATCAATAATGGATGGGTGCATATACGTAAATGGAAAAAAGCGTAATGGATAGCAGTCCAGATTAAAATTATAAAGAACATATTGTTAAATAAAGTAATCTGGACTAGCCTGATAAAAGAGCAATCCCATAAACACATGTTATTAATTTCGCCTGTTAATTATGGTAGAGCTGAAACCACACACGCGTTTGTCAGTCCGAGTATTTCCTGAAATATCTATTATTAATTTTATATATATACATATATACGTCTATCATATAATGTAATATGAATTAAACTCTTTTGTGAAACATTTAACATAATGCGTATAGTCATATAGTGAATACATTTGGCACGCCATTTCTAAATATGCCCTGCTGCTGACTGATGTTGCCTATTCTACTGCATAATTACACTTTTGTTTGATACATTTAATGGGCAAATTCCATTGAAGTGCTGGGACAAATATTTTCTTGGTTGTACAGCTCTAAAAAGTATTAAAGCGTAAAAATCCAAGTGATTTCCCAATTGCGCACGCCGCAACACGGAACTGATTCTAGTCCGCCGCATGCGCTCTATTTCATTGTGGCTCTTTTAAAGGTAATAGTGTTAAAGGTGCCAAAAAGTGTATGTTTTCAGGGTATCGTGGGGGCCTAGGCGCGAGGAGAGATGTCCGTCGCCTCTGACTCGTTCTCTGAGGAAGAGCGCAGCTTATTCCGTCCATTCACGCGCGAATCATTGGCCACCATCGAAGCTCGCATTGCCGAAGAACATGCCAAACAGAAAGAGCTCGAAAAGAAGAGAGCTGAGGGGGAAGTATGTGACTTAACTACTTAATTACTTAGCTAAGCTGCTAATGTGGCAGTTTCAAAGCTCGTCCATGAGGAACTCTTTCATGCGTTGTGTGTTCATTAATATAGAAACTCCATGTCATTCCGAATGATTGAAGAGTGGGCGATTCCTAATGGGGCTCATATTAGGTTGAATTATTTTGGTAATGGCATGATGGAAGCTAGCTGGTGTGAGCCATATATCAATATTAGAAATTCCACATGGAAGACGAGAAACTGTTATGTGTGTGTTAATGAAGTTTCTCTATCGTACATTTATTTTTTCATACATCAAAAATACATCACACTGCATATATTACCCCACTCATTAATAATGTCCTAGTTAAATCCAACCTCATGACCTAATAAAATACCGATTTGAATATACATACAGCTTTTAGTGATTGAAAATAAAAGGCAGATCAATGGCAATTTATAGCCGATTCAACTGTAAGGTATGATGAATCTCTGGCCTTTTTTTTATCTTTCCATTATCAGCTTTCTATAATCCTTCAACAAAAAACTGATTTTTCGATTCGGTTTATTTGTACAGCTTGCATGTCTTTGTCGTGTCACTATCATACTCTCTCCTGTTAGCTTAGTTTTGATTATGAACATCTTCATGCAACTTGCGTTTGTCCCACGTAAAGTTTTACTGTGAAGTATGTACAAAATGTGGAATAGTACTCCTTTTTCATATAGAAAACATCAGTAACGACTTTAGATCGAGGTATAAGAACTACATCACTTCAACTACCTTTAAGCCAACTTGGGGAGGCGAAGTTTAGGAGCTTAACAATCTTTCCAGAAGGGGCATTAACTAAGAAGATTTGACGATTTTCAATTTCAAGATTGTTAAAATGTTCATATTATTGTTTTCTTACGCGGATAGTTCCAGAAATACCTGACCTAACACTGGAAGAAAAAAAAAAGAAGCCATTATGTTATTTCTCAACACAGTCTCATTTGGAATTGACACACTGTTGCCAGCGACGTTCTATGGATTCTGTATGTTTATAGTAAGAAGTTCGGAATGTTTCAAAATCGGTGCCAACTTCGGACTCCACCTCTTCATTATTGGCAAATCTCCTTCGATCGAGCCATTTATTCAAGTTTGGCAACAGAAAATAATCTGAGGGGGCGAAATCTGGCCAGTAGAGTGGATGAGGAAAATGTTCGAAACCAAGTTGATTGGTTTCAGCCATCGAGATGACGGAAATGTGGATTAGTGCGCCGTTTTGCTGGAGCAAGACTTTCGTTGTCGTCAAATGCGATCACTTGTTCCTAATATCTTCGTGCAAACGCTGCAATAAACTTGTGCAACATTTTCGGTTCATTGTTTTTTCCTTTAAAGAGATAGTTAATAAAAATTATCCCACGAGCATCCTAAAAAAGTGACGTCATCACCTTCCCTGCAGATGGAACTGTTTTGGTCTTCTTTGGAGCCGATCCTCCCCTTGCAGTCCATTGTTTTGACTGTTCTTTCGCCTCAGGCATGAAATGATGGACCCATGGTTATGAATCGACGCAAAAACCCAACCTAGCCTAAGACTCCCCTGAAACATCTCCACGGTGCTGTTTTGGATCATCTTGCGTACAGTTTTCTCATATACAATTGTTCGGTGAAAATGCGATGTCCAATACTTTTTGAAATGCCCATCATGTCTGCTAACTCGCGCAATTTAACCGACAATATTCCACTACAGTTTTGTGGATTTTCGCCACGATATCTGGAGTGGTCAAATCTGGAGTTTCGTGGGTCGATCACTGCGGAGTTCGTCTTGGCAGCTCGACTGACCGCGTTTAAACTTTGCCACCCAACATTTCAGAGTTGTTAACGAAGGACCAGATTCCCCCCAGAGTAGAATCTAACTCCGATTTGATGTTGGATGGACTAAGACCTTTCGAGTGAAAGAATTGAATTACGTGTCGATAACAAATTTTTGCCATTCTCAGAAAAATCTCTAAAAGCGTTCACTAAAAACGGATTTAAAACGACGACAAATCAACGAAGCACCCCCAAACTTTAGACATGAGCTTTTTAATGTTGGGTCTTTGTAATAAAGGCCAGTTTTATCAATGAATTCACCATCTATATGTCAAAGAGGGCACCTCTGGGACTATCCTCGTATTGTTTTCTTACACTTTTACCAACGTGGCTTACGGAACCAAAGAGGGAAGTCTTGGTACCCAACATTATCACAGGGGTGAAAAAAGGGTCTCGTGTAAATATAATTTGGAAAATCTAGCTTCGAGCTGATGATTGTTCTGATTTACTTTACTCTGAAAGAACCGACTTAGGTGTATTGGGAACTAAACGGTTTTTCGATAATGGAATTTTAACAGTGTAATATACCTCGTATGGCAGTTGAATTGATGTAATTTGAAATTTACTACGCGACTCAATAAATCCTATATTTTGAAAAAAATTCAATTTTGCTATGGCTCATAAAATACTAAATGTGCCTACATGAAGTAAACCCACGTGGGTTTCGAATGCAACAATGTTATCGCGGTGGGCATGTAACATTGAAAAAAGCATTTAAACTCATTTTCGCTGCAATTACACGTGCCCTTTTTAGTATTTCATTTATTCATCTAAAGAGTAAGAATGGCACTTCAAAGGCTTGGCTAATTGAGTTGTGTTGATGAAAGGGATGTAAAGACCGTTACACCGAAGTCAAAAAGTACGAATCCTTGACCCCCATCAGTAGTTTTGCAACTCGCTTAGTTTAGATTGAATCAACAAAGAGAATTTGCACTTTGAGAACTCGGCAAATATCAGAAAATCATTCTTTAGCGATCGTTACTAAATAGACGTTTCCCAATAGTGGCTTATTAAATGATAAAGATATAACCTTCATTGCAGCCGGGTTTCGGACGCAGGAAAAAGAAAAAAGAAGTAAGACTTTTCCACTGAAAGTTTTCACAGAAATCTGCTTTTAGCTGTTTATAGAGGACATGCGTCTGACGATTCAAGCTATTGCAAACTGGCAGCTGCTCGAATAAAATTCTATTATTTTTGGTTTGATCCATGATTAGGTTTAATCCACTATCGGCCAAAATCCATAAAGTGCAATTTTCCAAAAGTTAAGACTAACGAGGTATCGTCAGCTGCATTGATAATGACCAAGCTATCTTTTTTACGTTATGCTGCTTAAGGCCACTATAGTGCATTTTGAACAGCTTTACACAAAATCCCACACCAAGAGCATATATAGAAATAGAGCAAGACCTTGTCCAAGTTTAGATTGTGACAAGGCCCCGGTCGAGTGGTTCCGTGGAAAACACCATCCACTGTTACAGATCACCCCCAACACTTGAATACTGTGTTAATATTACTGGTTTTAAAGCTAAGTAGTTCCTAGACCGTTATTAGAATGTTAACTGATGTTCTGTATGTTAGAAGTTAGACGAGTTACAGGATGCTTATACTTTAAGTACGATTGCCATTGAAACGGTAGTTAGTCACAATTTAGATCAGTTTAAATTATTAACCATAGCAAATTGAAACACCCATCACCAAGTACAGATTATGGCCCAATTTATCTTTATATTGCGTTGAAAATTGATAATTTTATTGCAAAGCTGTTCACATAAATTGGTCTATTGACCAGGCTGAATAAAGGTCTTGGGCCTTATTGTACAGGTAAAAATTTCACTCACTTTCACCATCACTTGAAGCTACAGTGACGAGCATCTACCTCTCAACCTTTAATCGTCGTGAAGAATATTTCCCGATTGAAGGACGCATTCCGGGGCAGGTTAAAAAGGGCTAACTGTGCATTTGTTTCAAAGCCTTATTAACTCAGACAGAGGTGCAATATTATATATGTGGGTCTCAATCTGAGCACAAAGCAATTAACACAAAGGAAACTTTCTTGTCGAATAACTAAGCAGGTAGATGCTTCCCACTGTCTACCAGTTATAACAGCACAAACACATTGTTTCACACAAGTTCAACCCGTTAGTTTTGGGGAACAGTTGATGTTTAAATTAGGTTTAATAATAGTTTTATCCGCAAGCAGAACTTTGAGGTAATATTTATCTCAGTGTCCTGAAGTTTGGTTCAAGCATCTTAATGTAACGAACTTTCTCAGAGTTTTTGCCTCCCGAATATATTGACTTGCGTTAAAGTAGACATAAATTCTGATGCTTAGAAAACGAAGAGCAAAATCCTTCGGAGTATTTGGTATTTACCATTGGATATTGAGACCAAGCACGCCTAATGCCTGCAGGGTCTAGAAATGCAACAAAAATTCAGTGTCTTACATTTGGTATGTGACAGATTCGGTATGAAGACGAGGACGAAGATGAAGGACCCCAGCCGGATCAAACCCTAGAGCAAGGGCTGCCCCTACCGGCACGGCTCCAGGGTAGTTTTCCACAAGAACTTGCAAGCACTCCTCTTGAGGACATCGATCCTTTTTATAGCAACCAAATGGTACGCATTAATCATTGGCTAGAAGGTAAGCTAAATCGATTACTCTTTTGCAGACATTCGTAGTAGTTAGCAAAGGAAAGGATATATTTCGATTTAGCGCAACAAATGCTCTCTGGATACTGGATCCTTTTAACCCAATCCGTCGAGTTGCCATTTACATCCTAGTTCATCCTTTATTTTCACTTTTTATAATTACAACTATTTTAGTCAATTGCATACTCATGATCATGCCAACTACTCCAACGGTAGAATCAACAGAGTAAGTAGTAAATTTTAATTTCACGTCCTAATAACGTTAGAAACTTTACTATTTTTCTTAGAATCAGTACGTAGTAAGAGTCTTTCCACATATCGAGTACCTTAGCAGTTATTATCATTTTTATTGGTTATTAACTGAAACGTTTCAGTAGAATATTTGAAAGTGCGCACAGATCTTTCTTTGCTCCTATGTTCTTTTACGCGCAGCCACTGTTGTAGTCCGGGCAAAATTCCACTATTTTCGGTATTAGTTCGAGCGTTTGAATGGAAAGTTAGATGTTTCATTACAATAATGATATATAATTTATAGTTGGTACCATAAATTTCCCAAATACTAGAGAAAGCTGCTTCCAAACATAGCATTGGAAGCGTCTTAATAAAAATGAAATATCCAAGGGTTCACCCATGGGGTGTTGTTTCGTATCTTTTTTAGTACCAAACATATAGCTAAATATGGGCTTCGAGAAAATAGTATAGAGCATATTTTAAAGCGATACTTTTCTTTAATGAAACACACTCAATTCTTCTATCCGCGGGAAAGCCCCGAATTACTAAAAAATTTAACCCAAATTTTTTAACCCTAAATCAGCACTTTGAAGAGCTGTAAATTCTTAAAATGTTGAAAATAAAAAAATTTTAAAGCCTCAAATCTCAAAAACTGTTAAAGACTGATAGTGGAGATATAAAACATGAGTCGTATAAATTGCTTAGAATCGAAAATAGAACACATAAAGGAAATAATACTGAGGGTATCCCTCAAGTTATCCCATGAGAGATCTGTGTGCAAAACTACGAAACATAGTACTTTTATCGATTAACGAACAAAATGTTTTAGAAGATCCATTTAACCTCCTTTAGAGTAGCCTACATACACGCTTCGATTTAATGTCTAGGGTAGATAGCGATTTTATGATTTTCAGAGTGATATTCACGGGTATCTATACTTTCGAATCAGCTGTGAAGGTGATGGCAAGAGGATTTATTCTTCAACCGTTCACCTACCTTAGAGATGCATGGAACTGGCTCGACTTCGTAGTCATAGCTTTAGCGTGAGTAGATTAGCTAGAAAACTTAGAATCAGAAGGTAGCAGTGTTGGTTTAGACATCTTTCAAGTTACATCTTTCATCAAAAAACTTTCATTACTTGCCATAAATATTTCAGAAAAAAAAAACAGGTAAAATTCGGAATAAATGTGTTTAGAGACTATGTGTAGCGCTAATAGATATTTTACGGAAATTATTTTCGATTTCTAGCGTCAAATAGTGTTAGAGTATTTTAAAGCTTTACCCCTCAGAAATTGACTAAATTGCTCAGATAAGCTCAGAAATAATTAAAATAATATAGAAACAGTGATTTCACAACTAGCCACCCTCACTGTTTTTTTGTTAGGAACATTAGATGTAGACCATACACCTGTGATTCGAGGTGTTGAAGCGCATGCTTTAAATTGGTGTTCCTCTCTCTTCACGAGTTTGCCAATTGACGCGTTTATTGGCTAGTCCAGACTCATAATTTGAAAATGTAGTGTGTGTTCTAGTGTTTATTTTCACGACAGAACTATATTTTACAGGAAACGTTTTATATCACATCGCATTCAATCATACAACATAACACAATTTGATACTTATACACACGACTTTTGCATGATCCATCAACTGCCATTTAAGACATCCCTGAAAAATGTTAGATCCATTTACTGATCAGAAAAGCTAAAACAAATTGTAGGAAAATTTAATAAACTTGATCGAATATATCATAGAACGTCAAAAACATGCATTAGCATTAACGTTTAATTCCCAGCAAATTTAGCGTAATGGCACGAACACGTTCCTTTCAGGGATGGATTTTGCAAATATTTCCTTAATAGGTTGATTTCGAAGCTGACAAATTATTTTCCTCGAGGTTGATAATATGCGTTGGTGGTTTCCAGCAATTAACTTAAATACCGGGATAAAATTAATCATTTCGAATATTTTTTCTTTTTCTTAAACTTATGCAATCATCAGTCGTGGGTGGTCGGAACCCATTTACTACCAATTCCATTAATGTCAAAAATACTCACTACACTCTCCCCGATCAAATAGTTTTTACCACCAGTTGCAAGTTGATGATGAATGACTCATATTTCAGTTACGTCACCATGGGTATTGACCTAGGAAATCTAGCTGCCTTAAGAACATTTAGGGTACTTCGAGCCCTAAAAACTGTTGCCATTGTGCCCGGTAATGAACCATCCCCATCGTCAAAGAATTTCCTAACCGACAATTTGGGTTGTTTCAGGTTTGAAGACCATTGTAGGTGCCGTGATAGAATCTGTAAAAAATCTGCGTGATGTGATAATTTTAACCATGTTTTCCCTTTCTGTTTTCGCTCTTATGGGTTTACAAATTTATATGGGTGTGCTGACCCAAAAATGTATAAAGAATTTTCCTACCGACGGTTCTTGGGGTAACCTTACTGCAGAGAATTGGGAGCAGTTCAACCAAAATAAATGTACATTGAATGGGACATCACATCACTTAAACTAATTGAAACGATTTGCAGCTAACTGGTATTTCGATGAAGACAAAGGAGAAATACCCCTTTGCGGTAACTCGTCGGGTGCTGGGCAATGCAGACCGGGTTACACTTGCTTGCAAGGTTATGGCGATAATCCAAATTATGGTTACACAAATTTCGACACCTTCGGGTGGGCTTTTCTATCTGCCTTTAGGTTAATGACACAAGACTACTGGGAAAATTTATATCAATTGGTAACAGCCCGGAGTACTAGCAAATGATCCAGCAAACTAATTCCTCGTTACAGGTTCTCAGATCCGCTGGTCCTTGGCACATGCTATTTTTTATCGTAATAATATTTTTGGGATCATTTTATTTAGTGAATCTAATCTTAGCTATAGTAGCGATGTCCTACGATGAATTGCAAAAGAAAGCTGAGGAAGAAGAGGCAGCCGAAGAGGAAGCAATAAGAGTAAGCACTGGCAAATCTCGCTCATATAGCAATGCAACGGCAATTTTAGGAGGCAGAAAAGGCGGCAATAGCAAAACAAAACCGGGCGGATGCAAGAGCTGCGGCAGCAGAAGCCGCGAGGCAAGACGCCGCAGGACGTGGAGGTGGTGGTGGTGGTGGTGGTGGTGCCGGCAGTACTGACATCGTTAAGTCGCCGTCGGATTTCTCTTGTCACAGTTACGAGCTGTTCGTTAATCAACCAAAAGGGCAAGATGACAATAACAAGGAAAAAATGAGCATCAGATCGGAAGGATTAGATTCTGTGAGTGAGCAGAGAAGAATACCCACTAATTTCAACAAGATTCGGAAAGTCAGCGCTGTAAGTGTCCTGATTCTTATCATATACCTCTGAAAAACTTCCTGGTTTTACTACAAAGCTAAAGTAGGTCATTGTGTCAAACTGCGGCATCATCTTCAAGTGTCTCATAGTGTTTCTCTTATAATACAATCACAAGAGAATAGAAGGGAATAAAAATCATGACAATTATAGTGTCCAGACTTCGCTTGATGAACATCGATCATCGTAGAAGTTGAAGTTTTGCAAAAGCTTCCTTTTTAATTTTGCACAGCGACATCCGCAGCCGGTCGCTTCAGCTCTACGAGCTCTATATCTCAACCTCTATAAGACAATCTATCTAAATATTATGTGAATTTATGCTCGATAGGGCATTTCCGTGTAAGCCCTCTCAGGTATAAAAACTTTGATTCATATTACGAAGGTTAATATATCGTCTGTGCACAAAACTTTCTACTTAACACAATTTTATTGTACAGTCACCATTATAAGAAGCACTTCTCACCAAAAAGTCAACCTAAACACTGTCACCTCACATACTTTCTAATATGATCAAAGCCGAAGAAATGTAAAAAAACACTCGAAAAGCCACATGCATGCATGCATAGACAATGTTCCATATTCAGGCAAGTCTGAGTCTGCCGGGGTCTCCCTTCAATCTGCGCAGAGGATCTAGAGGATCCCACCAGTTTACTGCGCGAAACAACCGACGAATGGGAGCGCCCCCTGGCGAACGAAAACCGTTAGTGCTTTCCACCTATCTTGATGCGCAGGAACATCTACCATACGCAGACGATTCCAATGCTGTTACACCTATGAGTGAAGAGAATGGGGCTATGGTGGTTCCCATGTATTACGCTAATCTAGGTAAGTGGGCACTGCAACCTTATACGTATAATAACGGACTGATCGGGTAAGTACTTAGGGTGAACATAGTTGAACTAAATTTAGAACGACTGATGCCCTTTTTTGTGTATATGAAATGCTTCTAGAGATTAGCCAAAGTAATCCAAAATCATTTTTACCCCATTGGGAGATTTTTATTGGAGGAGATTATGTTCTGCGTAAATTATACAGTGTTGTAGGAGAAAGTGAAATCTGATTTCACACCGGCATCTCCGATGATAATGTACAAGTAAATCACTTTAATGTGGTGAGAAATGACCGTCAAACTCGTATATCAAGTACAGTGCTGTGCTGCTCTTGTGGGCTCTAGTGGGTATAGGTGTATCTAAAGAGGCTGAGAGTTGTAACTATCGCGTGTAGACTACCTAATTACCTCAGCTAATAACAAACTTTCTTATTGAACGTGACGGCGTTGTAAGATATGTAGCTCAAATCACATGTAATGCTGATATTGATATTGGATAATCACCAAATTCGTCAATGTGTTTGTTTGCCTGAGTAGAAATCACGTGACCACCCTTTGCCGGCCGACTGATCCAGTCGTATCTAGAACGTTCGTGCAACGTCGCCCCATAGGGGATTTCCGCTCGTCGTAACAATATGATTGTGATTAAATAAAGTCAATGATTTATAAAAGCGGTTTTTACTAAATCAACGTGTTTCAATTTTAAAATAAGTAGATATTTAAATTAACCAGACTTAGATTATAAAGCAAATAATTTGAGTCGCCTCTTCTTCATAAGGTTCGCGTCATTCATCTTACACATCACACGCTTCACGGATGTCCTACACTTCACACGCAGATCTTTTGGGAGGATTTGGTAGTAACGGCAAACAAGTTCTAACGAAAGAGTTTCGATTGATGCACCGATCTTTGAGGAATGGACCAGCGATGAACCCAAATAATTTTCTGGAACATTCTCGAAGACCAAAAATGGGGGATTATGTAAGTTTGTGACATCGAGCACGAGTCTGCAATGTGACGGCATGATTAATCTATGTAGGATGGACCAACTAGCCAAATAAGTGAAACAGTGAAGGCCCTTGACAATCCTTTTATCGAATGCATGAATCAAAAGCAAACTATTGTTGATATGAAAGGTGGGTGAAATTGAGAATAGAGATGTGTTTCTGCAGCTGATGGTGATATTTTAGATGTTATGGTTTTGAATGATATCATCGAACAGGCGGCCGGGAGGGAGATGATAGATGAGCAGGGAGGTGAGTACCATACGCATTTTAAACTCCATGTTCGCAAAATTAAAAAACACACCATCGCAATTTGCTTTTTATATATACACCTGAAGCAACATGAGAACTAATTTACATATTTTATATTACGAAACATTCTGAGGATTAAATAACAAGACCTTTGATTGATTAGGTAAATTAACTATTCAGTTCGATGTCTGGCACTACATATAAATGTTATAGAGCACTATAGGTAGGTTTATTAGCGAATGAACCCTCGTAGTGTCGGCAATTATCATTCAGTAAAAGCTCACTAAACAAATTTCTTTAAAAAATAATGAACTGTGAATGCCAACAGCTCAACACTGGTGGCATGTCAGACACAATCTTTTCTTATCGAAACATACATAGGTTTCAGTAGATTTATTTATGAAATAGATTTTTTTACACTTTAAATAGATGCGTCACTGAGATTAAGCATTAGGTGGTAATCCTCATCAAATCCAATTCATCGCACGAATCATTCCCGTCTTAGATCCTATGAAATTATATTAAAACCGCTTAATGTAATATGTTATTACACATATTTATATAGTGTGGCTATAGTATTTTGAGCTGATAAGAGATTTAGTTTTTACTTCAAAAAGGGGCTTTAGGAAGTTGAAAACAAGAAAATTGGATGTCCTAAATGTGACTTTCAATTCCCTAAATATATTGGAAAATATTCACAGTAGATACCTAATAGATCGTTGTATTTCACTGTATTTCTACCACTGTTCTCAACCGATGATGGAAATGTTAGAAGATGCAAATACGTAAAGCGCATTCGCTCAGCGAGCGTCAGGCTCGATGTTGACATCTCCATAGGAAACGATAATTTAAACTCTTCAAGCGATTTCGATGGTGTTCATTTTCTTTCTTGTATGTATAGTCATAATGGGGTCTTACACCAATTTTTCTGGTGCGCCAATCGCGTTTTTTCGGTTGTAGCTAAGAGGTGTAAGATCCCATCCTTTTTCTTCCGAGTGTATCATCTTTTATCAACCCTTTTCGTTATGTATTCCACCACAAGTGCGATTAATCTAACATACAGGTCGTCCCGCTACCGGCGGCAGGCACAATGTCGTGAAAGATATAGACTCCAGAGCTTTTCTTCCCGCGTTCCGGATGAATTTTAGAAACTTCCATTTGGTCAATAGCACTTTTTCCCTAGCTCTAGGGTTTATTTTCTAGATAAATCGTACCCTCTATGTGAGCGTGGAATAAATAACTTTGAAAGCTTTTAACGTGACAATTATAACATCAAAACCAAGAACAACTTAACCCATAAATCGGTTAAGAATAGTTGTCGCACCTATCGCCTGCACCAAATCTCTTTTTCCATGGAAGAGTGTGCCAACCTCACGATCTCTTTATCTTTCCTATAGTGGCTTATTATTTCTCAGCAACTAATGAGGCACAGGAGGAGGAAGACGAGCCCACCTTGAAGGAAAAGCTGCTGGAAAATGCCTTAAAACTTATCGACATGTTCTGTGTATGGGACTGCTGTTATTGCTGGTTACAGATTCAGAAATATGTTAGCTTAGTGGTATTCGACCCTTTTGTTGAACTCTTCATTACACTTTGCATAGTTGTAAACACGTTGTTTATGGCTCTGGACCACCACAACATGGATCCTGATCTGGAGAAGGCGCTGAAAAGCGGCAATTATGTAGGTTTACGATGAACCTAATAGTTATTTTTACATTAATGTACGTTTCTATCAGTTCTTTACAGCAACCTTCATGATTGAGGCTACACTGAAACTCATAGCGATGAGTCCGAAGTATTACTTCCAGGAAGGATGGAACATCTTCGACTTCATCATCGTAGCTTTATCTTTACTAGAATTAGGGCTGGAAGGAGTTCAAGGACTTTCAGTATTACGTTCCTTTAGATTGGTATGAATGTAGGCTCACGCATTACTTATCAGTTCCAATAATCAACTTTCAGCTTAGGGTATTCAAATTAGCTAAATCATGGCCGACACTAAACTTGCTGATATCTATAATGGGCAGAACTATGGGTGCCTTGGGTAATCTGACTTTTGTGTTATGTATTATCATATTTATATTCGCCGTGATGGGTATGCAACTGTTTGGAAAGAACTATTGGGGTAAGATTTCTTCACTGGCTTCCAGCAGGTATTAACATACTACCAACAAATATTAGATAATGTGGATCGTTTCCCTGACCACTCGATGCCTAGATGGAATTTCACAGATTTCATGCACTCATTCATGATAGTGTTCAGAGTATTATGCGGTGAATGGATTGAGTCCATGTGGGATTGCATGCTTGTTGGGGATGTTTCCTGCATCCCATTCTTCTTAGCCACGGTAGTCATTGGAAATCTTGTGGTACGTAATCGCCATCCACAGCCCTAGCAAAACCCACAAAACAGTCATCAAACAGGTACTCAACCTCTTCTTGGCCTTGCTCTTGAGCAATTTCGGTTCATCAAGTCTCTCAGCACCTGCAGGCGCAGACAACGATACCAATAAAATTGCTGAAGCTTTCGATAGAATAGGCAGAGTTATAAATTGGATTAAATCCAACTGTACGCACTTCGCGAAACTGTTGAGATTTAAGCTCACCAACCAGATATCCGATCAGCCGTCAGGTGAGGGACCATCCAGCAGTTGGAATCAAGGTTTCTTTAATAAAACTGTCTCGTAGTTTGCTGATATTATTTTCTTTTTTTTAGTTATTGTTAAAGCTAGAAATGTAGTCTAAGGTGTAAAGAGAATTGGGCATATTGGTTTGTTTATGAATATATATTTAATGTTTTAGCTGGCGCAGCGCATGGCGTTGGCTCGACGAGTCCACGCGCGCAGTACAGCTCGCATCAATTTTGGTCCATTTTGCCCAACTTCTTGTTAAAGAAAACTTTTCATAAACCCCTATCTTGATATACTTACAGGCCGCTAGGGCCGGCCAGTTTATGGCATTTTTATGTTCATAAGCTTTTTCGAAATAAAACCTGCCCCCCTTCCAAGTAGCAATTTAAGTTGCATAATAGGCTGCAAAGGGTCGTGAAAAGTGCAATATAAAACCAGCTACAAAATTTATTAATTCGAGAATGACATTTTAATAGCGCCACAAAACCGCTTCAAACACTGAATGAGTCCAGTTTAACCGTTCTTGAAGACTGTTTTTAGAACAGGTTTTAACACAGCACAATCTGTCTTCGAGTTGTTCTGGTTAAATCTTATTTAAAACTATCTCAGCGGAAGAAAACAGGACAATATCCGAACTAATGTCCTATTTCATTTGTAAAAAGTCTTTAAATATCGTTAACAATGATTCATAAAATTACAAGGTGGATATTACACAACTATAATACCGACCTACCTCTGAAACCATTATAAGAGTATATAGTTTTGTGACGCTCACTTCCAAGACTACAATAAAACTATAACGAACTCAAAAAGGACTCTTTGGGGGCACTAAAACGAGTATTCGCCAAGGCAGAAAAGCCTCAAATGTAAATAGAAAAACGAATCAAAGTATATTAATTGAAAGATAAAATACTTAAAATTGTTACTTGCGTCATTGGCATGCGACTTTACCGAAAAACATTTATACGTATACTACACATGTAAACCCAATAATTTCAGACACCAGAGGAGGAAACCTCGACATCCAAGACGACGACATTATAGCAGATGGCATGATATTCAAAGACAAGAAATCTTCCAAAGATAAACTAGAAGTTACCATAGGAGAGGGCATGGAGTTTACGATTCACGGAGATATCATCAAACAAAATATTAAAAGGGGCAAACATATGAACAATATTAACAACCTGGCAAAAACAATTGGGAATTCAATTTTCGACCACAGAGACTTTATTGGACACTTGGACGATGACGAGATTAGCAATAAGTCTTATGGCAGCCATAAAAACAGGTTCAAAGAAGATAGTCACAAAGGAAGTGCCGATATATTGGAGGATCAGGAGGAGAAGAGGGACGCCAGTAAAGAGGAGTTAGGAATTAATGAAGGTATTAAAAATGTTTTGACAAAATTATAAATTAAATAAGAGTATTTCAGAAATGGATGAAGAAGAATGTGACTGCCAAGAACAACTGGATGAAGATTTAATAATGGACGGGGCCACCGAGGACATAATCCAAGATGAATACTCAGCAGACTGTTTTCCTGAAAGCTGTTACAAGAAGTTCCCATTCCTAGCCGGCGATGAGGATTCTCCTTTTTGGCAAGGCTGGGGCAACCTACGATACAAAACGTTCCAACTTATTGAAAACAAATATTTCGAAACTGCTGTGATCACCATGATTCTCCTAAGTAGTCTCGCTTTGGCTCTGGAGGACGTCCACTTATCCCAGAGACCAATCCTGCAAGACATCCTCTATTACATGGACAGAATATTCACTGTCATCTTCTTCTTTGAAATGTTGATCAAGTGGCTTGCCTTAGGTTTCCAGAAATATTTCACTAACGCTTGGTGTTGGCTCGATTTCGTCATAGTGATGGTCTCACTTATTAACTTCATTGCTTCCTTATGCGGAGCCGGAGGCATTCAAGCTTTCAAAACTATGAGAACTCTCAGAGCTTTGAGGCCCTTGAGGGCCATGTCGAGGATGCAGGGCATGAGGGTAAGTTTCGATGAGTAAAAATTGGTAGAAAAAAATTTTAATGAATAAAACCAGTCTCAATTTGCATTAGTAAGATTTCGGAGCCACTTGGGAACATCTCAGATCGTGATGTAAACAAATGAGAAGCTCTTGTAGTTGTTAATACCTGAATTAACACGTTTAAATCCAAAAAGTCTAACGTGTTCATCTGACTCAATCGCACACACAATATAAAGCTTCAACTTTTAGGTGGTAGTAAACGCCCTAGTTCAAGCCATACCTTCCATCTTCAACGTATTGCTTGTATGCTTGATATTTTGGCTAATATTCGCGATCATGGGGGTACAGCTATTCGCAGGAAAATACCATAAGGTAATTTCAAATGATTTGGCCTATAAATCCATCTTTTTCCGTTGTTGTCCTTAGTGTGTTGACAACAACAAAACCACCTTAAGTTGGGAAATTATTCCGGATTTCAACGCTTGCAAAGCTGAAAACTATAGCTGGGACAATTCGCCCATGAATTTTGACCACGTGGGCAAAGCCTATCTATGCTTGTTCCAAGTGGCTACTTTCAAAGGGTGGATTCAGATTATGAATGACGCGATTGATTCTCGAGAGGTACTTTATGGCATCTTACATGGAAAATTGTTAAACATTGCATTTTAGTTATTAAAACAACCAATAAGGGAGACCAACATCTACATGTACCTCTACTTCGTGTTCTTCATCATTTTTGGATCGTTCTTCACTCTTAACCTGTTTATAGGAGTAATTATCGACAACTTCAATGAACAGAAAAAGAAGATAAGTATTTTTTTGTTGCTTGGTGTATTGAACGTTGTTGGACAAGTATTTGATAGAAAACTTTATATTGTAAGCAGGAGGATCTCTGGAGATGTTCATGACTGAAGACCAGAAGAAATACTACAATGCAATGAAGAAGATGGGATCTAAGAAGCCAATGAAAGCAATCCCGAGACCACGGGTAACGATCAGCGGATTTTGGAAAAATCTATGCAAACTAACTTGTTTTTCCATTACAGTGGAAACCGCAAGCAATAGTGTTTGAAATAGTGACAAATAAGAAGTTTGACATGATAATCATGTTGTTTATAGGACTAAATATGTTAACAATGACAATGGATCATTACCAACAAAAAGAAACATTTACCAAAGTGTTGGACTATCTGAACATGATCTTCATAGTTATATTTACTACAGAGTGCCTCATGAAATGTTTCGCTTTGCGTTATCACTATTTTACCGAGCCTTGGAACTTGTTCGATCTAGTAGTTGTAATTTTATCAATTCTCGGACTAGTGCTCAGTGACATTATCGAAAAATACTTCGTGTCACCAACGCTGCTTAGGGTGGTAAGAGTGGCGAAAGTCGGTCGAGTACTTCGATTAGTCAAAGGAGCTAAAGGAATCCGCACCCTGCTGTTCGCACTCGCCATGTCGTTACCTGCGCTATTCAACATCTGTTTGCTGCTTTTCCTGGTTATGTTCATCTTTGCCATCTTCGGCATGTCGTTCTTTATGCACGTCAAGGATAAGAGTGGACTCGATGATGTCTATAATTTCAAGACTTTCGGACAATCCATGATCTTACTTTTTCAGGTAGGCAATTTAACTTTGAAATAGTTATTAGATAATCAAGCGAAATCAAAGTAAAGCAGGCAATAAGTCAGGCATGGCATAGTTTCATTGTGCGCGCATCGTGTCCCATTGAGGTTTCGCGCTTGCGCTCTCGTGCTGCTCTGCTTTATAAGATGCCAAATTACTTAATTTGACCGCATCAACGAGTAATTTTGTCAGTTTGTTAAGCGAAATTGTTTCGAATCCTCTCCAAAACGGGCTGAGAAATATTTACCGACAGCAACGTACATACAGTGGATCTGAGTTAAGGTGATGGACAGGTGTTATGCTTACCGGCACAAATTTCACGCTTGCGGACCGGGTAATACTTCAATTAAAAATCTCACAAGCGATATTGAAGATATGTGCTCGTTGCTATTTTATTTATTCCATTATTATTTCCTCGAATGTCTTACGACTTTTAGCAACTTTAGATAACACTTGCTCCTTTTGTTTACCCGCAGATGTCCACATCTGCAGGTTGGGATGGGGTCCTAGATGGTATAATCAACGAAGAAGACTGTAAGCAGCCTGACAACGAGATCGGCGAAACTGGCAACTGCGGCAACTCGACCATAGGAATAGCGTTCCTCTTGAGCTACTTGGTGATATCCTTCTTGATAGTAATCAACATGTATATCGCCGTGATCTTGGAAAATTATTCTCAAGCCACCGAGGATGTCCAGGAAGGATTGACCGACGACGACTACGATATGTATTATGAAATCTGGCAGCAGTTCGATCCAGACGGGACGCAATATATCCGCTACGATCAGTTATCAGATTTTCTGGATGTGTTGGAGCCGCCATTGCAGATCCACAAGCCAAATAAATACAAAATAGTGTCCATGGATATTCCCATCTGCAAAGGCGACCTGATGTATTGTGTGGATATTCTGGACGCCTTGACCAAGGACTTCTTTGCTAGGAAAGGAAATGCGATTGATGAGACTGCCGAGTTGAGCGAGGTGCAACCAAAGCCAAGCGAGGTTGGGTACGAACAAGTTAGTTCCACTTTGTGGAGACAGCGGGAGGAGTATTGCGCCAGGCTGATTCAGAACGCTTGGAGGAAGCATAAAAGACTTCAAGGAGCTACCGATCAGTCCGGAGACGAAGACGGTGAACTTGGGGAAGATGGGGAAGGTGAAGAGGAACACGAGGCACGCCAAACGGCAGTTTTAGTGGAACGAAATGGACATAAAGTGGTAATTCATAGTCGGACACCAAGTATAAGCTCAAAATCGGCAGAAGTGTGAGATTAACTGAGCCTCTCCTTAACGCACTCGAAAGGACCTTAAGTTCTGGATATCGGCCGTGAGATGTGGCAGTGAGTTGTCCAACTCGCCTTCAAATCGCATTTACAGCTCAGAGATAAATCCGATTACAAACCTGAAGCTGGTGCGAACTATTCACGGCCACTTTTGACTGTACCATGTTAACGAAAAGGTATCTATCGCAATAGAATAAACAGCTTGTTTAAGTGTGGTTTGGTGGAGGAACATATTATTTAAATTTTAAACAAAATAGTTATGTGACCCGTTACGTGAACAGTAAAGTTAGATTTATCAACTCAGTCACAAGTTTTAAAGTTGTTTGTTATGCTACAGGTTACGCAAATTGTTTTATTTGGAATGTGTATTCTATATTCGAATTATTTCAGAAGAAATATGATCCCAGCATGTTTCTTTTAGATGGAGTACCCAGTCACGTTTCCTCGAATAGTTGCTGATAATTAATAATTGTTTCTTGTTTATTCACTGACAATGCGCAATAAATTCGATCGAATCATGAATTACGTTAATATTCGTTCATTGTTAATTACTGTTAATGACAAAAACAATGACTATGAGCAGCATTGTAGTTCCTTATTTTTATACTAAAGGCCCTGGAAATTCATATTATCCGAAATCATGAAATAGGAATAACCAACCAAGTGTTCAGGCATTTGTCCAGTACTTTGAAATTTTATTAAGTTACAGTATGTTTTTAGCTTGTTGCATCTTGGCAACCTAACAATATAAATGTGATATTTATGAACCTTTACAGGGGTCTTAATCCCCGATATTCGCATCAAACAGCTTATTCTGCATTCTACTGAAGCTGTTTTATTGTCATGTTTTGCACTGCGCTATTGTAGTAGGGAATATTGCCTTGCAGGCAGAAATCTTGATTCTTCTTCTTCTGAGCACATTTTTGAAAACTAAGCTAAGGAAAAAGTTTTAGTAAGGAGAAAAAAACTTTCAAGTACTACAGTAATTATTGTTTGTCAGCAGAATGCAGAAAATCTATTGTTAAAATACTACTGGGAAAGCCGAAGGTTTAATTGGTATATAATTTCGAAATCTTAGTTTGTATCTTCCACAGAGTAAAACTTTGAAAATATTATAAATAAATAAATTTTATTAATTGCTTAATGGGTATTATGTTGTCTCCAATCCAATTTCCCCCATGACCCTCGTTCGAAACATCGCAAAAGCTGTGAAAATGAAATTTTCAAACACCACTTTCCCTATGAGTGACTCACACTTCTTGCCCGCTTTTCAACTTAACGATCGACATATCTGTCTTGAATTTTGTCCTTTCTTTAATTGTGAAATTTTTCTTCTAACAAAATCGTCAAAACCGTTCACTTCAAGCCAGGACTGCAAAGGTCTCTTTATGAATTATTATTATAAACGTGTTTTTGTAAAAATGCCATTCTGCTCGCGCAGAGCAAGAAGTAATTAGTTTTTATCTTACCAAAATGTGTGATTTACCTCGCCTAATTAGCTCTGCGAATAAAGGCCTCTCTTAATTGATGGTTTATAAATTTTCGCTAATAAAGTTACCTTGGCGTGTGTCTTCATCATTTTCAAACTAGTTGTTGACACACACCGAATGTTAATAAATTAACGCCTCTATGGTTGCGTTAGTTCAACTATAATATAAATAATAGTGACTTATGGACTTTTGTAACATTGTATGCAAGCCTCATGTAGAAATCTTGGTTTCCAAGTTCATCAGCTTTCCGAATTTGTAATTATCTGCTCGATGTATCGCCTTCAATTCCACTAGCAATACGTAATCGCTTTATGTGTTTTTAAATTATTTATTAACTTGTTAAGGAGATTCTCGGTTTTTATGCTCATAACTTTACCCTAGCACCGATAACCTTGGCGATAAATTATTCAAACGTTATTAAAATCCTGTTAAATATTTCTTACTTTCAATAATCGGCTTTGCCTAGTCATTCTGTAAGTAGATGTAATAAGAACGATGGTTGTTTGAAATGCTGTGAATCCTTTAAACTCAATATCAAGATCAAGTTTATGGCAAGTAAACGAGATTAAAACGAAGGAAATTCATGTCGAATACTCGGCAAGAGAGGAAGAAACGCTGTAAAATTAGCGTTTGAACTGAGGGTTCTAACCCTTAAATCTTTGAGAAGATTTTATTACCGCTTTCTACCAGATAATCATTCTTTCCAGAATATTTCCAAGATTGGAAATCACAGAGGAGCTTAAGGAGAATATCAACTTCCAAAAAATCATATTTGAGAGAGATGAAGATCCGCAACAATCTTGCTCTTTCAGATTCAGTATTCAGCATTTTCTGATTCGAATTCGATTTCCCGACTGAAACTTTCAAACACTCTTTCAGTTCCCGAAATCTCATGCCAAGCCTCGAATTTCGCCAACCTCTGTTTCACCAATTAAATTCTTTACTCGTGGAAACGAGGTTTTTCGGTCCCACATCAAAAACCAAATTAATACTGAGTGTTGTCGCAATAGGCCCAATTAGTCATTTCCCTAAGTCCCATCATCGATACCAACTATTTCAATTTAAAAGTAATACCGTTAACACAAAGTCAAGAAGGAAGTGGTAGCGGTGGTACTAGGTCACCTTTCTTCAGTCTTTAGCGTTTCGTCGGCTAGTTTACTTAAGAATCATTCACGCAACATTCGCTTACGATCTGTTTCTTGAAATTTCGGTTACTGATGTGCCAATATTTACCGCCTCTTTAGCTAGTGTTTAAGAGAAGTGTCCTAGAAATATGCAGTGGATTGTGCTGGTTTTGTTCATAACTGCATTTGGCAAGTATTTCAATAGAAATCTGCATAAGATTATCAGAAAATGACCTGTAAATAGGGCCTTTAGACTTTTTTTTTATTAATCACTCACGCCCTATTGATTGTGATTCTTTATATCGTGTGGCAGGATTCATGCAGGTCCAAGGTCGCACTCATTGATTTCTTAGATAAATCAATCGATTTCAACCGTATTTTTCTGCTCATGGTAACCTCAGCTTTATTAATTAATGCTGTAAATCTAGAATTTAGAACAGCCGTGTGTTGGTTTTCTCTGACCGACCTGTATTTGTCGATTCTTATTTTTTAGGTGGTTTTTTCGGACTGAAGCATTCAAGTTATGTAAATATTATTCATGCGTGTCTCACAGGCCATTTTACCATGCACGAAACCATTTTGTTAATGAGTAATGAGGGCTTCACACATCTTGTAGAAACCATCTATCAGACACTTTCTAAATCAATTAGTTCATTTGGACGAATTTTTCATGCAACGTTGGACGAACACAAATAATATTATGTTTATAATTAGGCAACGGACGATGATGAGAAAATATAGGTCTCTCATTATGTAATGAAAAATTATGTATGTGAGACTGTCATGTGCGGGTACAGAAACGTGTTTTTCGCTTACCTTGAGACTAATTTTCGGATAAACCTGCACATGGGAGGTAAAGTTGCTACAATTGCACTCTAACTTCATTGTTTGCACGACTACTCAATTATTTGTAGCCTTGATCTTGACTCTTTGCAAGATTTATGTGTTTATGTGTTGGGGTTTCGTTTCGGATAAAGTAATGATGTAAATTCTATCTCAAAACAAAAAAAATCATGTCTTGAAATCTACAAGACGTTTCAGTTTTTTCCTTTCACAATTTTGATCCACGGTTAGGGTAACTTCTCAATTAACAGCTGGAGCTATAATCTCCACCAGATTTCTTATGTTCATAGAGGCTCATTTTAGCGCAAAATAACCCTCCCAAGTTCAAGGCGCGACAATTTTCTAACTTACTAGAAATTTTAACTAGTTCTACTAACTTAAGGGAACTGCTTCAAACGCTTCACCAGTACTTCCCCCAAATTCCTCCTGGCCGACCTCCAGGAGCGGTCACCCCGAATATGAATGGTCATTTCATATCTAAAATATAAACATTAAAGATGGTTTAAATTTGTGTTTGCAAATTGGGGAAATTTAGTTTTTGAGTTTGTCAAAATCACAATGCATCTAAGGTCAAACAATGACGTTCATGTGAGATGGAAATGGAAATAATTAATGACTATCTGAAAAACTGTGCAATGAAGCGTGTTATGAACGTTAACAGAAAACCTAAAAAGAAGTTGCATTAAGCCTTTAATGACCGTCTACAAAATACGGCAAGAGCAGCAGTTCTTTTGAATATGCGTAATGGCCAGATAATGGTTTCCAACGTACAAAAACATAACTAGCTAATTTTGATAATAACAGGACTACTTGCATAAGTAATATGCCCTAAATCGTTAAATTAAAGTGGCATAACTGTATTTTGATCATATAACCGCTAATTTCAGAATCATCGGGCTATGTAGTCCACGTTATCCGGCACAATCTTCCGAATGAAGTGAAAGCACTCTCTCCGATCAAAATTAATATTGCAATATGCAATAAAAACCTGTTTATCCGTCAGTGTTCAGCGATATGGATAATATTGCGTTTTATTCAATGCAGTTCATCCAATTAGTGTGGCAGAAAAATCCCATTACAGTTGTGCGACAACTGAACGCAATGGATAACGCACGTAACATTTGGACTTAAAAGGGAATACAAAAAGCCCACAATAGACATTCGACCTTCAAGAATTCTCCATTACAACGTGTAACGTAACTATTTTACATATTGTGATCGTTTGTGTTACAACAATCCGCAAATTATAATTTCCGAACTTCAAGAACATTGAATTATTAACTCAGAATCAGGAGTTCTATTGTAATAGAATTAGACATTTGAGACGTTGAAGCTGATTCGGATCTACGTCAATTAACATTGAAGTGGAACAATTTGAATATTCCGCCTTAAGGATTTATTATTCGAATAAGTGATGTTTTACAATAATAATTTTTTTTATTGTTTATAACTTTTGGGGCGCTGCCAATCAACCATGTAAAATGACTACAGTGGCCTTGAATGCGGGTAAAACTTGTTACGGCAAATAGTGCAACTTTTTATTTCTTTAAATAGTCTATTAAACAATCAAATGCATGTGTTACGTTTAATTGTCCGAATCCTTATGTTACACAAAGGTAATAAAAATATATCTTTTCTTCATTACGATAGGTAATGGTTGAAGTTCAAAACATGAAGGCGTCAGAAAATGAAATGATAAAGCACCTTGAAACATATATGTGAAAACTTCCACTTTGGCAGAGTAAGCGTCTGCGCAAACTCCTGCCAAAGGCCAGATACGAGTTTCGAGTTGCTGTGTTTTGACATGGCGGTCAAATCTTCCGCCAAATGCAAGAGCGAAAAAAATTAATTTTCTTTTTTCAGAAAATATTTCGTTGTCTTACTTAGCAACGTTTCAAAATACCTTAAATAAACACACTGAAGTGGGCACGTCACGTTATTAATGTGGTTGTTAGCCAATTCGACTCAACAACTTTTAGCTTTCAATATCAAGATAGGAATGCAAGACATAATTAGTGACCATGAGGAGCTTACAATTGACATTTTTATATGTGTTTCTTTTGGCCAAGAATTACACAGTACCAACAATTTAAATTTAATTTTAATTACACTAATTGACTTAATAATGTGGATTGCCAAGCCATTAAACCGGCTGGCAAAATATAATGAGTTTCGATTAAAGTCGAGAAGGCATGAATTGGGCTACTCCCTATGCAATCGGTTTTGAACTACCTTGAGGTTAGCTTAAGTTAATCCAGATTGACTATAAAAATACATTTGTGACGTCAAAAAAATTCTCCAAAATTTACCCAACCAAATTCCTACGCCTGTCAGCATTAAGTCAAAAGTCTGTCAAATGTCAATCTAAATTCCGGGTAAATGAAGTTCAAATTTTTACTGCTGACAGATTTTGCTGTGTTTTGCGATATCGACATACGAATTTTAGTCGTTGTTCTCATGCTATCTAAAAGATATTTTTGTCAATGCTACCAATGCATGGGGAAGCCCCGTCAACTATGTAAACAGTAAGGCCAAAATGGTAAAAAAATTAAGAGAGCGTTTGTTTATTTTTTAAACGTGAAACTATATTGCGGTGAAAGCGGCCGGTGGAAAATCAGGAAGTCATAAAATAAAATAAATAAGACTTGAAAAGTTGCTTTGTGTTGAAATAAACATATGCTTAAAAGGTCCTCGGGGCTGTGTGCTTATAGGTGAAACCGCAATCCCGGACAAATTTAAACAGCAATTTGATGTTTGCTTGGAGGCAGGGGATCGGCACACAAAACTCGATGATCGCAAAATTGCACCCCACAAATTTATTACTCAAAAAATCGCATGAAAAAATGACAAAAAATTCGACAATTTTGACAAAAATCGTGAGGTGTTTGACCCTTTTTCAGCAACTCCTTTTCGGTTAAAATGAGTTTTGTTGTCATTTTTAAGCCAATGAGGCCCTACGACAAAATTTAAATATTCATTAGTAATTTTTTTATCTTTCGCATTATTGTATTAATCGGCCAAACAATTTCACTGCACTTGAACAATATGGTGGAAGGTGTATCATTATCGTGACTTCCGTTATAGTATAAATTCGTACGTGTTAATGGTCGTTTAATGTCTCGGTCTCGGTGCTTTAAACACTAATAGATGTCATTTTTGGGTTAAATGTGGCGTATCCCGGCATTATCACAGATGGACAACACCCAGCTTCTCGGAAGTTGCATTTTATATAAAAATAAAACCAAATGCAATTATTTAAATAAACGAGCTGCCACTATAACGTAGCAAGCATTGCAATCGATTAATCTGGTTATTTAGCATTAGTGAAAACATTACACACTTTATTGTACATAGACATAAAAATATCAATTCACTCTTCCTTTTCAAGGACTTCCTCACAATAATCCGAGGTTTGTTTCGGTTTGGTTCAGCTTCGTCGAACATACGTTTACAACATCTTTTTTAACACCTCTTGGCAAAACGATTTTTATTGACTTCGTGAAGATATAGTGAAAAATTTGTTATTGCGAATCCATGGAAGTGAATAATGCGGCGTCCTTTAAGTCCCACTGGCTTAAAGGAAGATCAAGTAGTTTGCGATTAATTACTTTCAGGTAAGCGGGAGGTCGTGTCTGGCGAATAAAGCGCTCGTTCATGGTAGTATACGCCTTATCTAAGAATAAAAAGTCACACCCTCTCGAACGTTCAAGTCATAAATGTTTTGTATGTTGGAAGAACTGAAAGTAGTTTATACCTCATTGGTCAGAAGGAACGAGATTTTGAAGGGCAAAAATTTACAATGTATACAGGGTGTTTTCTTATTGAAAACAAAAAATTTAATGGCGCATTACTTGGCTAAATATAAGGCCACTCCCTCGTATAAACGTGGCGTATTCATGCATTTGTTCCAAAGATGCAACGTTCAGGTTTTTAATAAATCTTTATACATAACTTCCACAGTTTGCGAGACGTATGCCCTTAAATTAGGGTTACTAGGTTGGGACCGGCAAAGACAGGGCCGGCCTTAGCGAATTTAGCGCCCTGGGCGACATTTTTAATCGTGGCCTCAAGAAAAACCGTCGACCAATAAAATAGAGCGCGTTTCGCGGTCTTCCGTTCTAGGCCCTAACCCAAACTCATCCTTCACATAAGGCCAAAACTGGATACAGATTTGATAAAATTAACAACGTGCAAAAATATATTTGACTTTTAGTATGGCTCTATAAGGCCGAAACACGCAAAGGCATGTTTTTTATAAAGCCGGCTAAAAGGCTGGAAATGCTGTATTCTTATACCTATCCTAATGAGGGAAGATCATTCCACTTCAAATATTTCAAATATTTACAGCATGCTAATTTTGCCTCAGGCTGGGTCCCCTTCCTAGATGGAAGCCAGACCCAGTATTTCACCACCAGCACACCGCACTGGCACCACAATTATCTAGTAGAGCTACGAAGCTGTGTTGAAAGCACTTTAAACCACGAAGGCGGAGAGTCTTTTTTTGTTATTAGGATTTTTACAAGCGACTACTTTCAATATCTACTTAAAAATATATTAAAACAAATCTAGAAATTGAAGAGTGAGAACTTAAATGTAACAACGTCACGTTTCTGATTTTCCAGCAGCGCTTTGCACACAACACGATTATGCGCAGTGGCGTTTTAATATTAAATCATACTACCTTGACGTATTTTCTTCACATATTGAAATATATATCTATATTGGAAATTGCCGTATCCTAAGGTATATGTGTGTAATTATTGCTCACATATAACTTTCATTAAAATAGCGTAAACTGTGCCATGTGGTAACTACCATTTTGCTCATAAATATTAGCAGTATGAGGAAGGAAAAGATAATTTAACAACTCCCTCCATTCGTAAAACTTGAAAGCCTAAATATGAATGCTTAATCTGCAAAAATCCCAGCAACTGTGCACCAACCTCTAAAAAACACAAATTGGTTGCGCACCTTAACCATCTATATTATAAAAATCGTGACAATATATTGAGTTTTTTTGAAGTAATTCTCACAATACTGTTGGCAACAACCAAATATAAATGCAATGACACTGCAAAATCCATCGCAGGTTTTTATGAACCGATTTGTGAAGGGATTCAAGCAAAGTACCTTTTAAAGCAACTCTTGGCAGTGAGTTACCACACATAGCCAGGTTAAGGTGAAGGTCATAAACGTGGTTGTTAAAGTACTATTAGCACTAACGAACGAAATTTTCTAGTAATCTGCTTAAGTAGTGCGGATATATCTGGCTGAATTTTTACCGTAATAATTTTTATTCCAATGTGGAGTTGTAAATCCATACCAATGAGTCTCCCTGTGCTCTACCTCTCTTTCTATCCCTTTCTAAAATCTTTTTGTACATTAACACATTCAACTATCTCTTTTCTTTTTTTGTAATAAATATAAGGAATAGCGAGGGATCGTGTGTTGTAGTAACGACATTAACATTTACTTTACAGGCTTAATCCAGCATAGCCATTCCACCTGTGTGTTGGAATCAGATTTTGGATTTATACTCAACTGTGCATTTAAGAAAAGTGGACTTTTTCGGGTCAGAAATCTAGGTGGTGTGAAAGCAAGCATTGGGCTGGGTAAATCTTCCTCCTTTTTTGATATTTTTCATCACAGTTTTAACATTCATTGCATTTATTAACACCGCAGTTTCAACTCATACCCTAACCTGTAGACCATCTTCAGAAAAAATATTAACAGTATTACTCTATTAGATGTAGCATAAACTAACAACCCATTTCTTTCTAGAATGTAGGGGATTGAAATTTCAATAAAAGCCTTAAAGGTCAGCCTACCTTATTTGATAATCCTTTGTACAAATTCACTGCACATACGTCAGTCAATGTAATGAAAGTTTTATTTAATTGGGCGAACAATCAAACATAATTTTTATGTCAGTATTACCAGCTCAGATGGAAAATTTGTTTATAAAATTAAGGTTAACCATTTAACATCATCAGCAACGTCTCTACTTCTTTTCGCCCATACAGCATCCGTTAATGGCCAAACATTTTCAGGTTTTAGCTTGGGAGATGAACTAGGTTTTAAAGAATCTATCTCAAACACTGAAATGAATATGCGACGATCCGCTCAAGTATCTAAAATGCAAGCGCAACTCATTCAGGCTACTCAAAAGCAGCAGGAAGAGAAGCAGAAACTTAATTTGGTGGATGAGGATGGGAAAACTAAAGAAACCGTAAGTTAAAAATAGTTGTTGAATATAAAACATATTCAATTTCAGATTTTCAAGGAGGTGGACGCCAATACCAGATCGGACGAAGCGAGTGCAAGAGCATCACCTAAAGTGTCAAGTGCTACCGGCAAAACCAGGCAATTAAATCAGTTCTCCTCCGGTGAAGAAATTCCCCCTTTTAAACCCATATCGCCCGCAGCTGAAAGGCCCTCCATTAGTGGGTCTGTAGTGGCCAAGCCAGCTTTCACAGGTAGTATCTACTTCTTTAACTTTGACTAGAATTTACTACTCATTTCTTTGTATCTTAAGGTGTTTCTCCCTCAAACCGTGAAACTCCCTCAATAGCAAAACTAATGGCAGTAGTGGCAATTCCTAAGAAAAAAGTTAACCAATTGGGTGGCCCTCAAGGGTTCTCTGATAGACTGCTGTCAATAGACACCTCTTCAAACGACAATGATCGCCAAGCTCTTAACTTTAACAATAAAACCAAAGAGGCGGTAGATTTGGCCTTTCTTCAAAAGAATGACATCAGCAATCAGTTCAAAATCAAGAGTACCACTTCAAAGTCCACTACCAGAAGACCGGTACCTCCAAGGAAACCTAGCAGTATTGGGAAAGTCATGAATGCTCCCAAAGAATACTACCCCGTAGGCTATGACAAGAACTTTGATGACAACTTTGCTGCAAGGGTAGAGCTGCCTGAAACCTCTTTTTACTGTGAGCACCAAAAGCACTTCCCTGGATTGTATGCTGATGAAGATTTGGGATGTATGGTATTCCACGTCTGCGCTTTGACTGAGGACGGGCTCATAATGAAAAGCTTCCTCTGCCCCGAGTCAACGTTGTATGATCAGACAATTCTCAAATGCAATTGGTGGTTCTATGTGGACTGCAAAAATTCGAAAAATTTGTATGACTCGAACATTCCCATATCGAAAAGTTATCAACTGATGAAAGCACTAACGTTTTTCTCTAATTACAAAAAAGAAACCTCGACAAAAAGCAGTAGTGAAAACTAATAAAAAATTAGTTTTGAATTTGCTGTCCAATAATGATAGTTCTTGTGCTCAAAATGTATAGACTAAGAAAGTCCTCAATGGATACTCAATTTTGAGTAAACAATCACAATGGCCAATTAATTATAGATAAATCCGATAGCTAGAATACATTAGAAGATGCTTTTTATTTTTTTAACATGACTCTGTAGATAAATATTTTAATCTAGTCATAGAGGTAACGTGTTGTAAAGTTGTGGGTAAATGAATATTTATTGAGTTATTTATTTTATTTTTTTGTTAGCGCAGTAGAAGATTCAGCCATGAAATAAACAAATATAGATTTAAACATGAGGATATCGTAACTGAAGCTTTATTTTATCACCCATCTACTAATCCGTCAATGGCGCATTTGCACTGCGTGTTTTTACGCCGCTGTGAAAACTGGAATAGCAAAAGGGCAGATCAGATTTATAGAAGCAATTTAAATCAGGAAAATAAAAAAAAGTCCAATATTTGCAAAAAATTCATACAATATTCCTGAAATATATGGTGCTTTTAAAGATTGTTTAATTTTCTAAAGTATTATTCACATTGATTTATTAGCTTTCTCACAAATACAAAAAATCTAATAATACATAATTAGCATTCCCAAAAATCCTATGCAGACGTAACGATCTGAAACTCTGGCATTGGCAGAGTTTTTCCATCTTCGTCGATGCTCTTGCAGCATTTTAGCAGCAATATCACCAGGTGGATCCAAACATTCAAACTCACAACAGCGCTCTTTAACCCTAAATTTTTTACAAAACTACAAAGTGTTTTAGTATATAATATATGTATTTTTGGATACTTTCATTGGCGAACTTACATAGGGAGGATCGCAATAAATGTCAATACACCACTTCGGTTCGCTATGATAGCAAACGCACATGGAACATACAGAGGGTCCCGGCACGTATAACATTCCGTGCTCTACTATTTTACCTTGGAAGTCTGTGCAATTTTCCTGCAGCGCCTCTAAAGATAGAGACTGATTGATACCAATTTAAATTAAAGGTTTTGTATACTTACCTGACGATATGAGAAATGAACAGAGGAAAAAAAAAATCACAAAATTCCTCATAGCTGTGAGCACGTTACAATGAAATGTGCCGAAACGTTTAACGGAAAAAGTGTTTTGCCGGCAGCCAAATAGTAATAATTGAAAGGGGACCCGTGAATACTTCTAACAATTTAATAATTTAACACTAAGTATAATAAATAAATGGCACGTCTAGGGTTTGCTTGACTTTTTTTGTGCATTTTTTTTTATAATCGATAAGTTTTGAGGGATGCAATCTTGATTTCACTGTTTTTTTTTTCAAATAAAAATCATTCGTTGCTTTAATGACAAACTTTACTTAAACTTCTATTTAAAATATACAAAAAAATGTGTTATACGACTAAATTCAAATATTCGTCAACTGACTTCCCTGTAGCTGGAGGCGTTCTGAATTTTTCATCTACAACAAAATGAGGGCTTCTATAAGTGGTATAAAATCGCATCTTAAATCTTTATATTACTTTTTGCATATACTTACGTACGAAAAATATGTGTATACACTGAGTCCTTTATAACTGCGTGCACTATATTCGTAGTAAAGTAAACCAAATCACAAATATAAAATTAAATACCCACATAATTACAGCAACCCCTAATAAAGCATAATCCAAAAAATGCAAACTTACCCAGTTCATGCCGATTTTCAATCACAGATAAAACCTTTGGATCGCTGGAAACCTCTGCATGGCAAAACGTTTGAGTCCAAATAAGCGAAATGTGTGACTTGGTCTCGCTTTGTATTCCGGCAAGAGAGTTTTGCAACATGGAAGACGACTGAAACTGGTCTTCATCAGTTAAACTGTGGCACACTTCTATAACATCTTCGCCGATGTCAAAAATATCCTCAATCAATAAGTAAAGTTGCCTGATGAGTGCGATGTCTTCAAACGTGCCCCCTTCTCTCAAATCTATCTTTTTTTTTTCAAGTTTTCGACGATTCCTAGAGGACATTGAGGAGCTGAAAGGCGATAAATCAATTTGTTGTTTGCGGTAAGTTTCATTTATCACCTTTTAGAACCTCCCGAACCCGCGGTGCTCATTGTGCTGCTAGAAATGATACTACCATATTCAGAACTGGTATCATTTCTCATATCAGCTCCTTCATGGCCTAAATCAACATGATCTATTCCTGATATTTTAAACATCATTTTCCTGTATTTGTTCTTCCTCACTTGCATTAGTCGAGTAAAATAATTCTTGAACTTAACATTTAATTCCGTCACCTTTTCGTATAGATCTTCAGTGTAAGTCTTTAACGCCGGTTTTATGAAGTTATCTAATAAGAAGCGGATTCAAAAATTATGAGTTTCAGGAATACCTCTTCTCATTTCATTTCCCAAAACTTACCAATCAATTCCTTATTGCCGTATTGATCAGCCAAACACAGCGCATTCTCAAACTGCTTATCTTGTACCATCACCTCAACAGCACCTATATAATCCCCGCAATAGTGGTCCAATATTAAAGCTCCCTCCTCTGCCCTTTGATGACTTGCCAAATCCAAAGCCAATGCTCTCAAGGTATCTTTCTTTTGCTCACTTTCAACTTTTAGTATATTCAAGAGACTCACAACTTTCCTCCAATGTCGGGCAATTTTATATCGAACTAAAGCTTCCTCCAGAAGACTTGCTCTTTCAAGAATTAAGCCTGCTTCTAAATGCCTGGCTCTATGCCCTAAGTAATCTGCATATAGTATTGTAACTGTCTTAAAGTGGTGGTTTCCAGGATTTAAGGTACTGTAAGCTACATCCTGAGTAGAATATTTTTTGATAAACTCTGAAAGAGCTGTTTCACTTTTGTCTTCCATGGTAACAAGATATTTTGTAGCCTTAGCAAAATCTTTCGCAAGAACGTTTGATATGTATCGTAACTCAATGGGGCTCAACTTTTGTAATTCTGCGATTTCGGGCAAAAACATTTTCGGATCCATTGAACACTCAGTGTATAGAAAAGTCAAGAAACTGAGATCATACAACGCATAGCCAGCAGTAAGAACATCCATAACATGCTTATAACGAAGAATCTGAGCTATTGCTTTCTTGCATGTATCCATATTTTTCAGTTTAAAGACATACAGCACTGATCTCAATGCAGCTTTTATGGAATAATGTTGGATCTGAACAGTAACAATGCTAATGAGGTTCTTAATTGGATTGAGCTTGACGAGGGTTTGCAAAATTGAGGTTAAAATGGTGAGTTTCTGAAGCTCATCACAGTTATCCTCAGTATATGCCCTTGACCAAGACTGATACATAATCTTAAGGCAATTTTCAGTACTAAATTCAGTTACTATAGTATTCAACAGAGAACCAGTTTGTACAGCCTCAATAAACTCTTTAATATGGGTTATGAACCTTTGGGGATTTAAATCAATTAGCAGGTTCCAATTAAACCTCAATTTTCTTATGAGATTTACAGCATTAAACCAATCGTTTTTTGATAGAAGAGAATCTATTCGGTCTATCGCCATAAAACGGCAGGTTATGGTCTCCAAGTTGCCGCGAGGCAAGGCTAGAATTACCTCATCTTTCTCTGTAACGCAAATAATTTTAGCTCCCTGCTCGATTTCCCTGGAGAAGCAGTTCTCCGGATTAAATTTATTTAAAATTAGCGATTGAGCAAATCGTACTGTATACAATCGGTAGGTGTCAGATCTTATGTGCGTAAACAGTAAATAGATACCATGTAGATGAACTGATAAAACGTTGTTTAGGAAAATTATGTCATTAATTACTAACTCCTTTTGTTCATTTAGGATTATTTGATACGGAACGTCATTCAGTATTGTTTCGAACAAAGAAATTGTGTTGTTTGTGGGGCCAATATTCAATAGTTTATCTTGATCACTAGGAACAAAGTTGCCATTATCATATTTGTAAAAAAGTGTTTTATTGTCAGACATTGTGAAACCATATATATCCTCTGATGCATAAAAATGTATATTATTCACAGGCTTTGCAAACTCTAAAGTTTTGCTTCCCAAAGGTGGAGGGACAATTTCCTTGGAAAACTGAGTAAACAACACTTTAGGCCCATTTATAACAGCCACTAAATCATGAAATACCCCATAAGCTTCCACATTGAATTCATATATGTGGACAGAATGAGAAGTTAAAATGTTAAGTTGACAAGTCGTCATTTCTAAAGCTGTGCTCCAATGAAATTTCAACAAATTTTCTCTTTCATTTAAGGGGAAAAGGAACTGTTGCTTTAAATACCATGTATCATTAGCATATAAATAGATATTAAGGCTACTTTGTGATGAAAAATAGCTATGAACTGCTAAAATGTTAAATTCAGGATGGTACTTAATACCTTTAATTATCCCCTAAAAAAAAAGTTTACTCCATCTACTTCTTAAGTAAAAAGGGAATAAACAACTTACAATGTTTTCGGGGACCTCAAAATATGAATTTATAAGGCAATTTTTCTCATAAATAACTATTCTATTTCTTTGCCCATCTGTGGCAGCACAGGCAATAGAATTTCCTTTGTTTTTATATGATACTACATCCAAAAGATTGTTGTAAGGTTCACTTCCAAATAGTGGCTGCAACTTTCCATCAAATACTTTTAAAAATCTTCGATTATCTTTCCAATAGTTTAAGACAAACATTTCTCCATTTTCCCTCCAAGAAATTTGAGGAGGAGAATAGTGCTGTGGTATTTCTATGACAAGTAATATGTATTAGTTTTTTAATACCTAGTATATTTTTTGAGAGTTTGAACCACCCCGTATGCAATCAATATGTTTAAGTTCTTTCAGTTAATATTTAATTTTAAAAAATGCAATGCCTGATGTATCTTGACATTTTTATTCAGACATGAAATTCATACCTTCAATAACTTCCTCCTGTTTCTTCATCCCCTTAAACTGAGTATTTTGAGCACCCCATCCAACATATACTGAATTTGGGGCAGGCTGTCCACTATAGCCTGTGCCAAACAAATCAAATTCATATTTCTGTGCTTCTCTATCAGTACATCTAAAATTAAACCCTGCAAGAGCTCCGTCAGAATCAATAATAACCAAAAAGGTCTGTGTAGGATTCCAAGAGGCCTGCACAATTTTAGAATTCCGTTCAATATGGTAAATGCAGAAGTTCTTTTGAACAAGATTAACAACTACTAGCTCAGCAGTTGTAGCTATAAAGACAGCTTTCCACATCTTTAGGTACGTAACTTTGACTATTTCGGTATTCAATTCATGAGGAATCTGCAGAAACTGCTGGGAACCATCGAAATTTAAAATCTTTAGCTCTTTAGCGTCAGTAACAAAACAGTAAAGTTTGTCATCAAGACAAATACGTTGCAGGTCTTTAATTACTGGAGGTGGTTTGTTAATTATCTTGCAATCTTTTAATTGTAGGTTTTCCATAATATCTCTTACTATTTTGCAATTTTGTGGAAAAATTCAAAACTTTGCCAAGCAGTAGCAAAAGCTATAACCAACAATTATTTTGTGGTTAAGTTTATCATTAGACGAATATCAATATGTGTTTTCGGAGTCTATCTGCTCTTATTACTCTTTTTTTTACATGATCTACAGAACACATCAGTCACTCCGAGCATAACCCGATACTGTGTAGTAGACACGTATAAGTGACAATTGGCAAGACGGACATTTGTTGGCGCAATCACACAAAGAGATCAGCTGACTCAAGACGACTCGCAATTTCTCTGTATTATTTTTGTTTATATGCTCCATTGTTATTATACGTTGTAGGTGAGTGTTATTTTAAGTAAACTGCGTATTTAAAAGTGTTTATTTATTTATTATTGGCGAAATATATTGTTAAATAACCAATTTCCTTCTTAAAACATTAATAGGAGCTGTTTAACACCTTCACATTAAACCTTTCTAATTTATTCATTGTTTTAACAAACTCAGAGTTATGAAATGTTCTTTAATTGCAAAGAGCAATATCCATATCACTATAAGCGCAAATATGCAAACTTGTGAAATAAGGCCAGATAACAGTTTTTGCTTTTTCCCTCCCTTGGCTCCCAAGCTTTCACCTTTACCCTTGACCTTATTGAAAATAAGTTAACAAGGTTTTAAATCTCCTTTATACACTTTAACATGAGGCAAGAAAGATCAATAAGGCCCTATTATATTTATAGTTTTCATGTTCCATTATGGATGAAGACATCAGCTCTGCGAACTGGGTTTTAGTAAATGAAATTGACTGTGCCGAAGAAGCAATTTCATTAATTTCTCTGAACTCTGTTGTCTTGGATTCAGACCAGGAATCTGATCATAGTATCAGTATAATTAGCGAATGTCCTGCAGATAGTTGTTCTGAAGATGAAATTTCGGTGTATAAGGAACAAGAATTAGTACACACTGAGTCTGAAGATGAAATTCAGTTTGAGAAAGCTTATGAACAAATTGCTGAAGCTGAGTTAGGAAGTCATGCTGAGGTTGTTGATGAGAAATCTTCTTTCAATCATGAAAATAGTGTAAGTTTATAGAGAGTATTCCCTATCAACAACAAAGTTAACTGAAAAAGACTTTAATGGTTGAGGTACCTAGTTTGATTTTTGGAAAGTGGAATATCAGTAATAGGCATTTTATTTAATTGAAGAAGCTAGTAAAACTAATAGATTTATTTTTATAACCTTCTGAATTGAAATTAAAAGGAAAGTTTTATTTCAATTTGACAAATTATTAAATATTGTACATATTAATATGCACCACTTTAATGATTTTGTAAGTCACATAATTCATTTATGTATGACATTTTGCACCCACTGTCCTAGAGGTTAGTAAACAATAAACCTTGAATTGACCTCAATTTATGAGATACATATCATTTGGAATTCTCTCTACTGGCGGACTCCCAATTTAGAATAACAAGACATGTTCAAGCTGTTCTCTCTGCCACATTAAAATTTTATCTTTTAGGACCTTGATGGCAGTTTCTCAGATCTTCAATTTCCGCAACATGAAGATATATCTCAAGAACTAATCCCTCATTCCCAACTAGAATTATCAGATGGCAGGGATAAGGATATTACTAAAGAAAAAAGTTTCAGCTTATTGGCAGTGGGTTTTCTAATTACCATTCTAAGCTCTGAAATAATACGACATTATTTATATGAGAAAAATACTTCTCAGAGTCCTAGTGATGCGACTTACATGGGTACATTCAGTGATGACCAACTTAATAAAGCTGTTATGGAACTCTGTGTATACAAGCAACGATCTAAAGGCGACTTTTCTGAACAAGCTGTTCAAAAGTGTGTCAACCATAGGTTGAAAAAGTTGAAGAAGGACAAGATGACCAAAAAAGATCTGCCTTATGTGCAGCTGAAAGAACATTATGACAATTTGAAAGATACCAAAGAAGATGTTCATGTGTTCAGCCCAATTGATGATGCTTTTCAAGGCAGTTATGAAAAGACTAAACATTCTAGATGGAGACAAGAAGAGACTCCTAAGGACACTAAAATGTTTGAAAGCAAATATAACTTAAAAAATAATAAAATGGGAAGATATGAAAGTAAAATGGATGATATTAAAGAAAGATCACACTCAAAAAAAAATGAACATGTCGATAAAATAAAAAAGAAAAAACCAAAACAAAAAAACCAATTAAAGGACATTAAAGAGAAAGCCAAATCTCTTTGGGACAAGCAGAAATTAAAACGACAATACCATAGAAAAGATGACCCAAATGAGGAATGGTATATTAAGTACAATCCTCTAACAGATACAATTGAAGTAATAAACATCACTACACTTCCTGAAAATCAACACTTAACTATAATTAAAAATAAAGATACGATGTTGAATGGCGAGTGGTATTTCAGGCTCTATGGAAATTCCAGAGAACAGCTACGGAAGAAAGAACAAGAGGCAGAATGGTATTTTAAACGGGGTCACCGGCACAAAACAAATAAGCAAATTAGAGCCAAGTGGTATTTTGAGTATATGTCTGCTAGAGGCAAGACAAAGTATGTTTAGTACAGTTTTAATTGTTTTATCACTGAAGTGCATAAATAATGTAAAAAGTTTTATATTAGTGATTTTTCTGTGTCAGCGACCTATTTTCTGGTGAAAACTTAACTTTCTGCTTTACTAATTGATGTATGTATGTCTTTGATCGAGTCTCTTGTGAGGTTGTGATACATAAACTTTTGTTCGAAGCATTTTAAACTGTTAGAACAAGAGTATGTGTAAAGGAATGCATTGATGATAACAAATGAAACTGTGATTTAATGACGTAGACATTGCATGAAATTATTGTTTTAATAATTGAAATTTTCTGCACGCAAGCTTCGAAATATTTGTGCAAGCAATTGTTAAATTTTTCGAAATTAAAGAAGATAGTATTTTTAAACATGTTTTTGGTTTTGAAATCTTAAAACATAATTTAACATTGTAAAGGATTGTTCGTTATAATTTTTAGCGCATTTTATACTGTGTTTTAGGCCTTCAAAATGAAAGCCATCAGTATGATAGTTAAATTGATTATTTAAAAAATAGAAAAGGATTTGGCAGGGAAATGGACACCTATGATCCTATTCCCTAAGTTTTTTTTGCGATTTAAACTAATATGTGTTTATAGATCGATGAGTTGATTAACACTAAGGATGCCTAGTACATTTGGTTAAGAACATGAAGTGTCATATCCTATTCTTTAAATAAAATTTATTTTAAGTGAATTGTAAGTTTTACTGAGTTTTGACTAAAGATAGTATGCAATTTCACCGCTCCAACAACCCCTACTTTTGCGCGAAGTGTTATTACTAAACAAAATGAAAAAACGTTGATACCAACATTTTTTATGCTAAAATTAATGTTTGATTTAAGAAAAAACATAAACACCAATTCACAAAAATATGGGTATCTTTTGCGGAATACTCTATCATTTGTACTTGGGGAAATGGTTAAAAATGTTTGTTTAACTCTGAAAACTACTCTTATTGGACCTAATTATGACTGGCGAAAATCGTCTTTGGCGCCCTCCGCCAGTATCAATCAAATCTTGTACCTTTTAACCGGTAAAAGGATATTCACCATTATACCCAGAAACAATGAATCACGTTTATTTTTGGACATGAATGTTGTCTAATTAGATGATCAAAATAATGTTATCAAACAATTTAATTGCCTTAATATATTTCAATTCTTATTAAATAAACATATTACCAAAGTGGTCAGCAATTAAAGGCTTTCAGGATATGAAAGGATTCTGCAGCTGGGGCTTATAAAGATTGAAAAATCTAATGTGTGAGCGTTATCACATTCGCGACAATAGAGCTTATGAAAAGGCCAAGTAGAGCTGGTTGGAAAATTCGTCACTATTTCCAAAAATGTGTTCAAATTTGAGTCAAATTGTCAAATGACGTCAACTAGGTTGCAACTTGTTTTCCGCAGTGTAATAATACTTATCAGGCGCCTTAGAGATGTGGATGATTGGCCGAACACTGGAAGAAAACTAAATGATACATTACCACCTTGGCTACGTGCGATAACTTGGGTTTAATGTTGATCCCTATATGGCCTTACCTGAAAGTATAATATGCTAGGCTTCAGTTCTTTCTGCACTAGGCGATAATAATTAATACATTTGCTGGTCTCTCTCTGAAGTTCATATACCTACCTCTATCATTATAAAAAATGACAAATAAATTTCATAAAAGAAGCAATACCTTCGGGCTATTTCTCAGTGTCAGAGGCATCATATTTCACATTTAGATCCTTTTTTTGTGGTCTCACGATTCTGAATGGGCCTAAATCCCGTGCACCATTATTATGTCATAAACGCTGTTCTTCTAGATGACAGATATTAAAGTCTTTAGTGCGTATATACATAAATGACGATCGCTTTCTTTTTTAAAGTATGTAGTAGTTGATATGCGATATTATTTACAAAGTAAGTATTGGGGTCCGAAGGGAAGCCGCAAACAGGCATGCAAGTAGCATCTAAACATATTTACTGCTGATGTGTTACAAAAAGGGATTCTTGTCAGGTGAATAAAATTCAATCACTCTGATGCGCTACTCTGCCCCTATAAGAATTCATTAGAAGTCAGTCCACTGGAATGCCTCATTTGGTGGTGACTTCAAATTCCTAACGTGTCATTTATAAATATCAAAGCGGCATTAATAGAACCACCAAGTTTTTCATGTCATAATATCTTGATATATGGTCTTTGTATATGGTATCAGTAGCTCAAAGTTATTTAATGATCTATAGATTTCTACTGAATATTCATTGTAGCACAGATTTGATTCGAGACTCTGGTGTCTCGGAAATTTGCTGAGACTTAAATCTGCCAGTCTGAACACGTAATCAACTAATATTTAGCAACATTAATAAATAAATGATGAAGGTCTACATGTAACAAGGGATTGTCCGTTACAAACACTTTACACGCTAAGGAATTAAAGTAATGCTCGCCCAGATTACGAACAGCCGGTTAATAACTAAGACAGCGCAGATGCCCGTGGCCAAATGGGAACACGCGATTTAGTTGAAATTTTGAAAATTATAGGTTCATAATGCCTGAGACATATTGATGATGGTAACCCCCAATATAATAGGTTTATACCTACCTAACCCATCCGTGACCCTCTCAATATTCAGGCTATTTTGCATATAGCCCCGACTTCACTTGAATATTTACTTTGTTATTATTTTAACAAACCACTGATCATTTTTTATCAAAATTACCCTCTGAATAAAGGCCAGAAAGAGTCGTAGCAATGTAAAACTGATTCAGCTGCTAGTTGAATGACTACAATGGATTCGCGCATTTATTTTTGCTAACCAGACACGTTCGTGGCGCATGCCTGGTGAGTCCTTCAATTAGTTGGTTATCAGTCAAATATCACAGGTGCTGAGGTTATGTGCGTGGCACCTGTAATTAACACTAAATTACCTTGTAGGTAGCAATCAAGTATAAATGTGTACATGAAGTTTGTTTAGAACTAGGGCGCAGGTACTTATAGATCCTATTACGTCTGAAATTTATTTCAGCTTAGAAATAGAAATAGCGTGATTATAGGGTTATTAGAGGCTTTCGCATGCATATTTGCCATCTGTAGATAAGTGTAATTAACGTTTACTAAGACTTCACTTGTATAGAATCTAACTCGACATGAAATTATAATTGATGTTTCCAATGATGTGTTTTTAGTTAAAAAATATGCTTAATTATGTTTATTTCCACAGAGCCATTTAGACCAACTGGCAAAGTGTAAATATAAAGGAAAAATGCAGGAGTAGTTAACCTAACGCTCTCTGCTCTTAGCTTAACCGGAGAATGGGAGCTTAACACTTGTAATCCTTAAGCAAACGAGTTGTGTTCAATTTACCTAAAACGTGGGGTAGCCATACGTTCGGCGCGGAAAATTTACGGAAAATGCTAATGTTAAGACCACATTCAAATGCAAATAAATAAAAAGACCGAGACAATAAAAGGGGAACGGATTGTTGTTACATTTCAACCCTTATCTATTTCAGTGGAAAACCAATATTCGGAAGTATCACAATGACTCTACGTTATTCAAAAACCATCTATCTTCTGGTCAGAAAAAGGTTTATTTACTGGCTCTCCCCCAGTTCTCATATACATTTTCTGTTAACTCTTGAGGGCGGACTCTCAAGTGCAATTAAAACATTCGCCCAAGTTCAGCATACACCTAATTATTGGTTTTCCTAAAAGGAAAGAGGTACTAATTAATTCGCATATTCGAGATTTTTCTTTCCTAGGGTGGATTGAAATTCCGCCTGACAAAAATGGTCGTCATTCAACATATTCGGGTTCCCTGAATATTCATACTACGTAAACCTAACTTGTGTTGACATTTAATGGCTCGGACAGTAGCTTTTAAAGGATTGAAAATACATTCTGCAATTTCCGGGAAAGCATACGTAATCGAAAATAAAAGGTCAGTAAGTATTTCCTGCGGGCTTTACCATCCACATTTTAGTTTTCCTTGGGGAACAGTTTACCGATTCGTCATCCGCGCTAACAAAAGGGAAATAAGAAATTTAAAGTGACAGCCTTGAAAATCGGGATTTCACTGAGACGGCCTTTCATCAAAGAGACACCATGTGGGGGTTTTGGTTTTCTTTGCAAGCCCTGTAGGTTCGTTATGGAATTTTGTGGAGGATCATCCATAGAATCTCCCGTGGTTAAAGTGAATATCGCAATTGCACTTTAACGGAGATTTTCACGTTTTTAATAATTAATACTTAAGAAAGTATGGTCTGGACCTAATAAAAATAAGACAGTAATTGAGGTTTCCAAGTTTTTAGACCTTTGAAACAAAGAATCAAGAAACGAAGTAATAACTATCATCTTTATTAATAGTTATTATCACGAAACATGTTATAATTTCCAACTATTTTAATTATGTTCTCTTAAAAATAATGTAGAATCTTTCAAAAATCAAAACAAACATTTTTGAGGTTATGATGAAATATCTTTGGAGAAATTGATCTCTCTCTTACTCGGACAACCGGGAAATACGAGACAAGGATCGATATATGATATAAGTGATTCGGTTTCAAGGAACAATCCAGTATTACATATATTGACGTCTTTATCCGGCTTTCGTGTCGACGGTTTCGTACCCTGTCTTACCTCCAATGACCCACTATCCTACTTTCCTTCTCAGCTATCTCTTTATTAAATAGAGTATCCCCTTTAACTGGCGCTAAATCACTTGACATTGGAATGTCTGGAATTTAAGTTTCACTATTATTTGTTTTCGTTAAAAGAACGTGACCTTCAAAATATTCAAGGGCGTTTAGGAACTATTTTGAATTAATTTTTTAAAGAAATGATAAAGATAAATCTGTAAAACCCTATATCGTTGGCAAAAAGTTAAAGAGAACTATCTGATGAGTATATAAAATATATGCCTTTTTATAAAAATTTACACTTGAATTTACATATTAAAATCCGAGAGTTGCAGGAAAAATCACGAATTTTTAGTAAATTTTCTTCAGAACTCAACTAAATGGTTTTGTTTTATGGCCATCGAACAGACTCGATTTGACTACGGCAGATTTTCACCTTTGGGGCTGTTTAAAACAAATGGTTTATGCGAATGATCTTCCTCCGAATGGAGAACATTTGGAACGAGAAAATCAGAAATGCTATGGAGTCGTTACCGCTCGAGGAGATCCGAAGAAGTTCTAGTGAACTGCGTCGGAGATTTGTGCTGTACGTTCACGAACGCGAACAATGGATCAGATGAAATTTTTATTTACTATTTTCTCTTTTTTTGTTGAACTGTGAAAATAAACCCTTGATAAACAACAGTCTTGATTACGGTTGCCATAAAAACGAAAATTAATGTTTGTTGCTTACAAAAATGTTCAACTAAGTGAACCTATTTTTCGATAGTTCTCTGTAACGAACTAGAAAATTAAAACGGCATGAACTGATTCAACAGTTTTGAAACAAGCAACAGCTTTCATGAAGAATACATTTTTGTCGCAAAACGAAAAATAAGGAATTTTCTCCTTTTGGCAACCTAATTTGGGGACATACTGTATATCTATGTATACTTTGGTTATGAATAATGACAAAAATAAAGAAAGTAACACACGACTTAATTATGGTTAGTTTTCGGTTAACTTCTTGGCGTTTATTATTATTTCAATTAAAAAAGAAACTTTTATTTTGTGTCCCCAATGTATACTTAATTGGTTGATACTTCTTGAAATACCTACAATTTTTTACATAAATTTCCTATACTATTGAAGGAGCGATAAGAGCGTATAAAGGCTGAAGCCAATGTCGTCAGGCGGGGTGATATATGGGGCCGTATATCAAACAGAGACATTAGAGTTTAGCAGAGATGATATCTGGCACTTCCGTAGCAAAGCACTCGGTTTTAGCAAGACGACAAGTGGTTATTTACTGACCATAAAGTCTTACTTATAATTTATATAGATAATACACGTTATCTAGAATGGGCAAGGGTATTTGGTTTAGTATCGTGCTGGTGCTCCCTTTGCAAAATCAGGCAGAAAATTTGTTAAGATTTTTTAGCGGTACATTTAAAAGATTCTCTGAAGGATACATAAAAACAAATTTCGATTGTAATAGGTAGATACCATTCAAGCCCAGGCGTCCAGAAACAACAGCTGAAGAGTGAATTTTTCTTACACGCTGTATATAATCGTCAAGACGCTTCAAGAATGACCAGGCATCGCTTAATCAACGTCAAGCTAAGGTAGAATGTTTGACAAAGGAATTTATTTTATTTTCTCTCCGCATACAATTGATGAGAAGCGCTTTCGGGTTTAGACAAAAGCCAATCAAAAACGCTCATTACTGTCGGTAGGAGGAACATGCAAGGCAATTATAGTGTTAACAACAAATAGGAGGTGATTATTGTTATTAGTAAAGGCTGTTAGGTGACGTCCACTAGAAAATAGCAATTAAGTTCGTTTTGTTTTTTTTTAGGTGTTTTAATAATAAAATGTTAGGGTACCACAATGAAAATTTTTTGGAAGCAAATGATGACTTTGGTTATTTGTAATCACTGCAACTTAGTGCTGATAATTATTGCCAATACGTTTCAAAGCCTCATTTAGCAATCACCCGCAGATGTGAGGTCTCAGATAATATAACTTAATGGAGAAAACGCTGGAGGAGACCTATTTGCAGGTAATTCACTCTCAGACGTATTACATAGACACTAAATAAAACGCCAACTTCAATAATTTGCTCTTCCGTCCCTTTACCGCTCGGATCTTCCGTTAGTCCCCTACTGAACAATCCAGATTTAGCATTTCATCTAAGAAAATATCAGTATCTTCGTTATTCTCTATGGAGATCGTCCTGGACTTCTGCCATTAGTGACCGCTCTCGCAAATCTACAGACTTTTTTTACAAAATAAAAGAAAAATATTAGAGATGCGGTACTTACTCTTAGTAAATATATCACTACATATGTTGTTCCTTTGAGTCTTCTATTCTCTCTAGTCTATCGGTACCTTTTACCTCTTCTTAGGGTGAAAACATAGTGAAACGCCGCATCTCGCCCCACCGTAAAATGCGGAACAAAATATTTTGTTTTCAAGTGACGAGATGCTCGAAACTTGCTTCGTGATTGGTTCTCTTACCCCCCACCCCACTCCCACCACATGACAACAGTGCGCGTTGCATTTAATCAGCAGTACCTAATATGTCTGACCTGATGGAAGGACCTAATGTAAGTTGAGGGTAGAGGAAGGAAATATATGGTGTTACTTGAGGGACGGGACCAAATTTAACATAAACAATGTATAATGAATAATAATCACAATACTAAAGTATTTGACGAATCACTGTCACTACCTGAATCGGACAACATTTTTACTACCTCTCTGTTCGTAAGAGACTAGACAAATGAATTATAATAAACGGCGATGTTCAATTCTTGGCGAGATGAGTTTTGAGGTGTCCGACGAGGTGTGATGCTTTAGTATGTTTTTACCCTTAAACTCTTCCCATTATTGGCTGTCCTCCAATACGTGCAAAACTCTCCATTAAATAAAAGAAAATTTTTAGAAATTTTACATATCATCTGCGTTATTCTCTAGAAACTGCTCCATTTATTTTAGCCTCTCTAGGCAAGCAAAAGCAAACCATTAGAGGTGTCTAATGCCTGCGATTCATTTAGGCAAGTGAAAAGTTAGATTTAAGTTCTTGGAGATCAGTGAGATCAGCTTAATTACATACCCGGCAACATATGAATAAAATAATTGGTCTATCGTACAAATCTCAGGTAATTTTAACTTATACTGTCACGTTTTACATTAGCGGTGCTGATTTGGCGACTACCAATGCTTTTTCGTGACCCAACCAAAGGTAATTGGAAGCGAACTTGAACCAGTGAAGCTTCACTTTTTTACCCATTTACTCGAGGTGAATTCAAACCCACTGCGATGAAATAAATAGTAACTGTTTAGGAATGTAAACCATAATGCATTAATGCAAAACTGATCATTACTTCATTAAAAATTTTATTACAACCTGACGATCAGAGTCGTATACATACATATTTATGGCGTCATTTCACACTTCGCACATCATATTCATTCGCGTTTAACGCCCTATTTCATGGCACTTATATTAACTAGACAGTGTGATAAATATGCGACATTGTGTTAATGATCGGCCTACGGATAAACCAGGTGCTCCGGAAGTGACTTGGGGTAGTGGCACGTTCAATCCCTAATTAACCCCTACACAGCGTGTGTGCATGTTAAACATAATTTGTCCGATTTCATAGATAACGTCTCACCACTGTTTATTGTTTTTTTATTACATTTATTGATGTTAAATTTGGAGCACAGTTACCTATACCTACAAATATAACCACTATAGAACCGGTTCAAATGAATTAGTTTGGTGGATGAACTGGGTCTCAGGTAGCCAATTGACGCGAAAAATACGTAAATCCTGAGTGAGTTAATGCTAGATGTACATCACACTTAGTGGCATCATCAACGTAACATCATATTTGATTAGTACAGTATAAGATCAAACGTGAACGTGAGAAAAAGTAGTGATTAGCGCGATATACAAATAGCGATTGGCGCACTTAAAGTAACCTCTGTGTTGTAGGTTTGCGCAGTGACACTATCGTGCGCCAGGCAAAGCTGACGGTCATGGCAGGATGAAGAGCGTATACCTACCTATACGTTGACTCATTTACGTGTAAATGAGTAGGGTTTTAAACATTTGAAACATCCATCTTAGGATAGACAATTAGTGTCGAAGCGTTTAGCAGGGGCATAGGGTCACGCAGAGTGCTCGGTCGTTTGTTCTATTAAAATAATCATGGAAAACCCAATAAATTCTGAATAGATAACATCGCGATTTCAGCACGTCAGCCATTAAGTAATACCGTGACTTACGTGATATATTTTTAATTACTTTTAATTCTGAGTACCTAATAATTTTATATGCTTTTTTAAGGGGGTTGGTGAGGGATTTAATTAGAATATGAGAGGGAGATGTATAGAAAGAAGACAGTCTTGAAAGTACGTCACTGTTTCCTCATGGTCTGAACCAACAAAGAGGTTTTCATATACTGCAACATCATTAGCGAGTAATCTTAAGGTAGAAGATATGACCAGGCCCTTGTCGGAGTCGATGGCGAGGCAAAACGAAACAATTAAAGCCAGTTATTAATTACTGGTCAAGCCAAACAATTATTTTGCCGATTAGCTAACAAAGTGTTATAAAACAATAATTCTTTATAGAAAATTAAAACGGATTCGGTCAGTATCCAGTGGTGATTGGAAATGAATACGGCCCCCTGGGGCAGGGACTTGCATGCCCCCCCCGCGTTGTAAGTCACACAGGCTCATTATTTACAGGGCTGCGGGCCCCTTTGCCAAGACAGGCCTAGCCGCATAGCCCTCAAGGTCACGAAATGGATCGCTTCATTTGAATAGAACACACATCAAAACATTATCTTCGATTAGATTTGTTTCAATTGATTATGTATAGGCAGTATTCATGCAGGGTCTATCTAAAGTATGCACACATGTTTTCGGTTTTGGAACCGAAACCATTTGTGAAAATGACCCGATTTTTTATTTAATATTTAATTGACACAGAATGTTCTGAATTGCAATGGAGAAAATTGAATTACAAATTAATATTACTTAAGCCAATGTATTTTTTTCTGAATATAAAGTTCTACAATCTATTTTCGTAGCTTGAATCTACACAAATTATCCAGATTTTAATCCCCACAGGTCGGCGTAAAACCAAACACAACACAAGACTTCGATGAAAATCATGAAACCTGTCCATTCAGCAGATATAAAGCTTAGTGATTTTTTAAAATCTAAATTTAGCAAAAAAAATTATTTAATGAATTGCTTAACACCGTCCAACAATATACATTCCTCGTGGTTTTTATAAGGAATTGAAGGGGATCTTGTTGGTGTAATTATCTTGAGTTTCTGATATTCAAATACCGTTTGAGACGTCATTGATTTACTTTAAATATTCCTTCATATTTCCAAATTTAGTCAATCCAGTGGCGACTGTTATGTGTCGAAATAACAAAAAGTCATTACCGTATAAGACTGTTTAACTGTAAAACGGGTTGGGTTCTCTCTTTCTATGGTCTCGTCAGGAACTTCTTGGAGTGTGTCATAACGGGTAAGGTATTCTATTGTTCTTGTAATCTCAGCTCGCACCATCTCTGGAGGTTCGCCTTTTCCTAGCAGTGGGATATGCTGGTTTAGGTTCAGGTTAATAGCAAGGTTTTGCTTTTCGCGCCAGCTCATACAACATCCAGCACCACCGGAATGATACTGGAAATGCAACTGTCTGGTTCAGTTTTCACGAAAGGTGAATTCTACGAAGTATCATGTATTTCGGCCATTAAGGTACTGTGTTTTTGAAATCAGGTTTTTTCGACGAATCTATTTCGGGTAATGTACAGGGAAGCCAATCTCTAAAATCGCCGATGCCGTAATCGCTTTTTATGACTTACCGTATACTTATATTTGTTTCAGTAAATGTGTCACTTAATTTATTCGATGCCTAAACTACCACATAGTTAGACCGAAAATTTGTGGGGACTAATCAATTAAAGATGTAGTAAAAGTTGATTTGGTCAACTTCATGCCTTTGTCCCTAAAAAGATGTTCTCATTTTTTAATTTTGTCGAGCCTCAGATAGTTCTTTGAAAAGGTGAAACTTGTGTGACGCGCTAATAACATGGTGTGACCAGCGGCCAGATTTTGACAAGGGTCAACGGTGCGGTTCTGGGAATATAGCAATTAAGAATTTGTTAAATTACATATAATTTTCGACATGTCTTTGAAAATTAATTGTGATTTAACCATAAATAGTCATCTCAGGGGACTTGCCCTCGGGATAGCTAGACATTAGGTCTGCCATTTGATATATCTGCGACCTAAACTGTGAAATTGGGTGATGGGCCTGAGGTGCATTAATAGAATTCAATTTGCAATTAGTCATTATTAGATGAATTTTTTAATTACTCAATCTCAGCCGCATAGGGCCTTATACTTCGCAGTTGCGTCAAATGTGAAATATATGATGGATGAATTTAAACTGAATCTTATTGAGTGAAAAGGTGATTCGTCAAATTTAGTATTCTTTCCAAACTTTGCTCTGCTTGGACAATGGCGCGAATCCTCTGGAGGATTTGCGACAAAGAGGGTGCGAAACAATGAAAGGAATACGGGAGGAAAAGCCCGAACAAAGTTCGTGATACGTATAGATATACTTTTTCATCAATAACTCGATATCGCCTCCCATGAAATATGGAACTGAACTTTATGAATTGATGTATGTTGAGGTCAAAAGTTCTTTTTTTTTTGACATCCAAGTGTTTTGGTCAACCAATAAAACGAAAGCACCTCTTATGGTTTCGTGATGAGAGGCCTGTATTATGTCCTTAGAGTCTCAAATAAAATTACAAGATACTAAAATGCTAATTAGATCTGGTTCCGTATAATTTATTGAGCCTAATCGGAGACCAAGCAGTATCCTATATCGTTTATCAAAAACTAAAAATTATGTATCATTCGCAGAAGCAAAACGTTTGTAACTGAGTGAATTAAATAAAGTCTTTTTGTTTAATCTCTAATTATATGGGAACCACGCGAATTTTTGTCCGTGAGTGCGAGTCGAGATAGTGATTTTCAAAATAATGATAGACTATTTACAGGGTTTTCAATATAATTACTGCCCAAACGAATGGTGCATGCGTAAAATTTGCAAATTATTTGTAATTTTACACGACAGGGCATTTACATGCTGCTGAATGAATATCTAAAATTTTATAGTGCCAGACCAAATTACCAGTTCCTACTGAATTTGTAATGAAAATCATGTCTGCTCGTCTCAGGGGTCTCAAACGTTTATCTTCAAGTGATATTTCTTTGTCTTAAGTTTTTGCTTTTGATAGTGACCAACAGTAATTTCAATTATACAACACTTGTACTACTGCCTGGAAGGCAATGAGGTTACCCGCATGTGAATTGCAGAATGAACGAGGAGTTTTTCATGTGTGGTAAGCCTCAAATGAATCGATTTTATAGCAGAAGAGGCAAATGCATTTTGCAAAGCTGTAACTGCCTTTAACGATTCTCCCCCATCGCTATGATTTTTACTCTTGGGTTTTTAATAGTAAAATTTCAATTTGGTGACTAAACTTGTAAGAATTAAGATAGTTCTGCACGATAAATTTTGTAAGTAAATTCTATGATGTGCCATAAATTTTTCATCTGGCGGTCAAAATCAGAATTTTTTGGAAAAAATCGATGACATCAAGGCAATCTAAATTGGAAACATCAACGGGTACCCACCAGTCCAAGCGCCTCTACCAATTGCAGAGCTCTTGCAAATAGTTGTCCTTACTTTAACTGTTGGTTAAACTTTATCTTCAGTCATTTAAGTCATTGAAATTAGCAAATAATTGAATGCTGATAACATTAATTTTCACAACCAAAGTTCAAAGGAGAATATGGTGACCCCACGCGGAGAGATGTTCGCTTTATTGCAGTTGATAAATATTTGAATACCGATTGACAACAAATTTACAAGAGTTGGGATAAATTTAATAAAAAATGGAACAATCCCTCTAATATACCTAGCTTGAACTAATCTGAACTAACCTGGTGACGCTCAAGACTAAGGAGGTTGATTTAGAGTTTGAAGGAGAGGAATGGCTTACATTCATTGCGTTATTGCGATTGATAGATGTAATTAATAAGAAGATGACTATATTCTAATCGGCCAAAAAATATGGAAACATTACGGGTCGTCATCATTTCTCATAATGGAAAAAGAAATAAAGAAGTGATAACTGGTTACATCCAGAAATCACAATATAGACGCACCTAGCACCATCGCAGTTCATGAATATGATACGACTGAGAAGTAATGATACAGGAGACGATCGTTACAGGAAATGATGATGCACAAGATAAACAAACCATCACGATGACTTTTCGCTGAGAAACAGATTTTAAAAGCAACTACGAGGCATGTCCTTGCAGTGGAGCAGATATCGAAAGTGAGCCAAGAGCTTGATGAAGATGGAGCTCTTAGTAATAGGTTCGTCACACTCACAAAGGGACGTTAAAGAACCACTATCCAAGTCGGTGACTAAAATCGTTTTTTTCACTGATGCACCATCATATGATTTCAATTTGAGAACCATCACGGTCCCTCCAGCTCATGAAATTTTTTTGGATTCAATTGTGAATGGTGATTTTTGTGATCGAAAGTGATGTGTCTGAGTCGTCTAAAGGCAAATGCAACGATATCCGTTAGATACGTATTTTCCTGGAAAAATGAAACTCTTTGCTGTTTTAAGAGAGCTATATTTTATTGTAGCCAAAGGCAATACATTTTCTGTACATGATGAGTGCAATAACAAAAAATCATTACACTGAGCCTGCTTAAACGATATTTTCTAGGATCCAATTTTCCCCTAAAACTGTTCTAATGCGTTGAAGATAATTAAATTTTGAAAAAAATCAATGTTATCGCGTGGTCCTGAAGAGATACTTTTTGAGCGGGCCCAGTAAGTTGTACCGTTTACAAAAATAACAAATAAATAATATTTTAGGAAAAATAAAATTGCTTACAGTTCGTATACCTTAAAGAACGTCGTCTAGCCTTTTCAATATATTATTTACATCTATACATAAAGTGGCAAGATAGAGAGATATACACAATGTTATTGCACATTTTAAATATACACTTTTAATAACTATTTACACTGCGAGTTGAGAAGTTCTTACGAAATCATGAAAAACGAAAGTTTTAAACTAAAAATCTCAGATCGGAGAAAACGACGAAAGGAAAGGAATACTCTTTGTAAGCTGAAGAACTTCCCAGGACACATTCTACAGGGGTAATAAATAGGTAACATATATGTCTACAAGCGGACATGAATATTATATAAGTTATTGTTTAGGACCTTCATCACAAATGCCATATTATTATAGTTCTTGGCTGTAATTCCAAATATGAACACATTGAAAGCAATATTTCCGTATAGCAGAGCGATTTCCTAGTTGAACCATTTTGTGATATAGGCCTAATATAGAGTCGTTAATAGAGGTTCATTTTTATTACAAAAAATGAGCAAATTTTCATTCTGAATTCAGACGAACAGTACCTGATACATCACAATATTACTATAGAGATCACTAACTACTACACATATTTACCAAAACGGATGAGTATTTTTCTTGACTGGCTTATAAATTTACATATAAGTAACTTTTGTACACGTATAATAAATTAAGGAAAGCAACTGGCTTAAGAATCGAGATTTAACCACTAAATACATTACATAACCAACGTATTCATTTTTAGATTATAAGCGTAAACGTTTAATTAATGATCAAATTAACCTGAGGTTTAGCCTTAATTTGCAATCACGTCCTAACCCGAACCTAACTGACCAATATAACCAACTCCGAACTCCTTGGTTCTGGACCCTCCAGCCCGAAGTTTTTCCAGTCGAAATGAAAATAAAACTCCAGATTCTGACGAGCAATCTAACGAGTGTTGGCCTAATGTAAGTATTTCGTAGATAAACATTTAAACAAAATAATACAATTAATCTAGAAATCACATGTTCAACTTATTTAAAATTTAATAAGTACTTTAACAGGTCAATCACCACCAAGGAGGTACGTATCTTGAGGCTAACCTATTGCTCTGACGTCACGACACATCCGCCTCTTTCTTCGCGTGCAAAGACTCATTTTCCGAATGAATATTCCTGCGCGTTCGCGACATGAACACTTTCGGACACCCAATAATCGTGCATTTGAACATTTCCGAGATATGTTCCTTCTCGCAATGTTCTTTCAGGTGCCCTGGAGTGCTGAAAGATATTCTACAAAATCTACATGGTAGATTTCCCTCTTTGTCAGGAGTAGGGCCATCTTCTTCTACACAGTGGGTATACTTAACAGGACTAGCGCTAGATGCCGTTGACGGAGGAGGTGGAGACGAAACTGGTGAACTTGACGTAGAAGATCTCTCTTTGCTCAGGGAGGAACTTTTAAAGTGGCCGAAATGACTGAAGTTTCCTAAAGGAAACGGTAGAACTCCTAAGGGGGGAGGCAAGAGAAGTTGCGGAGGGGCAATTCTATCTCCGTTGAGCAGTAGCTGATCCATGTTAGGAGGTATTGGATGGTTTTTAAATACTTCGTCCGTATAGAGCCTAGCCAGAAAGTCTCCGTGCAAAGCAGGATTAGCGGCAAAGTTTGAAAATGGCGACAAGCCGGGACTGCCCTTATCTGACGACGTAGATAAAAGTTTCCGATGTAAATTTAGATTTGCACTGTGCCGGTCTCTACTTCTTTTCGACGGAAATGCTGCGTTGCATCCGTCGACGTTGCACTTGTGCATGAGCTTCAAGTGAACGTTCTGATAGTGAGTTTTAACTCCAAAGTGGTTCTGGAAAATTTTACCGCAGGCGGTGCACCTCCTTGGATTATCTTTATCAATAGGCACATCCATAGTACTAATAAATTGACCATTATCAAAATGGCCATAGAGTTGATTTTGACTGTTTTCATCTGGTGACTCTCCTTCAACACTGCTTCCGGCCGATGAAGCTTGGGAGCGCGCTGGACTCGGAGGGCCACCGCCCATCATGAATCCTATGGGTGGAAATTGGCTTCCGGGTGGCGTGACTTCCAAGTGAAACCCCTTTGACATCCACTCGCTAAAATTTCCATGAGAAAGACTTTCCAAACGACGCAGGGCATTCGAGGAATCAAACGATTCGTCGCTTTTATTGCTTTCCACTGAGCTTGCCGGCCGATCTTCATTATCTTCTGCAGCATCGTACTCGTGATTCATTTTTTCTTTTTTTAGCTTGTCAATTAAAAAAAGAGGTGCCAAAGAGGTCTTAATCTCGGTTGCTATGAGTTTTTCCGGTTCATTGGCGTTAACATCCGGACTTCTTTTGCCAAGGTCCAAAGGCGACTCACAATCTTCTTCCATTTTAATCTCTTTTTTACAGTCTGCACTTTCTGCCTCCGACCTTAGTCTAGGATCAATGAAGACGTCATTGGAAGAGTCTCCATCACTGACAGTATCTTCTATAATAGCAGGAACTGTGCATCTAGTAGGGTTTTGGCTTTTTCGCTTTCTTTTACTGGTCTGTGTGTTACTGGCCTCATCTCGAACAGCGTGGTTTTCAACCACACTCTGCGAATCTTCATTGCTCTCATTATTACTTAAGGCTTCTTCATCGGCGTCTGAAACTGATAGTTTTTGCCTCTTGGAGGGCATGCTGAAATCTTCTGGTTGGTCAGAAGGTGAAGGTGGCCGCAATATGGTTTCTTTGTGTTTGTTTTCTAGTGATTTTGTTGTAACATCCAGCGGTTCATTCAGGGGAGCTTCAGGACTGAGTGGCTTTGAAACATGTTCTGAGTGTAACGTCTCTGGCCTTGAATGATCATGTTTACTTTCGATTTCCACTGAACATGGTCTGTCGTGTGCCACATCATCATATTCATCGCCTCCCACTACCACGATGCCTTCTTCATCATCGTCTTCTTCAGAATGTATTTGACTAGAGGAACTCAAAGCTAAGGCGCTGAAGTCCCTTGCGCTTTTTTCTGCATTCCTATCCTCGATGTTTCTTTGCACACTTAAATCCAGGGTCGGCTTAAAATCTAAGGAAGCCAATGAGTGGTACTTTATTTCTGGAGGAGGAGTTAATAAAGGAAAAGCTCCGAATGGATTCAAAGGATTTAAAGCTGCAGCTGGAAGGGGTAGGCCCGTTTGAGGTGGAATCAGCAACGGATGTGATTGAGAACTGCGTCCATCATGAGGCGATATTTTTCGTCGCAAGTGGGGCGAATGTAATTTGGGGTTTGGATTAGCGCTATGTCTGTTGCGAGACCGGCGTGAACTAAACATCATATTACATCCCTCTACTGTACATTTGTGCATTTCCCGCAAATGCACCGCCGAAAAGTGTATCTTTAAAGCACCTTTGTCGCAAAAAGTCTTGAGACAAACATTGCACTGCACTCTTTTCTTACCAGTAGCCGGATTAATAAACTGTGTTCCCAAGTTAAGAGGTAAACCCGGGGAACCCCACTGTCGCTTTGTTGGAGTGGAAGGCTTTCGACCTGGTAACATTCTCGGTTGAGGGTGCGTTTGTTGTTTAAGAGTTTTTAAAGAGTCTCTGTCGCGACTTAAGTTCAGAGCACTATAAGAATTTTCATCGGCATCATCATCTTCCTCACTGTTATTATTTCCAGGAAAATGATCGGCACTAGATGGCGATTTACTTCCGCTTGACAGCCTTCCTGATATTAAGCTAGGAAAGGAGGAGGCGACCAAGTTGGCTGCAGCCAACGCATTTGCTGACACCATTGCGGCAGATGGGTGGCTTAAAGTCGGAGGAGGTGGTAGGCAGCTAGACATTGAAGTTGATATGCTTAAATTTAACCCTAGAGGCTCGTTGTCTGGGGCTAAGCGCCTACTTATCTCTGGACTAACGCGGCTAGGGAAAGTCGGAAGACTTGCCGGATTAAGTTTCCGATAATCGAAAGTCATACTTTGAAGTCGATTGAGCGGACTACTGGTTATACTACTGGGCGTTGTTGAAGGAATCTGGCTACTACTAATCGAAGGCATTTTTATGAAACCTAAGGGGTGCTTCTGGTTGGGAGACATCGCGTGTGGTTGTGAATGGAAGACAGATGCAGGAACGTTCGGTGGAGAAAGGCGACGGCTAGGCGACATCGCCCGATGGTGTGAATTGTGATGCCGCTCCAGACGCTCCAGGGTGCGGTCCTGAAGGGTCTGTTGCGCTAAAATCAATTGCTGCGTTATGGCTCTTGTTTCTTGAAATCGCAGAAACTGTTGGAGGACCAGCGGCTCCTCCTCTGGGTTACAGATGCTCCATCGGTCCAGAATGCTGGAGTGTGGCTCCTGAAACACAAAACAAAATCCATGTAGCGTTTGCGACCGCATAAATTCGATCTTTTAATTTGGTTTATCGAACCTGAAAATTTATCTGGCGATTCAAAAGAGAAGGTCGACGCCGACTGTATATTTTACAAACGCGTTGTATAAAAATATACTTTCGAATCGATAGCGCTAACGTTCTTGTTTAGAAACGAAGTCTGCAGAATGTCTCCCGCGCGTCCATAAATAAACGGGGTGATAGTCACCTGCCCCTCTCAGACTTAATCTATATCAAACAAACAACTAGCTTCTATTATAGGACCACAATTAAACTATCCTATTTATATATGACAGTCTTTCTCTCGAAGCTTGTAAATCTTCTGAAATGCTGAATACCAGAATTCACCTTAAGAATCTAAAGGAATCAGGTGCTGCCTAAGTGAATATTCAGAATTTCTCAACCTGGTCTAATTGGTCGATATCATTTTTAGCATTACAGCAAAATATTAATTTCCATAGCTGTAGAAGGAAGTGCTGTGTTTGTATCCAAATTCTACGAGAGATACGAATATGTCCCAAATTACAATATAATTATGTTTTAGTGGTCTAATCCCGATTCTCCACAATATTTGTTGCGCATGTTCCTGTCCTATGTTCAAGAGTTTTGAAAATAATTTGGTATTAAGCTTTGCGTTTCTTCATAGTCAAGAAATAAAGTTTCGCTTTTGAGATTAACCAAGGAAGTTCTTCATACAGTCAAGCAAATTGGAGTCTCTAGGCCGGAAATTGAATTTCTGAGAATAAAAATGATGAGCTGCTCCATAGGACATCCTCACGTTAGGAAAACAAACAGGAACACAGTTCTGTTTTGCGAAAATGAGGATGGAACTCATAAAAATATATTGAGATTTCAAGAACCAATGAATTTCAGCAAAGGAGTTGACAAATTAAATTTTGCTTTTCGGAATTTAGAAAAACGAACAAAATGACTGTGAAAATATTCTTCTCCCCATATTCGCTGGTTCGGTTTGTTTTGGTACTTCGGAGCTAATCAAGACTCTTAAATTATTATGAAATACAAATAAATCACTTTTAAATGCAAATAATCTGAATTTCGCATAAACGAATTAATAAGGAAGTAGGGCTTGCAGAGTGATCTGATGAACTGATTTTGATCCTTTTTTGTTTCGATATTACAATTCCTTATTAGTAATGAATGATCATTAAAAAATGTCGCAGTATGCGCTGAACCGTACACGTAGGACGGAGATTAAACCATTTCCTATATACTGTCAAACATTTGACATTGACGATACATAACAGACGAGTCTATCCAAGACGTAACTCTCACATTTCACATCCTGTAGACAAGTTTTACGTCTACAGGGAATGTCATAACGTTAGTGAAAACTCACTTGGCAGTAAAAATTTCGAATCGGTCTAGACTCGGCTACAGATCAATTTGAGATGTTAATTATACAATAAATATTTAATAAAAAATATTTAATAAAAAATATTTAATAAAAAATATTTAATAAAATAAAATTGCATTAATAAATTAGAATTTAATTTTTTTATGGTTTTGAGGTAACACTGACACAATTCATATTTATTTTAAACAAACTTACCCCAATGATAAACAGATTTAGTTCGATTTGCCTGCTTTAAAATTCAAATTCGGTGTTAAAATGACTTAATTTGATCCTTGAAGGATAAAGAGGTGCATAGGTCACTGGTTCACCGGGTAAGTACGTTTCATTTGGTGTCACCAGACGTAGTTAGAAGTTATATCATGTTCGTTCGATGGTAGTCGTTTTGGGTTAATGTGAAGAAACGCAGTTATAATGCACAGAAAAAAAGTGGGTACTTGTTTTGAATATCAAAATTCGCAAGTGCTTTCCTCAGATAACATCATGGAGTAAGTGCATTTGAATTGAGAATAAATTACGTATCGAAAGTAATGGAACGTTTATGTGAAATAAAAAATGTAATATACATATGTATAAATAATATTTATTCAACATGTGAGTTTGGCAGTCTCAAGTCAGTAAAAAAATTATTTGATGCAAGTTGAAGCTTTATTGATACTTCATGTTTCTGTAATGCAGATAACTTGCAATTAGAAATGCAGACAACACTATAACTAAGAAATTGACTATCTCGATTCAAGAAAATATATTATTTTGCGAATGGACCTAAGAATACTCAATGTGACATTAATATTTCATTCAAAAATTTATTTTTTACTGTGCAGCCTTGAAAAGAGATAAGTACATATGTATACTCAATGGGAACAAACTACTAGGTACAAGGCATTTTGCTATTAGCAGCTGAAAATGATTTTAAATGCCTCTATTGCGAAAACGGCATTTTTTTAGGTTTATTTATTACTTGAATTATCACATCCATCTATTTTTCCCTCGGTTCTTCTATCTAAGCATGATGTGGCGCCTAACTATCTTTTCGTCCATGTTTTCGGAATCATCCCGTATATCTCTTTGCAATGAGAATAACAAAAAACATAAATACCGTGTTTTTCAGATTAAAATTTCTTATCACTCTAGCATACATAAAATATGTTAATAATAGTCATTTTAACTGAATGCACACTCCCCAATATACTTCACCTGTTTTCAGCAATGAATTTGTTGGAAAAGTATTACTGGTACTAGTCAAGTGAGTACCTACTTAGGTACTCACTTGAAACTTAATCTAAACAAAAAATAAACCTCCTCTCATGGCAATGTTTGGCTACAGGGATTAACAACAGGTTTTATAATAGAAAAGCCTTCATTCCTATTTATATTTTGTGTACAATAAATTAAACTTGTTTTTGCAAACACTGTTTCCTCGGATTAATCAGAAGCCATTAAATGGGTTTACACTAATTTTTGTGGTCAGTTGGACCTTAAAACCGACATGGTGTGTTAACTCGGTTTCACTGGTGGTTTATTTTTATTACATTTATTCTACCTAAGAGTGAAGTGCGCTTTACTGTTTTGCATACCTTTCGGTTTGCTGTTTATATCTAAGGAATTCACCTTAAGAACTTGATTCGGAATTTCAAAATATTTTAAGAAAGAATGTTCACGCGCTAGAATCCAGACGGTGTAGTGTGTAGAGAAGTCGCGGGAAAAACCTAATGTGACTTAATCCTGCGAAATAGTAAAAATCATGTGACTGTTCGGTATTGCTGAGACAAGAAAGAAATGCGCGTAAATGCAAAAGGAAGCTGCGGTCGATCCGACGGCAAGCGCTTCATCTTGCTATTGGCTGCGGCAACGCCTTAAGTGGTAAGTATGTTATATTTTCGCATGTTTGTTGATGCAACTATTGTAACACTTTGTATATTACAAAATTGTAGGATGCTTCGTTGTTGGCAACGGGCGATATAATGTGTAGCGAATTCGGTCTGTAAAGATGGCTAGAATAAATGCTGTTTCATCGCTATTACCTAACTGCAAAACCTGACACAATTATTTTGTCCATTATATAAGTACACAAAGATTTTATGGGCATATACAAAACTTTATTGTATTTTAAAACCTGTTTTCAATTTTTTTTCTGAACAATGACCTTAACTTTGAAGAGTAATGTTTTTTATTAAATATTTTTGTTTGCATTTAAATGTTTGGGTTAGATCAGTCAAAAAAATACCTAACAGATAAGAGGAAATCAAAGATGAAAATTTCGCAAATAAACGCAGATTTATACGTAATTGACTGATTTATCGCTGTTGTGGTCGCTAGTAGTACTATCTCGGTTATCAACTTTGATGGGGAGGAACATTCATCTCCTCCTCCAATTATTATGACTTACATTGATACCAGAATGTAAATATGCATAAAATAAATCATATCATCTCTATGTATATCCTAAAGTCTGCTGGTGCTGGGCATAACTCGTTTGAAAATATTTAAGTCACACGTCCTCAAGAGCGCTAGCACTTGGCGCATTTAGCACGAAGCTGTGAGGGGTAGGTATCTATGCCGAGATCAATTCAGTTTAAATTTTACGTTCAAATGATGGTACCATTGGAGAAATGGAACCCGAGCGTTGGAGACTACGACTGCCTTCTTGAAGGTTTCGATTGAATGCGCAGGGAGGTAAATTACCGCTGTGCGCTATTTATCCTTAGTAACAGATGTCACTAGTAGATCCTCGTCGCGTACCAGGTCAAGCCGGCAGGACTTTTTCCGAGCGGTCAAAAAAAAATACAGAAATAACTAACCTGCAAAATATATCCTCTAGCGTAATCGCCAGTTGTCCAACCAAATCCATGCAGCACTTGAATCACTTCGTCCTTTTGAAGCACAGAAAACAATCGATCCAGAAGAATTTTGAGACGAATCGGTAACGCTTGACATCCGTATAAAATTAAACTAGCTACGTCGAACGTTACGTTCACATGCACCGGCTCAGGAGCACTGGTATTGAAGAGATGTCGCAGGCCCAACTTGTCCAATGCTGTAACAAAGGTGGGGGTAATTCACAGCGTGCGCACTGAGGAGGGCGGGGCTAGCTGCGAGGGGGGGTTGACAAAGGTGGACGCGAAGTATAGGTGACGATACCCCTTCGCAGGGACACTCTGCACCCCCTCTGTGTGATTTTGCCGATGCTACAGACATGCATAGAGCGGCGATGTTATTCCCTGGTTCGAATTAGTTCATTCGCCTTGCGCTCTGCACGTCTGGCATTTCATATTATAAATAGAACAATAGCTACAAATAAATTACTTCGTTAATTGCTATTGGTGACCATGTAGCAAATTCTGACCATCAACTCCACCCCGTCAGCGGGAATTTACCATGGAAATATTATTTTTCACAAAATAATTTTTTGTAGTCATCGAACTTCATGAAAATACAATAAATTGAAATATAAAAAGCATTTAATTACCAACTATCAATATGGTTGCTTGGGGTATAACCTAACGGGAAAAGTTAGAGTTAATAAAGATGGCGGTCCACTACAATAATCCCATAACAGTAAGCATGTCAACATTAAAATACATATTTAATCGGTACCGGTTAGAAGCGTACACATTAGAGATTCTCCCTGTCGTTATTATAATACATACTGAAGATTTCCTTTTGGAGGTATTCGATAAATCTTGAAGTTTTGGAAAAACGTTTTTAGATTTTACTCAGCTTATATGCCGAGAGAATTCACAGTGATTGACACATAATTATGGGGATGTCACATTTGAAATCCGACGTTTTGTAATTTGAGCCATCACCAGCTTTAGTGTTTTCTTATATGCGCCATTTAGATTTTCATATTTTTGTTTAATAAAGAATTTTTTAAATTTTACTGAATTTCACTTAACGCCATCCCAAGTTACGAAAATTAGTTTAGACTTATTAACAAAGTGATTGTTTCAACTGCAAATACTAAAACCTCTTCAAAAATATTAAACGGTCCATCCAAGCTTAAAATATTTCTGGTAGAGTCATTTTAAACAATAAAGGCATACGTTGGCCTGCATGTTTAGCAGATTTTTCCCCATGGGACTATCATTTATGGGGAACTACGAAAAAACTTAACAATGAATCTGTATGCACCAATATTAATAAAATCCGAAGGAAGATCATCACATCTTTAAGGGCCAAAATAAGAAAAAGAGACGTTTTAAAACCGATGTAGAAGCTATGAAGACGCACAGGGCTTTAAAAATGTTTTCCTATTGTGAATATATCGAAAATCACTCTTACACTACTAGAAAACAATCCTTTATGCTACAGCTGGTTTTTCTTGTATCACAAAATGATTTAAATTTTATTTTAATAGTTATGTCACCTGATCAAATTGATCAAAATAAGATTACCTCGCCGGTCTGGCGCCCCAGGTACATGGCTGGTATTGTCTTGACGTCTTAAGATTGGCCCGGTTCAGACGATAGAAAATTTAATATCTTAATGCACGATCTTCAATTGAGCAGGTTTTCAGGTAATTAAGTGTGCAACGATTGAATATGGAAGTGGATATCTAGGCACGATCTTCAAAACATCTATAGTGTGTAACCCTTGCCTCCTGGTGATGTAATTTTAGAAACTAATGTGATTGTGTAATTGCAGAGTTTAGATTAAGGAAGTTTAGTATAAAATTATACAGGCTGTCTAAAAATAATTAATATAAATTATGTTTCAAAAATCCTTTGTTACTGAAGGGCAATTATTATGAATAATAAATTAAACACCCTGTAAAGAATGTGATTATGACGAGTTTGCTTTCTGGATATCCTGTTTCTGTAGTTCTACATATTTACATAATGAATTTAGTTAAAGGTCATCACCAAGAAATATATGAATGATCGGAAGGGAAAGCAGAAAATAGGTCAGCATCCGTAAAGCCAATACCCACATCGATTTCGGCGGTCTGGGAATTTGAAGGATATCGCTTCAGAAATTAGTTTTATCTAGATTTGATCGAGAAGGAAAGTATAATTATGTGAAGTGACAGGAAGTAATTTCCAGACGTTTCGTCAAAAACGAACTTCCTCAGGATCGCCTCCCTAATAGCCATTTTTCAAGTTAAGAAAAATGATTGTATAAAATTGCAAGTGTGTTATGCCGGTACTTATAGGCAGTGCCGCTGGTCAAACACCGCTACGGTATGTTAACAGTCATTCTCATCAGAGTAAATTTGTACGAATCAGGTTAACCATCAAATTGTTGAATGTTTCAGGCATAAATCTCTCGTCAGGCAAAATTGCGTTCATTAAATATAACCCAACCCATCCAATCAATTCCTATTTACAAATGCGAGCAATGTCATTGATTTGAAGAGGCAATTATGCCCAGATGTGCGGGGTTAGTGTAAACCCAAAGTCATATTCTTCTTGACAAATCACAGAAATGCCCCAAGTACAAATCATCTAGAGAAGGAAAAGAGGACATATCTGATCTCAATGACAATGTTATTAGTATCAATAAAAAATTATCAATATGACTGGAGACTTAAATCATCATTCTATATAAGGGGATGCCAAAATCTGTTCCATTACTTGAGGCTTTCACAGGCGCCTTGTTCTTTCTCGTATAGAATTTCAATAAATAATGACTAGGCAGTATTGGAGACAACTAAAAGAACTGATGACTTAAGGATCGGGCTGGAGCTATCTGATCGCTTCTTAAGTTAGTACATCCTATTGGGATTGTCCGCGATTGAAGTTCCCAACAACAGTAATAATTTTACCGACATTTGAATTTCAGGTACCTCTTCACAGTTTGGCCATCTGCAAGCAGCTAATAATAGTGTATCGAGTTTTTCTACCTCCTTGGGATGCGCCGATTTCAAACAATGTATAGTTACAGTTGAGACAAGTAGTCGAAGTTAATAAGGCATAAAATGATAATGCTCTAGTGATGGAACTTAACCGCAACGAGAATTAGGAGAGGAGAAAAAGTTCCCTTTAAATGCATCTTAATTAAACCACAATTTCACGCTTGAATTCTCTGTTTATATATTCATGATCTCTTAACTGTTGCTTAAACGTCGGTTTGGTTGTAGAGCACACACAGCTCTGAGCGGAGAACTCACCTGTCAGGGCCTATAATTTCACGTTTGCGAAAAACCACCCTGTGTGCTGTCCTCTTGCTTGACAAATTGAATTAGGGAAGAGACCTACTGGTACTAATACCCAACGACACATCTTTTGACAAACTTTGACTAACTTTAGCTACCTGGCTTAAGCCGGCGCTAACCTTCTCAACAAAAGGCTTATATTATCCGAATGATTTGCTCCAGAAACTGATTACGTTCAAAAACAAACGTACTCAGGGGCACTATTTTGTTAGCAGATCTCCCTGTGTTTCTTTTGTCGGATTCTGAAGACCACCCATCAAGTCAGTTACCAGTTATGCGCTCGTTTGTAGAAATTAAATATTGTAATGTGTATATGTTGCTGTTTAGCAACATATTAAATTTCGGCCACCAATACTATGTCTATAAATACCATAGTAATTTTTCATTTCTTAACGTAAGCACAGCTGATGTATGATGTATGAGTGCCCTATTTTTTTATACGGACAATTCCAAGTGCGATATTTTTGATTTATCAGTCGTTTATTGTTAAGTAATATTGCAATCAATAGAATTTTTATACTGATGATTTTAGAAAGCACATATCATGTTTTGGTTTTTGAATATTTTTCACATCACTTGATATGCCTCCAGGTAGCAAATACTATTCAGGTCGAAGCATATCATCATGGAGATACTTCAGGGAGCTATAATAGGTACTATGCAAAATAAAAACAAAATGCTGATAGACCTATGGTTATCATTCTCGGTATCCCGGATGGCAGAGTTTTACATTTTTATCACATTTTTTCGCATGTTTGCACATAGATCTATTAGAATTTTTAAAATTACTTTGCAGAGTACCATCGCTAGCTGAAATATCTCCATGATGAAATATATCACTCTATATATGTAACTTAGGCATTGAGAAGACGGACTCCTTAAGATTTTACTCAAGTAGTATGTATAGTATGGTTTTACAAAATTACCTTATTTTATATTTTGCTCGATTTGATGATTTTTATATAGAGTAGAAGAAAATCATTCCAGATTAATTAGCTTAATTTAAGGAATTTTAGAATATTTCAAATGCCCTGTTCCTTAGGAAAAATCCTTTCTAGCCCTTTTCCTTCAATTTTATTATGAAACTCTTTCGCAAGATGAAGAACGGTCATTAAACCGAATATAACGTCTCTTTTTCTAATGAGCTTCAAAGAAATTGTTCGTTATCTTTCTGAATTTCTGGATACTCGACTTCATCTTGCATTATTAGGTTCTTGGATTTGTAATAAGCCGTATGACTGTCCTATGCCTGTGATTTAATTAAAAGTGTTAATAGACTTTGCTGCATTCTACTGGCGGAAATGTATTTACTTTATTTCCGATATTTCTTCTAACATCTTGTCACTTACGTGACTATAAAGCTATTTGGCGATTATACCGAAGATCGTTTCACTCATTGTCATGTCTTTTATACATTCTGCGAAAATTGTTACAGGTACTTACCGGTTATAGCATCTTCTGTCTAAACGTCCTTCTCGACGCAAAATTACACGAAAAAATCATTTATCATTTATAAGGGTGACTATTAGGTTTAATAACCATCTCATTTTAAACGCCAGAATTTAGCAGTATGCGCTCAGTTGGTGGTTTTATGGGCAAGGTCGCCTTAAATTACCTTTTTATTTCCAAATGTTGGGCACTTAAAAAGGTTGGTTCTTCAGGTCGCTAAGGTGTCCATCGATTAAGGAAATATTTCAAATTAATTATCTTTGATGTTATAGAATGTTTGATGCCCGCATTTGTGGAAAAATGTTTTATTTGAAGAGGGGCGGGTGTTGTCCCCTCAAATAAGCCTCGCACGGGACACGCATATTTGATGTAAATAAAAAGAACTACAAATTACCCGAAGCAGTTAATTATATTGAAAAATATGAGTGAGTGCACAGGGTTTGCTATTTGTTCAGTAATTCGATACAATATTAGCAGCACGTCATACGCTCTGTTAGATAAAAGAGTATTCATAATTCTTTGTTCTCGGATTAAACATAAGGGCTATAGATACAGATTAAGACCCTTGTCCGCTTGTATGAAAAATCTAGGGATGGAACTTAATATCATCGAAAAGCAAATGGCATTTTTCAACAGAAAATATTAAATTAACCTTTTATACTGTCAGTCATCGTTAAATTTGCCAAAATACTGTTCAAGGACACTACCTAAAGACCGGTAGCAAAATCCAAAACCAAATATTTGTCTTTAACAGGCTTCCAGCCCCCGAGGTAGATTTATTTGTACTCCACCTATTGTCGAGATTTGTTCTGTCCCCTTATTGGTCGCTATTGTCACGTAATCCGGTAGCCGCCAATAACAACCTCGTCCTTGCAGTTGTTCATGAGCTTTGTTATTTTCGTCACGCAAATGTCACCATCGCAATGGCACCCTCCTATTAAAATATTCCAACACAGATCGAGCTCTAATAAATGTCATTGTCTATAGAGTAAAAAATGTATTGCTGAATTAGGTGGTTACGTATCATGTTGAGAATTTTTAGATTTATCGATCCGCAAGGTAACGTACTGAAAATACCAGGTGTTCAGGCGAACCCCGGACAACCGGTATTCTCTTGATCTGAAAAAAGTAATTTTTGCTAAAAAAAAATCACTTTGCCCTGTAGATTATTCGTCGATTCCACCGTACATCTCTAAGCTGCACGGCACTGCCTGTGATTTGTCACCACTTTTGACGTAACTTCGTACCCTCTTGAAAACGCCTTATTTACGAATTTAGATATGTGGAAAATAGTTTTCACCTTTGTTCTGTGTGTAAATAACTAACACTAAGTGTTCATGACTATGTACTACTTATAAGGGCACAACGTATTCATGAAAAAATATTTTAGCCATAAAGCGAAAGACTAATTCAACAATGGCCAATATTTTCCTTTCAGCTTGAAATCCATTTAATTTTTAGAAGGTAATTAAATTCGATTTCACTGTTATTAACAATAGAATTCTTCTCTGTACACGCATAATGGTGGTTGAAGTGGCATGTACCTAAAATGTGGCCCGAACATGAGATCAAGCATGTAAGGGCGTACGTTCGAATATGGCCGAAATAACAACGAAGTTGCGTCAAGTAGGGTACAACATCTGTCATATGACTGTTCCCATAAGACATAAAAGGGTCGCGCACAATAGACACACCCTTTATTCGGGAGGTAGGGATTGCTTTCAAATTTGTTTAAATTGTTAATATATTGCGATTTCCAAGTGTTTTCGCTAGTTTTGTCGCACACAAAAGCATGTAACTGTTGCTTTAAGTTTCCTTCATAATAAACGCAAATTACAATATTTACATAACCCAACAGCAGCTCCAGCATAAATGTTTCCTCCTTTAGGGTGGCAGATCGTGTCCGTTTGTATAGCTAAAGGGTACTGCCAAAGCATACTATTTGTACATTTGTATGTCAATAATCCATACATAAGTAATACTTTTTAACACCTCAAATTATCACTGTTGTTATGCAAATTTCTGCGGTTCTTTTACTTCAATTCAGTTGTCTAATGCGGTCTTTTTATTATCACATCGGCAAGTGCAGTGTTAAGGTACCACCTTTTCACTTGTCTTGAACATTTTTGTTATGCAAATTTAGAAGACTGGATTAAGTTTAAGATATTCACGTTTTGATCTTTCCTTTGAACCTATAACAAATAAAGGCAATCGTAAAGATATAGCCTGGTAATTTATCATTAGCCAATGGCGAAACTGGTCTATTAATATGGTGTTGAAACCTTCGTATGGCGATTTTTAAGCGGGAACTTTATGAAACTTTTCATTCACAGGTATAATGGTTCTCTGCATATGCATCAGCTGTGAGATATAAGGCCTAACTGGCAACAAGGTTTTGTCTCATTAATGATCTAGTTAAACTATTGTCACAGCTCCTTTAGTTTTTCAGATTTCAAGGAAAATTCGACCGGTACTAGGGAAGAGTTTATCTTTCGTAACCTAAGTTCCCAATTAGAGAATAAAATAGTGCATTCAACGGCATCGAGCAAATTGCTGCCGTCCATGCTACGTGCACTATTGTCCCTTGTATCACAATAAAAAAAATTAAATGGCGTAGTCTGGAACACCCTGTATATCAGCGTTGTGCTATATAGGATTTTATGCCTTGGGCTGTTTTGTTGGATTTTTCATAATACCTTATCTTTTTCCTTTGTTCATTTTACCACTTAACAATTCCACTTGAAACCAGTTGGTCTCTCGTTGATTAATTCTCACATTGCCTCTTGACCACTTTCTTCTTCTTATTTATATTGGCTTTATCAAAGGGCCTTCGGCGCAATTTGGCGTAGGCTGCCGGAACCCTGGTACGAGGAAGTGCCGAAATAAAATGTGATTTCACCCAACTCCCTGAGTTTCCATCAGGCAAAAACTTATTTTTGGTACGCCTCTGACCATTAACGTTCGGAAATTTAAAGAAAAACGTCAGGTTGAGTATTATGTACGGCGGCAAGCCGTAAGTTTTGACTAGGGGATAGAATTCTAGATTATCAACTAATTTGTTTAGCCACAGAGCAGCTTTTAAGTGTTATTGGGCCTAATAACGTGTTCATGTTGTGTCGTCCATGATTTGATGATGAAAGTGTTAAATGCATGTACCACCTAAAGATATTTCGGCACAATTACTACTCTTTTCGGCATCCGAACCATTCGTGCCCTAAACCTCTTAACTGCAAATATATAACTATATAATTGAACCAATAATGAAAAGCAATAGCTAGCTGTTCAAAAAAGGCACTAAAATAAGTCACCCAAGTAATAACGACTATAATAAAACAAACCATTAAAGCCAAAAGCTTTTTCCAAGAATCCCTGTTGCGTGACACTTTCGGTTTAAATTGTGTATTTCTAGGTTTATGAAAGGGATAATAGATTTTGAGAGACAAAGAAAGATACGAGAAAGTCCATACTTTGATCTTGGTTTAACTCAGGAGACCGGCGGTTTAGCTCAGGACAGTGGCGGTTTGATTCGCAATGACATATACTCTGAGTTTAAATATAGATGTGCTTGCAGATCGGAGTTGAAGGCGGTGAAGTCTCTATTTCGATTCGTTCCAAAAATTAACTTAACAAAATAGTCTTCAATACACCATGTTTATACGCGCCATCTCGAGATCATGAAACCCATTACATTGGGGTTCAGTTAGTAGCCTGAACTCGACCATACATAATGAAATGTATTTATTCTTTAAAATACCGCTAAAATGGTTTTAGTTTTTACATCCGTAATTAAAGCGCACTATCTAATGACCAATTACTGTTTTTTTATCACGACACAGAGCGTAAATTTATAAAAGTAAAACAGCTAATTTAATTGTCGATTGTGGAAAATTGTTGTCCAGCATTAGAATTTTTATTCTACGGTAATTTTATGCTGAGAGAGCTTGAAAACAGGAAGATGTGCGTTACGTTACGTGCATTGCTGAGTGCATAGCGTGTCGCTTAAACGTCAATTCGCATCAACGAATTGACGTTAAATTATAGAAAGTGCGAGCGCATGTGCGCTGCAAGAGGGTTCTGATAGCATCTGCGCGAACTCCGCACAGGCGCGACAGCCGCTCATGCCCGGAAGAATAACACTAAGAACCGCGCACAACACTAAGAAACGAAGAATCATTTAAGATGATATTCTTCCATAAAAGGACTAAAAGAATTAAATCACATAGCACCTACATATATGGTACTCCTCTAGCGTTATTCATTAGTGGTAATAAACACGGTAATGATTGACACGTAGGAAGTACCAGTTGTTCGTTGTTCTGATAATTTCGTTCTAGTCTGACTCTGCAAGAGGTCCTCGTTATAAGTTATAAAGCATCTCAGCGTCGTCGTTCGGTGAATCGTTAATGACCAGTATTGGACTGTGGCCGCCTCGCCTGAGACAAATTAGAAAGGAAATTTTGCGGTGTATTATAATGTTCTCGGCCAGGGGCTCGTAAATGTATTACTTTTAAAATAAGGTAGCCTGGTGCGCAGACCTTTAATGGTTTTTGGTCTTGCCAAAATGACATCTTATTCTAATTAACTCTGACCTACCAAAGTTAGATAATATGATTAAATACTTAACATGTGGAGTGACAGGTGGGCATAAATTCATATATTAGAGAAGATTCAAACGGTACCCAGACTGTAATAATAGGACAGATATTGGTTCGGGCAGGTAAAGAGCTCGTCTCGGCTTTACGGTTGCCGCAAACTAATTCCGTACCAGCAGGGAAGGCGGAACGATGGTCCTGCGTGCCTGTCACTTGCCACCGCCCGACCTTTACCTCTGAGGACCCTCACCGCCCCTGATATAAGTCCAACTCATCCACGACGAAACCTTTTACTTAGACAAGATCTCGTCTTGAAATTCTAATTGAGATTCCTTCTCGGCCTACCTATACACGTATACTGTATATTAACTTCGATGGACGTTTTGCGAACCGTATAGCGTAGCCGAGAGTTCGTTTTTTTCTTGGTACCACTTGACTATTATTAATAATACGTAATATGTGTGTCTCTTTTAATGAACCTGTAATGTAGTATTGGAAAAGTGTTGAATTTCGAGGTGTTCTAGACGTATTCCGTTAGTGTCTGGGAAGCTAAGGGCTTGTCCCTTGGCGATGATGGAGAGACCAGTTAAATGACGCCAAAGTGCCGTCTTACTCTGTGAGCTTTGTTATTGGTATAATACATTCTAGATTTCAATGACGACATTTGGAAATTTCAGTTCGTTTATCAGATTCTTCACAGCCGCAGCTGAACAGCGTCACGTCTCTAGGTTCGCATGCGCAAATTGATTTTTTTTTTATTAAAAAAACTGTTTTTTTTTATGTGAACACACCTTTTTTTATTTCCCCATATTTCTCCCCGCTTCCCAGATATTGGTAAGACCAATTTGTGTATGTGCGAGCACACAGTACGGCGTCAGCTCATCAATTTTAATACTGGTGCTAGCCAGGCTACTCACACCTTATCACCCTTGCATCTGGTGCGTATTGCGCCTCATGTCTGAATTAACACATCATTACGAAAATAAGTGATTTCACATAATAAATTTCACTAAGTGCGTATTAGTAGCAACCTGATTTACTCTCACCTTAATCGAACCATCAAGATTTCACACTTATTTTAGCCAACCTGAAGCAAACAATTTCTCACACATATCACCAGGACTGTTTTAACTAAGTGAGATGAGCAATGCGCTCTTGGAGACTGGAGATTTCCTCGTGGTGGCAGTTATTTACAATTTAGTGTTTCTAATTAATGTGAATGGTGGAAATTCAATAATTAGTTTGAGTTTAAGATATTTTCCCTTTCCGTTGCTCAAGTAGTGACTAGCCAAATTACTAAAGAATTTATAGTATTTTCAAACTCTCGTAACTGCAGGGCCGTAAGAAAAAGATTTATCACGACTGTCAAAGCAGTGAGAGGACATTAAAACCAGGAAGGGTGTATAGAAAGCTTTCAAGTCACTGAAATGAAGAAAATGTTTTAATGGACATAAAACGAACTCTTCAGAACGTATATCGATTTCCACCCTTTATAGCTGAAAATAGGGGCGTTTTGTGTTAAAGACGACCAACCCTCTGACCTCTCCGACTGATAAGTAAATATGCCCAAACTTTGGGAGAAAAGATGGGCATTTTTGGTATTATTGTTTTAACCGCTGCTGGAATGATAATTTGATTGTTCCCTTCGAGCCTTTTCGAGCAGCTTTTTAGCGGGGCTGTTAACTGTGTTTGAAAACCATATCAAAACGGAGAGAATGGGTGTACGGTGCTTAAAGAGACGACCTTCATCTGGAACGTCTACCTGCAGTCATGAAAAATGCGAAACAACATATTAACGACCCTTATATAATCGAAAAATATTATCAAATTACACCATATTTGAAACGGGCAATTTTTAACCGAATCGTTGCTCTTTTAACGAAAAGAATTAATAGCTCGATGTCACATGGGTGTTCGAATTAATGTCCCTTTTTAGTAACGATTCGGTTTTAAATTGTGGGTTATTTTTTAAAAGCAAATCTGAGAAAACTGTTGGGTGAAGAAATTTGCCGGGGCCAGGTGCAAAATTGCGCGTTTGCGACCTGCACATGCGGGTGCAGGTGAAGAATATAACAAATTCACTTTGCACCGTTGTCTAATTGTGCTCGAAAGCAAACGAGGTCTCAATCAACTGCCGAACGCATAAATCAAGAGTAGAAGCAATTTATTGACCCTAAATTCTATATTTGCAAGTAGTTGGGGCACTTCAGAGCTCCTCTTAAATATAATATTCACATAGTCATCCCGAATCAATAGACCTATTGGGAATAGAGAACAAAATCCAGGAAGAAGCTGAGTGCCGCGACCCTGTTATCAAATGCGAGGAGTAATATTTTCGTTTATTTTTTCCGTCTTTCTAAAGGGTGGACCCCTTTTGTTGGGATTAATAAGCAACCCTTTTTAACTATACATATACAATGCAAGTTTTTCATCATGTCTGTATTATTTATGTTTGGATGACTGCTTTATCTCTCGCTGAGCTCGGCTTTGCTTCGAACGCCGGTCCTATTTCTCTTGCATGTGTCACGCGAATTCTGGTTATTGCTACTCTGTTATGTATTATCTCAAATCGTAACAATAAGCCTTTTAATTTATTTTTTGTTCCTTACGATGGAGTTTTAACATGCTTTCGGGTTCTTGACCATTAACGTCTCAAGCAACACATAACACTCGAGTTCTGAGCTGCCAACACGGTTCTCTCGCCTTCCGCCTATAACGCCTAATATGTCTAATCTAAAATGATATAGACAAACCAACTATATTTCACACGGACGTCCGGTGAGTTTGACTGAACATCGATATAAATTTCACCAATTGATTTCACTCATATTTTAGCCGAATTAACGTGATTCGACACATCTAGTAGCTCGATTTAACGTAGATTGCAGTAATCAGAATCGTACACAAGTCAATAATTCAGGTTACTCACAAAATTACTAACCTGATTTCGCAGCAGCATTTGGTCCACCCGACAAGCATTTTCTAATCCGATTTCACACGATTTAGTCATAACACATAGGAAATGCAGAAAATTTAAATGTGGTTTAACGTGATTTCACACAGCTCTCGAAAATATGTTTATATGAAATCAATAAGTGGTCAAACAACAACTTCGCGCACTGACTCCGCACAAATTGGAAAAATAAATTGAAAACTGATGTCACACAGGTTCAATGGGGCTGACTATATGAATTGTTCCTAATTTGATTTCACGCATAGTTTCATCGATTGAAACAAACTAATTTCATTCGAATAAATAATCTGCATGACGCCTGACGTCTCAGACATTTGTGATGCGGATTTCTATAAGTTCCAAATACTCTTTTAGCAAATTAAACAACTGAAAGAAGAAGAAATTGGGTAAATTTGTAAGACACTCGGTGTACGAAACCTGTTTGTCAGTTATGCAAAAAAGCAAAAATGCGGTACGGATCTATTGAGAGATCAGCGCTAGATATGCAGATACTCTTTAATTAACGGGATGTAACAGTGATTAATAGAAACTTGTGTTCAAGAAGCATGCGGATCGTTGTCCGGAACCGGCAACTTTTCCCATTACGACATGTCACTGCATTGTATGTAGATCTAACCACTAACTGTGACAATCTTAATCTTGAATATATTTCTCACAAAAGTTCACCTGTAGTAGCGTCAGATTCACCGCATTTCATTATCATTAACGTTCAGGCCATTCTTGGGAGCGTTCCCGTATCGTAAATAAGAGTGTGAAGCATGTAGTAGGCATGCGCGCATTACAGAACGGAAGTCGTTCGGTGAGTAATATGAAATTTATACCACTAACCAAAGAAAGATTGAGAATTTACGTAACGCTCATGTGCGATGAAGAGATTTAGCATGCGTGATGGGAGGTTTGTTCACAGTGGTCCTTTCCATTGTGGGTGTGTTTATGTGATGGCTCTACAGCTTAGATTTTTTTATAGTGGGGTTTTGTCTATGTTAGGCTCAAATTCCGCAGTAAACCAGCAGATCTATGGGTAAAAGATGAAGGCCTGAGTGACGCCACTGCTGCTGGTTTTTAATTCATAACCATTCATTTCAGTTCACTATTAAAAATCTCATAGCTGATCGGGTGCTTCCTGTGCACATGGCGCACAAAAACGATCTACCTGACCCTTAAAGATCACCGTGGAAAATGCTTGTATATTCATAAAATTATTAAATGAGGTACCTTGTATTAAATTGGCGGGGTATAAATAGCGGAATGGGGAATTAAGAGACGCGACACATGCTATAGTTAACGATGCATACACGAAAACGTTTATTGGGTTTTAAGAAGCTTTTCACGTTTTAATGCAAATTGATTCGAAGATTTTTCATGGGGATGGACCACCCTTAAACCTCCCCGGGTTGCAATATTCGCGGTGAGCGGTATCCGTCAAACAAAAACTCGTTTAAAACCTCGACCATGGCAACCATTAAGGCATATTAATTAAATATATGGGGTTTTGTTTTCTGGTGTGCCTTTTGACGGGTATGACATTAAAATGTCGCTTGTCACAGGTCCTTTCACGACGGGGGTGCGCGCCACTTTTGTTAAGTCAGCTAACTATCTTGTATTCCTTTTGTTGGGTGCCGACCTGATGTGAGATCATATTTTTAATTTGTGACGCTTGCTCGACTTTTATGGACATAATGGCATTTATAAGTCGGTCCACAATGTCTTACACAGATTCGATTAAAACTCAGGTAATAACTTGGTAGGAAACACCGAAACACGTCCAACGATTTGAGGAATTGTGAACTTTGGGGCGTTTTGAGGACACTCGCATAATTCGTTATCTTCCCAGTGGTTTTGTTACTTGACACCTAATTGGAACTTTGTTTCCTGAGTGTGCATGTGTAGAATGTCTAGAAAACAATGTTATCTGCAATAGTTTTCCGCTTCCTTCACGAAGTCATGCAATCGGAACTGGGCGCTCTCAATCAAATTTATCACGACTCGCCGCGATATTAGTCCTTAAAGGAAGGCTACCCAAGGGACAGAAACAATTGCGCCGTTTCAACGCTTAATATTTATTTTTGATAACATCTGCGAGACTACAAATCGACACCTTGACAACCCACAATTATCCGCTATAATGTTCTGCATTGTTTCAAAAATGCGTAGATAAAGTTGCTGATATTGCCCGGCCAAATATTGGACACTGCCTTAATCTATTTTCATCTGACACATGGGGATAGGTTTTTACCGGCGATGACCTTTTTTAACTTATTATATTCCGCCCATCTCATAAAATATGAAAATTACATTATTTTTTAATAGTCACAGCGGTGTCCATTAAATAAATCGATTGTCATGGCCCCTTCCCGAAGACGTCTTTTTAAAATCTCCTGTTATTAACTGAATTGCATAATGGTTCTTCTATTAAAATAAATAATATGTTGTGTCGAAGCTGTTCAGTCCAAACGGAATGCAGCCAATGCATTGTCATTAAGTAAATGGTGCGAATTAACTGCCAATGCGGCTCAAAACAAACCTATCGACTTATTTGGCCAACGCGTCACCAGTAATCACCGTTCGAATAGTAAAAATGGGTTCTTGCAAGGAAAACGCCCGTTGATCCCAGATAAGAATGTGCGCACGTCTGAGATAGGGGCTTTGCACGTGCTCCGCATTGCGTTAAGTTCAAGGAATATAACTGCCATAATAGATCTATCCCCGTGAATAGGAGCGAGAGCGTTATGACTCCGAGCTCCACGCTTTCAATCATTTGCAGCTTCATAATCCGCCAGATTGTCCCTGGACTCTGTGTATCCGGGTTTCTCATAAATCTTAAAAACCTTCTTCTTAGGCAGCAATCCGGGAACGTTCCAAAATCGGGTTTTTATGTTACTCCTGGTCTCTCATAAATCCAAAAAACATTCCGTTTTCTTTTATTATTCGGGAACCTCAAAAATACGCTTCCACGTCGCGTTGTCCAAAGTTGCCAAAATTTCTCTAGAACCTAAGAAAGTCAACTTCCCGTTATTTCCGGAAATTCAAACATTTCGAATGTTCTTTGATGCTCAGGATCCAGTTTTAATTTTATAAAGTTCAAAATTAACTTCCAATGAAGTAATGCAGTCCGGCGAATGTATGCGCGAACCAATATGGGCAAAGCGATGGTGAAAATTCCAACCTCGCAATCCGATAAATATTTTAAATTTCAAAAAAATTAATGCACTTGTAATGTGAAAAATGGCAACCTTCTGTCATTAGAATTAACCAAATTGAGTACATAAAACATGATTTCTATTTAAGGGCGAATACAATGAAAACCTCGAAATGACGAGGAACATTAAAGATGGTGTAAATTTGAAAAAAATAAACGAGATTTTGCACTTCAACCATTGATGGGATCCATATGTCTCCCGTGGTTCTGGGAGTATCGCATAGATGTAGAAGATCTCGTAGGTCGGGAATTTTCTGTTGTCGGAACAGAAAGTACAGTTTGGGAATTTGTCATCTGCAAGTTTATGCCCTTCAGTTATTACTTTATCTACTTAAATAATATTTCTAGAAGAATGAGACTGATTTTAATATATTGTTGAAAATAGGTAAACTGAGACTAACTCAAAAACTAGAATTGCTCTTACCTGCGCATTTACAGGTACGTTTTTCTGGTTGCGATAAAATTTTGTTGAAGTTTACATCATAATTTATGTGGACAGAATATTTTCGTGTTTGACTAAACCCTGCGTAGATCAAATTAATTTGTTAACGAATTTGTTGATCTACCGCTCAGTTGTGAATGTGTAATTGATTAAATTTTTGTTTACTTTCCAGTTTAATAAAATTGATGTAAACACATTGAAAATTTGGTACAAATAGACGCATATTCGTAAATGTTAAATAGGTAAAATATCACTGTCTTTTTTCGCAAAAGAAATCGAACCCTTGAGCAACTATGGAAAGTGTTTCTGCCTATTGGTTTCATCAGGCATACATGCGACAAGGTAGATAAACACACGTTTTGTGCTTCGCACGTCCGAAGACAAACGCAAGCTCGTGGAACTTGGAAATGTCCCTTTGTGGAATGCTGCTTCCTCAAAAGGCTGAGCCGACATCTAATTGCGATTTCCCTTGATTCCTTCCATTCTTTCCAAGTTCCATCCACGTGTGCGCATATCTCCGGACATGCACATCATGATTTGTGTTCGTGTCATGTCTTATGAAGCCAATAAGCAGAAACGCCTGCTTTTAGGTATACAACATCTTCTTTCCATTCCCACTTGATTGGTGCATTCCTGTTGTGAATATTGCGCGGGGTTTACCTCATTAGCATGAATATTGGCAAAGCAGCAGCAATAAGTACGATAAATAACAAAATGGTGGAAAAGTCTTATTGTGTATTGATTTCTGTTTTTTCAAGCGTTTCATGACGAATTTTGCACATAGCAAATTTTATTAACAATGGGGCCCCATATTACTTGCATTTCTGCCTAAGAGTTATAGAGAATACATTAGTTATGGTGTGCGACTGTCTTCCTTTTACTTTACAATAATTAAAGGCGGCCTTCGTAATTTACAGCTAATTTAAATCTTCACTTCACCGAAGCATATTCCACTTGTTCGAGAGCAAGCGAGACACCAGATCATACGTGTACAAAAAGTAGATACATTCCGGCATAGTATCACCGGTCCCCGCTGTTAGTTTAATACATTCAGAGATTTTCACAAAGATAAGTGTGCTATTGTCATTAAGATGACCACGAAGCGAATCAGATATGAAGATTAGTCAACTTTAAGACACACTAATGCCTAATTTAATCACAAATTCATGTGCATTTTAAGGAGTTGTGTGAAAATTGGAAGAATGGTTTTGCACGGTTATATTTGTGATTTTTAACCGTTACTGGCGACGGTTTTGCCGATTGTCTTACACCTGAAAGGATTTCCTGTTTTCACGTCATTTATCATCTTTCGTTGGTTTTAAAGCAGCTAAAGTTCGCCGCTTCAATCAAATTCTCTGCTCCGGTCAAAGATATCTCCTTTTTGCCACTTCTGCCAGGCAATTGGCAGGTACAAATCTAGCACCTTCTTTTCAGGAAATGACTAGTCATTTTCCAAATGATTGGGGCGACAACCTATTGCGAGTCCTGCCTGTGACATATTCACCTTGTCTAATTTCTAATTTAGAAAAAGGCAGAACATATGTTCCCTCAGTTGCAGGGTTCAAAACAAACAAACCCTGAAACACTCGATAAAGCATCTAGTTGAGATCTACTGACTCGTGTCTCATGGAACCTCAATGTTTATAATTCATTAAAACACATTAAAGAATTGTTTAAAATATGTTCGTTTTCTCACGATCGCAAAACGTCTCTAAGTGTAACTCGTTCTGAACTCCATCGCACAGGAGAACAATGTCGAAAATTAAATAAGAATAATTGTGTTTGGTGATTTTGTTTACACGAATCTCTTTAGATTGTCAACGTTCTGGGAATCTGACAATTTAATTAATCGAGTTCTGGCATTTAAACCTATTCACGCACTGGTTCAATTATGTTCCGTGTGAAGATGATTGTTATGTTTTGTGTGATTGTGACTTAAAAAAAACCACAAAAGGTGTCTCAACTATGTGGCCATTGATTCATTGAAAAGCTCAATAGATACCAAGATTTTTCTCATCTTCTTTGAGTGGTTTTATGGAGGCTTCAGTTCGTACAATACTGTGTAACGTCAATTTCATGATTATAACAGGAGATTACACTCCCATGCTGCGAAACATTCCACCTTGCAGTGGGCACAGAGCGTTCGTTACCGGTTTCTGGCTTATTGGCTCTCATCAGACGACCGTATACAATACCCGCCTAGCGCCCCTGAAAAAGAGAATAACCAAAGGAACAGCTCTGAAATCTAATTGTGTGGAATTCACTCGACTTCAAGCATTTCCCCCAAGATTTCAGAGTTTGTTTCTCTTGTCTAATTCTCGCTACGAATTGATTCCGCCTTAGCCTGAGGTCATTTTGGTCTTCGCGAGATTCAGTCAAATGCCTTCTAAAAAAGCCGAAAACATAGAAAAAGGGCCAAACCAGCAAACCAGAGGCTCTGACCCATTGTATACCTGTGAGATGTTTATGTAGGAGCTTTCAAGGTCAAAAATGTGTAAGTTTTTGGAATCGCAAGAGTTCTCAACCTTAAAAGCAAAGCCAGCTTTCGGGATCGAGATCTTCAAAACGGCTAGCGTCAGAATAATCAAAAGCTTCTCATTTATCATTTCTTTTGTTCCCAAACAGCAATTTTGAGCATCGATCGATCTCACATTTTACAGTGAAATTTTCACAGGACACACTATTGTCGTCATCACAACAAAATGAGGACACTTTATCAAGGCAGACCGCGGGGAAATGACCAATCTGAGCCAGAGCAGCGATGAAAACGTTCAAAATGGTAGCCATAATGGCAGATTTGTTAGGAACTAGACATTACAAGAAGAGATTATGATCTCCCGACCGAAATAATTACTCGAACGAGTTCATATTAACCCTTGCAGCAAAGGGTAGCCAGTTATGTCAATAACTGCGCGGATATTTCGAATTAAGGCAGACTGTGGCCCTTATCGTCCCCCAGTTTTCATTATGCCTGCCCAATATCTCAATCATAACGAGTCTGCTTCATTATCAAGGCTTCTTCGAATAATATATCATTATTTTGCTGCGTTCTTAATGTTAACTTGTTTAAGTATATACAGGGAGTTTCAGTTTTAGCCCGTATAAGTTTAATCGTGTATTGAACGTCCAAGGACAGTGCGAGTTTGCTACGGAAACCACCGTCCAATAAGGCGTCCTTTAGCAGCTAGGGGGGTTCAAATTTAATTTAAAACATGGCAAATACTAAAACGGCTAAGATTCTTTAACGAAATTTTGGAGGCGTTGACGACTATGAACGACGCACGTATTTTACTGGAACAAATACTTTTTGCTTTTCCAATGGCGTGCCTATCTCCATGTTAGCGAATATTTTTTTAGAAAAAGTGGTACGCTAATGGCTTTTGTGAAAATAAAAATTGTCCTTGAACTTCCCGTGCAATTCTGGAGAAATGGTCCCTCTTGAGATTTTTTCGTCCGACCCACCGTTTCCAGGTAAAAAATTAAAATAATTTCAATTTCTTTAATTGAAAATTTAACTATCTTGGAAACGAGGCGATTTCGGAGGTAACCTTATCCGCTCTAAATATTTATTTTTATGGGCTTTACATCCCCTGAAAGATTGTCGGCATGTTTATGAAACGTCCCGTATTTAAATCGAACTTGGTATGTTAGTTTGAGCAAATTTCGTTATTTCGTGGAAAACTCCATAAACCAGTAGTCATTCCTAACGGAACACAGGACAATCGCGGCAGCACAAATGCAAATTAGATACCACCAGTAATCGATCCGTTTTTAAACTATTATCGATCTACTGCAACTGCTTACGGGTAAAGTTCTTGTTGATACTAACGAAAAGAAGTTTGGCAAACACGTAGGTGAAATTTAAAAAGCGACTTCCGGTAGTAAAGCAATATTGGCTAAAACACATGTATTTTGAGCCAGCCAAGCTGTCTCTGTCAATAGCGATTAAAACCGTCCTGGCTTCCTACATTGTTTTGTTATGATCCGAGTTAACACCAGCACAAATGATTGACAGGAAAGTCATCTGTATTCAATGTGGAATGTCAGTGTTTGCTACCTATAGGCGGTTTTCGAAACTGGATGGGGATTACAGGCAATATCCCGTGTTTATTTTAATTTTCATTTTCAGAATATGCACACAGCCTCGAGGTGAATTAAGTGTCCCAATTTAGAACACCTAAGTTTGTTTATTAGGCATTTTCATTTTGGGTCTAGCAATTTAATTTGGTAGCTGTTAGGGAAATGAATCGATAGAAAACGCAAAAGAAACAAGCATTGCTTCTAATGGAATTACCAGATGCGTTTAGAACGGATGACTGAAGGTTCGAAGAAAAATTTGAAAAATGAGCGAAGAAGACCAACCTGGAAGTTTTGTCTTCATTTTTCATTATATCAAAGCGAAGGGCATTAGGGACTGAAATCAAGATAGAAAAAATCGTCGCACAGCTTCGGTTAGCCACGATCACTTTTCGAGAATTTTGGGAGTTTGACATATTACGTAGTTTGGAGTCTCGCTCCAGACTACGTAATACGTGCAAGTTCTCCCTGGGTACCCGCCAAAAAGGCTGTTGTGCAGAGTAAAAAGCGATTAAAACCCACAACAAAAATTATAAAATACTTCTTAATAACCTCCTGTATAATACCTCGAGCAGTGACGTCAAAGCCTCCTTCCAATTACTACGCCCCACTCTCAATTTACTCCGGTATCTTAAAACAAACTCTCAAAACACCAAAGATATTAAGGTTTGATATTTTGTGATTATTTTTCTCTTGTCAGTCAAATCGTTGGAAATTTTCTCAAAGTTCGCAGAAATGGCTTCAAGTTCGAGTTTGAGTTTGAGTTTGAGTTCCGCAATCAGTAGCCTACAATATGAAGAGGTTTCGAACCATTCATCCTGGGAGAAGCTCGGCAAGTTTCCGAATTACATGATAAATCTTGTCATTAATAAGAAAGTGCTTTTTGTTTGAGCTTCAGTGCTTGGAAATTTTCGCAACATCTACTAGAAGAGTGAAGTAAATTTACCTTGCGCAAACGCTTCCATGCTAGCGCAAAAACTTCACATATTTCTGATTAAAAATGCGTAAATTGAACAAAAGAACACAACAAATCAAGGTCTAATACTTATCAGCAAATTATTCATACATCCCTATTTTATTCCAGATTAACAGTCATGGAAATCTCCATGGAAGAGTTCACGCGCCCCATGAAGGAAACCGGACGCCTTAGCAATAGTAGTTGCTTAAAAAGTGGCGGATTTGCCAGAGCCCATTGATTCTGTTATGAGTTTGTCAGTGACTCCACAAGAAGACGACAGACTCTCCAGAAGGTTTTCTTCTGGCCCAATCATAGTTACAAACCAATGAAGAAGATAGCTCAAGACACAGCGCAGACGATAGAAGATGGGAAGAAACTAGCTGCGTTACCGACAAAGGAGAAGATAATTTCGTTAAATCCAGAAAAATGATAAGAGGGAAAAGAAGAAGGTTTTGAAGAAATTAGGACATAGAAAAGAGCTAAATTTTATCACAGTTTTAAAATTACTTGCGTTGTTTAATTATTAAAATGTCTGAAAAGGGGAGAGATGGATCATGTATTTTAGTGTTGAAACAAGCTTGGTGAAGAACGGAGGTAAGTTAATGAGGCGGTCTAATGGTGTTTGTTTAATCCTCTTGTTTTGCAGCAGCGCAATTAGAGAGGGAAAGTTGTGAAGAAGAAGCAGAAACTTGCCGGAAGACTCAAACCAGCAGTTGCTAAATTTAATGAGAGGTGCGGATGACCAACCGCGAAATATCAGGATTGAAATAGATATAACCTGAACAAACTACTCGTACTGAATAACCTGAAATTTAAATTCAGCACATAATATCACTTTTCTACAATCAATAGGAGAGGTTAGTCCAATTGCAATCAATTCTCCTTACATCGCAAAAGATCAAAACCGGGCTTCCAGAGGTCGATGTCGACTAAAATCAATAGATTACCGAATGTTCATTCACCAGCAACGTAATAACGACCCCACAAGTTGATAATGAATCAGAGAAAAGGGCAGATTACATAAATGTTGGGGTTGTCCACTTCAGTTTTCTCCCTTTTGCGTGGCTGTTCCCGGATTAAAATTTTATCATTTCGTTAATATTTCAAATGTATGTTAACGATACCAACGTCGGAGGGATACCGATTTTGGCATGTCAAGGCCTGAATTTGGTTTTATACATTTTGCGGTATTTTCTGAATAAATTTTTCATTTTGGATAACAAATATTGAATATTGATGGAGGTTCCATCTTACGAATGGACATTAATCTAGAGGAACAATTAAGAACGATCGGATACTTAAAATTCCCAAATTCACATCATCATCTATCGAGTCATGGAAGGTTGTCGAATTGCAAGGAGACATGCGGCAATAAATGCAATTTTTGAAATTACGTGGTATACACCGAAAAGGGACTTCTTCGATGTCTTTGGCGAAAGACGGGGACCCACACGTAGCCACAAAGATATTATACCACCATGTATAATAGGGTCTGGAATATAAATTCATTTTGCCTTAAAGGCCATTAACGAAGAGACCTTGTGGGTGTTTAAAAAACATAGGTCTCGTTTTTAATGATAGTCTATAAAATATTGGGCAGCCCCGTAGCGCGGTTGACGGCTGCATGAGTCGCAATATTTCGAGATGGACACAACGATTTTATATCTATATATTGCATCTGCCGGTAACATCTGCTTTCACATTTCAAATTGGCCCTTAAGTAGTTCACAATTAGGCCCAACATTCACACCCACTTTTCTATAGCGCTGACATCTGTACCCAGGAACATAATTAATAATAAAATATATTTTTTAATAATAGCCGAGCTTAATTTTCAGTTTCAGTGATTAGATCTGATGGAGGGCGTCCACTGTGGCGATTCTCAGGTCCTTGAAAGGCCGCAGCTGAAGCTGGGTCATCGAGAGCAGATGAATAGTCGGATCTACGCAGGAATTTGATGCAAAAAGGAGTTAGAATAAATTACATATGCTGTACCGTGATATACCCTTTGAAGGAACTGGTTTGTCATTATTCCTAGAATGCCATGGGCTTTGTTTCTCCTCTTCATGCTCAAGAAGATTGCTCTGCTAGTGTGGAGGATTATTTTCAAGTTTGCAAGCGAATTTCTATAGCTATCCAAAAGCGAATTTTGGAAGGTTTAAAGGCGTCTTACGCTCTGGAAATGTTCCGAAGCGAATATTAGTTGAAGGAAGTTTATTTACAATTTTATCAGCAATCTCGCGAAAAAATTGATGTAGGCCGTTACGGTTCGGAGGATTCCGGCACCGTTCCTTTTCAGGAGGATTCTAATTTACAATATCCCAGAAACCTTAGAGGTCCTTCCGTCCTGCATAATGACATCCTCACGTCTACGTGTTTTTGCTTGGGCAAGTTCATCTCGATTGTGCCTTCCAATTCTATCTCTCTACCCTCTCAATAAGTTACACCGCATTTCCATCATCATCATTATACCAGCAACCCATTCCCCGCATCTAGACTAATCGTTGCTATGCGAAACTTTTCATCATCTGTTGCAGCTCTCCTGCTCTATCCGCTGCTCAGACCGAGTCAACATCGCACATTTACTATTTTCACGTTTTGAGTAGTTAAACGTTTTGTTGTAACGTTAGAAATTCAGTTATTTGTTTTCAGCATAATTAACTGTACAAATTAACGGGTGCGGACCTAATAGCAGCCAATGGAATACTATCTGAATCCGGCCTCATGCACGGGCCAAATATTGTCTACTGATATTCAAAACCCAGATATATATGGGCAAGAAAGCAAACCAAGGGTTGCCGGACAAATATCAATTGAACCTGAATATTTTTCCAGCTGAAACCACTTCCTGAATATAAAGCCGAGGTAAAGCTTAATTAAAAATCGCAGTGCTATAGAAAAAGTTATACGTGTATTCGGATTCTGAAAAACTAATTACAAGTTCTGAACTTTAGAAAAGCACGATACGGTTGGCTTTGCCTTGAGAGCTAAAGGCACTTCTGCCAGGTTTATTTTATGGATGTATGTATAATAAACATGTTGCCCCTGGAACAGCACTGATAATTATATCACATAAATTCCAAAACTCCAGCTCTCCTATTTCCAGAGCAACACTGCTTTTGCATTGCGAAGAATAAACACTGCAGAGAGATTCTGTTTAGTCGCGCAAGCATGTAGGTACTCTCGTTATGATCCAAGATTTAAGGGAAGCTACTGAAAATTCTACAGGGGTGATACACGCTTCGGTCCCTTTTCTGCGGATCGATAGTGGAAAAAGGATGATTGAATTTTCATGCCTATTAGAATAATATCATGAAAATTCATCTAAAGCAAGGAAGTAGTCGCATTACGTCAAATTTGCATCCGATTGTGTTCAAAGTTAAGCGGGTGTGCGGTTCATATTTTTGCCGGTCCGGGCATAGCATAAAGTGAAACTGACGTTCTCGCGACAGCGCTTTACATGACAAAGGACCACTTGACAGCCTTGTAAATATGTAGAGAATTATTCATGAAAATGCGATACGCGCGCCCAACTGACATTTTGATAGAGTTTCAAAGAAAGGAGCCGACTAGGATCCGACACGGAGTCGACCGTGTCCCATGAATCCGCTATATGGATGCCAGCTTCCCCCTTTGCGGCTGATATAACGGTTAAATCGACGATAAACGTAGGTTTAAGATTCCTTTCTTTTACATTTTTGGCCTCATATAAAAGCATTGAGTCCAGAACCCCGTATTTTTCGTCTACGCTTTACTAGCAACTCAAAACTCGGTGCATTTTTTTCCTTCAGAGCAACATTAACGCTCCCATAAAACCGCAAAAAGCGGTGTGCAGGGAGTCCACGTAAAAAAGTATCCCCCCTCCCCACCCCAACACACACACTTTTTAATATATTGAAATAAGAAAAAATGTCTAACAAAATGTTCATGTAGTTTTTCGAGATAGTCAGCATACATAACACAAGGTGTTTAATAAACATGTGCCACCACAATATTCCATTTTTTTTAACATATAAGCATTACCTTTATTACATACTTAAATTGCGCGTTTTATTACGAATTCAACGATATGTACACGTTGTTCCTTGACGATGTGCGGGTATTTTGAGGTAGGGTTGTACATGAAAAAATAATGATAGTTTGTCATATAACCTGTGAATGACCTTGAAAATGTTCCGTTACGAAAATTGTGGGCTGCAAAGTTTTAGAAAAAAATGGAACTTAATGAACATTTCCGAAACCGCTTGAAATATTTGATATGTTAAGACAGTTTATTAAGGAGCATTCGTTGCCAAAAAATCCACGTTTCAATACAAACTTATTTCAAAACCATTTCAATATAACAAATAAAATAATTGAAAACTTACTTTATTTATGGGTTTACATCGCAATGAAACATGAATTACACCTAACAGAAAACAAAAAAAAACTATTTGTACAAGAGGTGTTGAAAATGACCCCCTTCACTTAACATGCACGTTTCAGTAAAGTGATAAAGTATTAGACTGCATTAGCAAAGGATAAAACTGAAGGAACAGATTTTAATAACAATAAAAACAAATTTTAATTTTTAACTATTTTTATTTCGATAAAAGTCAGTGGTGCATTTTCTTTTTCTTTGAAAATATTGAAGTAAGTTGTAATTCATGTTTCATTACGATATCAACTCATAATGTGTTAAATTTTCTATTGTTTTATTTGCCGTACTGAACTAGTTTCGAATAAGATTGCATTGCACGTCATATTTTTCTGCAATTAATGCCTCTTTGTAGTCAATTTAATTTAATTTAGTTTTAGTTCGTAATATTAATTATATTCTTGTTGGGCTGAAAAGTAAATATCTTTTGGGTTTACAAAATAAGAAAAATAAAAAATACCTTTCGAAGCATTTTTCTCATATTTTAAGTAAAGTGACAAAGTTTGGCACCTTTCTTCTTCAGTATATGTAATTTTTTAGAGAAAATATTGAATTAAACACAATAAATTAGTGAATTCAATTTTGAGGTAATGATTGAGGTAAATAACAATAACAAAACTCATGACTACTACTAACCACATCAGCCATATTGTCTTCATAGGTAATCAAGATATATTTGTAAAGCACCGCCAGCGAACTATGTTGCACGGGTGCAAATTTTCGGAATTATTTACAAGATCATAAGATTTGCGGTATGATATATATATATCGTTGAATTCGATATAAAACGCGGAATTTAAATATGTGAAACCAAGTAATGTTTAATTATTCAAAAAATAGAATATTGAGTGGGCACACGTTTATTAATCATTCTGTATAAAGCTGTTGAGTATCTTGCAAAACTACTTGCACTTTCAAGAACATGTTAAAAAAAAATTCTACTTCAATATATTGAAAAGTTAGAGAAGGGGTTGGACTTTCCGCGTAGACACCCTGTATAATTACCCACGAAGCGGTGAAACTGCGCGCTAATTTCCGTCAAAACCAACTGAGAAGATCCAACCACACATGCACTGACGGCAGGCACGCCCCAACTTTTGTCGCTGCGCAATCGGACATCTTTGCATTTGCACTTCTCATGGTTATTGCTTCCGATTGCATTTGCACCTTACCGAACATTGTCCCATAAAAAATATATCTAATGGTTTTAAATCGGGGCTTCGTGCTGGCCAGACTTGGGCGACCAATCAGTTGATTTTGAAAACTCGCATTCGAGAACTCCCTTGCCTGTAGAGGGCAACGACTGGAGTCGCCATATTGCAAAAACCGAAAGCATTGGCCGAAGGCTGACATCCTCCGAAACTAGAGCGAAGTCGCTTCTTAAGAAGCTCAAGTGCCGTTCCGCACTCAATTTTACCGCATCTTCAGTTGGTTCCCAAATCCCACATCACGCATTAATCGAAAATTCATGTTAAAAGTGATGTTTCCTTATTACATGAGGATTTTCTGTGTCGCAAGAAATCTCATTAGTCTATGAGATCCTGAAGATTCGGAGTAATGGAACGAATCGAAATCGAATTAGAAGTAAATCTAAAACAATGGAGCGCATGAAGATGTGAATAAGTCTTGGAGATTACTACACTGAACACGAAGAAGAAATCATCCGTTGAGAGGTGTTTGTGTCGTCATTTTGGGGTCATATACTTCTCAAGATGCGGCAAACCAGCTTTCAGTAATTTCAGCACCATAAGGTTTTCCGCCAAATCTTTACAGGACACATTTTCGACTTTAATCCTAGTACTAAACGGGGCCCCTGTGATGGAACACAGAACAGTAACCCAATTTAAAGCCCGGCGGGAGGATTCGTAGGGGGCGACGGGCACTGCACAGGAGACAAAAGAACATTGCAACCAGTCAAATGGTCTTTTCGTGTTGCACACAGAGGCGGACATAAGAAGAGAGAATTATTAATCCACATATGGTGTCAGTGGCTCGTCAGAAACGAACGGAGGATGTAAGCGGAAACGCCACTGCCGAAAATGAAAAATCGGTGAGTTATACGCGGTTCTAAAACGATTTGGGTCTCAATTCGATGGGAAATGGGACTGTCAAAGATGTCAACATCATCAATCGGACGATTTTTGATGACGTGGTTGGCATTACAACAGTCAATCGAGTTCTCGTGACGAAATTTAACATGATTCCTACGCACTTTTCTTGAAATGGTATTTTACGCAAACCGAACCGTCAGCGGCTCGTGAGAAAATGGTGGAGGACGTATGCGGCTACGCCACTGTTTAAGACGGAGAGTCGGTGTGTTATACGCGGTTTTAAAATGATTTGGGCTCCAATTTGACAGCAAATGAGATTGTCTTGAACGAGTGTGCCTCGGGATGATATTAGCCTGTCTAGGTCTCACAACAAAGCTCGACTCCAACCGCCCTGTCACTATGTAATGTATGCTAACATGTTTTTGCAACGGGCCGCCACAATCGCTTTATGATGCTTGACGCTCTCTTCTCGCTTTACAGAATTCCTAAATTCGACAACTGACTGCATTATGGAAAGTGCCGTTTTTCACCCATCATAATTTCATCCGGCCATGTCCCGGGGTATGATGTGTAAATTCTAATCCCCACCACAAATTTAATTAGGTTTAAGAAGGAAAGAGGAACAATCACGCATCACCATCGTCCATTAGGTAAACGAAGTGGAACAAAGTCCTCTTCAGTACATGTACATGACTTACTTTTATGCAAAAACCTTTTTGTCTAAGACAACTTTTCCTCGATCATTAAAAGCTTCCTGAAAGCCAAATGCTTAGTTGTAATAGTTCTTCGGTCAAATTTATTCTGTTATATGGAACGGTCAATAAATAGGATGACGCAACATCCATTCGTAATATGACGTATCATCACTTACAATGGTCTCAGCCCTGTTTTACGGCTTCCAATAAGGCGGCAATGAACATTAGCTGTGTCATGACTGTCATGCTCGTCGCTGGTCCGTCAGAATGCTATTAGTTTCAACAAAAGTCACACGAGATGAATTAAAAGCTTTTTTTAGATGAACCTCACTCTGCTGGATTTCAGTTATAAATAGCGGGGTTTTTAACTGAAGGGACAATTTTGTCATGGTTAAAGCAATATCCGACGAATCAACTGCGAAACAAAAAGCAAATGCGTCAGCCATTAATGCAAAAATGCATAATATCTTTATTAACTTTGGATTTTTTCAAATCAAAGAATCATTAATCTTTACCTATCATTGTGTAATCGAAATTATAGGTTGTATTAACTTGTTTACAAGTGAAACACAACAGAACGTTTAACAATTAATAGTTAAATTCTATATTTTTGTCATGATTTGTATTTTAAATGATGATTGCGAAAGAGAGAAACAATGATAGAAAGGCTCGTAACTACTTGGGGCACAATACTCTTGTTATTTCTTATGATTTGAATCAATATTTACATCAATTCTATGCACTTCTCTTGGAGCGATATTTCATAATCCGACCAAGTAATGAACTACTAGACTTGAAAGTTTCGTATGAAGATATGTCAGCATCACCGATAGAAAGGTCTTTGATGATTTCGATGGTGTGGAGAGTCTCAATCAAGTTTAGTGAGCTGAAACGTATCCAAAAAATGACTCATCTTTATACAGGGTGTTTCTTAATGGATTGTAAAAAATGAAATGGGTGAGAAATGAGCTCATTTAAAAAAAAAAGACTTCTTATATAGACACGTCTTACGTTGCTTCAAGTTTGATTGACGGAGTGCGGTAGTTCCATTTTCTTTATAGATTTTCATTAATTTTCCTCTGTTATTTCTGAAGACAATTTAGTCAAAATTGGTAGTAACAATGATTTTAGCACTATGAACAAACTGAAATAACACTTATTTAGAATACTCTACACTGCGTTACTTTTTTCGTGGCCGCTCTCAATATTTTACATCAGAACATTTTTATGATATTTTTAGATTTTATTGATTAATTTCATTTAATCCCCTACGTCTTATATAAAATGTTTTGCCTTTTTAGTATTTTTATTAGGATAAATAGTTTAAGAAATATTTGTAAAAATTACGACTACCAAGTTAGATTATAGTCAAAGTAATTGCTCAAAATATCCTCCTTCTAGCAAAATACAAGATTCTATCCTTCTTCTCATGGACTGCCGGACTGTGACAAATTCCACATGTATTTCCAATAGTTTGACAAGTATTTAAAATTTTTCGACAATTCCTATCTTGCCGTTTTATCATATCCTTAGGTCAGTCTGGGCGAACATGGTTAGATATTTTTGCAAATATCTCTTAAACTATTGTTCCTAATAAAACAATTAAGGAGAGACTAAAGTTAATGGATAAAATTTTAAAATGTAATAAAAAAATTCTGAAGTAAAATATTGAGAGCGAACACGAAAAAAGTAGCCCCCTATAAAGTATTTCAAATAATTGATATTTCAGATTGTTCATAATGCCAAAAAGATTACTACTGCCAATTTTGAGTTAATTACCTTTACAAATGACAGAGAAATTAATAAAAATTGATAAAAAAAAATGAAACTCCAACACCCTGTAAATCAAAATTAAAGCAGTTGAAGACAAGCCTTTATAGGAAGTCTTAAAATAAGCCCACGATTTACAATTTCATTTTTGTTTCATCTATCCCGTAGATAGGAGGTTAAACCTAGTCTAATGTAGAATAAGTCTGACCTCCAAATTGAGAAAAATAAAATTGTACCAGATATGAATATAGCAGAAAAAATGAAAAAAATCAATTGAAAACTTAGGAATAGTGTTCGAGCGAGGAACAGGTGCTGTAGAGAAAAGCTTTGAGTTTTTACATTAGAGAAACCAATGACATAACAGAGAAGTTGAGCAATTCTATACGTCTTCTAGAGGAGACGGCTACTTGGAGTTTGGGGACACACTGTTCACAACGCGATAGTCTTCTTTCCAATTCGGATCATCAGATTTTATCCTGACTCGATTATCGTTCTGTGCTATTCTTTAGTTGGGCCATTGGTACGTTTGATCTTCTCGGTAACGGTAATTCACGGAGAAGTAATCCAAAAAATTCCAAAAAATATGAAGACTTTCTTCCACATCTCCAAACAGTCTTTCATATTTCCACTAGTCTCTCATGGCTTATAGTTTGTAGTACGTTACTCACGGGTAGCATATCTCCATAATTTTGGAGTGCACCTATATACGTTTCTCGTGCTTGGTTCTTGCTTCCCTTCAGTCGATCGAGAATCTCGCCTCTAAAATATCTCTTCTGAGTCGTTAAAGCGTTATTAAATGCCTTCAGAGCATGAAGCTGTGGCTTGTTCAGGCTGCCCCGTACTTTGGGTACCGAATGCGAGTAGACGATTCTCCGTCTTCTCGTGCCGCACTCCATCGACGAACTCTCTGAATGTTATCAAAACGTGGTCGTCACCATCGCTATGGTGGCGGAGCTCCTTTCTAATTCCCGAACGTTCGTTCCTCAAAAAATTAAACAATTTTATTATAGGAACATCATGCGCCATCAACTATGTTCCTCCTTTGATTAATATCTCCTCATCAACTCTCGGGAATCATATAAACGTATTGCCTATATGCAAATAAAAGCATATATGGTATTACCAATTAATATAACCACATGACCTACGTTGTAACATCTTTTGAAAAAACCTCCGCATTGAAAGTGTCATTACTATTTATTTAAAATATACTAACAATCAGTGTTGTTGATCTTGAGAAATGCTATTGTACCACTAATTATTGAGCTATTAATAATTATTTTAACAATAAGAGGTTTTATTATTGCCTTGAATACAATGCCGATCACGACTTCATGAGCAAAAAATCGAAGCGATGTAATGATTCAAACGTATGACAAGTGGAACTCACCGTGACCTTCCAGGCTGCTTGTAAGACAAAAGATGTCTACGTCAACTTACCTGAAAAAGAATTATTCTGATTCAATGTCTATTATGGGATATAGTCAAGGACAATTTGGACTAGGTCTTAGTTAAATTGTATATTGCGTTTTTACGCTAATGACATCTAGATTTTTTCCACTTTCCATAAGAGATCGTTAAGGGGATTATAATATTAAATCCAATTATCCAATTTAAGGTTACCGTTTCGTAATGTTAGAACACACAAGAATGAAGTTTAAGAAAGAAGTAGAGAAGACGAGCAAATGATCAAACGAGCAATTAAACAAGATTCTTTGTTTTATGACTGGTCATTAATTGATGTCCAGTTAACGCTTCTGGTTTAGAGTGTATTGGTAAATTGGCTTGCAAACTAAATAACGGTAACCAATTTCGTCACAAAAAGGCCTTTGGATCGTCTATCAGGCTGAGGCAATTTTATGCCACTTATGTTTTTTTTAATGAACTGCCTTTAAACTCTTTAATAGGACATTTATTTTAAGTTTGGTCTTGCTGCGAGAGTAATACCTACGTTTCGCGTAAAATTTCATTAAAAGAAAATTCCTTCGAATTATCTTTGGTTGTCACAGTCAATCAGTCAACGTCGCCTGGACAGTCCAAGAACAGGAATTCTCGTGCACACACTCTGCCATGAGAAGCAACGCAACTTCTGCAGATCAACTTACTATTTAAACGAACGTAGGCCGTTCAAAAAATAATTGGATTGAGCCTTCAGTGAAAGACCGCAGGCCGAAAAATAAAACACCAGGTAATGACATATTTTAAAGCCTTTGTCGTGCTGACAATGGGGCCCCGATATCATAAAGACGCACTCATAATTACAAGATTTCTCTTCATCTACTGTGATATCGCATCGACAGTTCACTATTAATCGCCTACCTGAGCTGCCGAGAAAATAGTTTCCTATTTATAGTTTTTAAACAATGGCTCCCTATTTAATTTCGAGACTGAAAGGTTCCGAGGCCTAGCCATTGGTTTTCCTGGTGCTGGCAGGTGTTAATCGAACCGCCGAAGGAATGTGAGTTTCCAAAAATTGCTTTAAATAAATAACGGTGTGTTGCTAAATTTCGGGCATGTTTATGCATCAGAAACATGGATTAGTCTACGTTGACACAGGTTCGCGCAATGTGGAGCTCAAGAATATCCCATTGAAAATCTTGAAAAATTCCCATGGCCTTCAGAAGTTTTCGAGCGAAGGTAAAATTTTCAACAAGAAAATGCGCAACTTTGTCCCAATTTAACCGATCTGGTGTCTTTTGTGGAAAGATGAGCCATGCCCGAGCTACAGAAACGGACACCCTCTTTGGCGCCGTGCAGGCTACTCGCTCTCGAACAGCGGAAATGAGGCGATTCTGGAGGTGAAGGTGGATTTTTCAAATATCCTCGGCTAGCATCCGACGAGACCCCGTAAACCGTGGCGAACCCTATGAAAAGAAGGCCTGTTTTGCATCTTGCTTGCTGGTCAGAGTCGGCAGCACGAGCAAAGAGAGCGGGGAACCTGGACGGAACCACGCGGCCTGGCGCTGTCCAGGCTATTCGCAATTTTTAACCCGCTCTATATCTCCGCATCGAGGTGTTTTCGAATTTATGAAGTTTTCTCCTTAAAATTTCCTGGACTTTGGAGCTCTTAAAGTCTGCTCTCTCTCTCTAGAGAATCTAAGAAGAATCTTTCGGTTATAATAATATAATGAAAACTTTAAAAATGCACGAATTTAACGTAACGAGAGAGAAAATCCAATTGTCAGATGTTGCTTCTAAAAGAGGAAACGTCTCTCCGAAAAAGGGAATTTAAAATCACCTTCACGTGAATAATGAAAATGAAAATCTATAGTTGCATTAGGGTGCAGGTCGCTTCACCTATCCCGTTGATCCGTGATGAATCCAAATAAATGAAATGTGATTACCGCGTGCACTCTCATCGTCTCGAGATTTAGGTCTAAACTGAGGGTATATAATTTAACCTTCAAGGGTAGCAGTTCAACCCCGCTATCTGCCTTTAAAAACCATAACCATTAAAGCTTCGGAAAATGATACTCCATTTTTTAAAAATATACGCGATCATTAAGAGGACAATAATTAATATTAAATGAGAGAGAATTACGGTGAGGCCCTTTGAAAAAGCGGTTAATTATAAGTTGATAGATTCTCATAATATATATAATAGGTAACAAATAGTTAAGTGTCGTGGGGTTTTGTGATGACTCCACGGGGGAGCAGAGGCTCGTGGGTTGTGAGACCACGTATTGTGTCGCACTATACCTGCTTCGATTTATATTTTAATGTGTTTTCCCCAAAACAAATGGCTTCCATTGTCGGCCTTTTGTGACTTACAAACGCCGAACTCGTATTTATTGTGTGTTTTGAATGTAAAACGTCCGAGTGGATTTATACCGAGTTAACACTCTATTATTTATCGACTCGAGAAAATTTGTTTAAGAACATAAGCGTTTTGATTTACTGTGCGGATTTTTTTGCTTTCGCTCGCTTGGTGTCTTATTGCAAACCAGGGTATATATTATGGGACTTGTTTGTTTTATTCCGTATATACCAATTTGGCCGGAGCATAAATAATGGTAACGACTTAATATGATTGAGATTTCATTTCGCTACACGCCAAATGAATTTATCTTCGATTATCCCAGGATCTCTTAAATCTACCACTGGAAACTAGATATTCTCCAATTGTCAGTTTCCTTACGAATTCGTCGATCCCTTGGTCTGTGCAATATTGCTCAGTCCCAGAGACAAAGCCTAAAAACAGTACGAAAATTCCCAATGATGGCCGTTTCGTTTTGCAGCGAAGGAATTTAGAAAGAACGTCCGTTCCCAATTCGCGTTAGTTACACATGATCGATAACTCAATATGAACCAATTAACTCTATTTACTTTGATGGTATTTTTTTAATGAAATTCGTCAACAATTTCCAATGCGCTAACTCTGGTTTGGACATTCCTAGCGACGTGGTCTGTGATCACCGACCGTGAACTAATCGGCTACACGAATGATTAAATTTCAGCATAATTGTAACATGCAACAGCCAAGGGAGAAGGGCAATTATCAAAGTAAATGTAGATCTTTGATATCCAACTTCCGGAGCTGTTTTGCTTTGTATGTAACTCTTGTTAGAGCTTTAGCTAGGCTTGGAATCTTTGTCTTCACGTCATATTAAAAACATAAAACACTTCAGACCATATAGAAATTAAAGGAAAATAATATCTCATTCTTTAGGAAGTCACTTGTCTGAATGTATTTCGTAATATTTGAGAAAACGGCACACAACGAACAGTAAATCATGCGTATAATATGGAAAGAAACTACCGCAACCTTTGGGCAAAGGGAACATAAAGAAGGTTCTTGCGAATTTAAGTTCAAAAGCAGCCGCGACGGATACATCGTATACTACAATGCAACTTTGTGTATTAATATATGGATATTCCATGGTTCACTTCACATGTTACTCAAGGATATAAATATTGTTCTTTGTGCGCCCCGAGGATCTCGCAGATGAATTGTTACCTCAAAAATGTATTGTTTAACAAATTTATATTCCAAAAGCTACACCCACTCCACATAATATAATCTCATTTGGCAGCATTTTCGAATTATTTCTGGTTTTAACATAAAATTTTGTTCTTTGCCCTTTCAAGAATTTTTCATAATTTTTTTAAAGCAAAAGTTGCTGCTCCTCGTTTATCGCTTAAGTGACAAACGACTATCCCTTTAGTTGCATTTGATTTAATGCTTTCGATATTTGTTCCCAAAATAAAATAATAACGAATGGTTATTCACAAAGCGCATGCAGCCATGGGCGTCTGTTTCTTCTCGTACCGCTTGCGCAGTGCCGAGGAACTGCACGTGTGAAAGCGTCGCTGGCAATTTTTCGCTAATAAAGTGCAACGAAAGAGGTGTTCATTGCTCGGTTGCAATTAATACATATTAAAAAAAGACTTTTCAATATATTCTTCGTTATTGTTCACGAATTACTTTCGTTGGCGCAGTTGTCGACGCATAAAAGCAAAACCAGATCATGCAGAATAAACGGACGTCAGGTTAAAACCCAAAGAAGTATTTTATGTATTCTTTGTATGTGTGTTAAGGATGTGCGCATGTATGTAATAGGTATTTTGGAAGAATGCATTAGACTCTAAAGCAATCCATCTTTATTTATTATTCTAGTAAATAAAAATGATGTGAAACCGCATATTATCTAGGTTTAAAAGGCAGTCAGGAAGCTTAATGAACATTCCTTGCGCACAATGAAGGGTGATGAGCCAATTTTAATCACACTTTTTGTTCGTTTCACTCGTCTTCTTTTTCAGGAACGTCCATAAAAGTCGTTAATTATGATAAATATGCAGGAGCGCTTTTTCCTAAGAGAGTCGTAGGTAGCAGAGTGAACGGATGCGGGCTTTGTTATTCAGAGAGGGTTAAAATTGTATTAGTATTTAACCCTTGCCTTCAGCTTACGCTCCTGATATAGCGTTTTGTTACCCCTTGGGAGAGACAGTTCTAGCTTAACCGTGATGCTACCTTGTCCTTTGCCCTCCTGCCTTGCAGAAACAGACCTTAGGCCATGCTGCTATTGAAGGGCGTTCTATGTTAATTGGCCTTTCTTTTTGACCCTTTTCCAATCTATGATCCGAGAACGCCTGCGGTCGGCGATTTGAAATTCTCCTGGGAGTCCCCCTCTTCCGTCGACCGTTCGGCCTCGGCGTCCTTTACATATTTATGTATTCCCTTAAATCAAATCAAACACCGCTCTGTTTGATATTCATTTACCGATGTGGGTTGCTTTTTATGCTTCGGCTCTCTTAATTATCAAAATATTTCGGCAGACGAGAATTTCAATCAAGACTACCCGGAATCGATGTTCTCAGATTTAAGATAGAAATTGGAAAAAAATCGAGCTTATAGCGATTCAGAACAATTCATCGGCAAAGCTACAGCGACATTGTTTAGACTCATAAAACTTGTGCAAGATAAACACCGGAGGCTCATAATCCGGGAGACAGGCCAATATTCAGGGAAATGCTCTTAACAATTTAATTATGCCCATATTTAGAAGCATAAAATCGATCACTTTTATAAACAAACACTAATGTCAATTTGCCAAACTTGAGGGACCCTGAAAGCGTAATAATTCCTTCCCTAAATGTAGAGGCTGGATACCATTATACGACCTCTATAAGCCTTAAGCAAACTTCTCTAAGTCGACTAACTGTCTCGTAATGGGATAATAATGCTTGGTTACACATTGATTGTCGTAATATTCTATTAAAGTTAAGAAGCGAATTCCGGGTAGGGTTCTTCGATCATATGTGAGTTTAATTAAAATCTTGCCTTTGCGGAACTGAATTGTGAAGCTTCCAAATAGTGCCGTTATCTCTGACCGAAGTGACAATCTTCTGCTGCCTCACTTAATCATCTACAGACCTTGCATTATTCGGTCATCACAACCATCACATAAAGAAATCACTGTTAGTGTTTTTTTCACTCTACGCAACATACGACAAGCATCGAGATTGCAGGAAGATGACTTTTAGGAATTAATATCTTGTATCTGTGGTACCGCATTATGTGTAGAGCCGTTATGTCTTTGGTACTGATTGTCAACACAGTTTTTGTTGCATATGCACTTGCGTATTGTTTAATGTTGCTAGATTAGTGTTCTCAAGCGGTAGCCATCAAAATGCGGCCTGAGATATCAGTGGTTGAATTAAAAACAATGGGAAAGTTGGAATATTATCTGATATTATCCGGATTTACAGATTAATTCCGCAATTATGGACTCCTTGAACGTATAACTAAATGGGAAATTACATAAGCTGTAATAATGCGGTGGTGCGCAGTAATGGGCAACCATTCATCAGTGATTTTACTAGTGGAAATGAGTAGGTAACAAACCATGACAAACTATAGATGCCGCCTTTAATTATACAGTAAATACAATATAGAAATCTCGCTGTTCTCTTTCTCAAAGGGGGGCCACCTCTTTTATTACCATTATAGTTAGAAATAAAAAATATTCCAATTAAGAAGGTTGCCGCCGATGCTATATATCAATCTATAAGGACTCAGCATGGGACAGAGTTTCGAAAAAATCATTAATATCCAACGAGGAAAAATAAATGATGCAAATTTTATTTTATACTTCAATTTTCATGCGATCATTCATATTTACCTACAAATAGCTGGACTACTCAACTAGAAATCAAATCATCCGCGTTGGTGACTTGAAAGCACTCGCTTTATATGAAGTTTTCATTTAAAATAGCAACCCTCCTGTGGAAAAGCATTTCTGAAAACAAGTATTCAATTTCTCGTAACAAAAACTGCAATTAAGCGTTTTCAAGTTCGACACAAGCTAACTAACTGGCTTCCAGCCAAGCCGATTACTGTTGTTTAAAGGGGCAGTTAGTCACACAACTTTGAAGAATTTGGAAATGGAACCATGTTATTTGCGAATTTACATTACTTCGCTGTTTCGCAACGAGCGCTGCAATTTAATACCTGCAAAAGTGCCCAAGTAATTATTTATTCTGAATTTTTATCTATAAATGAAACTCAAAAAGTGTTGCGGTCCAAAATCATCGACGACGAACGCGCAAAAGAAAAAGAGTTGTCGAAGACCTGAACAAGTGTATTGTACCAAACCACCAAAGACTTTACTGACTAAGAGTATGACTATTGCGCATGAGCCGCAGGCGAGTGCAATTAGGCATGAGAAGAGTTGTGGATTGCGCGCGCCCCTCGTAGGAAGTGAAGGAATGCGGAAATGGGGAATCCTGCGACATCATTGTTAAGTGGGTAACAATACAATATCCTGACAATCCTAGAAAAAACTACTATTAATGTAAACAGCAGCAGGGGACATTTGAGCTTGGGCAAACTACAATATGTTCTTCCGTACTTGATGACAAACCTGGGATTTCTAGTCCTAACCGACTGATCTGCATCACATACCAATCGTTGCTGATTCATCGCCATATAATATAGTAACTTATCTGAATCAGATTAATCTGTCATAGAAAGCCATTTTTTAAATCAAATACTTCTTCACCTGAATGAAGTAATGCATTTCGGTCATGTAATTTTTCCTCAGTTTTCTGTATTCGTATTCATTATAACCGAGTGATCTTCGATAAATTCAGATTTGTTGTGCAACGAAGTTGAGAACAAGTTGGAGATTTCGAATTAGAAATAGATGTTTTCCCAATTTAGCGAATCTACTGCAGCGTCTATGGTTGAAGGGAGAAAAAGTGTGCTGTTTTAAAGGTATGTACGCAGTTCGCTGATGAAATGGAGACATCAGCGAAATCATCGAAAATTCCAAGTTTTGGATTTTGCATCTCCTTAAATCAATCAAGTTTCCTTTATTCACACCTAAAGGGAAATACCGGTCGATGTTCTATAACAAACTTTAAATAAAGCTGGAACAACATCCAATAGAAAATATTTTAGTAAGCTATTTAATAAACTTTACGAAATAATTGGCATCGCAAAATGCATAATTAAATATTTCCTAAATCTCATCTTGGGAAACATTATCGATCTGAGTCTGAACGTTGCCGCTGACAACTCTTTCATGTAAAGTTGGTGTATCCCAGGGGATACGGCTTCATTCAAAAAAAGTTTTCAATATTATCCTGTGTTTTGCTTTAATGCTTTGTATTTAAATTTCTTTAACCTGTATTTTAACCAAGTAAATTGTTATCTTGCTCAGAAAGCCGAGACTGAAGCGAACATCAAGGGATGGTCGCTTTTCATTCTACGAGTTTAGAAACAAAAAGAAGTGACGGGGAAATGATGATGAAGTTGATTTTTTTTTAAATATAAGTGATTTACAGTCAAATATTCATAATAGATAGAGCCTGATTGATGAGACAGTGCTTTTATCTTAAAATAACCAAAATGTCACTCTGGCGAGATTAAAAACTGATAAATTCTTTGAATCTGCAAAAATTGACGCTCGACTGCCAAAATAAATATTAGTGTTGGGTCTATAAATAGGTGGAATTGTCGTCTGTGAGGACCTCACAGTTATTGGAACGCGTGTTATAACGCCTGTCGCGATTTGTTTATAAAAAACGACATGTGCGCCCCGACGCTGTAAACAATCTGATGCCAAAACGGTCACAAACGGAAAGACGCCGTTGCCAAGTTTAAGAGGAAAGAGATATTTTAACATATTCAACTAAGTTCCAGTTTTTACATCAGCAAATATCTTCGTTTACAAACTACGTGAGCTACATCCTCAGATGAGACATCGCACCTCAGAATTTGCAATAAGAACTGTCTGATTTACTTTGAAGAATTCCCACAGAGGAGTGATACCCTTTAGAAGAAATCTGTTCAGCACTTCTAACCGCTCTTTTCCATCCCAAGTTTTATAGGGTCAGTCTTAAAGGACTGGTCGGACCTGTGATACTTTGCAGGCCGATCCTCAGACAGTACAGGAAAAATAATAGAAAAATATTGTTTTAAAAATCGACTCAGATATTAAGGTGTAAAAGTGAAGAGTTAACTTCCTCATTTTCCAATTTTGTTAATATTATTGATCGTTTCAACGCAGAAATCTATACTTCTGAATATGAAAGAGAGGAAGCAATTGGAAATCTTCATCACCACCAGCTTGAAGTTTCGAATTTGTAATACAAGATTTTTGTTTTAAACGTTCTTCAATTGCACCTGGCAACGATATTTTTACAATTAAACAATAATTCACAAGTAAATTTCAAATATTTTGAACGTGCGCGTCTGTGTGTTCAACTGACCCGAAACCATTTTGAAAATGTCCTACAAATTTCAATAAATTTTACCAAATCTGCCATTTTCATCAATAATTTCATCAATGTTTAAAACAGAATTTTTCCGTTATTTTTCCATACTCTCTGAGGATCACCATGCAAAGTTGTGCAAAACTGATCCGCCCTTTAAGACCCTGCACCGAATGCTTCCACGTGAGTTGCACATGCTTTCGTCGATCTTTAACTCCAGATTCTCGGGGGTTTTGAATGTCACACGTCATTTAATGATCGAGATTCGTGAATTTCACATGAATGAAAATATTGTTTCGACTTACAATCTAAGTGCGAAAACATTTTTCCTTTTCTTTGTAAGGTTTGGCTGCACAAGCAACTGCACATGCGCAATAAATGTGTCTAGTTCTCTGAATATACAAACGCATACCTAATAGAGAAACAGTAGGGCTTCCGAGATACGCCTATCTTGCGAACACTTGCAGTTGCCTTCTGTGCTACTCAAATAATCGAACCTATTCAATATATAAAACCAATGCAACGGAACATAAACAAGTTTTTAGATGTTCTCGCTTGATGTTCCATTTATTATAATTGATAATTGCGAGCAACATTTCGCAAATCGATCGATTAATTAGTCAAATTGCATTAAATAGATAAATAGCTCAATGATCAAATCCAGGAATGCAGGTGGCCCGCATGCATTGTCGTGAAACCGACTGTAATAAGAAGGCTCATTGCTTTCTTAGTAATGTATTCAGGTCAGACATTAAAAATTTGAATTTACATTACACTTCTTGCTAATGGATTTTTAATTGCCTCGGACAAATTATTCGCTATCGCCAGGGGTGGATCTGACCGCCAGTTTTTTCGTCTTATTGCTCCACGATGAAATATGCAGTCCTCGGTGTTCTTTAAAGCCCGCGAATGTGACGGTACGCCCAACTTTGACCTTCTCAATGGTCTAGCATTCCGCCTTGTGGAGCATGAAACCATGAAACTACGAGGAGCGCAAAATGGCACGTACGGCCCTGCACATAAAATCTAGCCAAATTTGGGCTAAAAAAATCGGGCCGTAATCGAGACCGCCAAGCCGTGTCAATTTTAATAACACAAATATTTACAATTTTAATAATCTCGGTCGTGATGGGTCCGTTCTTCGTGTCGTTTAGACCACTGGTTATGTATTTAAGAAGGGTGGCAACGTTGTAATTATAAATAAATTAGGCGGTGCTTTAGAAGGCACACTTACAACTTCGTGCATATTTTCCCGCATCATTATACCCTCCGGTTTTAGTTTTTGTCCGGCCAAAAATCGTTTTTGCGATAATTATCATCTCGGAGCAAGTGGTTTGGCATGTCAAAGTTCAAAAGGGAATTATATTAAACGAGGATATGCAAATCTACATATGATGAGACTGAGTTTAATTCGCGATGAGAGAGAATTCGCGGCGAACGTTCGATGCAGGGAGGGGAACTGGCCTGATCTGAATCAACTGAAAAAGGCCTGATCTTAGGCACCGGTCCTGGGATCCGTCCGAGGACAGGCTGCGATCAGTACTCTCCGGGGAAAATGCTCCACGTAATTACCACTAAGAAAAGCCGCTATATCTATTACGAAAAATGATATTTAGGCAATGGTTGCCAATGAGGAAACGACGAATTTCACTCATATTCAAAAATTTGGGCAACCACGTGAGTTTTTCTTAAAGACGATTTCCTTCAGGTTGATTATGGCTACATAAGCAATAGCCGAAAATGGCATACACAGGAGGGTACCATACCCTAAATAATGCACAACCCTCGACTGCTTCACTCAGGTCCTGATTCCCCTGCGACTGCTATCTGTATCCCTAAGATTACAGTTGCTACATTCCCATTTATCAGGGCTTATATCATTTTCTTGATTGTGTGTCATTTCCTCTTAACGTATATAAATGATGGCGGTTTGTTGAGATTTATCAGTATTTTTTAAAGGAATGGTCTTGAGGAAACGATGACCGGAACTTGTGATCGCGATTGACACCAATGTTTGTTATGGTTAAGACGTAAACATTTTTCAAAAGTCAGTTTTTCTATTGCTTTGCGGGCAGGAGCACTATAAAGTAGACATTAGGAGGTTTGGTTCAATCGTAACCCGATCGATTTGTTTACCGAAAACCATTTAATTGTCAACTTATAGGTGCAAGTGGAGAACAGTTATTTCGCCACAATTCTCGAGGAAAATCGTAAAGCCTAAAATCGAGCTAGACAAATAAACAGTCGATCGGCAGTAAACATTTTTATTTTAGTATATTTTTCCGGCGCCTCCGTCCTATTAAATTTCTTTAAACGTAAAGTAGTGTAAATAATCTTAAAAAGCAATTTACCCATTTTGTCAACGGTTCCAGTTTTAAACTGAGCCCGAGAACTTGTAAACACCACATCGAAGGTGGACGGTGACAACGACTCATCCTCATAAAAACGTTCCGTGCGATTTATGTACGTTGTTGCCAACAGCCTCCAGTAGTACTGACCAGAACCGCCTTTTCACATATTTTAAACCATTTTCACGACTTTCTTGATGCTCAAAAGCCGATCTACTGTGCAAAATAATATCAAAATCTACACCATCGCGATCTTAGACTTGGCCCTTCTTTCACGCAAAGACTGCCAAATTTTAAGCCGACTTGCGAGGAATATTCAAGGATTTCTGGATTGCCAATCTTAAGCCGAAGCTGAAGAACCTTCTACGAAGGTATTAGTTGCTGGGAAGACATCGTTTTTCAAACGTTCTTCGCGATTTCACCTTTAGTGCCAGCACTAACCTAACAAAACATCTAAAATATTCGTTTAATTACCCGAACATTCTGGAGAGGGCGCTCAAAATCGAAGCATCGGTTTTAAACCGCACGTCACCAGTTTTCAAATTTTCAGGTCGGTACTGCAGACATCCAACTTTTTTATTGTCACATGGTGGTCTGAATCACAGCAGTGGTGAGTAACTGGTTACAATTCTTCAATCTCCAATTCGAAGATTCGAGGTCTTGGAATTATAATATAACGATTAATTAAGAACAAGTTCTCATGTGGTGGAACTGTTCCATGTCAATCACGGCGGTTCGATAACTGATTGATATTCGCAGTGCAACGTTCGGTCAGGATTAGTCTGAGAAACATGACTTGAAACTGTCGTTTAGTATACTAAATTTTTGCAGCCGTCCACGTAAATAATACTATCGGCTGCTTCTGAAGGCGTTCTTGATATGTTTCAATCAAGAGCCGGTTTAAGTGATGTCATCAAAGATAGCGAAAAAAAGCATGAGGTTTGAGGCTAAAAAGCATTAATACCTGAAAGGAAACATTGAATCACGCATGAGAATTACGATTACCGATTGAAGAACGTGTAGTGAAGGTTTGTTTACAGTGTTAAAAATTCTTTGACTCGCCAGCTCGAAGGCACCAGTGTTACATAAGCTGCGGCGGAATTAATAAGTGTCTATATGGGAGTCGGAGAGGGGCTGGGCCTCAGATAGTTAAACTACACAATACAAAACCACATGGCAAAATATTCAATACATAGATACATCCTATTGCATGAAAAAATCCAAATGGGTTTCTAAGAATTTTGTATTTTTAAGGCCAATATTATAAGACGCCCGATTCATGTTTTGCGGTTGACAATAAAAGTGTTGTGTCATGGGGACAGCTTGACAGTATCAACCTAATCACGGCAACAATTCACTTGTTATTCTCTTCTCGCTTTAAAGTAATATTAAATTGGTCCCCAAAGATTTTCTGACAGTCATTTGCCTCAATAGCACAAGACCTGCTATTCTTTCCCCGGCCTATAGAAAAAATCAACAAGTGGATGTCAACTCGACGTCACCGCGACAAAGTGGCCAGATAAAAAACACCCTTGTCGCTTGTAAAAGACTTACTCTCCCCTAAAAAAACTCCCTGAGCTTTAAGTGAAATACGAAAAGGAGAGAGAACAAAAACAGCCGGGAACAATGTCATATAATTGAACGATAAAAAGATATAACCTCCTGTTAACTTGGTTTAAGTCAATTGGTTCAAAGGGGGAAATTAAGTAGATTGTCGTTCGACTCCTGCCCGATGCGCAGGAGCGCTTATTGAGACACGTCCAATCACCCGAAATGTGCACCTTTGGTGTTAAAACACTAATGACTTTCAGGAATGACTTTTAGCCACCAAAACAAATTGCCTTTACAAAGCGTTGACAAGAATATAAGTGTTTTGTGCTGATAGGATCTTTAACATGGGTATATTAGTTCTTTTGTCGGTCCTGAGCCTTATCTCTTCGAATAATCTACTTTTAGTAGCGACCAGCATTCCCTTAATCGTCAGCTAGGTGTTTGGACTGCCCTTTCTACGGCCTGATAATTTGTTTCTTGACTCGTAAAATTTTCCAGTCATGAACCTCCTGGTCCTTCCTAAGCAGATATGACAATATGATCTAATTATAATTTCAGGCTTGCGGTTAAAAACGAAACTAAATAAAATTGTTCTGCCTCGGCTAATTAAATAAACACGGAAAGTTTACAGCAGAAGTCTGGTTTGACACGAGCGTTTTGTATATCGTAAAAGGTGGGACACACGTTCGGTACAAGCTTGACATTTTCCATGTCTTTTTATGCTTCTCTAACCTTACGACAGCTGGACGTGATTATGTTGATTCTTATCGGATATTTAAAATGTTCTTCCTCGATATTAATCTCTTTACGATCGAAAAAATGCTCGATTTAAAATAAAAATATTGTTATTTACAATAGGAGTCCGCTACGGGCGGTCCTCATACATTTTCTTCTAGTCACAATGTTTTATGTCATCCTCGGCTATAAATTTAAACACATCTACCATTGTCAAACAATTTTATATAAACAATAGATGTATTTAAAATTACTAAGGTAAGATATATTATTAGGTTATTACTGACGTCGACGAGAGACGGAGACGTGACATACATACATCTGCTCCAAGGATGTGCGGGTTCTTAATGAAACTATGAATAAATGACTATAGAACCTGCAGAATGACTCACTACTATAAGTTAATTTACTGTACTATAACTTATTATGCATATTTAACTGCAGATTGAATAATTATTGCATCTAATCGTTCCAGCATCTGAGCTTACAGGTGATTTAACAAAAGGTAAGATACAGGGTGAATCACATAAACTTGGAGATATTCCAGGGGGCGATATTGCTCGGAGAAATAATAGAAAAGTGCTAATAGACCCGTCGTCAAAAACCGATCATTTTCGATATACAGGGTGGCAAAGTGTCACACTTTTCCTCAAATTTTGCGTTTTCCTCACATATGAGTAAAATTTTTCAATTTTCGTCCCCCTATTTTCCGTAAAACCCTCTGCAACAAAATGTTAAAGTCGACGGTTAGTATAATTTCATTATGTCGCACATCGCTCCCAAAAATATCTCCTCGGCGATATGTTACACCCTGTATATTCCTAAGATCGCTTCAGGACTAGATGAAAACAGAGTTAGTTCACAACACAGTTAGAGCACAGGTAACTGTTCTTTGCACTTATAATTGCACCTAATTGTACGGAACTGCTAGAAAGACTCTTAGAAAGCTGCGAGTGGTTGCGTGCTCTTAGAGGGACTTCGTCGCGAGAAGAGGCAATACCTGTTCCTTTCTAAAATAACAGTTTGATGGGTAAATGTGTTACGAAAAAAATGTTCTCTGCGAGACAGTCGAGTGATATAGAGGAAAAAACTCTAAATCAATTTCTATAATATGTGTTTCCCAAATGAAGCGCCTCCAAACAAATTTTCATAATATTCATTAAGCTCGAATTGATCCATAAACTATCTGTATGTCAACAATTAACAATTATCATGAAATTCCAGTTTCTTTATTGGTGTATTTGTTGCTTTCACGTTATCGAATTGGTTCTCTAGGGTCGCTAACGCTCGATCTATGCACTAACAACATTGGGGTTATCATGTTTCAATGATGATTCTGTGTGGGGGCATTACCTTGCTCCATTCAAGGCTTGGAGAAGCATTTCAACTAGAACGCAGGTACTAAATAATAAATACCACATGTCTACTTTGCAATTACCCAAATCCTAAATACAATTCACGATGCACGAGGCAATGGAAATAATGATCTTCTAAGAAATAAATCTAAAAGGACGAACTGAACCAGTAAATAAATCATTCGTCATTTTGTCCGGTAATAGAAATCTCTACAAACTGGTCAACTGTAATTAGTGTGTATTAAATAGCCGCAAGCCAAGCAGTTGGAGAGAGATGAAAAAAAATAATAGTTGATTGCATCACTTGTCTTTCTATAATAATTAACATTATTATTAGAGTTGCGTAAGACCTATGAATGTATGTGGGGAATCTTTAATCATAATTATTGTCTGTTTGTCCCTACGCCGGTTCTTTTACACGGTGCGACAATTAGAGGGTTAATTAGGTTCCATACACTGTGAGACAACGACGCTCAACTAAATGAAACGATTTTTTTGTTGGAACACAAATTCGTGCTCCCAAAACCAATAGATTTTAAAATATTTCCACAACGTAAGACAATATTTTAACTAGAATACAATAATTAATACCCATCATACTTTCAACGGATTTCTCTATTCCTATTAAAATTAATAAATGGTCTAACGTAACAAATTAATTACAGCGGTTTTATATAATAATTGCAAAATATTCTTTATCAGTGCACATCGCCTATGTTCACTTTTTTCAAATCGTGATTCCATGCGTTGTGTCGTGTAACTTAAATCAAGTATTTCACTCATTTCTTAATGAACGAAAGAATCTATTAAAACATCCACTATGATCGATGACGGTCGTGGTGTTTTCGACCAATTTGTCATTAGCATACCAAAACTAGCCGGAGAGCTAGTTAAAGTTCGGTGGTTGGCACATCATGCTCAAAAGCTTAAAAACCTTGTGAGTTTTTTTTTTTCAACCACGATGGTCGAGAAAAACGCTTAAAAGTGCAAATAAATGTCACCCAACGCAAGTCACTTTGCGCAGTTCGCTGCGCCAGCGCGTGGAGACCGACGCAGGTTCGAATTACTACCTAAGGAACTGTTCAACTGAAAACGAACATGTGGAATCGATAAGAAGGACTTTGATCCTCGTCAGTCACCCCAAGCAACCTCCAGATAGCCTTCGGAGTTATGTTGACAAGCTTCTCAAATAACCGAATTTTCACGAGGCGAGTGTTAAAAATTAATTAAGCATGTGTATGGACACATATCTGATGTTGTATAGGAAACGCGGAACAAAGATCCTCTGTATGAAAAGAAAAGAGAAAAGCGCACCACCGCTCTCCCATTTCGCTGTTTTAACGCTTTGCTCGGTGTTTATAGACAAGAATTGTTTTGAAGCATAGTGCACAATGCGCATTGTTTTAGCTAAAACGCCGCGCTTGTAACCCTTCTAAGTCTGCTGGGGGTAGTTTTATTGTTTTAAGTGTTCTTTTTCAGCCCCAACAATAACAGCTCCGGTTTAAGTATATAAAATTTAAAATGCAGGTCGTCGGTTGACCCAAATATATACTTTCGGGGACACTTTTCTTTGAAAAATTCATTAGAATGGGGTGCGCCTCCATAAACACGAGGATCGCCGAAAATCCATTACTAGCGAATTTAAAGTTATTTCCTTCAGTATGTCCATCTTCTTGCTAATAAATCACTGAAAATTGTGTTGTGTGTATAGTAATTTGCCCTGGCGAAATATGATCAAATGCTGGTAGGCAATCGGAATTTCTTTGTCCATATAATTTTAAGTGCTAAATAGGTTCGTATATGATTGCTGGCCGATGTATCATTACCTCGCGTTCTTCCCCTCGACAGTGCACGACACGATCGTTTCTGCCAGTGGCGCCCATTTGGGGCATTTTTAACATTGTTCCCAAATCGCTCTAAATTTTGAGAGAAATACTACTCTTGAAAAATCACCGCCAAGAAATAACGGGTAAACTTTAGCGTTGATAGCATTATGATGTTTCTAGAAGTACTGCCGTGGAAGGTAACACTATGGAAACTGCGACACTGGTTTTAGAGCAACATGACACACAAGTCGAGTGCGACAACACTACCTCGCAATGCTCTATTACCTTAGGCTGTTATTACATCTCGAAATCCATTTATGAACAACCTTGTTCGGCATTATTAGTTGACGTTGATTTCAGTGTATACTTCGTTAGACAATTGCGCACTAAATTAGCGCAATTCTTTGTTTTGCTTTAAATGAAGGTTAATGGGAAATTAATTTCTTCAGCGAGGGAACGAGGTCCTATTTGGGGATTCGCGTGTGTTACTGGGTAACGACAAATTTGATATTGTTCAGGACCGAGGTAATTGTACTCGTTCTATGGACAGAACATGTTGTTAACAGTAAGATGTTTACACGAACTCAACTGTGTTGGCAAAGCCGACTGACCACACAGGCGCGCATAGAGCGAGGAAGGACTAGACACCCAACGGGAGCGTGCGTGTCATCGCGCGCCGCAGAAGATACGCGTCGGTACATAAAACCAGTTTTATTTATCCTCTTTCGCACATTCGGATGCGCATCAATGATAACACGATTCTTGTCCTCTACGTTTCTAACGATTTCGTTATAAGAGTTATCGTTACTTAGCTAAGCGCAAGAATCTTTGAAATATAAAATGAGCCATGCTTTGATTGGCGAACACTCGTCAATCAAATTTAAAAGTTTACCGCAAAGATAGAATGTATTTATCAGCCATTTCTTGCGATAAATCAACATAAATTTAAGATTAATGGGTTGAAAAGTTGTTGACACAATATTGGCTTTCTCTGTCACTTTTACGGGAAATGAGTACAATTAAGTTTAAATTTGCACGTAATTTGAACCGTAAAGAACGGAAAGAACTTCTTAGCGAGCTTTCTAATTATGGCATCAATTTTAATTGGCAAATTTTGAGGAACGGCCGGAGAAGAACCCTCGCATTATTATAGATTTACCCTTGCGACGATGTAATTAGACCTAAGGATTAAGTAATAGATGGTCTCTGAATTATTCAATTTAATTCGTATGCCTTTTAGGAAGCGCGGTTATGTCACAATTTTCTCGAGTTAAATTCTCGGCAAGTGAACGGTTTTGTGACAAAATCCGTGATTGTACACAACGTAATTCCAACGATTATTCAACCATCGGGCAAAGCTCTGCGAGGTTCGTGATTATCCAACTGAAGCATAAAACATTTTGACTTACTAATTATTAGAAATCATCACCATGAGCGTAAATATTTAGAACACCAAGTGATACGTGTGGCGGAAGGATATTTTTCTTATATGAGCAATATAAATACATCAAACTGAACGTTCCCAAGAAACGCAAAGTCGTGACTAGTTATAAAATGTTAGATACACATTTTAGATTTTTAATATTACACGAATCACACAACCCAGGAAAATTTTACACTCACATATGGCGATGTTTCAACATTTAAATCTCCGTAAACTTCCATTGGCCGTAAAAGAAAAAAAGGAAGAACTGTATAAAAATACTCTAAGTTATATGAATTTCAGGTAATTTATTTTTAATCAAATCCCTCGTATTGGAAAAGGAGTTGACTGCGTATCTAGCATTCGGTGGTCCATAGGGACGTAAAGTACCTCTTCCTGATTTATTTCTCGTCCGCTCCACTTTCTTATTGGCTTATCCGTTTCCGATACCGATCTTTGATATTTAGCGAGATATACTGGAGCCTCCGAGTATAAATTACTTGGAAACTTATAGGAAGAGGGAGAGAAGATTTGGTGTTACAAATTGAAAATCAAATTGTGCTTTTAAGAATTGATAGGTCAAGGTTGGCAAGGGAGTTGCACGATTAAGCGATACATCGAGTTTACATGTAGTGTTATGCTCGCACGGGAACACCCATAAAATGTAAATTTTTGATTGGATTCGGCAGAGTAAAGAAATTGAATAATTTCTGAGGTAATCATACCTAATCTTAAACCAATCCGAAAATTGGGGAAGAATGATGAATACTCCCCGAGGAAATGACTGAGTGCGGTAGAAGTTACGAGGGCGACCGTGGAATAAACATCATCTTGAGGATTTTCGAAATTAATTTCACAGAACTTCGCAAAAAAATTAAACTTTAATGGTTTACTGTAATGTTAAACTTTAATGAACGATATTAACTATTTGGCATAATTCCAATTATCACACGCAGCTGATGAATTTACGTGGGAATTTTTCGTCAAATAAAACTCCTCTGTGCATCGAAGGTGCTTACGTGATTGTAGAATCAAGCCCTATAAGAAATTTACAAACAGCAAGAAAATATAAAGCCAACCGTCGTAAAGAAAAATGCAATTTAAGGGCAAGAAGCTTATTATGCGGCGAAGGGCCATAAAGGAAAGATCCATAAGTGTCCAAAATTCTATAGGAGAAAATGGCACGCAGTATATCATACATACGAAAGCACAAGAGGCTCCCCCGAGAGAAATTCTGCCGAGACGTCGCTTCGGCCATGCATAGACAATGGTCAGACGGACTCACATTTGACTATAGATGACCACTAAACCGTTTTTCGAAACTATTGAAAATTCATATATATTGCTCGCAGGCGTCAGCGCTGCCAAGAAAGGTCTTCTATTTTGCTTTGGCTATATTCTTTAGCCCCTATCAGTGCATAAATCATATCGTCTGCACCAACCGGCTTAATCCAATCTTGAGGAGGCTCCAATTTATTATCTCCCGTGAAAATGTCCACGTGAAAGTATTTAAAATCGCCTGGAAGACGCTAGCAGGGATAGCCAATCGTGGTTTTTACGAGGGACGGCCTTCAAGCAGGTATTGGTGCAGATTGTTGTGTTCGCATCGAGTACGTGTCGTCTATAATTCAACTATGACAGTTCATTATTGGATAAGTTGTATCGCTCCTACACATTTCCTAACCAACAAACAAGGAGATCCGTTTGGTAATGACATCGACAGATTGATTATTTACCGAATTATTATTAATGGAACCTCAGAAATCCTCAGATTCTGATGACCATTTTTTATTTACTCACATATTGATTTATTGGCATCTAACCGTATTATTTTTAATGCTGGGTTATTTGAAATTGTGAAAAGCACACTGACACGCCAGAGGCTTTCAGCTAACACTAAAATCCCTTGTTCATAAATCAAGCAATTTCACTAGTTTCGCAAAGTAAATACGAACAGGTAGGGGGCATGTAAACAACACTAATAAAATTCGAATGGCAGCAAATTGCAGACTAATAAAAATATCATGTTTTCACGTATCGTGACTAAAACTGCACATATCAAATCAAAGCGAGTTATCTGAAAACGTGATCTAAGGGACATTAAACGTATGGAAATAACGTAAAGTCGGCAGAGGCCGAATATTAACCACACTTAAACCTAAGTGAAGTTGAAGCAGTCGGAATTGCAAATTTTACCAAAATCGGCAGACACGAAATACGAGTGGAAATAAATAAAGGGGTAATTATACGGTGCCACCCTATAAACGATTGATGGTTATCGTGTCTTTGCATGAGTCTCATGTACCTGGGATCGACGTCAACCCGCATATAAATGCATTTTTGTATGCACCTTATTATGTAAATGACACTGACAATTATTCGCCTAGCGAAAAGCTATTTCCTTTGTTAATTTTTCAACGCGTATTTATGCTTGAGTAATGTACTTCAGGTATTTAACCACAGTTTTTCTAATTATCATCCCGTTCAGGCTCATAAGCCCAAGTAAGTGGCAATCGCTATTGCAAATTACATCAGAAGGGTTCTAGCCATGTAACCTCCTCCAGAACCTCACGATTCCCTACGTTTGCTGCAATGGACGATTTTGTCCTTTGATTCTGCGAAAAAGTCGACGATGAGCGAAAAAGGACAGGGGGACGTAAGATGATTTCCAACGGAGCCTGTGGAACTTTCTTTGCGGAGCGACGTCTGGAAGGGTGAGGCGCAGTTACAGCTGTTTGGAACTTTAAAATGTTCAATTTTATTTCATACACTGCTTAACTCCACCACGTCTCACTGAGTATCCTAAAAAAATATCGCGTTCTGTGCATGATACGCTAATCCTTTCTTCACTTTGCTCGGCACTAAAATCGGCATCCCACGAGCTAATCTCGCCGAGCCTCGCTCAGCGGATAATCACATTACCTTCCAGTACTTGCGGTACAAGGCTGTTTTTCTTAAATGTATAAATAAAACTCTAGTTTCTAGGAATATAAAGTTTACACTAAAGCCGGCATTCCACGATACCTGAATGAAGATTAGGAGCCTCGATCTGTGCATAAATAGGCTCGATTCGTATGCACGCGGAACTGATCCCACTACAACGTTTACTTTTTAACCGATTTACGTTTCGTGGGAGGCAGACTTTGGCAAGCGTAGCTTAGCCTAACTTTAAAAGTCCTGCCCGACGTATGAGATCAGTTAAATTTCGTCTGGTTAAACCCAAGTTAAGATAGTACGTTTGTGACGATCACGGAAAGCGAGATAAGCGGAGTCACTGCAGCCGTAACACATTTCGTGCAGGCATTTAACCTAAGGTCTAACTAGAATTCTAATATAGCGTGAATTGTAAAAATGTTCTGGTCACGCATGGTGAGGATGCGCATAAACGTGAAAGTCACACTCGCGGTACCAACGAGTTTTTCTAATTGAAAGTATCATAAAAAATTAATCAACAGTAAGGTCTCTTTATAACATAAACAAGGCGAGATGAGAAAATATTGTTAAACGGACGACGTGCCGGTTTCCAGTACATCAGAGATAACATTTGTTCAGGCTACATGCAGGTTTGCTCGTTTTTAAGGAGACTATAAAGCGAATAATCCTTCATTACGTATAATGTTTATACTGATAAATACCTTTTTGAGAAACTTTCAAAACATGTTTTATACGGGAAGCAGAGATTTTAAAATGATCCAACAAACAATGGTATTAAATTTTCAACCGGTTTTAAAGATGGATTACAAGCCCCCAAAAAGGCAGAATTAACAATCTGATAATTTGGTCGTCAATTCATCGACGGGGGTCGATGTTTTAGTCCCTTTTTAATTATTTGCGTATTGCGTGATAATGTAATCCCCCACATCAGTGATGAAATTCGTCAGTTTGGCACGCCACGATTGAAAATGGATTATTTTCATTATAAATGCCGCGATCTGGCTTGTCTGCTCGTCAATAATTAAAAATTGCCAAAAGCACGTTCGGTTGTAAACCAATTTTCAAGTTCAGATTTTTTGGTACTTTTAATGTCAGCAATTTGATTGGGACACTAGCGAGCACGGCATTTACCTACTTTCTTAAAAACTCGGAACGATCGGGGATATTGCTTATTTCATACGGTGTGGAAATAAAGATAAATTTAAACCAGTTTTAATGCCGCTTTTAATAGTGTTTGGGTGGCAATAAGCCTTAGAGTCAACTGTGAAAACACAAACAATTTATAAAAACTATGTGTCAATGAAAATAATCAAAAGTAAAAACATTTCTCACCTATCCAATTCGACGTGTAAACAGATATGTATGTGTCCTAAAATAGGTTTATTTGGAATTGACTAAGGAATGTCTTGAACTTATAAACACCGCATTCTTACTTTAGATCTCCTATTTTACGCTCATTGATATTTTCCGAAGGGGCAGAAAACATTTTCCGTAAGTTCACCCCCGACATCCGAATTAGTTATCCAGACTTTTTCACATATGACATATTGCTTTGACCGAGTCGGCTAATCCATAACTCTTGACACTAACCTTATAATGCCGGGGGAAGGAAACTGATGTCGCCTCTATAAGTGACGTCATTCGTCAAGATACGATCTTAATAACTTTCCCAGATTTCGGAAAATTTATTCCCTGGATATTAGATCGTATACGTTATATGATTAAGTACTCTAAGAAATTAAAACCGAAGACGACTGTGTTTAAGTGAGTCATAGCGATTTCGGTGTGTCTCTGAAGTCCCTCTTATTCCCGTTACGGAATTGACGTTAGTTCTTCTTATAACAACCATTAATACCGTCTCGACTAGTTGCAATTGTTGGTTCCGACCTCGCTCTAAATTTCTCAAGCATCCATTACGTCTCCCGCATCCAGAGCCTCTCTACACCCCGTCAAGGCGACAAATAAGCCCTGAATCCAATGTACACGCGTGCTCGAAATTTAGGGATGTTCTAGACTTTGCTAACAAATATTTTTTTACGTTCAATCGAGTCTTGCACTTATTCGTGATGGTTATTTTCATCTCAGTTTGTCAAATGCCGAATTAAGGAATCTGGATAAAAGCCCATTTAAAGGTGTGGAACAATAAATTGTAGTAGAAGGAATTATTGAAAATTCTTGAGAAACACGTGCAAATTTAAAGTTTAATAACGAACGGGTCCACCTCGCGTATTTATGATGGTCCTACACACACCCCGTTCCGCACTCGGGATCGGGTGATCAAAATCTTGATGATATATATCATTCCAGGTCTATCGGAGGGAATAATTGATTCCAGACTTGAAATGCATTCTTGTTTCGAAGAGCCGTTCTCTGAAGCATGTCCCAAGCACGCTCAATCGAGTCGAGTTTGGGAGATTGCGCCAGATCGGGCCAGTCTAAAACTGGAATATTTTGCTTTTCCAGGAAATTTCTTGCGACTCTGATAGTATGTCGTCCAGGCGTCCTTAAAATAATGAAAGCTAAAACGATTGAAATACAATCGGCACCTAACGACACAACTGCAGTGCAATAATTTTGATGTGCCCAACTTAATGTCGTTTTCCCCATATACTGCAAAAAAATTATGTACAGGAGTGTTTAAAAATACCCTCAATTTGTACGTTTACATTAACAAACGTTGCAGATATCATGATACGTTGCACACGTAACCGTAAAGCGGATAGAAAAAATTTTATTAAGAACAATTTTTAATATCCTAGATTTTGAGCATGTGTCCATTTAATCGGCATAAGTTCATATCCCTCTAAATTAAAAAAAAAGCAATTAGAGCCTAAAATGAGAACCGTTCATAATGTCGCATGCGTGTCCACCCTGCGGGTGATCCCGGAACGTAACAAACACCGTTAAAACTCTCTAGCTGACAATTTAATTAAATTAAAATATAATACAGGGAGATGCAGGAGAAACACTTATTAAATTACAACATGCAACTATACAGCTATTAAGGGCCTCAATTTCAGACCCTAAACATATTAATATTTGTTTTGCGCGCACACCCTCGTTCTTCAAATGTGTCACTGCCAACGTTTAGAAATTATGCTGTCCTAAAGGGGTTCATGAGGTGTATAGGGTGACACTAACGTTTTAACATGCTCGCTGATCGTTAAAGGGCTTGGATGATTGATATGCCCATTTTAGGTTGTGTGCTGAAGGCTCTGTAGGATATATGTAAAGTATAAACGCAGATTTATGCCCAGCCAAGAAAAATTTAAAAGGGAACTATAAAATCGAATATTCATCTCATACACTAAATGGAAAGATGGGCACAACGTGACTAGGTTACAGAATATCAAATTTATGCCCAGTGTCCGATAATGGGAATTATATAATATTTTTTTCTGATTGATCGGGGATATTTCAAGGGTTATGAAAGCCCCGTATTCCCAGGGGACTTCGCCCAGTTTTTGCGGTATCTGGGCTTTAAAAGGCGAAGCCCCAAAGTATTGCGACACATCTGGGTAATAGCTTCATACGTGAGAAAACAAAAGCCTAATTAACAACAAATTATTTCCCAACACTTTGCAATTTAAATCCAGTCACACCCTATAAGCTTGCTTTCCGACGTCTGGTACCATAAAAGGTAGTCCAAGTACAATCGAGATGGTCATATTTTTTCGGATTTAAATTATTATTAGACCATCTCAGACGCTGACATTTATAACGATATTTGCAATGGTACTGTGTGGGCAGCTATTAATAAATTGAGCAGAGTTAAAATGTTCCCTATAGGACATATATTGACTTACCGTGAGATATCCAACTATGGTTGCAGGTTTCGCAGTAGCGCATGCGAATCCTTCCAGGGATGAAGTTGTCACACTTGCAGTTGGGGGCTGTACATTTCACTGGCTGGAAAAAAACATAGCTCAGATCTAGTGGCAACAGAAGCCAAATTAACATCCTCGAAGAACGACGATGTAAGGAACAACTCTCGTACTCTTCCCGTCAGTAATCAGAATTTCCTGAGGTTCTCGCCACGCCAACGAGGGTTGATAATTTTCTTGAAATCTAAGCGTCCCCTCTAACATTAATATAATCAACCCCCAAGTTCCGAATTAAATCTTTTCATAGTTCTATGATTGGCTTGATTTTGGGCGCATGCACCCCATGCAATATGGCTGATAAAGAAACAGGTGAAAGTAAAAAGTTTAAATGATTTTTGACCAAAACTTGGACCAGCGCACACCCATGGCTGATTTGGAAAGGCTAAACAGTCGTTGAATCTACTTTTCCATAAAAAGACAAATTTTCTGATCAACGTCCCGTATAATTCCTTTGTTCCTTTTCTAGCCCTTTATTTTCCATAGGGGTCCTCGATCCATGCAGTTCTCTCTCCACAAAGCTCATGCGGTTATGTTGGGTATTTTTTCTTCATTAACTCTGCAGATACGTCTGGAGCACCTTGGAAAGTGCAGCGGCGCACGAAATTCAGCATAGTTATTATTAAAACTCTGGAACCTTAAATTCGTATCCCGAATTGACGTTGTTCTGTAAGAGCGACTTTATATCAAGCTAACATCAGTTAATTCAGGTGTTGTGAGATCAATCTGTGATGAGAGTAGCTAGAAGCTTCATGATGGCTGTTTCGTATTGCTCACCGATTGGGAAACGTGGACTTTTAAGTTAACGGGTCTATTTTTGGTAGCGTCGAAAAAATATGTGTGAGCTGATGGAATACTTCGAAGAGAAATGTCACGGTCTCGCAGATTGAAAGAAATTCCTAGAGACGATCTTTGTAATGATGATGATGATGATCGTCAAACGTTTCGCGAAGATGATAATTAGGTTAGAATTAGACGCTCTAAATGTGTTGTTATTATTCAAATTCCCCCACTCGCGGTGCAATAACAATATTTAATGAGGTGTACAGAGTAGCAGCTTCAATGGGTTCTGACACAGAGCAATACTTTAACGGTAATACTAACAATCGGACATAATTATAAGCGATATGTCTAGGCAATAATAAATGCCACATTTGGAATAGGAATTAACACATTATTCCACTACTACATTTCAGAAAATAGTTATAAATCAGACAATTAATTAGCAAAAGGTTTCAAGCATGAAAAGACAAGTTATTATGAAACAGGAACGTATGTGTGTGGAAAACCCGGCGCCTAATCTGCACCAGCAATAAAGCTAAAAAGATTTGAGGCAATCATTAAAGGATTTGTTATTACCCAAACATCTAAATATACCTCGTCAGTTGTAATGATATATAAACATTGTTATTTAAAATGAAATATCGTTCGTATGGGCATACGTTAACAAGCTTTCTGCTAAAGAATATCCTTTGTTCGGAACCGCACTTGAACAACAGGTAATAAATACTCGGGATGCAGTAAACAATATTTCAGAGACACCTAGAATGAAAACAGTGTCCTAAAGAATATTCGACACACACTGGTCAAGAGCAGAGCCGCACCATTCGCGCCCAACGCAATTCCCTAAGTCCCATGCCAGTTCTTCGATTAGACCAGAGCGAAGCTAAAATACGGCCCTGTCGGATATCTCAAGATTCGGTTATGAAAAGCCACTGACTGCATCTTTGATTTGCGATTACTAATGTTACGCCCCCTTTAAAAACTTGCCCACATCTTACAAGGGCAACGTTTAAAAGCAATCTTGGAGCAGGCCTGCTTCCTAATAAAGCTAATTGCTCGCCGTAGCCCCGATTTAATTATGTCTTTTCTGCGGTTTGATATTATGTAATTTCGCGTTTCGCGAAATGAAAATGCGTGTGGCTATACGGGCACGAAGCCGTGCCTAATACGAATAGAAGACATGCGCCTCGGGCTTAAAAGCGCGAATCCCGAACCATTTAATATGGGTTTACAGGATTAGATATGACAGTGTCCAATTTCTCGTGTGCTTATTTCACTTGCTCTCTGATTATCACTGCACATTCAGCCGATCTGATGGAATCGGAGGTCCAAGCGATAATTATGTAAAGGCCATGCAAATAGACAATGTTATGGACTGAAAATAATCTCGCGGTCATACGTGGAATACGAACTGTCATTATCGATCGGTGGCAAGATAAGCGATGACAGTTCAATACTGCATTAATCCATTAATTCCGATCAGACTAACGATGCGATGGGGTACACGCCATCAGTCCAAAATCGAATCCACATATAGGCGGGTTACACTCCTATTAGGAAATCTCAGCCCCACCTTTTTACCTACAATTTTCCTAAAGTGCTCGCCTTCTTATTGGAGCAGGAAGACTGATGATCGATTAGGTTTTGAGGTGAAGATCTCCTTTTGTTGATCCACTTATCGAGCTGACGATATCTCATTTTGCGCCGGAAAAAATTGTGTCTCAAAGACCCTCTGACGTGGGGGGAAATTGATATCTGGAGTTGCAACTGAACACTTTGTGTTCGTCGTTGGATTTGGGTTAAATATCGGCATGTATAAATCACTTCCAAGGTTACACCTAAGGTCCTCGCGGATGCAAAGTGCTTCGCGGGATCGAGTACAGTAATAATTTTATGGAAAATACCCGCATTGTTACCGCCGATGTATTTTTCGCACTGCAATGCACTGCCCTTTTAATATATTTAAAAAGGCTACTAAAAATATTTAAATCGTTATATCTAACTGATTTGCATCGGCTGATGCTACTTCCAACAAAAGTTTATCGACCAATCTTTACCCAACTCATGGAGCTATTACTGACTGACCTGGAGGCCGCCTGAGCTTACCTTACATTTTCAATCAACGAAGTTCATGATAAATTCTCTTGTCAACCTCCCTTCAATGCGCCCATACATTTTTCTACTTCTCAGCATTTTATCCTGCACATTTATTATCTCGCACTGGTAATTTTCCAGGTGTAAAAACCATTCCATTGTAATTTCAAAAAATAGGCAAACCCAGTTAATCCGTTACTCTAAGCCATAATACGTAAATCCTAATTTCCTCAAGAAAAAGTTATTAAAACTGAACTTAATAAAGGAACGGCTGCACTCTAATAGGTTCCAAAAAATTAATTCCATCCTTTTAGCGTCTAGAAAGAGTAAAAGGGTCCCCAAAGAGAGTTTCGCGTCAGCAAAATTGACGTCAACCTCAATGGGGCCTTGGGGAACACTAAAAAGCAACAATTTGAATATTTTTAACATGGATTTTAAGAAGCGTAAATTTTTGGCATACAGTTACCATCGGGGCGCAGGCGAGGGGAGCATGATTTATTGGCGATAACTAAAAGTAATAAGACGCTACCGTTGCATTTCTATTCTGGGGTCTATGCTGGACAAGTCTTTACATTATAAACCTTTGGGCGACAGTATTGATTATTTGTGTATACGGAACAGAAAAAGGTTCAATTTGTTGAGCTTTAGGATGTAAGAACTGCGCAAAGGACAGCGTGGTTTCGTTGGGCTCGATGAGGAAAGCATATTTAAACGTAGAATTCCGAATCGAAGTATTTCTTACTCAATTTGAGCCTCGTTAAGACTTGTTATTGCTGCTCGATATTTTCCTGAAGCGATGAGTAATACGGTATAAAAATTTGAACTGCGCAGGCGCGACGCTGGCGGTTAATACGGCTGATCCGCACGCTCCCTGCCACCTCCCCATCTCTTGTTGAACGGTCTTGTTTCGATTACAAAAAATTGTCCGCTTTGCGATGATTGTCTGACCTATACAGGCTTCTAAAGCTGAAGAAAAACGTAGTATTCGCTTGATTTTCCAATGAATCCATGTGGAAATGTTTGATCTGCTTATTCCCTCTGGTTCAATAACAGACTCCTAATTCACGCAAAGTGACGTAACAGTGGGGGTATATAATAAGCATTTTAACCTTCTCAGTGCCTGGCTGGCGTTCATACGAAAATTGCAATATGCCTTCGCAATTTAAAACTTGGGCAAGACGAGGCAGATCCAACGTTGTAATGTACGGGAACAAGGAGATATCGTGAATATGGAGTAATGGTGCGAAACATGCTCAAATTTATGGTTTGTCGCGCCCGCCGCAATATTATTTCTTCCTATCTGGGGATGTTGTGTGGATTCATACGGCTTATTTATTTTGCCCTTCCATTATGAATGGCGACAGCCGGTACTGTATCTCTGAAGTTGACATCTTTATAGTTCTGACGCGAGCAGCCTCTTATTTTCCGTCTATTTCTGAAGAGTTTTTGATTGAGTGTTAAGTGGTCGATAATTTTCCTTAAGAATTTGCACAACTACATCTAAATTATCCCATTAACGTATCTGTTTATAATGCAGCACTTTTTCCAAGGCTATAGGTCAGATTCTTGCGAGCAAAAATGCAGTTATATTTACTTTCCGATAACTTATAATCCATGACCGTAACCTTGTCAAAATTATCACCTCCTTTTTTCCATGACACCGCAATATGACCGTAGAGGTCATTCAATATGTTGTTTGTTTATTCATAGATTGGGTAATTTCGTCTATGTCGTGACAACGGGCAGTAAGTCTCAATCCCACACAGGTGTGGCCCATTCTTCCTGATTAGTGAATCGCCATCTTGAAAAAAGACCGTTTCCCCGGCCTTTGGCTGAGAATCCGGAACATAGTCGCAATTTCCTGTCTTTTCGTGTCAAATTATCCCGTACTTAAAAGTTATTTCTCGCAAGTCTGACTAATCGAATTCATTTCGTTCCTTGGGTCACTCATAATCTGAAACATATTGATTTGTCATGAAGAACACTTTGTATTATTTATGAGACCTTCTTCTCTTTTTGTCCCTCACCCTCCATTTTGGGCTGTCTTCTCTGCATTTATAAGCATCCTCTTCCATGCCGAAGCCGGTATGCAAATCAGACAACGGGACTGAGACTGTGATTGATCTATTTCCGCAAGATTGATTATGTCGCAGGATGTTCATCGTCTTTATGTGGATAAATGGCTGACTATTTATTCTGGTTTGTCCATTGCTGTTCGATGTTCACGCATTCGGTCATCTGAGAAATTCCTCATAACGTAAATAGTTCTGCAGTTATTCGTGACTCGAATATTTAGCAGGGTGCATACAACGACCGGATTAATAGTTCCTCAAAATATTCGGAACCTCTGAACGAAATGGAGCAATAGTTCGAACTCTGAAATCCATTGTAAACTTCGATTAGCCAGCAATCCAAACAAGAGTAATGCAATATTTAATAAACTTTACCAAATGCGCTCCAAATATTCGCACTGGCTTTTTTGGATTCTAACAATTTCATAGGTATTTTCAAATTCAAAACGCTGCTAAAGATAAAGGTAAAAATAAATTAAAATTCTACTGGAACAATTGGATGCAAAAATGTTTGGATTTAAAACATCATAAAACGAGGAACCGATTTCTGGATATTGCGCTTGGTGAACGTGCCGGAAAAGTGGGAAGAAACGTTAAGGGTCTCGTCTAGAGCAGAATAACCTAGTCTTGCACGAGAAGATCTTTTTAGAACTTTTTGGTGTGAAACTGATTGTCGATCTGCAAAAAAAGCATTGACATAGACCCACTGAAGCAGTATTGTTCCGCACCTCTGATCGCTAAACTGTGGACTTTAGAAAGTCCTAACTTCAATTTCCGAGCTGTTCAGTCAAAGCGAATTTATTGCCCCCCAGGGAAACTAAGAACTGGAACTTATGTCAGTTCTGTCTTAAGACAAACGATTTAATATTTTCAAATAACAATATTTGCACAACTAAAAACATGAGCAGCGAAAGGACTGTTCCAAAGAGATAACCGTTCCACCGAGAGAGCCAATACCAGATTTCTTTCCTTATCCACAGTATTGAGACACGGGTCGAAATTGAAAGATAAAATTTGTCGATTATAAAGGCAAAATACTAACGTAACAGTTCCATTCGACGCATTATGTCAAGTTTATCGTTTAGCTCTACTCAATGATATAAAAGAACTGGATGTAGCTAGATGTTTTACGGTATGGTGGGTCCTTGGTGGCAGATAGAACGACGTGACGTCACCATTAACAACGTATCACTGCGAAATGCATTTCTGACGACGAAGTGACTACACAGGGACACTAACGCATGGCGGCCTCCCGGACAGAAAATTGTCTCACTTTCAGTGGGACGCCCGCAATTGCTGGCAATATCCAGTTCTTCTAGATCATCGGCTTCAATAATCTTGAATAATATTGAAAACGATACTGATAGAAACGAGAATCTAAGCAAGTTTAGCCGGAACTGTTCTAAATTTGGATCAAATAAGTGTTCCAACACGTTGAAGGGTAAGCGATAACAAGTACAAAATATTGATGTTCAAACATATACATAAGAACGCAGACAAAAAGTGTGTACTGTGATCTAGGTAAAGAACTCATGTGGAAATCGAAATTTCACGGACCCCTTGATCTTGCGCCTGAGGCCAGAACATGGTATTTATAGGAATAATTTATTGCCACCATTAAAAGCCTTAAATTACTAAACTACGGGGTCGTTCGAAGAAAATGAATTATTTGATCTAACCCTTCATATCTAGTCAAATGTTAATAATGTTCACATTTTTGATGAGGTGGTGAGATATCGCTCATATCATGGGAATTTCTGGAGGCCTTCAGGTGCAGCTTTTGATAATAATGAAAAGGTGGGTAATTAACTGTGATATTAAACCAGTAGCTTTACGCTATTCAGGTGATCTTTTTTAATATGGCACTATATCGAAGTCTTTTTGTATTGCTATACGCCTGTCATCGTGATGGGGCCTCAGTTGGAGACAAATTAGGAAAACTTCCTGGAATCACCGTTCAAAATTATGCCAATTATCAACGCAGCGCTTACCGGACGACATACGGGGGATTCGAATGAAATGCAGTAGTGCCAAGAATGAGACTGAAGAAAGTGTTTGAAGAAAACACGAGAGCCACGTAACTTCTCTAAATACACCAATTTGATTGGTGAACACGTTATTTAAATTCGACGTAGCGATGTGTGTGTGTGTGTGTGTGTGTGTCGCAAGCATGTAAGCTGTAATTTGTAAGCTATCAGGTAAGCCAAACCGCACACAACATACCTTCCTATCTAAACAAACAGGAACGGCCCGACGATAAATAAATGGGATCTGTGAATGTTAATTTATAGCGGACAAAAATAAGTTATTCTGTGACAGTAAATTATAATGAAATAATATTAGTTTACTGTAAATATTATTCTAATAATTCATTATTTTTCGCGCACAGTTTGGGAACACCTACAATAGGCGTCAATATTTGCGACTAGTTGGTGAGAATTTTCTATAAATATTTCAACGAGCCTGAGTCAAGACGAAAAATTTACAATAATTTACTATGTGTAAAAAACTTTATTACCAACACGTATAAATAACCAATATGTGTCAAAACATTTATCGTGTCATCAAACCAATCGTAATTGTCTTCATTAATTTCCGCCAAGGTGTAAATATTTTTTCACACATAGAGCAACCGGAGTAGATCGAAGTTGAAACTGACCAAAACTGGCCTCACTTCGGAATGAAAATTGCATGGCTGGACGTGACAGAGTGAACACTGGTCAAGAGCAATCATTTTATAGATAATGGTTCTAGGAATAAATGCCTAACTAAAACGAACTGATATAAACCGTTAGGCAGCACAGCAGTTTGACATCGCTATTGAAAGAGTGACAATGTGATTTCATGAAAAGAATTCAGCACAGTCATCTTCTTGATTGGGACAGATTTAGTTGCCTCTGGTTCTTTGATGATAATGCAAAACATTCTGATGGTCTATAAGGTCTATACGGCTTAGAATAGGATTTGATGGTGTGACTTAAAAGGACCGTGTTTCAAATCAAACGTTCCATTATTAAAAAACGATTTCTTGTTAGTTGTACCAACCGAGAACTAAAATGTTGGATAAATAAATAAAATGCCCGCCGCGACTGAAAACTTTCGTCTATTTAATTATCCAAATAATGGACAAAACAAAGTTCCTACTGTGACAGTTTTGCCGTTGCTTGCTCAACCTGTTATAGCATTCGTTTAAATGGACTCAATGACAAGAACCCTTTCTATTTTTATTTGCTTTACTTAAATTGTCATTTTAACGTTTCTCACGTAATTAACACTTTTTGGAACTCCATATCAAGGAATATTACATGACAGGTAAACGGACTTTTGTCTAATCAAAAAGGAAAATATGGTGTGGCCTACAGGTTAACGTAAGAGGCTGAACCCACACCAATTTTCGTTATTAAGCTAAACGCACGTTCGGAAGAAGCTCATGACGGCTCAGGACGAACGATCGTCGTAATGGATCTGAAAAAGAGTCGCAGGCAACAGTTCCTCAACAAGCATCAAAAACTGCACCGAAGGTGATGCTTGGTGTTTTCTGAACAATAATTAAGTATCAAGTATTGCAGCAGTGGAGCGTTTAAAGGCTAAGTACGGTATCTCCTTAGTGCGCAACACATTACCGACCGACTCGCGCAAGTTGCGCTTTTGCAATGCCAGCAAAAACTGTTAAAAATTAGAACACGCGTGACTCAATTTCATTCAATAACCTGTAAGTCGGTCTGGTTGGTAAGTAAATGTATGTAAATAGCGGCTTGTAGCGAAATTTAGAATACCACTAAAGCCAAACTAATATCTAGTTTGTAATGGTCATTTAAGTAGCCTCGAGTGTAAAGTCGCCAGGGTTATTGTTACACCGTCGTAAAAATCGTTGCAAGTCTGCAAAATTCATATTTTCAGCCGGCTTTTTAACCATTAAATCACATACGGATCTGGCACACGTAATATAGGTACCTACGTCCCGTTTCCCTTCAGATTACTCTGCCGAAGCTCCGGTTGCCTCGGTTACTTACTAATTGGGATCTTTTCACCATTCACTCGTTACATGAGATGCAATAGCTGCCTTGAGCTTTACCCGATAGAGTATCCATCCATATATGAAACTTAGAGCAGCCTTTTTTCTTTTACTTTCGTACTGCAATTATTGATTTACCGACGGCAAGGGAAATTTATCGTGACTTCGTACTTCTACAGGCGACAAAGAAGACTCGCCATGTCTCGAATCTTACTGGTATTCATGCAGGAGATGGCTCTCAACATGAAGTCTATTAAGCAGTTGTGTACGGTCTACTTCTGCACGGTAGGACATCGTCGAAGACTCACGCGAAACTTCGCTTCAAAGTAACCTGACGGTGTCATATAATACCATCTGCAAGGGAGTTTTAATTTTTTTCTCCTCTGAGTAATTGATGGATAAATTATGGTATCGGAGAATCACGTACGAATGCATGACGCCGGTTTATTGATTTTAAATTAAAGACCTTCTGACTTACCGCGCAAAGCTTTGGGGGTTGATAGGCCTTCCTGTCCAAGTCCTTGTTGGTACAAGCAGCGGAGGGAAGTGTTAAAATCTGTGTGGTACCGTTGCGATGGGAAGGGAAACGATGGCTGTTACTGTGAGGGTCGGCTGGCATTTTGGCAAAAATGGGTGCTTCCGGCTTGAAGAACCATGATGCCACCGATGCCCACTGAAATAAAAGAAAAAACGGCTTCAAAAACGGCACAGCGCTAGGGTTAAATTCCCTACTTTCCCGTATCAATGCCTAATGTAGGAGAGACTTAAAGAATCCTCAATTTGTGTTCAGCATCGTGAAGTAAAATCAACTACAGCGAAACCAATTTAATTAGGCTGAAAGCGTCTATTTGTTTTTACGGTAGTGCAATGTCGATAAGCTTACATGCCGCATCATCCTTTTTACATTATCAGGACTGGTAAAATCTATTCTGCCTGGATAGTCTGAGACCTTAAGCATGAGCCTCTCCGGCCCATTTACATATATATTTATTCGTAACGTGCAGCTATTTTTCAACTTTATACAGCTTAAAATTTCGTGGAACTACCAAACCCCTCCCTTTAATTGACTCAGAGGATGAGTCACCTTTGTTGAATTTTAATAAAAATTAAACTGATTAAATAGTTAAAATCGAATGTTCAGGCGAACCCTACACATCGAAAATTAACGCGGATAAATTAGTTTTTATTTTTTTGCGTCTGCTCTGATTATCTAATTGAAAAACTTTTACGTAGAGGTCACAATAGTCAAGACCGGCCATCACTTTGCAATTTTTTCAATCTTCTAATTAGAGCCGTTTCGGCTCAAAACGCTTCCAAGTTTAAAAAAATTAAATGTCCCGCGTAACCGTTCGATGCCATGATTGGTCAGATTGTTCCGCGGTCTCTTGGAGCAATTGCTGTAAATGTTTTTGCAAACAATGTTAAAAGTTTACTTTTTGTTCACTTACTTGTTCGGTTGAACATTAATATGTAGGTCAATTCTTTGATCCATTTGTTTTCGCTTTATCTTTGTAGTATTTAAATAAAAGTATAATTTAACAAAAAGAAAATTCATTTGACATGGGGTTTTTACGCTTATGTCGTTGGCGTCGTTATCTTCGTTTAACTCTAACCTTGACTCTGACCAATCGTGGCCTCGGATGATAACGCGGGACATTCAAATTTTTCAAATTTGCACGCGTTTTGAGTTAAAACGGTTCTAATTAGAAGATTGAATAAATTGCAAAGTGATGGCCGGTCGAGTACTATGACTTCCACGTAAAAATTTTTCAATTGGTTTATTTGTGTAGACGCAAAAAAAAACGATTTGCCTGGACATCCGGTATATATCTTGAGTAAAGCTGAATGATTGGGTAACTCTCCAGATCAGACGAATAACAGGGTGATCGTAAGGTAAGCAAACTTGTTGAAAATGCTTAATATCACACGGAACGAGTGTGTATTTTTGTATCGGCTTAATGCATGCACTCGACACGTCAAATTGTTTTAGTGACATCTGTACGACCCGCGTTTTAATAGTGGGTGTGATGGTTTTAGTTTCGATTACAGCTTTATGTCATTTATACGCCCCTACGTAATAAATATACACCTCGTGATACACTTTGTAAATTTCAATCAGAACGTTGACTTCGAAGGAAAATACCATGAGCTGATTGACTTCACTACTATTATCACTCAAATTTAAAAGGCCAGAAGCGGTTTCGGAACACTTTGAGATTATGTCAAACATCTGGCTTCTGTAAGCGCATCCCTGTTTTTTATTTTTAAATCTTTACTAGAATTATCGATCGAAAGTTCCGATGAAGGAGGCGAATCTCCGGGAAACCGATCCTGGATTGAGTACAGCAATTAACAGTGAAAAATCGCCCCGAAAACAAGATCATTGTTATGCGATTCCGTTAACGGGGTATGGGACCTTGTCCAAGTCCATCCCTCGTTAAAATGTCAGGCTCCCCTCTTTTTATACCAGTTCGTGTCTAATAAATCCCTTTTGGTCGCCATATGCCGGTTCTTTATGAGCTTCAATTACTAAAAATGTTTATATTTGATTTACCTTAACAGTTTTTTAATCAATCTTTTCCGATCTCGCGGGCATTTTTCATAGCAGTTTTGCGTAGTTTCAGTAAGACTCAAAATAATAACCCTGAAAGCTCACTGTTATTTGGGTCGTTTGAGGAACTTTTTAAATTAAAGAAATTAAGTTCTTTTTCCAGCACCAATAGAAGGAGGTCAATAAATCAAGGCAAAATAAAAAAAAGACGGTGATGAGCCGCAACAAGGGAGCCACCACAAAAAAGAGGAAAAATGAAGGCAACGAACTGAAGGTACCGCCTGCAAAAAGGGGCAAGAAGAAGTCTATATTTGCTAATTTTTGTCAATGGTAAAATGTTAAAATTTAAACGACACACACTTTAACTGCAAGAAGAATGATCCAGCTGAGAATTGAATCTGTTTGAAGCGGTTTCATGTCAATCTTTATTATTCAATACTTCTCAGGAGCAAAACTGACACCAAATGATACGAGTAGTTGCTTTGAAAAGTCAAAAAAGGCGACAAAGAAAAATAAATCCGGGGGCAATTAAAGAACAATGAAATTACTAAGAATGACTCTCGAAAATTCGAGTTCTTGACGTGAAAAGGGCGAAATTGAAAAGGAATCGATTATATAGAGCTAAAAATCAAATAGATTCCTTTAAAAGGAACATAACAATAAAAGTGATATTTTCGCAGAGCATAAATATAATGGGGTTGTTATGTTGAGGACCTAATATGGGGGTTGGTACATAATTATTAATCCCTTCAACGCAAAAGGGTTAACGGAGCCGTGGGGTGGGAAATGCGCCATATTTGATCAATAATTGAGTTAAACAACTGACGAACGGTGGTATACTTACTCATCCCTATACATTTTATAATATCAGCGGTCGTCGCAGTCACCGCCTTTATTAACTCTCTCTCTTCAGGCTCTATATACGCTCTGGCATAAATTCCGTTTACCCAGCTTTGATTTTTGCTCCATCTACACCGGGATTTTTTATACGGAATATTATTTTAAAACAGAATATTTTCATCGTTTTAAACATTCATCACGCAAGAGATTTTCAAGAAATACGTTCAGAATCAAATATGTTTTACCGGCACAACCCGTCCGCAAACATGACCTAAGGAAAAATGTAAATTATCGACTATAATTAGCTTATGTAATTAGGGCGCGGTCGCCGATGCAGTATTTGGTGTTGTTCTCGGGCACACGTCTTGATTATCAGGCTCAAGAGAAGTAAATATATTTACGGATTTAGGCAAATAGTGCGTATGTCATTAAAGTAATAAACACACGTTTAAATAAAACAAGTTTACAAGGCTCAAGACAATGTGTTGGTTTATGCAAGACCTTTCGACGAATACCTGTGGCCCCCACGATGTCCCGATTTAGAGCCCTTTGATTTCCTTTTTTTTAGGGGAATTTTTTGTAGTTAAAAATTTCCCCTAGAAGGAATTTCTAGACTGTACAGCAGCGACTATGAGATTATATGACACCCTGTAGAACGAAAACAAGCAACTTTTACGTAAGTCTGGCTACAACCAATACTCATTCGTGCCATTGTTTCTCTGACACCCCGTAGAACGGTGCAAACAAAATCTAAATTCTACTACAACAAAAACACATATTTTAAGGGTCGAGGGTGATAATTTGTGATGTTGTCAGCTAAAGGGCGGAGTTTAATGGCACGATATTGTCGTTTTATCATTACGGTTTTATCGGTTTGGTAGATCAAAGTGCGCCTCGTTTCAGCCACGCCCCCGTTATAGACATCTCTGTTCCGGCTAATGTGCCCTTATTGATAAGGATCGGGTCCATTAAAGGTACCAGTTCTTATTTTATTAGTGATGGCTCGTCGGCCGCTCATGAATTATTGTCGTGCCGCTAATTGATGACTAAAATAAATCTATCGCGTCTGCTTTGATGACAACAATCCCCCATTCGTGGAAGTTTCCATTCAGGAAAACCCCCTTTTCGCTCTTCGCTGTCTTGTATCAAGCGGGATTTGACAAATTAGGCGTAATGGAGTTTGAAATTTTAATAGAGTTTGGATAAAAGTGTACGTCGTCGTTAATTATTGAAAGCTCTTATAATACGGGTGAACTCGGTTATCACGAAACTAAAAACTTTAAGAACCAGATGACAATGGTTATTTTCGTGAACCGAAACCGCAGAGCTGTCAAACTGCAAAGAAATAAAAGGGCATTGCTTGTTTAGGTCGAACACATGTTCGATAAGCAATTAATATGAAAATGTTCGTGACACGCTTTCGAGCTAAACCGTCGGAAAATTGTGAACCATAGAGGACTGTCTTCGGTTAAGCGAACGACATACGGCATGATATGTTGACAAGACAATGACTTTTTAACAAATCCCCTTTAATCAGTCATGCGATGGTTTTATACCTTTACAGCCGCCCTGTTAAACTGCCTTTAAATGGATGATTGTTTTTGCAACTTAGCAAATGCCCAAAACTCGGTGTGGTGACAACCGTGTGATTATTGCATTCAACCAGCGATTCGACTTGAAAATTTAACTTTCGTTTAAAAATGGAATTCGAGCCACAATAATCGCGGTTATTATGACCATGAGAAATAGCAGCAGTGTCAACACAAATAAATTACTTTAGTGATCAATAAATACTGTTCGGGTTTAGTAAAATATGGATGTTTGCATTTCTTTTCACGTTTTAGCCTACGATTGCACAATGTACAAGAATAACGAGGTCTAATTACATAAAATACTAAGTATTACCAAATATCCGCACAGGGTGTAAACAACAGAACACTTCCGAAGTGCCGCAAACGCTACGCAACTGAGACCTGGACAGGTTTGAGGTGGAGAAGGACAGGCCTGACTTCAGCAAAAACCACCTCAGTTGAGTTCTACGGTAACGTGTTAAGTGTGTGAAACTAAAAACTGATCGAATGCAATTTAATCGTTTTTTGCTAAAAAAACATCAGCTCGGGAGGAGCCTGCAGCCTTCGGAGCAATTTTAGGGAACACATTTTCCATAATTTGTAATCTTCGACAAAAATCACATACGGAACCTCAGCGAGTATCACCTGCATCATGGGCGAGACTACCACCCTTCAGCAGTTACTCTCTCCCTCTCACCCACTGGTAATGTGTTCAGCAAAACTGGCCTTCCACCTGGTCTCACACATCGAACTCCACCTTTCTTCGACAATATCTTCGTCCCTTGAATCTGCAGTCCTCAGTTTTCCCTTCCATCACAGAAAATCAGTTGTCACTGAATGAGGAGTAGTGTGCGGGTACTCATTTACGCGGTCACAGACGGCAGCAACATTAAATCATACTGCTACATTGTATTGAAACAATTACAAACTTGAACCAGCAACCTTACCAGACGTCTAAGGCAGGTTGAGAGGAAAATATTTAATAATTTCTTATTTATAACTTAATCAGTTCACTTTTTTCCTATAATCTGTTTGAATATCCTGTTAAACCGCCTTTAAATTGTTGGTTATTTTCTCAAGTTTGCAATTGCATTACAACTCTGTGACAACCGGTATATAGATGTACGATTATTATACACAAAGGAGGACACCTGGTCATTGAAAAAGCTTAATGCACCCGGGGCCATATTGGATGTACCCATCGTGTGACCGAAATAAAAAACAATAAAAAGTTTGTCGATTAAACAAGGCCCTGTCCAAGCATACTGCCCATCGACGCGACCATAGACATATCAAACTGTCCATGGAAATTTCCACCATTTTATCTCGTAAAACCGATTATTAAGTCATTTGCAGTTGCAGCAACGTTTGCAATTACTTAACATAAAAGCATCAACCATATTGATGATCATTAATTATTGTCTCATTAAGATTAACCCCTGCAAATTCGATTTATATGTCCATGGATGGAACTGAAGTAATTTTCAATTATTAATCGAAAATCACCGCCAAACTTATCATTATATTTTATCGAATACTTTTTTGGTGCTTTGTGTCTTACCGGTCCAGCAATATACAATTTGAAAAATTACTTTAATTTCGTCTGAAAGGTAAATAAACGGATTCATCTCTGGAGAAGATTATATGAGCTTTTGTCTATAGAGTTATAACTGCACTGATTTGGTATAGTAATGGGTTTATTTTTGCTTCGGCGTTTCCTCATGGTTAAAAATAGCGGACTTGTGATGAAGTGTCTTAAACCTATTGGAAAAATGTACTGACAGAACATGAAGAGAATATTTCGCTAATAACAAGCAGGGTCATAAAACTGGTTTCTCTAGTAATGGAAAAGCATATTTCCCCACTGCGATGCGGTGAGGAAATATGCCTTGTACCAAGTGATTAGAAGGAGTTTGCCTATGCTCAATGAAGGAAACGGGGACGTGTGAATCTAGGAATATGATTTTAGAGTAAATAAAGTCATTGAAGGCATATATGTGAGATAATGAGGGTCCATCGATTAAGTCATTATCAATCAATGTTGCGATAGGTAACGCACTCCGCATAATAAACCATAACCTTATCCAAACTTTTGTGTTGCAACGCTTCCTAGCACCAAAAATTCGCTATTCCAAGATCAAAATGTCAAAGAGGGCAAACATAATTTATTACTTAAAATACATTCAATGTCAGTCAGTTTCTTCGTTATCAGTCTTTAGGGAAATGCTGAATAAAACTCTAACGATGACCACATCAATAACAGTACTATCTCTAACAATTCAAGGTTAGTTTTAGCGTTGGTCAACTATTTGCTAAACATTTCATTTCTCTAATTGGGAGATATTTGCGTATTTTTAGGCGCTTTGTCTCTCGATTTATTGCATAAATTTGGAACATGTACTGGAACAAATTGATTCCAGTTATGTGGCCATTGCAAAATTCTGTGACAACTGCATTGTTCACGCCACATGAACGAGCAACTAAACAGAGCCATGGACATTTTAACGTTTATCCGCAACTTCAACGGCAAAAAAGCTGTTACGTCGTCAGATTCTGACCACTGGTGGAACGCGCTTTGGTCACCCCCAGTGGGTTCTGGCCTGAGCCAGACGCGAAAATCAGGCTCCATGTAAGAATTGCGTTGGAAAAAGATCTGGGACGATTTTATCCAGAGTCCTTCCCGACGAGGACGCACGGCCTTCCTGATTTATATCTCTTTGCCGATCATCGCATCTTATCCTAATAATTATGACCGATGGCGCAAATGCGACTTTTAACTTTGGAATACGTTATGCAAACTTCTAATACGTACAAATTGCCGTGAAATGGTATTTTCCCCGACAATCAAAACTTAAAATTGGCCTATAAAGCTTTGCGATGCAAGGGACTATAAAGCAGCATGTATATAATAGTGGGTATATGGGATGCAAAGTAAAAAAAAGACATAAAAGATAGCAAACTCATCCGATTGGCGTTTTAAAGGCTGCGCTCCTCGTAATTGCAGGATCTCGTATAAGTTTCTTAACACGCAAGTCAATTAAATGACAACTAAATCGTTACCGCGGTGTGTAATTAACGGAAATGTTCAAAAAGGTTAGTTAATGCTTTGCAGTTCAGTGATAAAAACGGTTGTAACCGAATTAAAAATAATTACCGAACTTCCAGTTTCAGTCGCTTCACCCTTTAACCATTTTTAAATCGAAGAAAGTGCATTTCTTCAGCTTTCGCTGTCGTTATTTCACACGTGCGTTAATTACCCCATTGTCGTATCACTGCTGTCGCATGCGATATTTCGAAAATTTCTATAGGTGCACAATTTATTTGCCATGAGTGACAACTAATTGAATGCATTGTGGGAGCAAAAGAAAATTAACAACAATGACGACAATGAGCCATTGATTGATTTCCCACGAAATAGCTGGCTAGCAGTAGAAGCTACCTAAATATGCCAACCTGCGAAGGGCTGGCGTATAATTTTTAACCCGAAGTCTATTGAATAAGTCGATGTTTATTAAGGCGACATCAACAATAAATCAGTTCACATCGCGCCTACATTATTTTCAAACCTTTGTACGCTACTTATAGGTAGCACTTGTATTCGTTACAACAATGGATGTTTTCAACACATTCAAAAAAGAATGAATTTATTCAACGCGAACACTCCTTGTATGCTAAGCACTTTTCGTTGGGGCCGTAAAACTAGCACCGTAAAATTCAAATTATTATTTAACGCCTCGTGTCGTATATCCCCAAAGATTCGTTTATGAATAGAAACTTTTTTGGTATTGATGACCTTGATGGCAAACTTGAAAAATAAAGTGTAGTCGACATTAGACTGGGAACGCTCCCGTGAAGAGCAGCACGGAAACATACTGGTGAAGTCAGCTTCAAATTCAGTGTGTCTATGAAACCAGTGATCAGTTTTAACTTCAGGACCTAAAATTCTGATCGTCGTGGAAAACACTTTACTGTGGACCAAAAAGCAAAGAGGCTTCACACCAGACGCGGGCAAAGAGGCCAAACACCGAATGGCTGATGTCCTCCCTTCGATGATAACAGCCAACACGTCCCGTTTCGCTGAAACTACTGTGCTGCATGAGCTCAAGCTAAAGAAGATTCCCAGGGAAGGGCACCAACGAGAAAATTCTGAGCAGTTGCTGTAACGGTCTTCATTAGATTCATTCATTATACACCATGTGATAATAGAGCGCGATCGGAATTCTCCTAAAAAGTGGGGGGCTTCGGTGATGCGCTGGAGATCATTTAAAGTTAATAGAAGAACAATAGTGAAGTTGTTGGAGTAAACACCACAACTTGGGGATTGTTTCGAAGCAAAATAGCGATGCGTTCAAGTGCAGATGTTGTTTACCACTGCGGCCGGTGTTTTGAGATATTGCGAATCGGGAATACTCAGTGAGGCAAGAAAATCATTCTCATGAAATAATTGCACCGAAAAACTGGAGACTTATATAGGACAACACACACCATCAAGCCAAATGCGTTAAGTAGACACAAAGTCTTCGTGTTTCGTATTAATAAAGACTGTAAAAAGGCGTCGGAAAAATAGTATAGTTCAATGCCGGTGAAGGTTCTAGACCCAATAGCTAATTGGCGTCTCTTTTCCCGTCTTTCAAAAATTTAACCTTTACAATTCACAGGCCTAACTAGAACTACTAAGTTCAATAAACAAAAGTTTACTAAAACTGAAATTTCCCAACAAAACCCCAAACCCAGAAACATTATTAATGCGTTTCCCGGTCTCCTTCCTCCTTACTGCTTGAAGGCTAATTAATTAAATTATAAACTTAGACGTATTCTATGTAATAACGGTTGAAAAAATGCTAGACTGGCAAGAGTCTTGCACTCAAGCCTCATATTTCTTGCAGCCTTGCAAGGCTGGTGTTGGTCTTAGTTTCGTTCTTGCTCTCCTACTTACAGTCTTGACCTTCAATTTTGTGCAAGACCAAGGCTTTTTTGCTGATCATTAATTATTTCCGAATTTAAGAACCCTCAGCAATTTCAAATGTAAGCTTTGCGCTATCTCCATTGGTTGAACGAAAAACGATCAGATGTATATGAGGAAGAACGAAATACCCGGATTTCCATTAGACATCTGATATAAATAACAGAGCAGAATTAAGGGTCGTCGTTGCGATTATCATTAATTTCAACGATAATAAATTTAAGTGAATTAGCATTAAACGTGTCTAAATAGAGGCTGATTAAATGGCGTCCAGAAATAAATCATCCTCCTATCTTACATTAAATTCTGGTTTAATGTATTCACAAGTTAATGCCGATGCCGCCTGGTAACTAAAATCACCTTAAGCTGCTTGCTTGTTTTTAAATCACCACTATACTTAAAATGAATCAATTTCATTCTTGCCTATATGTCCATTATTTTGCATAATGTCCAGCAAGTCAAACAAGTCAGCCATTATGTATCTTTACGGTATGGGGCCCATTTCTTTTCTAACGGAGACACTGGTTTCCACAATGGTCTTCCTAAGTCTCATTGTGAGATTTCACGATGAAGGAACCCTTTCAACGTGTCTCTTATTCCATTGGCTAGGATTGTAGGCATTCATTTAAGGATTCTGTTCTCAGAACATCTGGTACCTTGTGTAAAACTTGTGTAAGGATGGTGTTTCTCGGTGCTCGAAAGAATAAAATTCTAAAGTTCCTAAACAATTTTTCTCTGTTGGGAGTTCCACGTTAAACACTTCGTACAAAACGGTTATAGATTTTCGGATCGCGTGATTTTGCGAGTACAAATACATAGCGTGAAGGACTACGTTATATAACAAGAACCTATTACTAATCAAAGTAGCATTTGTTTTTTCAACAGTTCCAATATGTGTCGCTTTTCAGTATGGCCGAAAAACACGCACACGGGTAGCAGCCATTCAGACGGGTTTTATATCAGCTATATTAATATAACTCTCGATATAACTTTATTATCACTCGATGCTCTTCTACATATTCATGGCTTCCACGTAAATATACATGCGTGTCGAAATCCCATCAGTTTATTAAGTTATAACCAAAACTCAAAATATTTGTTATATTAAGTTTAATAATACCAAATGAAATGCGATTTTTTGATTGGAAGTTTAATTGTTGACCTCCCTCGCTTGGAAAATGATGATAATACTTGTTGTTTCTTGTCTTATTTTTGCTCAGAGGGGAGCGCAAAAACGTTAATAAGTTCGGTTTGGCACAATTGCTTTCGGTTAAGTTTTTTCACGTTTTCCGTGATAAATTTAATTCATTTTTTCTGCCAAGATGCCACAATATAAAGAAGACTTGAGATGCACAAAATCAATAAATACCAGGAAATATTGTAGAATAAGAAGGTTAAATATTTATAATAATTTAAGACGTTTCAGGTGGTAGTTTGCCACACACAGAAGCGGTTTTTATCTATGAATTTAGACAATTATTGACATCTTCTGATAGCGCTTTTCCAAAATCTAGTATTGCCCCTGTATTTCCATTCGCATTTTATTCCTTATTTACTGAAACGATCAAGAAGGGCGGATGAGTCCAATACACAGTAGGGCAGCCACACCAGGAAAGTTGTTCAATTCTGCTTCATTCAAATATATAATCTCATTTTTATTACGCTATTCGCAAGTATATCTATTTACAAACAATATCGAAAGAAAATTATCATGTGGGGTTTAGAGCACTTTCTCGATAAACCATTAAATGCAGTATGCAGGGCGTATTTTTAACTCTCAACATATGATTTTACGTATTCAAATGAACCCTGGGTCGCAGGTTGGGTTCTATTTCGCTCGAGTCACAGGTACGGTACTTGGTATTAGTTAGATTTCAAGGAATGAGAGGTGACACATTGAATAGGAACTCAGTTCAAAAACCGATTCGACCTGAAGGGAGTGCTTCTTAAGTAAAATTACGATATAAACTTAACAAGAAAATCTGCTTGAAGGTGATTCCAGTTTTAAAAGTCAACATATTATGGACTAAATTGATAAAAAACGAGCTCGTTTTTCGATCACTTTCAGCAGGTGCATGAATGCTTCATCAGAGCCGTTTTTTCTGTAGCGCTACTGAAATTTGGAGTTATGTTTGCCTATGTTTCAGCTTTCGGACTCAACAAAGGGGCCATACAAGAACCGCAGAAAAGTGGGGCAGAAATGAATTTGCAAAAATTAATTTAATGTCATAATTTTACGCGAATTTGCTCAATTAAATCGAAAAACTTGCTTGACACCCCTAAAAAACATTTATTCTTCGTGTACTGGTATTGCACTTCTCGCGGGGGCTTTGATTTTTACGTAACGAATAAAGATCGACGGCATATACATGTGTCGGCGATAAAAAGGATTTTTTTAATAGTTTTAAACTCAGGAAGTTTGGGAGACAATACGTTTTAAATATCAGGAAATATGCCCCTTTATTTTTATCTGATGTGCTATATTTAAAAGCACCAGTGGTGGAGAAGGGGAGGAGTGTACCAACTTTCCAAACACAAATGCTTTTTTTTAATTATTTTGGTGAGCTGCTTCGATTTAACAAAACTATCATAGTTGCAGTTATAGTTATAGTCAACTGTCCTGCTAAGAATGATGGATGCGTCTTAATTTAATAAATGCAAATCATTTTAATATATTCGAAGCACAATAAAAAATAGCATCGGTGTCATCTACCCTAGCACCTGGCAATCTATATAATAATGCATGCATAATATGAAAAAGGTCAAGAGTATGTAAATAAAAATATGTACAATTTACTGCAGCAATATTCCTTCAATCTTTGTCTTAGCATAATTTTGAACACAATTTAATAGATTTAGGAAAGATACTTTTAGATAAAAAACCTCTCTTTAGGCTGAATAAGTTTCGTCACATTCGTCGTCGTTCTAACTCTGTCACAAACCTCATTTTCAGGTAGGGTAGGTGCATTATTTTTATACGTATGACAAACACATTTTTGTCAAAATGCACAATGGCAAAAGCTGCGTCGGGCAAAATGGCCGAACCAGTGCAGAAACGTGTCAACTGTCAATAGCTCGACACAGTTAGCCAGAACTTACATAGGTGTTTATGTAACTGGCTCTGAGTGCGTTATGGTATGACATAGAAACATAAGTACTGTCGAGGAGAGTTCGGGCGGATTGCGCCCTGCTAATAACATGTCTAATCTCCTCAAAATTTCAAACGAGTAAATAACGAAATAATCCTTCGAAAGACTTACATTCAGAACAGGCCGTAAAGGGTGATGGGAAGTGCTCATAGTATGGGAAAATAAATATATTCTCGGACATCAAACACTGCAAAATCACTAAACCAAGTGTTCATAATCGTCTAATAAAACATCGCCGTCATGCCCGGTTAAAGATTTGGCGCCAAATTAGCGAATTCGCTTCACTAAATAATTAAATTGTGACCAAGAAATAAAACAAATTAGGCCTATTTCAGCGAAGTAATGGTTTTTATTCAGTACGGTAACGCAACGCATGCCTTGAAATTCATCAGTTTGCTGCGATACAAACTCACGCTGTTGGATCGGGCTACTACCTACTGACTTATGGGAAGCTTCCTTCATACCGGCCCATTCGACTCCGACCGAATGCTCACGGTTAAAAACGATATTCTTCTCTTTAATTTTATTTAAATATGTACTCGCAATTAGGGATCCACTTAGGCTAAACATTTGACTTTCGCTTACGTTCACAGTTTCTCCCCCAGTATACTGATCTAATATACAAACACAATTAATTCTAACAGAAACGCTGTCATTATCGGTCGGTACACCACTGTCCTTAAAATTCTGTCTATCGAATGGGACGGTTAACAAACATTGATATTGATATACTCTGTGTATTACGTTTCAGTACAACGTTGCTAATTAATTTTGGCTACCCACTGACAATGCGAACAATGAAACTTATATCCCTGTGCAACAGCACTATGTTCCACGTTTTATTCTATTAATTCTAGTAGTGGCATTATCAAGTTCGCGTAGATATGGCATTTTAAAATCACCTACATTGTTGCATTCAAATTTAAATGATTACTAAACAAGAAGTATTTTTCATTCGATCGAAGGTGCCTTATCATTAAATCGGATTAAAAAATTACGTGTTAGATAAATATCTATTTATACGAGCATAGATCATTGTTTGCTGAATCGAATTAAAATTACGATTTTAATTCGCTTCGGAAAATTTTGCCCATTTGACTGGCAATTTAAGTGCCACCACCAGTGATCGCATCATCAATAGCCGATAGTAGCGGTAACAAAAATCATTAACACAAGCACGTGAATTATATAATTTAACCGAATTCATGCAATCTTTTTTATAATCAGACGTGAAGAAATAAAATATGTTTGTACGTTGATTGAACTGATAAGCTGCGTTTCCTCAATTTCACTTTTTAGCGCTCGAAGAAAATCAACGTTTCACTCCTGAACCTAGACGGGGTCCAGTCGTGGAGCTCACTCATGAGGTTCTCGGTGATCGTAACAAATACGAGGTCGATTGAATTAGGGCAAGCGCTGCAGAGCCTGAGCGTCATTTCGTGTATACCCTGTAAGTTCGATCGTCCCAGGAAAACTAACTTCTAATACCATTTTTCGTATTAAAATATTCATTAACATAATTTATATATTTGAATACGTAATTTACTCTCACTTTTCCCGCATACGAAGGAACATTAAGGTACGTGAATGTTCACGTCATTAGGGGAACGCATGCGCAACTTTGCAGAATCCTTCCAACTGTCGCCGATGAACTCCGAAGAGCGGAGTAAAATGAAGGAATGGATTGCAGAAGACAAAACAAAACTACTATCTGACCAAAAACTACCATTTTGACCACTGGACGGTTTAAATGGCTGTATACTTATACGATTTTTTGTAAAGTTACAACTTCGTATCTTATTTGCGGCAAACTTCACACCGACAATCTTATCAACACTTAGCCTAAAACGCCTGCCAAATGCAGATAATAAAAGCATCAAAAAACTCAATTTACAACAAACCCAAATTAAAAACAACTAAATATATTTTTTTCTAAAACGCCTTCTTATGTAACAGACCTTAACCTTGCACACTCATATGAGTATCGATGGATTCAGAAAATCCCTATTGGTGTTATGTGTCAGCAATCTCTTAGTCCTGTGCCGATATTAGAATACAATAGATAAGTTTAAGGTCATATTCTGGCAATGAAACCCCACTAGCTTATAATAAACACATGAATTTGAATCTGTAATTATTGCTAAAGGAGAAAATAATTCTCTTGCCAGACAATAACACCTTCCTAAGTTAATTAAATTTTTCTTGTTAATTTAGGTACCTACATTGAATTTATTATAGCAAAAATTGGGACAAATGATAAGATTACGGCAAAGTTGTTTATAAACATCACACATGTGTAGTAGCGACTTGAGGGCGCGCTTGCGCAAAAAACGTGTTTGTACCTATAAGATGCCAAGCATACGGCCCCCTTACAGAGATTGCAGAACAATTTTTATTTGACAAAACTCAAACAGAGGTAATATCTGAAAGATTTTATTATCTACCATCAAGCATTTTCCTGTAAGTATAATTTTAAATATTTATAATATGAAACACGTCATCAAAAAAGGATAAAATGCTTGCATAAGACTAGTACAATAGAGGGCGTCAAACGATCTCGATCGAAGTCTGAAGGAAGAAGCCGGCGAGCTCATGTGATACAGCCAGAGTGGGACTAAAATGTTTTTATCATCTCTGCCATTTTCATTATTCTTCACCTTTTATTTATTAGGCCACACACGTGTCTATATTATTGGGATACATATCACGTAAGCATTGTAAATTCGTGCGAAAGATGGGGGTTTATTTGACACCCGCAAGCGTATCAAAGGCCCCTAAGATATATCTTAGATCCTTTAACAAAGTCATATACTACAACTTGGAATTATTTTTTTTGCCGTACTTAGGGCCTTACATAGACAATTGATAATGCGCAAAAACCAATGCTAAATTTAATTAAAGAATTTCTTGAAAATGCTCATTAAGAAACTGGGAATCCGCTCCTGTGTGTCCGGGATATCGTAGGGTCAAGGGTCGCTTGGACGCCGGGCGTGTCGCCAGCTGCGACGCCAACCTATGGTCCTGAGGACGTCGCGCAGGCGCTACCCCTGCGACAAGTGACAATCGTCTATTCAGTGACAATTTTGCCCTGGCTCCGCCTTTTCCTGCACATAACATTTGCTCTCGTACATAAAGCGAAATTACATGGTGCATATTTTAAAGTTTTGTTATATAACGAGGTAACAAAATAGGCATACGTCGACATGTATGCTTTTTGCACATTAGGACTAGAGATCATGAGAAAATTTGCCTAGAATATTGATTTAGGACTATCTGAGACTTTTATATCTCTTTTTTCGTTAATTAAAAACTTCCGTCGACAAAAGTTCCGCCCTGATGGACTATTTCTAAGTCTGCTGCAATGATTCAAAATGGGCAAAACGCATAAATATGTCCCGGTTAGAGGCTGCGAATGGCAACCTCGCAGCACGCCAGTTGTCCGTGTATTGAATCGCGTCACCGTCTGAAACTCGACGGCCGCTAGAGGTCGCCTGAAGCTGGGAATCAGAGGCGTATTTCAGGTGACAGCGGTCGCCGCCTCGCGCAAGCGTGTGCAGAGCTTGGTGACATCCCCACCGCTCTGGTGACAACGCGACAGGCCGACCCACCTGTATCATTGGCCCCGATGTCATCCAATGCTCGGTCTACAGATAGTCGGATGTTTAGTCCGACTTTTTAAAATTCCCGTCATTTCTATGTGCAGGTTCTTTATGTCGGAGTTCGGTCGCTTTTAAAGAGTTGCTGTTGGGAGGATGGAGGAAAACATTGGAGATAGATAGTAAACGATATTACTCATTTGTTAAAAAAAGGGTAAAAATATAAGTCTTGTATTTCCCAGTAAAAACATAAGCGACTAGTGAAAAATATAGAAATTGTGAAAAAATTTATGGAAAAAATGACGAAAATAGAACGTAGAAAAAAATGGCGTTGACTGCATTTAGAAAATATTCATGAAAATATTTTATATGTTTTGATTGATGATGTTGGCAATGTATTTTTGGCCCTGAGAAAGCCGAAATAATGTTGGAACGTTAACGTCTTTGACATATTAACGAGTTTCAATTAACGTGCCACACCGGCTATATGACCAGTTGTATATTGCTTCTGTATAATGTCTATTTTTTTTTGTTCTAAGATTAAGGCAATTATTATTTTATATGAAAATGTAGAAGTAATATTAGTAAACTTAGGAGTCATACCTATTTACAATTAGCAGTGCATCCAAACTTGTGCAAAATCATATTAGGATATTTCTTATCTGAAGAAATTAGCGTTTTACAGGTTTCATGCCACGTTGTTAAAATATCGTAACCTTATAATACTTTAAGTATGCTGACTCTAATGAGCTTCACGTGAATTATATTTTACTGTATAAATACGTGTATAACCTGGTATGTTATATATTTATATTTATCCCACTGGCTCCACTCCTACACATTATATAATAAATTTTGTAAATGTTTCTATTATTATTTTTCAAGAGTAATTACATACGTACAGACACTAGCTTAGACGAAATAAGGGAACAGAAAAACGGGCAAGGGTGAGCAAGGCGAAAACATCATTTAATACACCCCAAACCTATAATATGAATGTAGGTCAGTACGATCCCCTTTACTAGTTCGATGGGGGATGATTCCCATTCTGACCTAGTTGTTTTAGTGTTAAAAGGAATAACTGTATAATGTGAACGATGATAAGTGCAATTTCGTAATTTTTGCCAATTATAATATGGGGGAGTTTCAATACCTCACAACATTGCAATTATTTTTTCTTCGGTTTTCTGAGCTGGTTAATTGTGTTCGTGCTATGGTGAAGCATAAAACTAAAGACGATATATACAGCATATAAAGGGCGTAACATATGATCGTGGAAGTATTTCAAAGAGCAATAGCACTCTATGAAATAATAAAAAAACACTAAATAAACCTATGGTCCTAAATGCACCATTCTCGATATATAAGATGCTACAGTTTCACATTTTTTTTCATATCTTGCGTTTCTCCACGTGTATCTTGTATACAACAACTATATATTCATGTTTCATAATGTATGCGACAAACCTTAAAACATGATATTTTAGCAAGAAATAAGGGTAACACTACATAAAGAAGTTACACAGCCGCACTGCGGATACTCATCTATAGATATTAACCGATGATTATTTGAGGACAGTGTCCTTAAATGCTATAATAAATATATCTATCGATAAACGATAAATATCGGTCAACAATGCAATTAAATATTGCAATAAAGTGCAATTATTCTATATTCCACCATATAGCAAATGTTCAAAATACTTATAAGTGCATCGCTACTATTTTGTCAATTGCGGTCTTTAATAACCATCAACAACACCTCGCTTCTGCTTCTTGGCCCGTAAAACATAAATTTACATATTTAGGCAAATTTCCCAAACCGAGGAAGACTAATCCTAATTAGTCGGCTAATTGGAAGAATAGCTATCATATAGACACACGAATCTATGTCAAATACATGACGTTTAACTGGCTGGAAGGCAAACAGACTTAACACTTCAGAATTCTCTAGTAAAAGTAACATATTTTTTCTATATACTTACATATCTCCTTTCACTTTTCTCAACCGATAATGATACGTTATTCAAAGGATGTCAAGACGGTCGCGATGTCATTGGCGTGCAGGTGCATTTATGTTGGGATAACGACTTCCATTTTATTACCACGGCTTTATGTTACCCAAGGAATTCTGAAATATTCCATGCAATGCGCATTTTTACTTAACGTATCTTTTATACCGTCTTTATGAGTAATAGGATACTTATAGGGAAAATAATGGCCAATGTTTTAGTGCCTTGTAAGTCGTCGAAGATATACTTTCGACCTTCTTGGACCTGCGCATTCAGACATAAACTGTATTAGAGAATCTCCATATCGATGGAGAAAAATATTCATTTGTTTAACAATACGCAAACTAACATTTATTTGACCAATTAGTTTCAAGATGTTCAAGAAAACCGTTGGTTCAGGTTAGTTAATTATAGTATTGTATATTGCGTAAGAAATTATTACGCGAAATTATACAAAAAAATACAAAAACGTTATAAAATATAAAATAAATTAATATTCCAACTATTTGAAAATACATTGGCTCCTTCCAGTACTATTATTTTGAAGGGCAATAGATTTGAACCAGTTGAAAATTAGGAAACGCCTTTAATGTGAACTCTTCTGCTGAGAAAACGCATTAAAAATTCATCAAAATGAAGCAAGCATATTGGACAAATAAAAAAAAGACAGATGTTTTGGAATTGAATTCTCCTATACCAAAAGGAACATAGTCATTCTACCAGCAGATCGTCATGAATTTTCCCCATATATTGTGAGGGAAGAGAGTACTAAACCAGTACAGGTGAAGCACTTACATGATTCAATACTCAAATAATTAAAATTATAGTCGAGCTTATTAAAACATTCAGTTAAGTGTCCGTTAGGCGAGTACACACTAGATATTTTAATTATTGAATTTCCGATGTTACTGATTATAAGTAATGGTAACATCAAGCAATGAAAATCTTAATGCCTGTGTCATCCTCCTTTATCGTTAAGAGAAGCTTCTAAGTACTCCTGACTATACACCTTAAGTTGTAGGTTTTTTTATTTTCTGAAAAGAATTTTCCATATTTTTTATTAAACCTTATCTGCAAAAAAATTTGGGCTTTACTCCTCTCTCATGTATTCAATCTTTAGTGATATATTGAAAAAGTCGTAGAAAGTCTCAGGTTAGTCACGCTCATCAACAGGCACATTATTCTTGATGCAGGTGCAATCCAATAGAAGAACTATGTTTCTATATTCCACCACTTAAAAGACTCTTCTTTGAACCAACACTTTATTCCTCATAGTCATCCATTTGACTGTGCGGATACTAATGTACCTCGACAACAATTTTTTATGCTAAATCTATCATTAGTTTTTTTTTAAATAAAAGACACCGCAGGAAGTCTAATTTTTCAAATCTGTATAGTTACATACGAATAACCTGTATTTGTAACAATGGGAATTGCAGGAATACTTTTCTAGTTCAATTTGGCGATATTTCCAGGTCCTATAAACGGTATGGGACAGATATGATAAGTCCTAAAGAGGTTATCAAGAGTTTAACTAGGACTCAAGAGATGACTTATGTAAACTGTAAATTTGAATCACTAAATTTATTTAAATCAAAAATTTAAATTTCAGTTCAATAATCAAAGGAACAATATCAATTATTGTGATTATAAGATTACATATCACATAAACTACGTGTTAAACCTGAAACTTTCCTTATTGAACCTCTTGAATTTGTTCATTCTTGATATCAACTTCAGAAGAACCAGGTTCTTGGAAACAAGACTGACACATCAGACATTAACCTATATCCGCTAGCGTCTATGTGAGAAAATACACATCATCAATGAGCGCTATAAGCCTAACGAGAAACTGCCTGTAAGTCCACAGGCGCACGCCGGTCAACAACTCCCATTTATAGTAAGTTCACCACTAAATATTTATTTATGAAATCTGAATGAGGCAGGAGCTTATCGAAAATAGAGCATCATGAGAAAAAAAGGGAGGATTAGTCAAGTCTTGGAAATCTAGGAATTGACAACTTTCTGATTCCAGTTGCTTAAGAGATGTATATGACGTCTGGTGGTAGTCATTAGATCTTTCAGCATTTGGCTGAAGATTTCCTTTTGTTGGTCCGCAGCGAAAATTTTTGGTCCTCCATTATCCTAAATTTCGCAAAATCGCTCTATATTTTTCACGAAGCCGATAACCCGATACTCAATTATTCGATTGCTTCCGGAACACCGATATACGAGATTTGATAAAATATGGGTGTCCTGGGAACCGGTCAGTCTTAAAGAATAAAACATTATAAAGCCCAAACTTTCTTTCAGTTTTCAGTATTGTAAATTTTCCCCTCACGCTAAACACGTGATACGCGAAAATTATTACTCACCCCCGGCAACATGAATGTTTATAAACATTGTGCGCAACCCTGCTGCGCGCAAGTTTTAGATTGCCCAAAAGACTGCGCGCGTCGCTGTTACTGACTTGAGGCGTCTTGTTTTGAATCACAAGCGCATATTCATCGGGAAAATCTAGTTGCCATGCTGCTAGTAAACAAAAGTGCGTAACCCGATAACTTCTGGTGTATCAATATGTTTAGAGTTGCTTAACTAAATGCGGAAGATAAAAAGTTACTTACACGGTCACCCAAGAAAATATGGTACCACTGTACGATGAATTGCTAAAAGGTACCGCGTTCAACAAGTGGCAGAGCGGAAAAGCGCGCCAATTTCCCGACCCGATTTAGTGACATCCAATGCCGTATGTCGGTCCTTCGGACACGACTGCCTGACTACCACTGAGAATCACGGATTGTCGTAATGTCACAGAAGGCGTCGCTTGCTTTCACTTGTCTATGCGCGACGCATTGCTTGTTTTGTCATCCCATTCGTGTTTTATCTCCCTTTTCTGCGCCGAACGGATCCCCTTTGACGACACCGCCACTGATTTATATATTACAATAATTATTGCCATGACCAGAGGTATAATCATTTGACCATCAGAAACGGAATTCCTCTCGTTAATAAGGAATTTAGTTGACATCCGCAAAAGCTAACGCGAATACTTCAAAGTTTATGAGTCACATCCATTTTAGATTCATCTGCATTGATATATTTCGAATATTAATGTTAATTTGCTTCTTATCGGTTCTTCTGATCATTTATCTTCACTACTGCATCCGCATGTTTCAGCTGTTTAAAGTTTTGTTGCAGCGAAAGGTGCAACATTTTTATTCTCTTTGGGATGGTTCCACATCCTTTACGCATGCCTCTTTTATGGAGTATTATGCAATATGCAACTCTTCGAATATGTATTTAAATGTCAATCTTTAAGTGACTTAAGTACGCCATAAATTATTCATTTCGATGCCAACGAGTGAGTTGGCGCCATTTTGAGGGTTGGAGCTACCTATCACACATAACGGAAAAGCCATTCTGAAGGCGAATACAACGTAATTTAAACATTTATGGGTAGAGGTACTGAGCAGTGTATTTATTTCCTGACATAAGTCCACACTATAGAAGTCAATCCTCTTCTAAGACTACATTACAACCGACGACGCTTGTCATAAAATCGTCATTCTCATATGAAAAGTGATAGAGGGATTCACTCATCCTGAGGGATTTCATTCCAGCCTATTTGCACAGCATTGCGAAAGGCTGCTAATGTTTTTCGAGGCTTCTACCTACAATGGCTTACACGTGTTTGATGGGGGAAAATCTGGAGATATGGGGGGCCAAGGGAACCAATTGATCTCACTTTGTTCAAAATAAACCAGAGTAGTTTGTTGAAAAATAGGCCCCTTCTCACTCTTTATCAACCGTCAAGCTTATCTAAATAGAATCTGGATGATTTCCTAGTTTTTGCTATATATTTCTTTGCTATATATAAACATAAAAATGGTAAAAAATGTGCATACAATTTTGCATAGGTACTTTCAGACACTGACTAAGAAACTAAATTGGATCTGCCATAATACCATGTGTGCTGTTTTATATTGGTTTTATCTTTGAATAATCTTCTCCCAGCTGGCACTACATAATTCCATACGCTAGCATTGCCAACGCAACCAGTATCAATTAGTGGACGGTGATTTTATGTTACTTAATTTATAGTACCGTAAAGTGCTCCATGAATACCCAAATTCTAAAATCTTTAAAGGTAATTAGCCTCCAATACATTAAGCTTCTTCCGCCTTTATCATGATCCTCGTTACTCCACAACGGTCATTCATTAATTTAGTGACAATTCCTGCTTCTTTTCGGTACATCGCGGCAATTTATCTCAAGAATAGACAGGAACATAAGAGCGACACTAAGAGGGTCGTTTTTCTAACCACAAGTGTTAAGCCTTGTAATCCGCCTAAGAGATTACAAACCGAGAATTAATCTTTTTCTTTGCGTTATGCCTTTATTTGAGTGTCATTAACACAATTTTATTGTTCTTCTTACGGATGATTAACAGTGTAAAAGAATAAATGACAAAAACCTCTACTGAAAAAAAGTAGATTTTGCACTATCAGAAGTATGTCTTGGATAAATTCATCAATTGTCATCTATTTATCAGATGCTTGGTGGTAAATTGCAAATGGTTTAGTCAACGCTCTGTTTTTATGACATACCGCTTATCGCGAATACTAACTTTTTAAATTACCACCACTTACTAACCTTGGCAAGTTCTTATAGAAAGTTTCTGCGCAATCCCACGGATGGGAAGATCAACGTTATGCGCGCATGCACATTATGCAAATGCAAATGCGCATTTGCATAATTTCATGCAGTCGCTTCTTTGAGCACTACTCACCTACTTCCTATGACTCTAAAGTCATACATCGTGCGTAACCGAAATGATGTTTCCTTATTTGAATATAACATTAATCACATTTATATCCCACACTACTCTTGAAATTGCAACTTTGTTTTCCATTTGGGCTGTGGTTTGTAGAAATATATTAAACCTTTTACTGTTACCTAACTAGTGGCATCACATAAAAGTGCGTATTATAAGGCTACGTTTTACGAAGGGTATTGACTGGTTTATCATGCTGGGAAATTGCTACAGGTCATAATCGTACATTTATCAAAGCTTCCATTACATGACCGGAGAAATAAATAAACCGCATAAAATAATAAGATTTAAAGTCGTTGATTTTTATTGTGAATGCCGTTTCTATGGCGTACTTGGAAATTAATAAACGCATTTAAACGAAAAATCGGTAAAGTGACCATTTTTGGTTTTATTAGGGTACTAAAACACGTAAATGCATAACTTTAGTTTATTGCTTTATTAGTTTTCTTTGCATAGAAGACCGAGCCACCATTTGCGAGCAGGAAATATATTAAACATAATTAAATTCAAGCTCGAGAATTACATAAATCGTCTAGCGAAGCCGAATGCGCCGAATCAAAGCTAGCGCTGAACTCTTTGTATGTCCAAGCGCGTTGACAGTTAATCGTTATTATTTTCTGGATCTCCATTTTTTGTCACTCGAAATACACATTATGACTATGGATAACGGACAGTCAAAAACAATAATAAATCGAAATAATTATTACACAAATGGCTTCCGTGTTAGAGACTACTTTGAAAGTCCCAACGAAGCGTAGATATTAACAGCTTTCGGTTTCGGTCCGTAGTCGGCTTTCTTATCCCCCGTTCGACCATCCAGCCATTGACCATTTCTTGGACACGGCGAGTGGACATCCGACATTCTTGGCGGAACCTCGCACTCCAATAATCAGTAATCACTTCACGCAGTTCCTTGTAATAACGTTTTTAAAAATGCGCATTTTTCTTGTCTCTAATTATAGCTCCGATTTTAATTGTGTAATTTCTTTCGTTATTTGCATAATCAAGTTTAATATTCAAGGAAATGTTGTTATGGTTGATGTGTGGAGTATAGATCAAGCCTCGCGAACTCGTTAGTTTCAAAGATTAAGGTAATTTGATGTGACTAATTCGTGGCTATTGTTATTCTCTTCGCACGTCTTCATAGTCATTGCAGAAAATTATTTTATTATGTTTCTGGAAATCTCTTAGGCCCATTAATTGAATGCTGTAAAGGAATTTTTTCCATTTATCCGACGTATTGAGATTGAGGGCAGTCTAAGATGTTAGTTCAGGATACTCTACAATCACTTACATGTAGTTGAAGATGAAAATTTTGGACAAAGCTTCGGAGAAAAGTTCCTTCCTCCTATTATCGACTATGCGACACGTGAATGTTTTCAAGAAACCAAATTCCAAACTTGAATACATAGAAGATGTATAAAATTACAGGTTCCTTCGAAACTTGTTATTTAATCATTGAATTAACTTATTGCTTTCAATTTGCCATATCACCCGACGACATGTATTCCCTGTTATATAACAAGTTATTAATTACCCGCCAAATAACAGGTTATTTTGGTTTCCAAAGAGTCCACAAGACAGCCTGACATCGTGCCATTTACTGCCAACTAACGAGGTACTACCACCAAGAAATCATTGGAGTCCTGCGCTTAGAGATCGTTTTGAAAATAAGTGGTAAATTTTGTTCGTTAAAACTACCGAATAAGGGCATAGTTCGAACGGGAAATCCTGAATTTTAGAGGGCAGAAATGATATAGCATTACTGTTAGTTTTCATTCCATAAGATAGCCTGATAACGAGTTATTAACTACCTACCAAATAACGGGTTATTGCGTAATAGAAATCACTTAAAAGTTACACTTAGAGACCATTTTATAAACTGCTACATGTCATGCAAAGTCCATAACGTCGTCTAATAATGTGTTATTTACTATCAAATAACGGGTTATTGGAAATGAGCAACCATAGAAATATTACATTATTACACTCGGAAACTGAATACCATGGAACTACTTACTAATATCCCATCGATCCCTGGTTCGAGGTGTATCCAGTTAATGTTCTCTCTGATGAATCTCATATAAAAATTTCTCCCACCTCAAAGAGAATCGAAGCATTTGAAGTTTCTGTTGGAAGCATTAAGGATGTCACGTTCAGCGTTGCAATTAAATATTTTCTGGAAATATAAAAACATCGTAAGTTGTGTCTACACAGTATCGAGTGTGATCTACCACGGAGCTTCGAGAAGAGAAACTATACAAGGACCAATTTATCCTGATCAATTTATTCACATAATACCTTCGGTATATTACCTCTCGAGTGTAAAAACACCGATAGTTCATCTGGAGCTCTGAGACCACCATCAAAGTTCCCAGTCTGTTGTACGGATGCGGCAACTTCAACATGTTCTTCAAGCATCATGTAGGTTTCTAAATTTCCTAAAAGCACGATTTCATTAAGAAAGCACTTTTTCCGGTCACTGCAAGGGTCTCCCAAGATTATTGATGATTACCTACTCGTGTAAATTCTCTTTCAACGAGTTTTAAACTTTTGCAAGAGCACCCAGCGAGACAAGAGAATTTTTTGCTAACCTACTTAGCAGTAATAACACTGTAAGTGCGGTAAAATTAATAGGGGAACGTAAAGGTGTGGCAATGGGAGATTGCGATTTTGATAGCTGAATCGCGTGACAAAACTTCTCATCTTCGACGGCTCGCAAGACAACCTTGCAGTGTTTCTATGAAACATTTTATGTCACGTGGTGCTTTACCCGAACAAGAAACGTCCCTTTAACACGGGCCCTTAGCACTCAATATAATATAGGGACAAAGTTTTGCTTTTTTCCGCAACATTGAATTGGAGAGGGAACCGAACGAGCCAGTTGTAGATCAAATTCGGTGCTTTTTGGGGATATTTTAATTTAATAGGATTAATTAGTAACAATATACTGGGGTTTATTGCGCACTGCAGGTAATACAAATTATGAGGAATTTGGCTGCGCATCCAAATCTTTTGTGGCGGTTTCGCACGTTGGACCCCCGTCTTTGTGGCTTGGACATTGACTTCAATTCCGCGTGGCGTATAGGAAAATAGTGCATGATTGTGCGATTATAGGTTTCAATGATCTTCGGTAAAGATATGACATAAGTATCAAAAGATGACACCGTAATGAGACGTAATAAAATGTTGCCAAAGTATACGGGTGTGGGCAAGTTGTATCGTAGGCTGTCAAAAAGTACATAACATGTTTCACGCTATAGTAGTGCAAGGAAGTAATTGGGACACGATGTTACTTGAAATTTATGGCCAGAAACTTGTTTTCTCTCTTAGACCAACTATACTGGGCATCCATAGTTCTCCGCGCCACGAGATTTGCACCATTCCATGCAATATAAATCTTTCTAACAGTTCTAATTTGCGTCGAATAAATCGTGGTATTATATTTTGAGTTATGGGGATATTTTCAAAAAGGTCACACTATAATTTTCATTTTACTGTTCACGGTCACTGCGATATCGCGATAAATATCCAATTTCTAAGGTATTACTGTAATTTACGACAATATTTTAATCAGAAGAAGACAATGTCTGTGGCTCTCCTGGAGCCCTAAGACGTTTTATTTCACCTAAGAGACACTTCAGTATCTCAAAATCCGGTCGGCACCAGAAAAAGCAACAGATAAGGCATCGAACCAATGCGTATAAACACTCATGCATGCAGAATGTGTAATCAATCGTCCCCTATAAGTCAAGAGTCGTATAAATATTCCTGTAAGGTTAACTAAACCTACAATTAGCGTATTGTTTAAGAATAATTGTTACGGGTAATTGCAAAAGTGTAAAAACCCTGCAGTGTCATACCATGCATATTATATGTTTGAAATGCGCCTGGGACAAAAGGAAATAAATTCGTGATTGAGTGAGCTTTAATGAATAATTCCTAAACCTCTGCGTATAAGAATATAATTGTAATCAATAATTAATAAATTCCCTCAAGGCTGAGGACGTTCTGATGATGTATTCTGAATTAGAAGTAGCTTGTGGTACTGTTAAACACGAAGTTGGTATGAACTTAGACCATGACATTTTCACAGAACCACAATTATGAAAGGTGTACCCTTAGTTTTTTTTAATTGATGGATCTGGTCTCAGTTTACACAATGCACTGCCTATGAATCATATTTAGTCCCACTTGTTAGACGAGTAAATGATTTTTGGATGTCGCAATAATATTCGGTAATGCGTTGCAGGTGTGGAATAAAAACAACTTTGCTTTTATTTCTATTAATTGTTGTGCATTTAAATTGTCTCCAAACCTAAAGAATAATCAGGGAAATTCATACGTTCATTTTTATTAACCGATCCGTCGCAAAAGGAGGGAAAAGAAGTTCCCGTTGCTTTCCAGAATCAGTATGAACAAAAATCGCCTGAGATACGGGATTGATATAGGAATTTTCATCCCAACACCAATAGCACTATAGACGAGCATTTGGCATCAAAAACTCTGCATTACAGCTTGGTGAGCTATTGAGAAAAATCGCGTTCTCATTATGGTTCTTTTCCTGTTGTGTCATCTTTTTCACGTGAATGAATGTGTAGAAATGTTTTCAGTTACTACATTGCTCACCGATCCAACCCAAACCAGCCTGAAATATCACAAAAGACACGAGGAGACATCTATGGACTTAAATTAAAAGAGGAAAATGTTCCTTTAAAGCTTTTCTTGAATTGATTTGACACCGGGGTAAGGGGTGGGAACGAGCTGTAGTAGTTGAGCAGCTTACTATCAATAAAAGCTTGAGACTTTGAAAACATTATATCTGACTAACCAAGAGACATTTTTACCCAAATCTAGAGGAATCTTCAACGACTTTATGTATGCATTAGATCTTTATAGGTTTTCCGTAAGAGGCCTTTGAAGCCCGATACAAAGTGGAATCGTGACATGAAGGCCGTTCAATATGTACGAAATTTCGGGAATTGCAGGCTGCTTGAGGTTTAGTAAGTGCAATTTAGTAAAACGCAAGAAAATTGACTTGGAGATCGAGAAGAAATTGAAACTTAAGTAAATGTGAAGACCTCTTATTAATGCAATAATCGCCAAAACCAAAGAGAATTAACAGCAATAACAATCGAGATTAACCGCACAATTAAGATAATTTTGGTATCGCGCTAATCTTAGTTAATATGTTAATTTAACATGATCTATAAGGCTATATGCAAAATAACAATAGAATATAATAACAAACGTTTCTCCATTAAGAATCTAATTAAAATCCATTAAAAAGTTACAGACTGCGATCTATAGGTGTCTGATGATATTGAATTGAGAATAATCAAGATAATAAAATTCTTAAAGTACATCGTGACACTACCAAGGTGGCAATTTTTTAATGAGCCAATGTTAAATCTCGATAGTGCGCTCTCACTTTTGGAGAGTCGTGATTCATACTAATGAATAATTACAAAGAAATATGTCTTTTAATGCATTATAACTAATTCTCTATAGATTTCCATTTAACGTCTGTACTCCGATAGCAATCTAATTAGTTTTTTATATATGAGCAGCAATTTTGAATAATTAGTTGACCTAATCGGTTAATTATCGGCATTACAACCCGACTGGTGAGTAGTCGATTAAAGCATCGAAAACGTGGATCAATAAATTGTGGTTTTATCAATAATTACGGGCGGCATTGTTAAAATTCTTTAGATTGCATGTAATCCGTTGTACAAATGCGCTAGAAGAGGAAAAATGTCCGTGGCAGCATGAGACAATGTTCAATGTTGGTCAGTGCGTGAGATCCTCTGGGCTCAAAGGCGTTTCGAAACATTTTCATTATATTTACATCCAAGCGACTAGAGGCCACATAGGCGCACGGAGATTTATTCAGCAACGTTCAATATGATCGATTTTTTCACGTGGGAAAAGAAATTTCAAAATGAGTTTAATGAAATGACAGTGAGGACGGTTGCGATCATCGGTGAGTGGTGAAGGACATCATTTGGCTTGCTTTCTTGAGGAGTAGCTGAGACAGAGATTCATTCACCCGACCTTTTGAGGGTGGTAGGAACGACAGCCCTGGCAACATCTGAAACGAGATTTGAAGATCGATTCCCATTGGAAGAAATAGCGATGCAGGCATTGAAATCTCTTCAGGGCTAGTGAGGGTAAACAATCACAACCCGGATATTAAAATATCAGCACTCCGCCTTTAAGAAAATACGATTTCGTTGTCAATCAAACTTGAAACCTCCGGAAACCTTCAAAATCCTCTGAATGAACCGTGATAATAAAGCTGGTGTTCGACATAATCCACGTCATACTTGACTTTAGATTCTATTTCTAAACTCTAGCAGTGCGACTAACGTATCCAAGCAAGGATCGATATTGCTACCTCAATTCTGGAAATGTTCCGGAAGATCTCACGGTAATCCTGGAAATCCTTGTCTTGAGTAGAGTTCAGGATAAATGAGATAAAAGATTAGAGATGCAGAAGCCTGAAACTCTCAGTTATAGCTTAGTTCAGCGCAATTAAAGCTAGAAGGTGGGTGTTTAATCCAAATGGGGAAAACCATCCTTATTTCCCTCCTGAAAACTAGATAATTTCACGTTAACTCTGAAAATCCCCGTTTCCTTTCAGTTAACTCAAATTGGAGGAGGAGGCTCATTCCAACAGGGGAATCACAAACCAGGATCCTGACAGTTTTAATTAGAACTAGAATGGAGAGGCGGGAATGATAGGTAAAGAAGCCAAGTTGAATATTCCGGGGCTAATTCTATAAAGGCAAATGCAAGCAAGGTTCAGGTAATTGTTGAAGGAATTTGGGGAATCAGAAGAAGGTGATGGTAGATGTAGGAACATGGTGGAAGAATAAACTGTATAGTACATTCCGATGACAATCCCAAGTGCTCCTGCGGAAATCCGTATGAAATACCCAGTGGTCTATTTTACTCCATGCATCCATGTACTGAACGGAGTTTTAAGTAGTTGTCGAGGTGTCGCAACTGCGTCTTATGAAGAGGCCGGTGATGAGAGGTGACGACAACTTAATCATATCTAATAGAAAGATTACGATTGGTATGTAAGTAGTCCTTTGATGACGAAGGAAAGCCGAACATAGAGGACTCAGACTTCTTTTCTCAGGATGGTCAAGTGTTTCAATTCGTTTGGATTCGACAGTTCTGGTATAATTTTTCAACGATCTTACGATACGACCGTGTTAAAAATCCAGCAACTTCCGTCCTGCAAAGGAAATTGCCCAACTTCCTGCATGCACGTACTTCAAAACATTTTTGCGTGATTTATATTTTATGTAATTCCTGGTCCCACTGACACCAGGTAATTGAAAAGTCATTCAAAACGTACTCCCCAACTAAGCTCTGCTGAAGTGCTATTTTAACATTCTGATTTAGCAAATGAATGATGAAATGATATCTCGAAACATCACTCAGACGCAATTAATAACATATGAGTGTTTTCTGAGGGCAAGGAAAGAAGTGAAATAGTCACATAAACTGTTTGTATCGACATTGAGTTTTCCAGCCCATTAGAGCGGTTTGGCTCCGGATCTCGATTCCGGGGTCCGGAATAAAGCTCTGACCATCCGGCTCCATCCGTGTGTACTGGATCGGCTTGATGAATGGTTTGCATCATCTATCAAAGACAAATCACAAATCGGCACGCTTGTCTAATCTTCGAACTTTTCTGCCTGATGAAAATAGAACACGTTATTTTATTAATTGAAACGATGACAAACAAGTTCTCACTTTTTCTTCCCTTGGTTATTAATAGCTTTTCAAGATTTGTTCCCTTTTGACAGGTGGCAGTCAAAGTGACAATACCTTAATGCCGTTCCATTGTATCGTAAGATCCGCAGATCTTTGGATCTAATTAAATGTTGATAGAGGGTAGGTCTTGTTATAAGCAGTGGGGAAGCTGATAACGATATGGCAATAGTGAGGCTGCTGGGAAGTTCCTCTACAGCTTTGAATTTTCTAGAATCACTTAAGATTCGCGAGACCAAAGACGAAGATGTCGGTTACAATGTGCTGGTGAATGTGCCGATCCAATACGCGATATTAATCACTTCGGCGCAGTTAGATAAAACGCAAAAGAAATCGAGGCATGTACAGAAACCTATCCATTTACCTAATTGAAATATCCTGTTTTCAGGGGCTATTGAAAAATCAAAATCTCGTCGAGTGAATTGAAAACATGTGCTCTTTTAGCCTTTTGCCAAATCCCGGTGCGCTTTTACCATGCTCACTTTATTTCGGTTCAGTCTTTTTAGGGAGTCGCGAACTGGTGCCGAATTATTGGGCGCTGCAGCTTTTTTGGAAAGATACATTGGGTTAATTATGTAATGAACGTGAAAAACTCATCAATTAGCTTTTCCAACCATAACAAACATATGCGAGATTTTATACTGCTGACCATCATCATTTTTAGGCGACTTTGCCCCGCCATCGCCGCATTACTTCGTGCTCTTCCTCTTCCCATGCAGTTAACAAGATTGGGGACCCGGTGAGGTCCCTCTGTTTCAACTTGTTCCAAACCTTGAGACCCCCCTAGAATTTCCCCCGCCTTCGTTGTTGGTCTAAGTTTGACGACGGAGACAAGATTTCACCTAGAGGACATATGGTAGATTAAATCTATTGGCGATGGCAGTTATCTCTCTTAATAACTCTAAAATCTGGACGCACCTTCGATAACGGCCAATCTCCTCGGACCACCGTCAGTGGAGTCACCTGCATTAACTTACATATAGAACTTCTTTCGCTTTCTCGGTAGGTTTTACGTCTCTCTTTTCTCTTCAAACATTTGCCATGGGAAGTCATGCATCTGGGAAGTAGATCAGGCAGATATTCTCAAAAGGCAATGCATCCTATAGCCAATGTTACCTTTGCAGGACCTTTACGTCAAGGAAGCAAAAGCTGATTATTTTAACTCTCTGTGCAACTTGGATCAGTCGCGTGCCCCTTCTGTAGAGGTACAGATGCTCTTATTAAGGCACCCCTGTTTCTCAAATCAATATTTAAAAGCGACTTCTCTGCAAAACTGGATATGTAATTTCTCTTAAAATGAAGTTGGTGTCTACTCAATATCCAAAGTACAAGGGAAAAATTGATTGATGAAGTGGGTGAGAACAGTTACGTGGCTTTGTGTGTGACACTTCTTTGACACTGCAAAGTGGCCATTTATCACCCCGTACCCCTGGTGGAAATTATAAAACTCTACTTCCTATACACGTTGAGGCTGCGCCTTGCCCTGTGGGTAAATTTAAATAGGCTTTATAAAAATACACGACGACAGGCACATAACTTATTTAAAATGTCAGCTACGAAAATTAATTCGAGTCCTAGCTCTAATAGCCTGTTATTAAAGATTTCGCCTGTTTTTCTTTACGTCAGCACCAGAGCTATATTATAAATTATATTGGGCCGCACCACCACGTTTTATTATGTTTTACACCGCCGAGCCCTATTACTTGGACAAATATAATCAATTTTTTTGTTTTAATATTCACTTGCACCATCACCCCTCAATTAGGCTCGGAAAGTTGGCTAACAAGTTACAAACTTAATGGTAATAGGCCCAGTAATTTCTTTTGAATTGTAATTTGTCTTGCGGTTAAAGCTAAACGCACCCGATAATACGATTAGTAGTGTCGGTATAAAATTCCGGCCTTAATGAAGGGGAGAAACCGTGAATCAAAAGCAAATGACATCCTTTATGTAGCAATAATTGAAATCCAAACAAGTAGACAACCCAGCAATTGCTTGGGCGCACCGGTAAAGTAAATTGAGTATCTCGCACCCGAGGCCATTCGCCGTTTGAACTCCTATGATTACTCGCAGGCTTAGAAGTTAGAAGAAACCTCTCGAGGCACATCTCAAACAAAACTAAGAGACTACTTTAGATGGGACCCGTGGACCTACGGGCGAGGACATGTCGCTTAGTCGCTCCCGGGTAATTACACAAAGTGAGTAATGCCTGGGCCATACCAATTAACCACCCCCGCAATATATATAGCGAGTCGTGTTCTCCCTTTCCGATACTTGCAGGTTTACGATCCAGGCTGAGGCATCGCTCCGCTTTGATAATGTTTTGCCAGACCGCAAACGGTATCCCACCGCCCGTCTAGTATAACATTTTTCTGAAACTCGAATTTATCCCTGATGGTCACCCTCTACGCCCTTATTTGTTTACTTAATCGACGAATTTATGAGAATTTACCTCGTAAATTATGACACCCTTTGTTGAGGGTACCTGCGCACACGCCGAACAATAGCGTCAGGCACCTTTCAAATAGCACGTGGTACGCAGTGGAAGAGGCGCCGAGACGCTTTTTTTCGCCTCCTGCAAGATTTGCATCACCAACTGAGGAGCTTGATTTCCAACCAATTGCGAAACTTCGGCACTATTATGGGATAAGGATGGTTTGTAGGAACAGACTTGAAATATAATATTTATCAGTAAATTTCCTAAGGGGGTTGAGATCTCAGAAGTCTAGGAAGACGGAAATCTGGCTGCCCAGTCTTCCATAGAAGATCCCGCGCTATGTGTGTAAGTACGTAAGTGGTACGAAATGGTCGTACGAAACTTCATGGGCCTCAAGCGCCTAGGTGTCCAAATAGAATTCTCTCTTGTGGTTCTGATGTTTAAAATCAACATAATTTTGTTAATTCCCTCCCAGATGGACAGGGGCACTGCTTCCTATTATGAAAACTATCCACGTGACTTACTGTGAGCCCGTCCATTATTTAAAATTCAGGCGCCCAAGATGTCCGGGAAAATTCAATCGGCGTCGAGAGGCAGGTCCGGTTTAAAAATATCGAAGAAAATACAATCACTGAAAAAAGTATCCGTACAGTCCAAATAAAAATTGTGTAAACTGTAATTTTTGACCGCTTTTGTTCAAATTTCATATAATTAAAATTGAAACCTAAACTCAGTTTGTGTGTTCGAGCAACTTTTGAAAATTTAATTTTTAGAGTGCTTTTCGGAATCTCAAAAAAATTCCGGTTTAAAAACTTCTTGTGCAGTGGAAATTTTTCAATATCGTTTTATTAATTTTGCGGAGAGGATTTTTCTATGTGTATCCTGATAATTTGATCAAAGCTGAATTACAAATAAGGGAGTTGCAGCCTTTGAAAATCGTCGAAAATGTCTAAATTTCATCATTTTGCGTGAAAATCGTCGCGGTTTTAAAAGGCTGCAACTCCCTTATTTGTAATTGAGCTTTGATCAAATTTTCAGGATACACGTAGAAAAATCCCCTCCGCCAGATTAATAAAACCATATTGAAAAATTTTCTCCGCGCAAGAAGTTTCCAAAACGGAGTTCTTTTTAAGGCTCCGAAAAGCACTCTAAAAATTAGATTTTCAAAAGTTGCTGGACCGCGCAAAACTGAGTTTAAGTTTGAATTTTCATTATGGAAAATTTGAAGAAAATCAGTCAAAAATTCGATTCGCAGAATTTTTCTTCGGCTGTGCGAATACTTTTTTGAGTGATGGCAAATTCAGGAATGGGGCGTTGCAATTTTCCAATATCTCAAATCCACCTCGCGCCCAGTGATAACGCTCAATTTATACTAGGAATTTCAGCCGCTTTAAATAGCAGTTACCACACAAAGAGGTGACAGATTTAGTGGTATTAAATTGGATCTTTCTTAGTTGACACAGTCCATAAACCCGTCTCCAGGAGACAAGAAGTCCTTCCCATCAAACGGGGCATTCCAAGCTGACATCTGACACTTAAGGGGTTGTATTGTCTGGAAGTGAGCGGACAGTGCTTGATAAACTTAAATGATTTCTGCTTCCTAATAAGTGTCAAGAAGTGTTCATTTAGATGGGATATTGGAGTGGGTACAGTCATTTAGAAAGATAGAATTCCCTTCTATCAATTTTTTGTTATCATTAAAGGATTCAGCGAGCAAGTACGAGTGAAATGTAGCATCAAAATTAGATTGGATCCAACGAGAGAAAAATTGCCTCTGGTTTGATATAAAAAAGTGACAAGAATTTTCCAAGCTATTAACCACGTACATCTGTCAACAAGGAAAAAATGGGCAATTCTTGTATTTGTCGACCCTAGACAGGCACTGCAGTGGCCCAAGACTAACCGCCCAAAGGCGAATAACAGGACTCGTTCGCAATATCCTTTTGAACCAGCAGGCCACAAAACGACGTATTTCATTTCTTCGCCCACAGAAACGCCTGGCTTCATAACAGGAATTTGTTTGATAAATGACAGATTAGATACATTTTCCACACTTCTATTTCATGAGGTCATTACGACTCTAATTGCTCATTCCCCTTTTGGTACAATTTCCATCCGTCGTCCAGTATTTTTGCTTTCGAAATTACCCCTATCGAACTGCCATTAAAGATCAAGAATTTCACGCGTTCAGACCAGTTGTACAGGTGTAAATTTCCAGTTAAAGGGAGTTTGCGTTTTTGCCTGAAACGCAGGAAGCTGGGGGCAATCTGAATAATAATTTCTGAACTCATCAGTCAGCAGGGTTGTCAGCAAAACTCATTTATTTTATTGAATCACGACAGTCGCTCAGTCACGTAGGTTAAAACACTTAGTGGTTTTTTAGCAGTGTCGATGCTTTGCTTTTTGTTGACGGGCGTGAGCGCTCCAACAATTACAAGATTTAATTAAAACTATGCTTAAACGCTTTCTGGTGAGGCTCATCTATCACCGAAACTGTCTCGGAGTCGCCTCATTCTTTCCCCTTTTCTTTGCATGCATTTCACTTGGGATACTCAGGCAGGAAATCTCCCGTTTTCCTCCTACTGTTCGAAACTTTAAGTCGGTTTTTCGCAATAAAACATTTGAAGCTGCATAAAGCAGGATTAATATCTGCAAGCAAAAATCAATATCTCCACGAATTACACGAAAGAGTCTTGACAGATACAATTCGCTCCGGGTGAAGGAAAATATTGCTCCAATAATGAAGTATATACTCGAATGTCTACAAACAATGCGTTATTTCATTATATCTTTAATACACCCGATATTCTAGACACATAACCCTTCCCCAAAAACAATCTAATTATACTGATTGAATGACAGGCGATTCATTAGGTGTCACAAGACTATAGGGCTTAGCAGATGTTCCGTTTCGGGAGTCTTGGAGAAATGGCAATTCAGTTTTCTTAATTATTTGCGAGGGTGCCGATAGCCGGAGCTTGTAAGGACCTTATGATTGAGGAATTAAATGGAGAATTAGTGGAACTCCATACGAATTTTTAAGACAAACTTAATATGTACTTTTAAATCGATGTCGGTTGCGGGAGATTATAACAACGTAGGGATAAGTAGGCGGAAGTAAACGTGCGGCGCGGTTTCTGAGATACAGACGCGCGACAAATCACCCGTAAAGCTGCCGGCTAAGAACCAGCCCCCGTAGAAAATTAATATCACACGTACTTTTTCACCCATCCCTGTATGTCACCTCTTAGTTTCATTTCGACGTTGACCTGTAACTTTCCGTCCCAGCTTTGGATTCAGCTTAAAAATCCACACACACAATTGTAACACTTCAATCGCTCTATCCAGAGGGTGTAACATATCATCATGGAGATATTTCAGGGGCCGATAGGACAAAATAGTTTTTTGAAAATGCTATCACATTCATGGTCAGAAACGCACCATCGTCGATGTACAGGGCGGCAAAGTTTCGCATTTTTTCTTATACTTTACGGTTTCGTCGCGTGTTGCCTTTTTCGAAAATGCGAAATGTCCAGAAAATACTAAATTACAGGCCGGAATAGTTAGACTGGACTTTCTCAATTTGCATTTTTCAATTTCTACGAAAACGGTGATAGATACCAAAATGCCGCAAGAGACCACGAAAGCAAAGGAATTGAAGAAGGATTCTCAGTCGGCATCGAAGTTCATGCAGGTTGTTCCAGAAAAAAATGAAAAACATAAAATAGTACTTAAACACCAAACCATAATGACTAATATACGTAAAATATGATATTTTGCCACCCTGTATATCAAAAATGGCGCGCTTTTGACCCTAGGCTTATTATTTTTTTATTATTTCGCAGAATACTACCGCCCTCTCGAGCGCCTTCATGATGGCACGTGACACCCTGTATATTTACGGTTTTCATACTCAGGTACAATTTTTTCTTCTGCCACTCGCCTCATTGAAACTTTTCCAAATTCCCGGACGTATAGTGGCCAGTTGGTTAATTGACTGTGAATGTCAAAATTGACAACCTCCAGTATGAAGAAATGCCGAGCCATTTATCGAGGAGAAATCTTGAAAAATTTCTGAATTACGATGTAGATCCTACTAGGAACAAGCAAGCGGTTTTAAATTGGGTTTCAGTGCTAGCAAATGCTTACCAGAACTTATGAAAGGAGTAAATTTCATCTGCGTTCATAACTAGTCCAAGGATTTTGATATAACTTTGAAAAGGACTATCATTCGTGCTCTCAATAAAAATATCAATTTTCTCTAGGACCGATTTATGGTTTTCTCTCCTCGTACCAAAGTTACCACACCTCAAAAGGCAATAGAGTCTAGCGTGAAAAGAAGGGGAGCTCTGTCGTATTAAGCACTGATAATTAAGTATTGATTTCTAATCTAGCGTCCTACTTCGACGAGTCACACCACTTGTTCCTATATATTTTCCTTTCTTTCACCCATTCTGATAGGACGTAATAAGGGCCAATCAATCTTCTTCTGTCGCCTTTTTAATCCACATTCTTTCGCTTTTGGCTTCAATAAACCTATAAATTGTGCTTTTGTTTGGCTCTTCGTACGCGATATAGAATTATTAAAAAGCTTCAGTACGTCTGCAACAATTTCCTTTAAAGCCCCAGTTGCAAAACGTCGGAAGGCAAAATAAGTAGATACATAAAATAAGTAAGTAAAACTCTACAGTCGCCATTTTCGCTCCAACTTTAAGAGTCTTGCCGGCTTTATTTTCCCTTGGAGAATATAAAGTTTTTATTATTTTAACCCTTTTCTTGATACGTCTCCGGTGTGAATATCTCGTTCATAACTGGCAACTGCACCTCGGTGCCAGCAATGTTTTTTAATTACTTGATTTGCCTGCCTGCACCGGCTCTAAAGGTCCACAATAAAAATATTACAAGAACATAGAAAGAACTCCTGTGCTAGTTGGGAGTACTCCTACTACCCATCGCATGTGGTAAAGCTATCCTTTAAGATGTCGTGTCTTAGATTTAGTAGACAATGGCGTGACCCCTGGATTGTCCTGAACTCCCTCCCTCGTCCAACCGTACATTTAAATTGTTTCTGGGTTACATCGGTCGTTATGGGTTGTCTCTGATCGATAGACGTTAATTATTGTCTAAGCCCAATTTGTTAGCAGAAATTTGCTAATTTATCGTCAAAAATAATTAATCAGGTAACGTCGTTCGGGGATATTTGTTAAGACAATGTGGATATGTTTAAAGCAATTTTCCGCAATAAATATTCCCGTGATTAGTGTGGTTGCAATAAATCTTCTTATAACGAACCTCAAGGTGGCTGTTTTCGTTTCATTTTCATTTATGTTACGCCTTATTGTGAATGCCCGACGCAGCGAATTTTGCCTTTAAAATTTTAATTTATTCATCAATAAAAAGCACTTCCAGGCGAAACAATCTTAAGACACTTAATTTGTCGGACCGTCCTCATTTTAATTAAATTAATGCTAACTGGGCAATCCTCCCGGTTGGTTTTTTTATTTTTAATGTGCTTAGAAGTCGTGAGTAGAGAGGCAAAATTGTTAAATGGTATTTATCAGGCTGGCAAAGCGGCAGAAATTGAAAAATCTTATAAACAATGGAGATGCCACGCCAAAAGGCCAGAAGCAATAAAACTGATAGATGAAACGCGGGTAGGGTCACTTGCTGGGTTGAACCAACCCAAGGGTACCATAACTCGGACAGCGCGGTCAATGCAAGTGATATACTCCTTCCGTCATTCGCCGCTTCCCAGTGACGTACCAAATGGTAACGTTGGGCAGTTAAAAGCTCCAATATAATACTCTTTAATTTTTTTTTTTAACAAAAAAATACAATTGCTGCAATCGAAGCTTTTTCGCACATTTAACATAATGAAACCGGATACCTTCATTTCACTACTCGTGTAAAAACGATCCGCAAGGACTGCCGGATTTCCACGGACACCGGGCGCAGCTCAGACGGGCTCAAGTCTTATTCGTCCTTCATTCACCCTCATTTTTCCCATAAATGACCCTTAGCATTTAATTTTTTCCCCGAATTGTTACTGCGTGCTGATGCCCCAACTAGAATTTCCTAAGGCATTTCCCCTACATAAAATAATTCTAAATATTCAAATTCAGCGATTTTACGGTGTGCTAATTGTGCTCGTACAGCCTGCACTAAACGATTAATGCTAAAAAGGTCCCACAGACAAGCACACATTATCGTCATAAAAAATGCAAATGGGAATGCCTCAGTTTTACTGCTTAAACTATATTGAGTGTTTACTACTCAGCTAGCTACAAAGTAAAGTTCGGTTGTCGAGGGTGTCACGAGGATTTATATAAGACGTCTCAATCGTGATTTTGCATTACGGGAGGAGCGGAGAATAATAAATAACAAAGCTGCGAATGAAGGAAATCAATCAGATTTGGTTTTGATTTAAGAATAAGTTGTCACCGTCAAAGCCAGGCCAAAAACAAGAAACAAAGGGGACGTCATCATAAATGCATTTTGGTGCGGGATTTCCAGAAAACACAAGTCACGCCGAACCAATTTAGCCGATGGCTTGCCCATCGTTAGCAAACAATATTGTGGAGAACATGTGAAAATTAATCGACAAAATATTGTAATTGGTGTAGCAGTTGCAAAGCACACTAGTGACTTGTGACGAGATTTAAATATACTGCGTGACATAGAAAAGAGAACACTCCGTAAAAATGATTTTATTTAAATCATTTTTGATGCGCATGTGTGTAAATTGGAACACAAAAAAAGATAACATTTTCAGTCATATTTACCAATGTATTTGCGAGTTATCAGGAATTTTAGTTATTTTTTTACTATAAAAATTACAATAAAATATCAGCAATATTACTGCAAAATATTAACTACTGGTGCAAAGTGTGCTCAGAAAGGGCTTTTAGCTTAATCAAATATGCCTAGACGCAGAATGCACCGAAATTTTAATTAATTTGAGCGAATTTTAGAGAGGTCGAATGGTAGGTCTACGAGAGTCTGTTTGGATATGCATGATGGTATGGGCAAGAGCAAGAACAAGAGGTTGTGAAAGTCGTGATCCTCAGTTTACAATACAAAAGCATTTCCATCAGACCGTTGGGGTAATAGTTTGGGGCGCTATTGCTTATGGTAGCAGGTCACCTTTACTTTTCACTAGAGGCAGTATGGTTTACCCAACGACACATCCACGAAGCCCCGGAACCTTACTGCATGCCTTATCTGGAAACTCTTGTTAATCCGGTTTTCCAGCAAGGCAATGCACAACCACATGTGGCTAGAATGACTATGAACTTTGTTTCGACAAAATTCAATCAGTTTGCCACCTTGACCACCTCGATCTCCTGGCCTTTCACCGATTGAACATGTACGGGATATTGTAGGTAAAAGGTTGCATAATTTACTCCGTCCCCCACTGACCCTAGCGGAGCTATGTCATGCTGTCCAGTAAGCCTGGAATGAGATCCCCCAAGAGGACCCCAATCACCTCATTAGATCCATGCCTAGACGTGTAAAGGAATGCACATGACACTGCGGAGGTCCGACAAATTATTAATGTTTTTTCGGTCTTTAACAATTTTACTTGTCCAACTTTTTAATGAATTGTTGGTTTTAGCGCGGGAAGCATGCGTGCCAATAATTATTTAAACAAAACCATTTTTACGGGGTGTGCTCTTTTCTATGTCACGCGGCATACGTTCACCTTCAGGTAATCGATAATCGGCGGACCTTGCATTGACACCACCCAAACATGCCGAATAAAAACAAGGGATGCTGGAAGCTGAGAAGCAGGAGTCGGAGGTCTTTAAAGGGGTAAAAAGTAAACTTCCAATTGAGGAAGCATCGTTTGAACTCTGCCACTGTTGCGATTCAGGCCTGGTCAATAAAAATAATCAGTAAATGAGCCTTACAGTTACAAAGCAAACATGCTGAAAGTGATCCTTTGAACTTGGAATTAATCTAAATCCCCCTCGCCGTTTTTACGCTCCGCGATGTCACCCTATTTATTCGACATCAGGACTTTCCCTCGTCGAAAAATATCTTTTGAATAATAGGTATTTGTTGGATTAGAAAGCAAATTCCTTTGGCTTTCCCACTTTTTAATTTATTTTATCTTCATGCAGCCAGAGGAATTTGAGCATTCGGTTCTAATCGGAGATCCCAAGAGTTACGTTCGGCAACCCATTAGGAAGATTCGGGTCTGAGCCTGTGGACTGCCGCCTACCGATGAAGACGTCATAGGCTCACTTATCCCTCCGTACAAAATCATAAGTAAATCTAGACCAGCGTGAAGAATCGCTCATCCACAGTGGCCTTGAGACCGATCAGAAGATATTCGTTGAAATTTATGGGATGATTTGTCTCGACCTCGTTCACGAATATAAACGAAACAAATCTCAATATATCAGCGCACTTATTTAAACTGGTATTGGTACTCTCATCCGTGGAAGTTGCCTGAATTGAACACAAACGTAATTAAAATCGTGATATTTCATAGTATAAACAATATAAATCATCGGCAATTAGTAGGTGCCATTTCGCAATGCCAGGCAAATAGAATTGGTAAACAAGGAACGATAGAAATAAGTGACAGGAAACGGAGTGACCAATTGCTTTGCCAATTATCATTTGTCAAGTAACCGGTTAATGAAAGTGACCAACGGCTATAGGAACTGACCGACGGACTCATTTAACGGAGCCCTTTATCTTGCCAACCCTTTCAGATACCCCCGAATGCATGTCAAACTGTCACTAACATGTATTTCATCCTGGGCTGTTGTTACAAATCTTACTAGATAAAAAAATCGATAGGCTAAGTGAGACGAGAATGGTCCTCCCTGAAGATTTATAGCCACCGCTCAATCAAGTAAAATATCCTTCACAGCGACTTTCAGATAATACAAGTATATTATAGGCTAATTTTATGGGTCATTAAGACTGGAATTTTAAAAGAAAAAAACGGCAAGTAGTTTCATGTCATGCATTTTTAACCTTTCACATTCTGCACGTAAAGACATGTCTTTAAAAGGATCTGTGCGATGTTTTATTAGCAAAAAATCCTTAACTGATTAAAATAATGTCTCCCTTTATTATTTCGCATTTATATCAGCTCGTCCTCTCCTGATGAGGATTACATTTTTCAGTGCCGCCTACCTTCTGGATAAATTCCGCCCAAGTCAAGGCGAAGATGTAATTGAACCTTGCTAAACCCATAAACCCCTTTGAAATTTGGCGAGCTGAGCACCCCGCAGGGTTTCTGCCCGGGTTAAGCTTATGGTCCAAATAATACTAACCTGAACTAACCGAAGAATACCCATTTATAACAGTCGTTAACACAAGCAAACTGAGCATTCGTGCTCATCCCCGATCATGGTTAGAATGTATCGGCTAACAAGCAAGCTGAGATGATTCATGGAATTCGGCAAAAAATGTACAGGTGCGCACTCCCGAGCATAAAATTACAGTCACCTCATAATTAGCATTTAATTTCATAGAATATAGTTTATTCAAATTTTTTTCGCCTGTTATATAATTTACTAACTTTATGTGGGAATTTTGTCATGACCGCTCGAATGAAAAGGAACTTTTCTTCGTGCTGCAAAATGTATTGAAAATAATAAAATTAAAGAACGTGCCTTTATCCCGAACATGAAAGTGTTTACGGATTTCCCTGCCGAGCACTTCCTCTTTTTTTGATTTGGATCACTTTCTGCAGAAGATTGAACTTTTAGAAGCCGGGACATGTCTCCGCAAGCCTCTCTTAATCTGATCCCAAACATGCTCTATCGGATTCAGATCCGGACTGCAAACAGGCCAGACAAACCGCGTGATTGAAACCTCGTCGAGAAAAGTTGGCAATCATGCGATCAGCGTGACGCCGTGCATTATCATGTACAAAGGTTGCGTTCTCTCCAGAAATAACCATGAACGATCTTCTAGAACCTTCGTCTGGTACTTGTAAGCGTTCAGAGTCCCATTGTGAATGAAGACTAACTTCGTACGAGTTTCAAACGAAATTCCTCCCCATGCCGTAACTGAGCCTCTGTCAAATGGAAGTTGTTCAGTAATACACGCTTGAGCCTATCTTTCGGCTGCTCATCGCCAAACTCTCACACGTCTGTCTGAGCCTTTGAGACAACATCGGAAGTCGGCGCAAAACAATACGCGACTCTAACTCTCTATTGTCCAAGCCAAGTGTTCTCGTGCGAAATTCAAACTCATAATCCGATGTTCGCGAGGAAGCGGAAGCTCTGTAGCTTTAGTTCGAGAGTGTGAACTAGTGAACGATAAACAAGATGGAGAAAACAGAAGTGATTCGAAAGAACCTGTATAAGAGGAGCACGGACATCCTGCAGGAACAGGAAATTTTGAACCATTCGACGATTTAATATTTGAAAACTTCGTGAAGCGGAGTCTTCGGCCGACCTTTGAGAAGAGGACTGGAAGGTGCTCCAGTAAATTCCATGATTAAGGGCCTGGCGCTTGTACTCTGTGGCAGCTTTGATTCGTGATTCGTAATATTTCATAGAGTAAAATATGTCGTGATTTAATTCCTTTTATGTCCCGAGCAATCAGAAGTGACAATTAGCAGTGCGAGATACTTTTCACAACAAAAATGCAATCAAGCCCAAGTCTCATTTACAGTCATGGAACGTAAGGTAAACCACTAATTGGGATCTGAACCCGGTCGTAATTTGCGGACATAAAAGTGACATTCGGACATCGTATTATGGAAGTGAGTGCAGGACGCATTTGCGCTGAACCGGAACGTATAAAACCTCATGCCGAGGAACTGAACTAAACTCCGCGAATGTATTGGACATTAAAGTTTATTTGCCAAGTCATTAAATCGAAATTGTTTCAATATGATCAATGCTCTTCACGAATGCCCCCTAGAATGACCAGATTTAGTTAGCGTGCCCATAGAATGCAGTAATCAAAATTACCCTCAACGTAGGGACGGCGGTGGAGAGACAGACGCATAATTGCTTCCTTGTTTTTAATCTGACAATTTTATTCCGGTACAAAATGTGAAAAGTTTCAAACAAGAAGAAGCCTCTCCCACCCTTATTGTTTTGGAAGACGAAAGGCAAGAGATTTATTATTTTTAAAGAAAAGTTATGTACCGCTACCCCTTCATTTATTAGGGACGCGAAATCAAGCGGGAATTACTTGATAAGTTACTGAGTTTGGATATTTATCAGGTTCGTCGCCGGTACAAATTACATTTTCCTGAAATTACCAACCCGCTCGCAAGACTGGATACGATGCTGTAAAATACTACTAATTAACGGAGCCCGGGACAGTCGCTATTTTACTTTCCTAACTAATATATTACGAGGCCCTTTTTCTTTTACGCCACCCCTCAGAAATCACATCCATTACTGCTGCTCCAAAACAACAACTTTCGGGGCAGATATGTAGATAAAAATATATCACATTTTCATATAAAACAACGACGTGGTATCAGCAAAATTAGCTCACAGCAACTGGAGCACCTCAGTATTGGTCCAATTTCCAAAGGAGCATCTACCGCCAATTGACCAACATCTGATTTCACGTTGGATGATGTGAATAACAAGCGGGTAAAACGGAGTAATGGAAAGATAATGTAACTGGTAGCGGTGAAGCATAAACTGCTGACAATCATCGTCCCGTCAAAACCAATAATAAGAGTCACTGCGCGTGCGTCTAACTTGATCAATCATCGTCAGCAAATCGGACAATTTAGAAATAGCACGTGGTGAGCAGTAGAAATGCGCCGCAAAACTGTTTAGACTTTTTGCGAGATTTTCATAGTGAATTGAGATGCTGCATTTTCGACCTATTGAAAACTGCTTACTTTAGACGATTGAATTTTTGAGCATTTTGGTGGATTTGAAAGAAGAATTTTGGTCGTCCTCCGGATAAGAGATGTTTAGAAAATATAAAGACGATAAAAATTAATAAAGGGTGGAGACGTTCTCATCCTCTTATCGGTCAGAAAAACAAAACAATAAACAACGTGACACGATGAGATTCCCTAATAAAAGTTTCAGGGGTGTAGTATTGCATCGCTTAGAATTCTCGTCAGTTCTAAGAGTCTTTCTATTAATTGCCAGAGTTGTGATCTGGAAAGAAAAAGCCAACATAGTGCGTTTAGGGGATAAAGTGTCTTGATGAACATCGGGCAATCACGACGCCATTCTACTGTCGATGCCACTTAACTAGAAATCAGTATTAAGTGTATTACTTTTATTGTGACTCCGGCTTTTGTGAGAAAAGTAAGAATATCTCTTGTGTTTTGATTCTGGATCTTGGAGAAATGAAGTGGTGAAATTAGGACGCGAGAGATGCTGGAAATTTCATGAGGTTATTAAGGACTTTGTGAACAAATCAAACCACTCGCACTGGAGTTGGTGCTTCGTTTGAAGTAATAAAATTAGTCTGTGAAAAGGATATACGAATTCGTGCATAGCAGAAACGACGCCTCTGGCTTGAAGTCGCCTGATGAGCGCCAAACGGCATGAAACTGGTAACGATTACGGAACTTAAATAGCTTATAGAGACGTAATTTTCTGAATGACCTGTAATATGCGTGGCACAAACCAACTTTGGCAGCTTTTCATACTCATAGCATATGCTCAGACAGAATATTTTTCTGCTCAGATTGCTCAGCGGCAACTGCCTCTTTCAATTCGTGAAATCCTTTAACATTAACATACGAAATTGCGATTATACAAAGTTTGAATGATCTTTTCCCGACGATATATGTAATAATTGCTCTTTTCGGGGGAACAGACTATCGATAATGACGAAAAACGGACAGATGTACATTTCCTGAAAGTGTGTAATTTAGTGTTTAAAGCGTGAGAAGGAAAATACAGAAAACAGCCGGAGCAGGACGTTGACGAGTCCTCCTGGACATCGCAGTAATGTGTTGTCATCAGTTCGGTCGTTTCGGTAATTAGGTTTTTGTTTTCCGCCCTCACACGTCTTCGTCCCTTGCCTGCCAAATAATTAGTTTTCTTTGCCGTCTACCAGGAAGAATGGGATTACGAGGGCAATCATTAATTGTCTCTTATGTACGTGGTGCACGAACATAAAACAAAGGTCTATTCCCGCGACCAGCTTCCATTTTCTCTTCAAGACATAAAAAAACTCACCAAATGCGAATTTCGATGGGAAATGTACAGGGTAATTCATTGGGAATGGAACATAGCGAAACCCGAGAAAGTAGACACCAGAATATGACGATTGGTCCCAAGGTACCTTATACCAATATTGCGTGTTACTAAATTAAAATGTGTAAAGGATTGAAATTTTATTTTAAAATTGCTTAATAACTTTCTGCGTTTCCGTAGCATCAACACCTAAATTGATATGTTTGGGTTTCGTAAGACGCCAAGTAAGAATTGTGATCTAATTTTTACGTAGCTCGTAACGAGCACTACTTTCAATCCACTACTTCAGTATGCTGCCAGAACTATAGGTGAAATACCATAACTTATTTTTTTTTAATAAATAAAAACAACATAAACTTGGTTTTATTAATTTTCACATAACTCTTTCGCCACATTGAAAAAATGAAAAACCACTAATAAATGAACAATAAGTCTTCTTCAAGCAGCTGTTCAAAGTAACCACCTTCCGCCCTAATGCACTTTACTATTCTTTTTCTTAAAAATCTTATTATTTTAAATTGCATATCAGCGTTATTCCTAATTTCATCAGCTCCTCGTTGAGCTTTCCGCCACAATTCTTCGCGAATATTAATTGTTGCTTTGTAGGTAATCGCCTTCACACTCGACCATATTGAGAAGTCCAATGGACTAATGCTCGGACTTGTCGCGAGCCATGGAAATTGACTTCAACGACCGATCAGTCTACGTGGAAAAATATTGTTCGAATGTTGGCGCACTTGGAGCCACCATCGTTTTTGAGGATTTGGAATGGTACTGCACGAATTAGTTTATGGGTAAAAATCTCGTAAACGAAACGAAACGAGAATACCTTTTTTGTGTAAGAACGGACGCACTTTCATTATACTGAATAGAATTTGACCTTAGTTGAGGTCATAAATTTTTTTACCAAACATACCGAAGCTGTGGGCAGTAACTAGCGTCCTCTAGTAGCTACTTAAAAATTCGATCAAAATTCTTACTTGGTACCTCAAAAATGTAAATGCTCGTATACCACCTTTGATGTCGATACCATGAAAACACAAAAAGTTATTAATGAATTTTTAAATAAAACTTCAGCATTTGACACCCTGTAATTCTGAAACACGCAACATTGGCATAAGATGTGTTGGGTCCAATCGTGATATTTTCCTGTCTCCTAAGTCGGGCTTCGCCACGTCCCATTCCCATTGAATCCCATTGTAGAAGAGGCTTTTGTCGGGTCTAGAAGCACTGGTCACGAATGCGATTTAAATAGGTGTGACACAGTCATCGAGAACTAGCATCCGCGTTTGAAAATAGAGTAATAAATAATTGAATTTCGAAGTGCAAATTACTGAAAGTAGACACGACATCCTAGCAGGTAGTTATTAAACTATGAAATATAAATTGATAAATAGCAAACATTTTCTGAAGTCATGCTAAACAAATTGCTACACCCACGATTCGAACGGTTTTACCTTGCTGCATGGTAGGTCGACATTACAATTTCTGAAAAACTGTTTGTCGAAGAATAAATCACAATTCCTCGATGTTTTATGGTTTAAATTAAACACGGCTATAGGCCCAATCGAAGCTTTTCCCTGCAAAAGATACCTGCGAATCTAAGAGAAATTTAAAATGTTCATGTTTGACAATCATTGAGGGGCAAGAAATAGTTGTATCAATATAAACGTACTTACGTGTATGCCTTAGGGAACGAGGGTGTACGAGTGGCGGTCTTTTCTACGTGATGGTCATACTAAAAGTCGTTCAAGGGTGGAAGAAGCGCACAATTTAGTATCTTGAACGATATCTTTGATGCTGGCAAAGATTTCTACTTTTGGTTAATTAAATTCCGGAGAGATTCGTTAGTCGGGACTCAATTTCATTAAGTTGCTTTATTCTGCTGAATTAAACATTGGTTTTACCTTCCGAACGCTAGGAAAACCGAACAATAAGCAAAATCATTTCGTAGGCATAATCCTTAAGTAAAGCTGAGATAAAGGGGAATTACAGGTGCTTTCAGTGCATGTTAAACATGCTGTTCAATATCATAATTAGGATTATGTTAGTTTATTTTCTCGAAAACCATGTCAACACCATGATAGGATTTTAATATGCAGATAAACGTGTGACAAATAAATAATCATGCAAGCTATTTGTTTTATACAGCTGCACAAATGTGAATTACCTACGCCTAAAGTTTATTATTAATATTTTGTCATACTCTTTAGATAAGACCGTTATTAAAGGGCACCATTAGATAATACGTGTTTGGCATGATTTTTATGAAGCATGAATTTAATCTGAAGAAATGATACATAAACCACAAAATGAGCTGCGTTATTAGATGAGGTTCTCATGCCAATACAAAAGAGAATAATGAATAATATCGAGGGCATATATTTTGACGTCATTACGTCAGGATCACGTTTCTTATAGTAGCCGGTGTTGAGCACGAATTTCGAATGACAACCTGTATATATACGAAGAAGCGAATACCCAGCTTATGAACATGATGAGACACGCAGGCCTTACGATAAATATACAATTACACCACCTGTCATTACTAGATGATAGTCACGTAGGTTCTGCCTTCGACTGTAATGAACTCCTTTATGGAATGTGTCTGTTGAAAATTTGCTACGGTATTGCGAGGATGCTGTCGTACACGACATCAAAGCGTTATTATTCCGTCACATTCTATACGTGAACTATATCCCCATTCGTTTCAACTAAATATCAGGCTAATTAACTTATAACAGAACCTGTGAATTTTGCCTATAAAGCTTTCTGAACAAACAAGTTTCAGGAGGTATTCCCGTGTTTTTACTATTTCGTCTCACTAACTGGTTAAGCTTGAAATAAAGTTTTCATAGCCAAATTTAAAGTTACTTTTAACATGAAAACTTCCTACTTGATATTAAAGTATTATTCCTGTAAATTAACTTTACGCGAACAACTCCTTCAATGGACCGGAGGGGTCTATAAAGGTTCTTCAGTCCATGAAAATAGTTTCGCAGTAAGAAGTGGGCGAGGAAGAGGATAGTCCCAGAAGTACCCGACCTAACACTTAAAGAAAAAAAAATTGAAAAATATTACTTTATTTCTCAATGTAATTTCCTTTGAGATTGACACACTGTTCCCAGCGTTGTTCTATCCCCTAAGAAGCTTCAAATATTTCAAAATAGGCATCGACCTCGGACTCCATCTCTTCTTCATTATTGACCATCTCTTTCCACCTAGCCGTTTTCTCAAGTTTGGAAACAGAAAATAATCTGAGGGGGCTAAATCCGACGAATAGGGTGGACGAGGAAAAAGTTCGAAATCAAGTTGATTGATTTTGGTTATGACGATGACGGAAGTGTGGACTGAAGCGTTGTCTTGATGAAACAAAACTTAAATGCGGACGCTTTTTCCTACCTTCTTTGGAGCCGATTCTCTCTTTCGAGCCCGCAATTTTGACTGCTCTGTTGCCTCAGGTGTGAAATGATAGATCCATGTTTCACCTATGGTCATGAATCGACGCAAAGCTCGGCTTTATCGCTGCGAAACTTTGCCAAATACTCCCCTGAAATATCCTTACGGCGTTGTTTTTGTTCTATTGTGAGTAAACGCGGCGCCTATCTTGCGTCCAGTCTTCTTATATATAATTGTTCGGCCAGAATGCGATGCATAGTACTTCCTGAAATACCATCTTCCAGTGCAGTTTTGTAAATTTTTACCATAATATCTGGAGTGGTTAAATCTGGAGTGTCATTGGGTCGACCACCGCGAAGTTCGCCTCGGCAGCTCGTACGACGGCGTTCAAACTCCGCTACCCCAAATTTTACGATTACGAATGAACGATCAGATTCCCCCAGAGCAGAATCTAAGTCCGCTCTGATGATGGATGAATTAAGACCTTTGAAAGGAAAGAATTGAACCACACATCGCCAACCAGTTTCGATTCATTTTCGTAGGGTCTTTAAAATCGTTCACTAAAAACGACTCCAAAGCGAACACAAATCAACTTTAAACTTAAACTTATAAAGGTTAGGTCTTCGTAATATACGCAAATTTTTAACGAAAAACTCGCCATCTACGTGTCAGGTCGGACACTTCTGAGACTATCTTCGCCACTGGACCCATGTTGATCAGGTTACTCAAATCTTCCAGATTAATTAAAATTTCAGATTGCTCCAGATATAGAAATTTTGCAGGTTCCCAAGTAACACGGACGCACTTGATGATGTATTGAAACTACCTGCTACGAAAACTTCGAGATATTCTGGATTTACCTCATTCCTGATAAATTACACAGTAACTAGAACTAACCTGAACTAACTTGAGCGAACTTGGTCAATATGGAAAGGGTGATTCAAACGTTTTGTAACCCCTATTAGATTAAGTACCCTGGATCGACCGGCTTTTGAAATCCCAGAAACTCGACAGTGCTGGCCTGATCATTAATTTTCGGTTTAATCTATCAAATCTCCATTGTCAGTTAGTTCCATTTGAGAGTACTAATGGTTTATGACTCAAAAACATGTGGAGGCACATTTTAAGAGCAATAAAACACATGAACCGTGAACAATTTAGACTTAGTTGAACGATCTAGGTTTCCTAGATGCATAAATGCAAAACTGCATTAATGGGGATATTCCCCGCGAGTTGAAACAAATAAAATCTCCCGATTCACACCGTCACGAAGGCAAAGACATGTTTTATCCGCTATTTTCCGAAATATTGGAATTTCTCCGAGACATAATAAAATACACGGAATAAACAAACTTACAGCATTAACCCGAATTAAAAATAAACAGAATTTTGTAAACCATGAAGCGGTTCGACAAATTCCAATAATTCTATTTCGGATTGTCGTCGAGCTAACTCAGGGCAACATGCCGAAGATCTTGAGTTAATGGAGTTTGCCACCCACCTCCAGTTTCACTTTCAAAGCGTACAGGATGCTCCACCTCATCGAAATTTCTCACTTTCATCTCTTCATGCTGGCTGGTGAATGTTGGTTGCAAATTTCAAATGAAATATTTGAAAGTAACATAAATTTGGTCGTTTTTTTTTTTCGTTTAGAAGAAATCCCAACAAGAGACCTTTAATTTCGATTGCAGAAGGGCACACCCTGTAAAGGTATGCGGCTCACCGCAATAACGGTTTTAACTGTCGTTTGTTGCAAACAAGAATATCTTTTACACTCCAGATTTATAGGTCAGTTATTGTCACCAGCGCAGTTTATGGCCCAAAGTCAAAACATGTGCAATTGTTTTACTAGAAAACAATGCTATTTTCCTCACATTACTTGTACCACCCACCTACCGGATCGGTTATGATTAGATTTAGATGCTAATTCTATCGCTCCGGAGCGTTTCTCTTGAGAAATGTTACAAGAACTATGTATTTTTAGATTGTTTTGAACGGAGAATGTTAGGCTTTGGGATTTTATTCAGGCATAGAGAAATAGTAAAATTAAAGTCCTCTAGTGTACCAAACTTATTGCGTGGAACCGCACTTTTGAACGGGAAGACCTTTAGATCTCACGAATTCTCTGTATTTTGAGACATTTTAAACGGAGCTTCTGATCTAAGATTCGCGCGAGTTGATTCCTTTCATCCATTGAGGCTATAGATAACGGAAAATTTCGAATGCTTAGGAAAAAACATCGCAAAGCCTCACCAGACTTTTTTTTTCCAGATCGAATTGATTTCTCTCTTCGTGTTTCTAATTAACATTTAATCAGGTATGGACATCAATTTTCATTTTTGGGAAGCAGCGATCGCAAGTATTGACCAGCTTGACTGGTTTCAGCACGGGATAACGATCAGGTGCTATTTGAATGAAAAGACATCTATCGTTGTGAAAGCGCAGGAGCTCGCACAAGAAGGAATGTTATCTCAAGTAGGACTGGTCTTTAATTCAGCTATTTCATATTTTATCATACTTTCATATGATGATGGTCAAAGCGAGATGGTGCTGAATAAATCACTGGCGGTTATAAATCTCCAGTTTTATATTTGCGTAGGAATACTTCAGATGTTAGGAAGATGATCTCGTTTCCAGTCCTGGATACAGCAGACGCTCGATAATGTAAACTAATTTAAACCACACGGTTCATGTTATCGAAATGATTACATTAGCGAATGGGATTTAAATAATAAATTATTTATTAAAAAAAAACGTTTAATACATATGATATAAAACAATAAATGAATATTTTAAGAGCGATAAGTATTTGTAAATTACTTGGCGCTTAGCATTGTCTTCCAACACTCGAGTCCGTAATTTACGATTAACTAAAATATCCCTATATGGTACTTCTTTCATTTCAGCCCAATCGAAAGGTTGGTTAAAAACTTATATAGCTGGCTCATCGCTCACAATAACTTCTAACTTCAATGGAACGTCCTCATCGTCCTCGCCGTGTATATCTTCCTCCTTATTAACATCATTCGTCTGCTTGTCTTCGTTCCATAAATTAATATCAGCTGGAGTAGTAACAATGTTGGAATTCACTGTTTCCAATAAATCAAGAACATCAGCATTGGATCGCAATTGTTCCCTAATTACGCCTAAGTGAACATCATCTTCATCTTAATCATTGGTACAAAAGAGATTCTTCCAACATTTTTGAATAGTTTGCTGATTAACTGCATTCCCGGCCATATGCAAAATTAAAACAGCTTCTCATAATGTTGTCTGTTTCAAAACCTCAGATAGGTTTTCAGGATGTTTCGATAAGATAGAAGAAAGTAGAAATTTTCGGTAGTATAGTTTTGTGAATTTTATTACATTCTGGTCCATGGGTTGGATTAATGGAATTACATTGGGCGGCTATACATGACAAAAATTAAGCCAGCTTCGCTCCTCAGTTCCTGCTCTGGAGGATGACTTGGTGCTTTATGTAATAGCAACAACGCTTTTATTAGAATATTTCGTTTTTTATGAAGTTTTTTACCTACAAATTCAATAATCCTCAGGTTATTAATATGCAGAATATTTATGATTACAATTCATTGTCATACTCCAGATTCAAGGTGCTTGTGGAACCATTTCAGTAATACACTGCTAGCCATCCAAGCAATTTCTGAACAGTCACAATCACCAGGGATATTAAAATATTTAAAGGAGCGCTGATTTTTTCCTTTTCCTATTATCATTGGCCTTATTTTGTGTGCCGCCAAGAACTGTTTACGTCATCGACCGTACATATTGTTTGCGTCATCAAGCGTACACATTGTTTACGTCATCGCGCGTTTTGCTTAATCCTATAGCACGAATATTTTGTTTACATTACGGCAATATTTTCATTATCGCGCGTTTACATTATCGAGCCTCTGCTGTATTTGGCTTCGCCGGTGCATGAATGGTTCCATGGCTGATTTGACGGATTTCCCATAATTAACTGAACGTGGAACTACGTCAGTTCCACGTTATTAAACCTCCTGCTTGACTTTTGCTGAGAACGGTTACCTTAGATTGAGCGCTATAAAGTATTTTTTTCGATTTTACAAATACCCCCTTAAGTAACAACTCCAAGGGATCGACTTCATTAATTTTCACCAGTTCCTAACGGAGATAACAGTTTCGCGAACACGTATAAGGTTTTGACGGAACGGTCACCTATTTTTTCGAGACCAACGCCATTACATTACGTCGAATTAATATAAATGCGTTTCTGCCACTCACTCGTTTTTAAGTGACTTTTAAAGTGAACAGCAAGCAAATACTTACAAATATAATTACCATTATCCCCGTCATTGTCCATCGGAAATCAACTGGTACTTACAAACATCTGAAAGTAGCACTCAGTTACGTCCTTTACAACTGATTGTTGGTTTAGTTATTTGTATTGTTTGCATCCTACGGCGCACACTTGCATTAACTTACGATTTTAATTAATGTTCCTATATACAATAGTCCCTTGCAGCATACGGCAGAACAACCAAGCGACGAAGGACTTTTTGGTCACGCTCATTCCGCGTTAGCCTGTTCAAAAATAATGAAGAAATTGACTGGGTTCTTGGAGAACCAATTGCCTCTGCGGGGTTCTCCTTAAGACAGCATTCAATGTCACTACTTTCATTCGTCATCTGCCACGATCCCTGATTTGAAGAAAGTCGCATGTAATTTACTTCCTGATGATTCCTGCAAATTGATGGTTTCATCCACATTCCACTGGCTAGACAATGGGATGTAAAATTGTCCTGAGTTCAGAAACGCAAAGGCAATTTATACACGACACTCTAAAACTTTTTATTATTACTCAAAGTCAAAATTAAAACATCCAAGACGATATTAAGAAGTGACGATGCTTCTGTCCGGATCAGATTAACTTTAATACAACAATGGGGGAGAAGGGAACTCCTTTACGGTTTTTTCGAAGGAAGTCGCTAATTTAATTTTGCCTTTGCCCCGCATTTATAATACGCTGGGAATGTCAAAGCTACCCTACTTGTTGCCAGCAATGTAAACCCCGTCTTTTACGATTCCCTCTGGTTTGAAACGGAAGCGTTAAAACACGTCATTGATTCCCTGGTCTCCGAATTAATCACTTTTTCTACCTTGCTTCCGCCAGTTTATTTCTTCAATTTGACAAAATTGTATATTTTATGCTGTGCAAACGACACCCAATTAGTCGGAGGTGGCAAAAAGGCAAAAAAAAAATGACACCCATTCATTTTAATCTAATTTTCTGCCCCATTTAATATGTGATTTGCAACGGAGAGAATCAGCCTGCAATGAGCGATTGCGGGTCGTAGGAAACACCAATTTCTGATTTCATTAGGGACAATTATACAAAAACTCCATTGCAAGGAGAAGCAAACGCAGTAAAGTCCAGTAGTGGCCAGTTTATGTTATGATGGCAACACCAGGATCAACGGGCAATAATTAATCGGTTCCCCGATGAACGGCAGACAAAGGAAACTGGCCAAGAAGGCCTCCTGAGATGCCGGCTTTGAGAGGGTGGGCGGCCGATAGGGTGGGGGTTTCGACCCCCATTGAGGGACCGAATAGCTCACGGTCAAACTAAGAGCGCGGCCACTTAATGTGTCGCTCGGGACGTCGAAGTCCGACGCTGCCTCTATCCAGACGATTGACTTAGTGCGGTCCGAATTGCCGGGATGTAGAGGTGCTTTTATTGCCAAAATAATTAATTGACAAAATATTTTCTCTATTAGTAAGGGCTTCAACCCTTGAAAACGCCAAGAACCTTGAAATTAGTTGTGAAACTGAAATACAACAGGACATATCTACTTAGAACCTCACGTAATGAACACGATGGGAAACTAGACACGGTAGTTCGCACTATTTCCTTATAGGAGTATTGTTGTTGGGGTGTTGTGGTTCATAGAAAATGCAAACCGTAATTTTAAAAGGAGTCACCGATAGGGTTGAAGTGAAGAGGTCGCAAATCTGTAATTTACGCTTACAAAAAGGAAATCTGGGGAAAAAGTCGTAGCACACGTCTGCAGTTTCCTTAAATTTTCGAAAAACTTCGATCACTTATGAACACCATAATCCTTAACTCACTTCCCTAATACGAAGTTTCAGTCTGAACATTCAAATAACAGAGATACCCGCATAACTCCATGTATTTTACGTGTTGCATATAGCCAGGCTCTGCTACTACTTATAGAGATGCTCCGGTACACGCTTACAGGAACATTCCCGGGAATTCACGACTGACCAACATATTCGAAACAATTCAACAATATTCTAGTTCTCGCTATTAGAAAAGTCGATAGGCACAAGAAGAGCATAAATCAGTACCTCTCCGTGGTGGTCTATGAAAACCAGAGAAATGGGGTTGCTGCCTTAACTCCTCCTGGCTGGGGCTCGCAACGTGAGTCTTTTAGTAAGCCAAAATCCATGGTGCGTCATGTCAACATACTATGGATCCTGCTCATTACAAGAGAGATGAAGCTACCTGTGGTTCTCATGTCCGGCCGACCACCAGCAGATAATGAGCTGATCACTTTTTTTTGACTACTTGGTCGAGTTCTAAGAGAGATAACGCGCCATTCACGGATTTGTAACGAATTAGCCGAAACCCAAAAGTGACCCAATGGAGATGAGTTTACACCACAGGGCGTTAGTAGATCATTTTTAAGAAGTTTGATCATACCAGCCTTGGCGAAAGTAAGGGCTAAGCCCGAAATTGCAGCGATAATGAGAAGGAATGTGCAGTATTGTGAAAAAGCTAAATTACCTCGTATAAGGAAGAAAGATTTCGCCAAGGGCGAAGCCAAAAACAGTTCACGTGGAGAGACTGGGTCCATATAGGGCCAGGAACTTTGAGGACGACCCGATTCACGAAGAATATCTTACAGAGAGGGGAGCAGCGTTACGAAGGCCAAATCGTCAGTTTCGGATTTTCCTTGATATAGGGAGAATCCCATGATATACATATGCAATTTCCCCAAATTTAGGGAATAATTGGACAACTTGAAAACGCTGCGTTATTGGGACATATAGAACGTCTAGAGGGTTAGTTGATGTCAAGTGCAGGTCTCAATAAAAAATAATGAGTACAACTTAATGGAAAACGCATGTCTTCTAATGTTAAATGAATTGACACACACCTACTTAAAGGCTACACCTTACACTAAATCAAACAAACACTTGTAGAAAATATATTAGCTTTTGTTCCTGACCTCAATACCGACAAAAAAAAGAACTAAAAGAGATATTTTGGAGGGATCAAAACACCATCAGGACTTGAAGAGTCTCTTCCAAAGTGAGAATCCCATAAGGAATCTAGTTGGGTCAGTAGGACCGATGATGTACTGTGGAACCGACCAAGTCTAGATTATTTTCTTTGTCAAAAGGGCATTGGCCTGAACATCGTTCTGTACCAAGTTATGAGAATTGTATGTGCCACGAACCAAGAAGTCATTGCAGTAATAGATTTTAAATTTGCCTACCGCCTGGCGATTATGGTGTCTATAAAATAAAGGTGGTCACGTAGATTTAATACATCAATATCAAAGTCGGCATTTAATGTGTCGCTTCTGGTTTAATAATTCTTGGTTGGTGGTACTAAAACTAAACGATCCCACCAGACTGAGCTCGACGTTTTGAATAATAAAATTTAGAACTTATGGGTGGCATTACATAAGTTGAAAGTGTAATTAAACAGTAAAAATTTTGCTATAAATCGAGAACTTCTCTTGCGAACATTCCGATCGTGGCTTAACGTAACTTAGATACTAAGAGAGGCCCAATTTAAAAATACGACGCAGGGCCATATAACTTATCCAGGGGGTAATTATGGTGTCAGATGCAAATTTATACCGTTCAATAAACAATTCACAAGGTTGAGAGTTCCTGCTGTAATATTACCGGTCTTCTTTGAGCTTATACTCTGTCTTTCTGCGATTTATTAAAATCCTTTTAAACCTCTGGTGTCTTAATTTTCTTTCGCCAACGGCCAATATCTTTGTTGTTTATGTGCGCTAATTGAGGTGTCATGCAAAGCTAGCTATTTATACTTTCAAACTCATACATATGTGGTAAATTGTCATAACTCCCTAAAGGGCGTGAATCACCACCCCACAGTCTTATTCCCTAAGGCACAGAACAATGCACGTTTGTGGATTTTAGAAATATTGATATTACATTTTAACGATATTAGATGCTGAGCCCTTATCGCGAAGAGGGGGCGAAATGTCACTTTTCACAGTGTCATTCTGCAATAATCATATTTTACTTCCAATTTGGTGTGGAGGAATGGCGCTAACACGATTTGATGTTACCTTCGCGTAAGTTTTAAATCCAATACATTGGTATCTTAAATTGCGGTTCTACGACGTTCAAAAGTCCTGACTTATCTACTTCCTGTAGCTCCACGATCGTCAGTTCCTCTCAGATCTCCAGGTTAGGTCAAATAAGCCCTGACCTTGCGACCTTGGCCAGCAAGGTAATCTTACAAACCTACGACTAATTAGTAAACAGGAAGGGCCTGGCGAGTCTTTATGAAGCCTCATCATCAAACAATCAAATCCTGGAGATCGGCACCAAATCCTGCATTTAATCAAGTCGCGTTTACGTTGTCACTTCTACTTGCACTTAAATGACACCCAAAGCCAGTGGATAATATAGTTTCTTGCCTCTCCCCTAAATGTATTATTGCCATTACTGGAGCAACCTTTGATGGGATAATAATTATAAAAACAACAAGGAGTAATGTGAACGGAAGAAAAAGGACACTGCACAGAATTCAGTGGTGCCGCCCCATATAAGATGCACGGAATCGAGGACGGTGTTACCATGTAACAGCTTTTTTTCTGATATCTTTCACGAATTTGTAAAATCTTATTTGTTGAATGTGTGGCCACAATTCTTCAGCTAGATAGTGTTTCACGTTTGGGTAAACAGGAATTGGAAAAAAATCCTTTTGGCATTTATGCCCAGGGATAATTACAGATTTAAAAACAGTTAAAATAAAAGCTTTCTTAGGTTAATTTCATTATAATGAGTATAATTACGTGTTAACATACATCCGAAGCAAAAACTAAGAAAGGAACTCCATTAAAAGAAAGAGGTAATTGAATCTGGTAAAGGGATTTACAGCTTTGCCGAAATATAAATCATAAGCCATCGAAATAAAAAGTATTTATCAATAGTGCTATTTCCTCATTGGCGTATTTATTCAAATCCAATCAATCTTCTATAAATGATAACTCATCAATAAATGTCCATGGTCATAAAGTGATTACTGGAGAATGTGCCTAATTTTCGTCCAATTAATTTTGTTTAAAATGTCAAATCACACCTTATAATTATCCATTGATTGACACGCTAAAATGGCTTTGAACACGAAATTGGTAAATAGCAAGGAAGTCTTTAAAGATGCATTTGAAGATAGCCTTCCGCCACTGTATAAGCAACCAGGATCGTTGATCTTCAAGTGCATAATAAAGTATCAATCATTTGTTTCATTAGTTAAATGGTTTTTTAATGACTTTCTTCAGCGCCGCATGAGGAAGATAATTTCTATACATCAGAGGAGCTCTTCTTTGTGCTGCGCTTCGAGCCATTTTATTTCTAACAAAAAATCCTTTGACTTAAGTTAACGATTTACAGGTGTGTAATCTCCGTTTTTAATGTTTTTAATTCTCTTCTACTCACCCTTTACTCTCCACTAGAGCAATTTTCTTACCCGTCTACAAAATCTTATTAAGGCCTAACCAAACACACCATAGATGGAAACGTATACCTGTTAAACATCCTATACACACATGTAACCCGGCGAGAATAGCCTTAAAACACTAATTTAACAGGTGGAGCGTTGGCGTACCATAATATTAATTGTTATTAAATATTCCTTTAAGTGAATATGTTAATAAATAATAAAACAATCAATAAATCATTCTACCTTGCATAACGTGTGTAAGATAGGCGGCATACCTACTAAAATAAAACCCAATTAATGACGAGAGAAATTATTAAGATGTTAAGCTGTTCTACTATAGCATGACTAAATAAGAGTGAATAAATCTTTGTAATTGCTATTTACACGACGATAAATTAATGTACCTTATTGCCTTTTAAACCATTTGCAAGTGTAGTTATTTTGTTATTTCTCTGCGGTCATCTTTATTGTGGATCGATGCATTCCTGGGAGCCACAGAAATTCCTGGTAGCGCTTCAACTGGTATGGTATGATTGATGTACAGAAGTGCGTTCTTCGGTGGTCTAGGGAAAAGTTCGGATTATCCGACCCTCCCTGCTGAAGTTTGTCTCCCCGATTGACACACCGTTGATCACTTGCATCAGATTAATTCAGCAGCGATCAGGGTGGGGTTGATTGCTTTTGGCAATGGTAGGTCAACACGAAAATTTAACGTGCTTTGAGGTTTTCCAAGAAAAATATTAAACTAAAAAGTAATCGGGATGGATCCCATAGATTCGTGCAGTGGGGTGCCTCACTCTGTGGACAAAAATATGGGAGAGATTTTCAGGGTGGTGACAAACGGTCTTGCTTGGTGGGTCAGCAGTGCGACTTTCCGAGCGTTTCAACCATTCCAGTTACTTTTCTTGGATACAAAGATTTAGGGAAACTAAAAAATTTCTGGACACAAAAATACATTACCCAACATGAGATAATAAGTATTACCGATGAATCAGGGTGATAGATCACAGTTGTCACAAGTCGTTAATACGTGATACGAAAACAGAAAAATCGGTGGGTGGATTTCCCGCGACAGCCATATATCTTGAGGGACACCTCCTGAACTCTTAGCGAAGCCCCTTATCGGGCTACTTGCATTCTTATCACGGCACACCGGCTAAACCCGGCGTTTATCGCGACCTGTGTCTCGCCACATTCCCCTTGTACTCAGTCCCGGACTATATATGTCCCTGCTTTCCTTTGGGAACACATTAAGACGGATGCTTAAATGCTTCTGCACGGCATCCAGAGTGTCGTTAAATTTTAAAATGGTCTTTATTTTGCGTTTTGCTCATGCTCTAACGACCCACTAAACATAGGTTTATAGCTAGGTTTTCAAGTACCGGGCTTTTAGTCCATTTGTATCCTCTACACTTTTCCCTCCTCCTTGTTAAAAGATGCATCTAATAGATAGAGCTGGGCATTATTCCCTGCTGTTTCTTCCGTGTCGCCTGTACGATCAAAAGCAGAAAAAAAATCTTAGGGCGTGAGGACAATGCTCAAAGCGCCATTCGAAAGGTTACATAATATTTCAAATCAGGTGGCTGCGAGATGTATCACTTTAAGATCCAACCGACTCTGACCTCATGTGGTCCAAGGGTTGAAATCGGGCAATATAGGGCGACCCTGCTTATTATTTTAACAACACATTGTATGTCATATTCCGAGTGCTGGGGGATGCGGACAAATGTTTATTTAATTAAGGAAAGGATGGGTCCTTATACTCGTTAATTATTTATTGTCAATTTGTTCTGCTTCAGATTGAATATTATCCCATATTAAATTAAATAGGAGACTTCTGGACAATGCGCATTTTGACGGAGATTTCCCTGTAACTTTGGCCTGAACGTATAGAATTAGGTGCGATTGGGGTTGCATTAGTTGACCTCTGACGTTTCGAACGTAAAAACAACTGATCGTGCGTTTCTATACGCAACGGATTTTTTCTGCCCGGAAAAATGCCTGAAATCTTTGTGGGCAATGCCGAACCGTGGCCTTTTACATGCACGCGGTGAAATTGTTTACCGCACGTGCATGTGTAAACATTGTAAAGCAGGCTGCTCTCGTAGGAAAAATATCGTGCTGCAGGTAAAACACTTTGGAAAGCGTCTCTACTGACTGGATTGACGATCCAACTCCACTTCGTATGGTTCAGTCAACTGTAATTAGCATGCTGTGAAGTATCACTTTCCGCCCTTGTCAGATAAACAACTATTAAATCCATTTTCGCAGTTTATTTCCTGGGGGAACGGTGAAATGCAGGATAAATTTACGCTATGTTTAATTTATGTGTAGAAAAGATTCTGGGACATTTCCTAGCGAGCCGCTCCTAAAACACACGTGGTTGTGCAGTTTGTACTGTTCTTGCAGTTACCTCCATGTAGTTCCACATATTTTTTTATATTTAAACGAGAAGGGGCGGGGACGCAAGGGGTCTTAACATCTTTAAATTTGCTGGACAGAGAATGCTGGCCCTTTTTCTGGAGGTCTGCGCCTGTATCGAATTATCTATAAGTTTCTTCTTGAGATGCTCAGAGACCCGTAAAATGATCATTTTAAATAAATCACAGGTTAACCGTGAAAGCGCGCTAATTTAACCTGCACGATTAAATGGCAAGTAGTCCGCAAAATGCAGAATCCCACTGAGTTATTAATGACAGAACCTGGATTCCAAAAACGGGCAAAATTATGTGTTTGTGCAACTATGAACACTGCAAAAGATCATTTATCCATCAAGAAACTTCCATTGTCAATCAGTCACAGACTCGAAAAACTGAAAGTTTATGCGGCTGAGAGTTTAAGTGTTTTTCGAATTAGCAAAGGCTGTAACTCAAGAAAAAGTATATATTTATACTTTGGGGGCCTCGTCCTGGCAGTCGTTCTATTTTAAAATCGAGCCTGCAAAACAGCAAAATAATCGTTCCCGTTATTTAGAGTTTAATCTCTCTTACTCGACTGACGCTTACCAGGGACATGTGCGCTTTCAAGATAAACTTTAGTAGAGCCAATCGCAAGTTGACGAGAAACAGGATCACCTTTTTATCCCGAAGTCAATTAGCTTTCGGAATCGCTTTTAAAGTGACCGATAGAGACAAATCGATTTTTTTGCGCCTCAATGGTTTGCCTGGTCTTGTGTGTGTTTTCCAATCATGGCCAGGTCCACCATTTTCAGATTCCCAGTTCAGGAGCCAGGAATTTATTCAACGAGGCAAAAACGCTCAACATCCCGGAAATAAATTATCTCATAGTCAGCGTGAGTGTCTCTGACAAGTGAGCTAAAATTAAAATCAAATTATACTTATTAGAAACACATATTATCCAAGAACGTGACGATTAAATGAAGCTGTGTCAAACTCTAATCGTTAATGGAAATTGGTGACCAACGATGCTAATTATATGTAATCACGTTCTGTTTCAGTACTCTTAGCATTCCAGTGGCGGCACTTGACCAGACCCATTTGAAAGGATCTACCATAGAGATAACATCAATTTCGGCTATAAAGTATCTACATAATGTCATTGCAGCGCCCAGGCGAAGTGGCCATCTTTAAGCCTTATTAATGACTAATGTGCCAAATAGGCAAAAGCGTTCATCGCATAACTCCATTAGTGGAATTTTACAAGCAGATTCTCTCAATAATGTTAGTCTAATCTTCATAATCCGTCCGTTCTCCACATACATTTAGGATTTCTGGTAGTTTCGTCTTTGTGGTATAGAGAAACTCCTGGGGGTCGTTCGCCGATTTTAGTCCTAAGCGAAGAATTTTGGAGCGAAATTGAGCGAATGCACCATGAAGTTTCTACGTTTCATTCGTTTTGATCCGAAGCAATATCCATCTGTCTCGATTTAACAACGAAGGGAAGCGGTATTCGTCCCTAACTGCAACTAAATGGAACCAACCAATCAAGGAACCATTTAGACTCCAGTACCAAAAGCGTTTAGTACATCGAAAGTAACGAGGTCTAGGAACGAAAGCGCTCATTCTGACCAGAGCATGAGAGATGGGAAGAGGAAGAAGTCGTGGCCTTTGACTCTCGGATCCCACCGTTGCTGGTTTGATGAGACAGGGAGAAGCATTCTCAGTTCGGATGCCTTCAGTACTGACTCACAGAGATAAAAGACGCAGACAAAAATATAATTTTTGGAATAAATTTTTAAACCTAAACCCGTCGACGAGACAGAAGCCAGGCTCGCGCTATTCAGCTCCGGCCACTGAATATACAGAGCGGGAGAAATATGTGGAAATGGTCGATTATTACTAAAACGACACTAGACAGGGCAAAATATAAACGTTCTGTGGTACCTTTACAATTTATGATTCTTGATGATACAGCATCTAGAATGTACAGGGTGTCCAAAGAAAGCCTGGCAGATACCCGCACTTGTTTTAACTACAGCACCCCGTATAATAAAATATTTTCAGATTCTACCTTTAATTTGCAATAATGCTTATGTCCCCAATTGAGCAGGTTTGGGGACATTTACTCGTAAAAAATAGGCAATTATACAAGGTGTTTGAAAGAGACACGGCTCATATCGCCGTTCGTAATGGGTATTCCTTCAGAATTTATTTCCGGCCCACCACTGCAGCATTCTAATTCGAAAAGATTAACTACACCATATAACCAATCAAATAGTTAAATACCCAATGGCATTTTATTGAATTTATTTAATTACATATCTGAAGTTTTTGATTACAAATCTGCATGTGCGATTAAAATTGCTATTACTTAAGCGAGCGGTAAAATGTCAATGTTTATAGCTAATTAAAGAAAACTAGTTAAGTCCGCGTCGTATAATTACCAAGGAAGTGTACCACATACGTTTGTGCAAAAACCCAATAGAACTGCTTTTAAGTATGCCGACTTTTAAGATATGCCTGGTAAAAAACATCTTATATATATATATATATATATATATATATATGGATGTATAATGGGATTGAACAATTTAGACTTGCTTTATTGTCTTCGGGGACATATCCCCTATTTTCCATTGGGAAATCCTAATTGCAATCTAATTTGAAGAAATAGATCGGTCGTGTATGGCAGGCAAACATCGAATATCTCGACAAGACCTATCCAGTTCCGCAATGCACCGTGATAGGCCCGAAGAACGTCTTTCAGGTCGTTCCATTCAACGTTTCGTAAGTTCTTCGTGTTGGGACGAAATTGTTTTAATAGTCGACATATCCTCATGCCGAAAGATTTCGACCTAAGATAATGAACGCCATCTTAATTAGTTATCAGCGAACTTCGTACGACCATATAAAGACTTGGTGTTTTCAAAGAAAAATTTATTGCAGGTACCCGCGAACATTATAGCAATTGAGGCTAGGCCGAGGTATATTAATTTTTATCTTTAATGGGATTGGAAATTAGCAATCATGGTGTGCCGGAATATATCTCAACAGCTTTAGTGTGTCGCATCCAATGCATGTCCGCCAATTGCACTAATTCCCCACGTTTGCCTGCCCCTAAGATCCGAATTCGAGATAACAGGAAAAGGCGTAATTGTAAAATCATCAAAGAAATAAAAAATCCAGTTTAGGACCTGCCGTATTATGTAATTTTCTGGGTGATTTACCAACACGCGATCTAAGCCCTTAAGAAACAAGGGTAATATATCACCCTACTAGTTGAGGGGACACTTCAAAATTGCCGCACGTTCTCCCCTTATCCCTTTTGGGCCCTGTCGCATTTTCCAATTTGGCTTCCGAAGCCTAAATTAAATATTTAAGCGATTTAAAATTTTCTGTTGCTCTACGTAATTGCCAAGTTTGTTTAATGTTTTGCCTTTGTTCATGGGATGTCTGATTATGAAATTCACTAAATAAAAATGCAATCATTCTTCAAAGTTGGAATTTGACTCTATTTTTTGTTAATAACCGTGTTGATCCATGTTTACAAACTGCATTCAAACTGCAACCTCATCATTCCATTCCGCGAAAATGTGGAGTTTTGTAAACGGTTTACAAACGGCCGCATACTACGTCATCAGTTCATACAAAACTACCATCGGCGTTGAACCATTTGAAACCGTATTAGCGAGAAAAAACAGTTTTGGTCGTATCCGTAAATATATGTTCGTTGAACCCCGCGCCGCGTAAAATTATAGATATACGAGTAGGAAAAACTTGAGCCAAACTTGGTGAAACTCAGCCCCTGCATAAGTATGGCTGGAATTCATAAATAATTTGCAAAAAAATATTTATATCTCTCTTTTTTTTATCAATAAATTGACCCATTGTCGTTCATCTGCGCAGCAACTCTACTGGTTCAAACGAAGTCGAATCTGCGAAGAGCGGAGGCTGTTCAGAAAGAAATGGGTGAATTTGCTTTCTTCTAGACAACTCGCTCAAAGTTCGAGCAGCTGCTAAATCTCGAGTCTGAAGTTTGAGACACTGCAAACCCTTAACGTTAAAATCGATTGGTATTTAGTTAATATTCTCATTTTGCATGTATGTAGGTACTCCGATTTATACACGTTGCTTGTAATTCGAAAACAATTTATCCGAACAAGAATTTTAGGGAAGACAAGGCATATCGATTCTTGGGAACTGTAAGTAATAGATATCATTCATAGGTGACTGGGAGTGCTCTCCAGCGAGCCACAGCGATCGAAATGATGGAATCTCTTAACCGCCAAATGCGTGGCTGGGGGAAAATAGCCATGATTGAAAGCGAGTCCTTTCCACCCTTACGGAAAAGCTCTCTATACGACCCACTCAGATACATTATGAAACACTTTGCGGCTTTTTTATCGACATCTAAATACGATATCAATATGTTAGGCCCTTCCACCTGACGGCCGGGAGTTATTCTGACTTGTCACTCTGGCAACTGACAAAAATTGATCCCACGGGGAATGTCCCACCCTACACACGGACTTCACATAGGCAATATAAACGTATACAATTTCATTAATTGCTGGCTGTTAGATAATGCGACAGACAATAAGACCGATCGGCAAGGAACAAGAATCCTTGCAGGGGGTACCACCAGTAAATATGTTTATTGAGGTCTAAGTGTTTGTTGAATATTAGAATATGTCTGGAAATGACAGCCTGCATTGCTCTGTCGAGGAAGTATCAACGAATTAGTGTTGCTCTTCTCCTTCATTTTCACTCTTCGAAATTGGTACTATGAGGCTGATTAATTCCTTACGCATTGGAATTAAGACATAATGGTATGATAATGATAAAAAAGTCTTCCGTGATGTCTCGGAGCTTTAGCCATGAGCTGGGAATTACTAAGGTGAATTTTAACTTGCGAAACCAACTTGTAGTCTATCGTCATAAATACGGAGGTTATTAATTTTAGCTGTTAAACATTATATGACCCGCCCAGTAATACCTTCGCTGGAAAGCAATCTAGGTTATCACGACGACAACAACACGATGCGTATTTATGAAATTCCTTAATCGCAATTCCTTTCATTTTCAATTTTAATCTTAAACTTACAAATGGACATCGCCAATAACCTTCGAACAGACTGAATATGCAAGAATTGTAAGACTTTTGCTTTGGTCTATTGTACGCTGATGTCACCTTCTTTATTTGCATGTAGTTATCCGCATATTACGAATTAAGAACGTAGATAAAATCTACATCTCAAAACTTACACTGCTGATTTCGGTTTCAGAAAACACGTTTGACCATCAAGATATGGTTATTTATTGTTCTTATGTTCTAAATTTATGTAACAATTGTTAGTTTGATTTGGATTTGCACTTGCACACAAACACTAGCGAAGGTGGGTGTTGTGGTAAGGCCACGAAAGAGAACGGTGAAGTACCGGATTCGACAATGGATCAGAAAAAATTTGCTAACCTTAACGTACGTCTGATGTCTCCTCTGAGGACTTTTACACGCGGAACTATGGGTGCTTCTCATTCGTGTTCTATGTCCGATGCTGCAACGCAGAGTACCTGAACACTTTCAGTGAAAGCCAGTAAGTCCTTATCATTCTTGATGCCCACTTTCCACAATGAAACAACAGTAATCGTATTAAAAGTTTTATTAACATCAATCCACATGTGCATCTTGATTTCTTTTAACAATCCTCACTCTACTTCCTTATGTTATTGACCAAAACAAAACGGGATTTCGCCGTTCTTTCTGCCAACTTGTGCTTCCGGTTTCTTGCCTTTAAGTCTTCATATTACCTTTTTGAGCTGTCTTCCTCTTTGTTGCGGTTCCATCTTCACTGCCTTTTTGCTTCGCTTGTACAACTGCACGTGGGATGCCACTTCGACATCATTTGAGATAAGGGATAGCGCTTTGGACCTATTCATACATAATATCGCAATAAAATTAAAATAATAATAATGAAACCATGCGCAGTATGTTAATTAAAGTGGCCCGTCAGGTCGCCCAACCTTACCCCTATGGACTTTTTTTATGAGGTTATCTAAAATAAACGATACACTTAAATAGGCCCAAAAACATGGAAATATAAAAAAATAAAGTTACTCAAGATGCTCCACAAGTCCCTCCTCAAATGATGAAAAAAATTCTTGAGCAATTTGAATTGCGGCTTGCTCACTGTCAAGAAGTCAACGGGGCAAAGTGCTAACATTTAATACATTATATTGTGGTGGTTTACAGTGCTATTTTTTCCGTATTAATAATTCTAGCGTTATCTTTATTGTTTGTAATTTTTTTCGAAAATTGAAGTTTGAACATGGGTATATCACATGAAAAAAATTTAGAATTTTCCAACGATCTCAAAAACGTCACAATATACGTGCGGCCCACCAAAAAAATTTAAAAGTACATATATGTATCTATTACATAGGTATACACACGTGTCTGTTACAACAAAAAGTGCACAACTAAAAACAATATTTAGCGCATTCCACCATTTTCATGAAAAATATTTCCTTACATTTTTAACGAATCTTACCGGGACTTTTGTTCCTCTCTGTATGCATATTTCCGTATATATCTTACGTATATTTTTAAAAATTTGCCGTTAAGTGAAACATCATTCCATTCTTCTACATGCAATAATACAGACGGTTTTCAAACACACATCACACTTGTTCGAACAGCTGTTGTGGAATGTGACGACAAGCCTACAAGTCTTCGAGACTCGAATAAAATTTGAAGATCCTGTACAGGAGACGCGCAAAGCACGTTTTTAAGGTTTACCCGAAAAAAAAAGTCAAAATGTGTAAAATCGGAAAATCTACCTGGCCACTCTATGATACCTCTTCTGCCAATCCACCTAGCAGGAAAATTAGTGTAGAAACTGTCGAACCGGTAAAGCGTAATGCGGAGAGACACCATCATGTTGGAAACGTAATAAAACCCCTTTGGGTGTTCTCTCTTGTTCATTCTTCTTTTGGTAATTTCACAGAATGACCCATTTTTTTCAACTGAATTTGAATACCAAAAACCAAATTTTGACACGGCCGCGTAAAGATTTTATTGACCTTTAAAATGATGTGTAACTTGATCCGTGCTCCCCATTAAAAAAAAAAAAAACGTGCGGTTGCCATCCTTGAAATATTGTCGATCGGCCATCAGAGCTCTTTTACTTTACTTTGCACTTCCAGAAATCTGGGAAGTGGCAAGTTTTCAAAAATGCACCCCGTATATATACATATATGCACATGTAAAAGCCATTTGATTTCCCAGTATAACATTTACATGTTTTCCTCTAATTTTAAAATCTGCGCAGCAGTTCTGCGCACCAGTCGTCTTTAGCTCTAACGTTGATGTTACAAGAGATATCGACCGATTATACAACATTGGGACCTTCGGTACACATTGCAGGTGAGGAACCGTATATCGGAGCTGTTTCGATTTAGTTGGGAAATTTCCGTTGCGGAAAGGAATGATTTGACCATGCGAAAAATAACCGTTTGCTAAGAAAACTCCACCCACAACTGTTATTGTGAAATAGCCGTTTCTCTCCTCATTAGTACAGAGATCTCTAGCATGTAATTTGATTTCATTATCGAATTCCGAATCTAAAGAAGGCGACAACACTAAATTTGCTACTAAAAATAAACAACTTCCTTAACAGCGATATACCAATTTATTTCCTGATTAACATGGGCTGTTAAATAATTATTAATTTGAGACATTTATATTACAACAAATTAAAAACTTTAAAAGAGCCGCCACTCTAAACGTTATTAAAGTCAGTAATAAAAGACCTGTTTCTCGGCATCGCAGATTAAATGTCCTCCGGATTAAATTTAATTTTTATAAAGTCTATACTAGAAACTTTCGTTTTTTGCCTTGACACATTCGTCACCAATCCTTCCTCAATTATCGATTTTCACGGTTGATAACTACAAAAATTGTCACGATTCTCCCTTTTAATATCACCAAATTGGTATAAAATTACGTGGGAAAGTTCCAAATCCATTGATGTTCCTTAAGCAGCCCATAACCGCAAAAAACTTTTAAACGAACTAATAAAGGCGTTAATAACACCGAGGAAAACGCAATGCTTTTTAATTTGGGTGACATTAACATATTATTTTACGGACTCCGCACTGCATAAACGTAAGAGATGCCTAGGAGTATGCCCTAATAATGACAATGCCCTACCCGCCAGATTTTTATTAACGAGGGGGCTGAAGTTGGAAGTTTTTTTTTATGACACCGCAGCTTCTAACTGATTTCATATTAGAGAGAGACCTCATAAATCCTAATTTCGCTCAGGGGTTGTCGCGTTATGAAGTTATAAGAAAAATTTTGAATTTATTTGCCTTGAAAGAACGCCTAGTATAAGTGAATATATTAAACCTCCGGATACCTCCTTTTGTCTTACTTTTCATATTAAGTATGTTATGCGACTAAAAACGTGTCTTCATTTTGCCTCAAACGGGGCAGCGAGGGTGGGAGGAGGGAAGGGTTTCATAATAGAGCGTTCTGCCAATACCGCTAATCTCTATCTTTTAGAGTTAATATTCGGGCTCTCACTTGCGTAGTTAGAGCCAGATGTGACAACCAATTTCGCATGATACGTGAGTGATAGTTTATATTGCCCTGTGGGATCCCAAACAGCTTGCAGAAATCGTTTGAGTTGACAGGCGCTTGCCTTGAACGATGACAGTCTATTGCGATCTTCCGCTCAGCGGACCCTGTATAATAAAAATGCAAATGAGGGCCTCAGTTACACCTTGTAAGTTTTTCTTGCTGTTCATTTAGTATATGCTTGGACAGATAAGTGGTTAAAAGTTGGAGGCACCCAAAGTTATGGGAAGTTAAAGAATGTAACGAGCTGGGCAAATTAAAACAGCTGCATTGATTGCTGATTCGATTTATGTATTTCTTTTCTCGGTTCTTCTAAAATTTCATAAACGCGTTAATTTATTTAGTTTGAACCGGATAAATTGCTGTTCTAAATGAACGCGTCGTCGATGCATGATTATGTGTATGTCCCGCTCTAACTGTTTTTGCGACATTTGTAGATTTAAGCGGGAGCTCTTTGCCAAATTTAATCACGTTCTATCATGTTTTTTCGAAACATTCACGTTTAAGAGGACAAGCTCGTTGACATACAAAGTATCATAAAAATCTAAAAAAATCGGCATCTCAAGAACCGTTTCACGCAACGTAATAAAATCTGAGAGACTGTCTTAACTGTCACAACCACCTCAAATGCTTTGAATTTCTAATGGTGTCAGTTTCTCCGCTTTGTGATAGGAATGTCTTTTTCTTTAAAGAAGCCTTTAAAATTTAAACATGATTTTTGTCGAATTCCACCATCATTCTAACTGATCCAGGATTTTTGGCTTACAGAAGAAAAATACACGTGATGCGATCTTGGTCAAATATACTATCCAGAACAAGCTATAATTAAGTTCAGAGTTTGTGACTCATATGGAGAGATTAGTTCAAAACCAATGGACTTATGATAGCCGAGGTGCGTTTTCCTTCGACTGAGTATCGCTACTCGGTGGGGCGACCAAATTGTCGGTCTGTAAGAGTCCTGAAATTTAGCTGTTCCGTTCTCCGTAAGACACCCTAAACATTGAATAAACGCCAGGAAGCAATCGGCGTCTAAGAGCATTCCTTCCAAAAACCTCTCCCTGATTTTTAATCGAGCTCGTACAAGACCTTGTGGAAGTTATAAAGAGTTCCCTATATTGGACTGTACACTTTAAAGGTCAAATAAAAACTTTCTAGCCAAAATAAAAAAAAGGTTCATTGAAGTATTATAATATATAGTTAATTTTATGAAATTTATTATTAATTTAGATATCTATCTAATTTTTACGAGTCAAAATAATTTAAATGCCGTCTATCAACTGTAATACATTTTAATTGTTTTGCTAAATTTTACATCACCCGGTAAAGTAAATCTTATCCTGTTGTTGCAGTTTCATTACGTATACGTTCCTTTAGCTCCAGCATTGTTGCTACACCACACCAAACAACGACTTTTTAATTGTGGGGTTTTTTGGTAAACAGTTAGCGAAAATTTTCACACCAATGACGAACAAGAAAGAATAAAAAATTACTCATCGTGATAATTAATTTAAACCTTAAGAAACTTGTTTAATTTTTTTTCGTAGATCAAGATCAAGATGGAGATATGCTTCGCAAAGTAATGCAAAATTTCGGATGATGGAGGGCATTTAACAAACATGATTCTTAAAAGCAAAATAACAATTATCTAAATTAATAACAAATCTCATAAAATTAACTATATACCGGATGTCCAGGCGAACCCTGTACACAAGAGATTAACATTGAGGATCGGTTTTTCTTTTTTGAGCGCCTGTACGGATTATCCAGTTGAAAAACTTTTACATGAAGGTCTTAATAGTCAAGACCGACCATTATTCCGCAATCTTTTCAATCTCCTGACTAGAGCCGTTTTGGCTCGAAACGCTTTGAAATAAAAAAAAATTTTGAATGTCCCGCTCAACCGTTCGAAGCCACGATTGGTCAGTGTCAAGGCCAGAATTAAACAAACGCAAAGCAGCCAACAACATAAACGTAAAAACCCCATGTCAAATGAGTGTTCTTTTTTTGCTAATTTCTCTGACTAATCCTGACCTCAAGCGGTTACGCGGGATATTGAATTTTTTGAAATTTGGACGCGTTCCGTGGAAAAACGGCTCTAATTAAAAAATTGAAAAAATAGCGGAATTGTGGCCAGTCTTGCGCACTACGAGCTCCGTATAAAAGTTTTTCAATTAGAATTGCAGGTGCGAGAAAATAAAACCCGATTCTCCATGTTGTTCTCATATATCTAAGATTCACTCGAACACATGGTATGAGTCCAATAAAAGACTATTTTACTTTGATTAGTAAGTTTTTATTTGCCTTTTAAAGTGCGTAATTTAATATAGGGAAACCTGTATTATTATTGATGTAGTATGCCTCATTTTGCAGACACATTTTTGCACATATTTTACCGATACATTGGCGTGCGACATAATTGAAATTCTAATGCATCGATATGCAGTGCGTCGTAAATTCGAAATTCATTTAGTCTGAAGCATGCCGTAGATTCTCTTAAACCAAATGATATGCTGGCGATAAAATTACCAGTAAATAAAGATTTGCATTTTAAATTATTGTCACAGTTCAAAGACAAGATCTTAGATAGCCGCTCCAGGGAAGGTAATCAGATGGGACCGACCATAAAGCGCATCGTTGCCAAGTCTTCCGACTTCAATTTTCGTGTTATAGTTTACGTCCTCACGTGGGAATCTGAAGGATGTGGGCATCGAGAAATGCTACATGGTTTAATCTACGAGGATTTTCAAAACTTTCCTTCGCGGTCGGGAAATGCGGCCGTAACGTGAATTTGCGAGCAAGTGGCAACAAAGTGAAATATGACAATCAGATATCCTGTCCAACAATATGTATATCAAAAGCATGTACTCCGTTGTCAACTGTCATCTTGCAAGCGATTGGTATGCATATGCCGAGCTAGAGAGAGAGTTTCAAATCGCGCTGAGGTCTTTTTATTTTTCAAGGGACACAATCAATCAAACCGGAATTGTTGCTCAACTTTTTATATTCAATGACAATGGTAAAATTTATTACTTAGCATCAATTTGTCTTATCTGAGACACGTTGTCCCGATACCGATTTTTTCTAGTTTTTGTCTTTTAGATTACCGATCGCGATATGATATCTTGTTATTTTAGACGTTTACACAGTAGGGATTTGAGGAGGTAATAACTTATAATGGATTACTTATGGCTTATTTTACAGCATGTTCTTCCAGCCTGGGTCTTTTTTTGTTAGCACTGCTGAACTGGTATAATAACCCTTTTGCTTCCTTTGCGTCACTACTAACGACCTCTTGTTCGCCTCATACTCAGCTAGCGACCATCATGGCGGTAATAATTAATTTTTACCGCATACCGTTTCTTGAGAGCATTCAAGACATTCGTATAAAGTGCAGTGGGGTAAATATATGAACGGGGTAAATGCTTTACTGCGTTCCCTCTGTTGTAATGAACGTAAAAATGTATTAATTAATACAGTACAACTTGGCGAAAACGAACCATCAAGGTACTTGGCCTGCCGTTCTTTACATGCGGGAAATCCTTGTTCGCGACCGAGGAAAAAAGCTTGTTGATTTAAAATACTTCTTTTAACCAAATGCCAAATTACACAATTTTTCTTGTAGTAAATATATATTAAATGAGAGAAGAAACAACAAAAATCTTAAATAAAATCGAAGTTTAGGGGAACAAACATGTCCGTAATTTGACCCTGCGCCTCGCAGTTTTTCAATAACTCTTCAGTTATTTTGTTTAGTAAAATATCTGTGACATTTTAAAAATTTTCATTTTCTGGAAAAGCCATCTGTGCAGAATATACTACGATCGCCAAAGCGCAAAGGGCTTCTTGAGCTGCGAAGATTAAAACTTCATCATTCCTGCAAACTTCCTCCTCACCACTTGAACCGTCTTCATATTGTTCATTGGCAGTTATTTGAACAATCTCAATATCATCAAGAAATTCAGCAACTTTCACGTGTTCATCAATCATGTCATATCCATGTAAGTTAATTTCCTCAAAATCAGAAATCTAGTTGTTTTTAGCCCATTCACGTAAATCTCCAGCAGCTCGCTCACAGCAGCATCTCCTACTAAGCTCAATGCTCAAGATATGTTATAATCCAGTGTTCGTTATGTCCGAGTTTGATATAACCGAATAAAAATACAACAGTTTTATAGAATCTTGAATTGGACTTTTTTTCTTTCAATATAACCGAATGTTTGTTACAGCCCAGTTCTATTGTAATTAGAAATCTTCTTAATGATAGTTTGAATTGCAATGACATAGGTGTAGAGTGTTATTTGTAAGTTTCCCCTATTTAAATAAATTAATTAAATTACGCTTCAAGAAAGGTTTGTGCACAAATTTGAAATTCCAATTACAGTACTTTTCTTTTAAAGGAAATATCCAGTTTCGAATTGTAATTTTTAATAGATATAAAGATTTGTGATTAAAGTTTACGTATAAAAAAAGGATCCTACATTGTTTTCTAATATTTTTCTAGCAAATCCCTAGTCTGCTCGTACCCCGGAATATGCAGGACACGTGCAAACTAGTTGCTGAAGCTAATGCATATTAAACCGCAGTCACAGTATATATTTGATCAAATGCATAAAAGAAAAAAAAAGACAAAAACAAGAGCGGAAGTAATAGCTGTCGAAGAGGTTATAGAAATGTTAATTAGAAACAAGCGGCCAAAAGTGCAAAGCAGCAAAGTGCAAGCAGAAAAGCAAGCAAAATGAAGAAACCCATCAACCATAATTTTGATAGTGTTGATAACAACAATAACTTGTGAACCATCAACAAGTGCGACTTTCGATTTTATATTGGCCCCTGACAATGAGTTGAATGCTTTAAATGTATGCAGTGGGTGTGTGGCGTTTATAACAGAAGTTCAAAAAAGAAGCAATATGAGTGTGAGAGATTTCTTGAGGAAGATTAATAATGCTTATTAATCTGCAAAACTAAAGTTAACAATTTATTTTTTACATTATGACCTTCTACGCAATAAGATAATTTAGTATATATTGCACCATTTTTTAACTTATTTCTCTAATTTAAAACTTCTTAACTTTTCATTTTTTAAAGAAAGTTCTCGTTTTGTTTAAAATTGTGTAATTTATAAATTAAACGAGATTTTTTAATGCGGTAAAAAACAATTTGTAGCTAAATTATTATTAATTCTGCTTTTGCCCCCTGGCCTCTGATATATGGCGTTAAAGCATTTTAAATAGGCGTGTATACGCTGACACCATTTTAAGGGCAGGTGTAGATCAGTAGAATTTTTTTTTATTTCCTATAATTTTGAGTTTTATGATGAAAATTTTACGTTTTCGTTTATTTTAATTAAATAGCAATAACTGGAATGCCGTTGATGTAAAAAAAACAGATATATACTTATATAAATAACGAAATATGCAAATCAGTGTAAATTGGAATTCAACAACAACCGGTCCGCGCTTACCTCACTGTACCTTATCATAAACTTTTCACCCCATCTGGACCCACTTTTGGTGACAAATAATTTGGAAAGCGAACAGAAGGACAGTGAATTTCCGGATTTTCATATCCAGGAAAAGATACGGGCTACATAGACTTAATATTGAGTCTCCAATTTGACAGGTCAGTACAGACATTCAGAAGAATGAAGTATCTGCTGTGGTCAACTCCGAGCGCTGATGTTTCTCAAAGATCTTTCAAAAAATTCTCGAACCAAAAAAATTATGATAATTTATTTCCCAATCAGGCAGTGAGGTCTGCAAATAGTGGAAGTAAACAGTAATCGCAACCTTGGAATTCCTGAACATTCCAGTTGTACTGCTAGGGGAGAACTCATTGGACCGATTAAGACTGAAATAATCATCTGGAGTAAATGGGACTATAAAGAATATTTTAGGCGCACGACACTGATTACGGCGCATTTTGAGAGCGGTTGATCATGATCACCTTGCGGCATACCATCACTCATAGGCCCTGCTGTCTTAGAAACGCCGCAAATGCTTCTTGCAGGTCTGTATACGATGGTAGATTAAGTCCACCGATAGTTGTTTAAATACACATGTGCGGAACGTATTATAATGTTTCATTATTTGACCTTTCGGGCGACCATAACTGTTTCACCTTATTTGAGAAGCACAAACCTATCGCACCGGCCTTAATTCTATTCCTGAGGTCGCTATAGTCCTTTATTATGTCTATTCTACATCGAAGTGCATAATGGCTTTCTGTGTTTGCTATACTCACTTAATTATAAGCTTGTCGTTTTAGCGCTTGTGATTGTTCACGTGATTGTTAATGATAGGTTTTATTTATTGTTATAGCTTCCCCAGAGAAACCGAGGAGAAAGATGTTGGGTCGAACATAACTCCTATGACTCTATTGCCAGTTGAATTGAATTGTCTCGACAGAATTAGTCATTTAGTTGGACTATACAGGATGTTTGCTAAACACACGGTGAAAATTTAAGATATCCTTGAGGCGAAAAAAGAAATAAATCCGTATGAGCTTCTGCCTTAAATCGTGCGTTTTCCGAAATACAGTGTGTTATGTCTGTCAGGGTTATTTTTTAACACGTTGTATTTCGAAAATAATGCCATTCCAGAAATATGTTTGTGCGAACTTTTTCTCAACAATATCTCCTTTTTTGCGCTATGCGTTTTCGAAGTGCCCAGAAGTCCACCAGTCTCGCAGGCAACATCAAGTTCGCTACACCATCTAGTTCGGCGAAGAGTAAAAATTGACGATAGTTTTCGACCGTGGGGTAAACTATCTACAGTTACAGCATGGTGCATTACTGCTGTAAAGAGCGGGCGTTACATAAGCGCAACAAAACGTGCTAATTAATTTTCCATCACGGTTACATTCATTCTGAGAATAAGAGTGTTATCGCTGCGCTGATTTCTATAGTTGGCGAGCCCCTCCCGGCTAAGTCGACCGCTGCTGTCAGAGTACCGCGAGTAGTACGCGGACAGTGTACTTGTAGAATGTAGTCACCTTTCACCCACATGGAGACTCGCCATCACCATCACATGTCATACAAATTCCCGGTTAAAGCTGCTTCTAGGCACGCAGTGGCGTTACCCTTCTTCGACGAGCAGATTTATCTCGCCTTTGATGATTCTTTGGTGTATGTGTTACATCATAGGTGTTTCTCTGACTTTTTGCCAACGTATTCACATTTTATCAGCGATTCCCATATGGACTTGATTTTCGAGCCAATTATACTTGAGCTCTGCTGAGAAATCAAACGAAACTCCACTTACACAGAGTCTCAGAAACATTGGGCACCAGCATTCAGAATCTGTCTAATATTGATAGTTTCGATAAAATAAATCAATTTCGGAAATTCCGACTGAGCTGAAAATTCTCCTCAAGTATTAGCAATTTTACACTTTTCATAATTTATCGCAATTAAAGTGCGCATATTTGCCTCGATTTAGCATTCTCGGTGTCTCATACGGCGTCCGAGATCCATGTACTCACCCTTGAATTTGTAACACCTTGTACAGCGTGATTCCATTAGTAGTTCCATTAGTTGAAGTATTTTTAGATCTCGATAGTAGCATTTCTATATGGAAATATGTAAAGTAGGTAACAAATAAATGGCTGTAGGTACTCGTTAGGATACTGAAAAGCAACATCCCAGATATAGATTTTGTGTCAGAAAAATACAGTAATAAATCGTATCGTCTTTAAGGGTTGGAGAAACTTTTCCTCTGTTGAACAGTTGTGGCCAAGTAATTAGTCATTTATGAATCCAGTAATTGCGCATAAAAAGATAAATAGATGCTGCTGCCTTAATGGGCAATACAGGCTTTCGAACGCACTTCTTAACATCCCGAGACTCACCGATGTTTTCCAGGGCGCTGCTGGGTTTTGAAGGGCTTTTTAAGGTACTAAATTAGTCAACGGCTTCTCTTATAAGGAAAATTTTTATTCAAATTAGGATTATATTAATCTTGATTACGAAATGCCCGAGTTTTATTTGTTCGTTACGCCAAGTTTTGAAACGCTGAACGGAACTTATTAGCTCGTTTTACCAGCACATTTTAAAAGTTTTCAAGATCGATATTACCTTTTTGAATCGCCCATAATGAGATTCTAAACATTATTTATATATCAACCCTGAAGAGTTTACACCCTCAGTTAATCATTAATGTCCTCTATTAAGTTGGATAGAAACAATGAATCTCAAAAACAATGAATCTTGAAAACATTAGGAGGACTTTTTAATTAAAAAACTGTCGGATCAGTAGGAAAACTTGGACGTGAAAAAATGTGTCTTGCTGAATTAAAGGGAAAGAGGGTACTTAAGACATTCAAGAGTCTTATTCGGGGCTTGTGGTTAATTTTTTGAATTAATTAGCTAAATAAATTTCGACTCAACGAGATTTTAATGACAAAAAATTAAAATTGTCACAGATGCGGATGTATAAATTGATAATTTCGAAGATATATTGCTCTTGTTAGAGGATGCTCTTTAATTACAACTATGGCTTAGGGGATAACAAGATGGATTAGGAGGAGCGCCGAAAGGAATTTCCAACTTTTATTTATGCCCGAATTTTATTCACCATTATTCCCAATTAGTCCCCTTTTTGCAGTAATTAAAGACATTTATTTGATGATTCGTATTGATGTATGTTTTCATCGATCACTAAAAAACTAGTCGTAGACCTCTCTGAATTTGTAGACGTGACAAAATTGTTCTCATTTATTAGAAGTTTAATCTAAACTATCACGTGCTAAAACAAGACGAAATTGCGAAGTTTTGAGCTTCTGTTAGAAAGATATATTTTGAAGTTATCCTTTGGTGCTTTAAACGGGTTACATACAGGGTGAGATTTCTAACAAAATTGTGTACAATTCATGCATTTTAGCCTGCTAATTGCCAGGAAATTGGTTCAGAGTTCGTGAGTCAAGAACACACTCAGCCAGCGTCACTTGGTGAGGGTTTCCCTCAAAAGCATTGCAGAATAAGTTAGTTTTCAGGTGTAAGTAGCAAGGGAACTAGAAGGGGGAATAGTCCTCCAGAGGTGGCACCCAGCGAAGGGCTAGAAACCCAGGAGATGGCAAGTGAGGAATAAAGCAAAGTCATAGTTACTTAATTAGGTCATATTTAGAACGCCGTATGTTGCGAGAAAATTCCAAAATATGACTCATTTTAGAGAATTCATCGGAAAACATCGCAATTTGTCTCGTCGTTATTTAAAAATATCATGCAAAATTGATGTGAAAATGTGTGGCGTTTATATCCAACTTGAAATTTACTTGAATGTTACATCTATTGTGCATAAAATTGAAATAAATAGGCTTGACGGCAAAGGCTAAACTTGTCCTTCTTAACAATCTTGGTATTAAAATGACAAATGGTCCTAAACCAAAGAACCGTGAGAAATTTTAAACTAATCTATCCTTAGTATTAAGGTCGATGACGGTCGTGATTTAACACTAATTGCGTAAATAAATAAAAAATGTCTCTTGTTAGGCCTAACCATTGAACCGTGTATGATGCAATTACCAATACATCACCCATTATGATCCGGGCTCCTTTCGTGCCCTAGATTTGCGAAATGTCGAAATTATTTTTGTTCACATTATTAATTGTGATAAACTCAAGTAAAACTATTATTCAATTCACTGCATGTGCCCAAATCAGATTAAAGACCCATAAATCGAATTGGTCAAACCATCACTATTTATGGGGAGAATGGAGAGAGAGAAAGAAAGAAAGAGAGGGAGAGAGAGAGAGAGAGGAAGTCGACAAAAACACTGAATTGTTATGAATTATCCATGAAGTTTGCTTGAACTATTGGCAGGCGTCACATTTATGTATCGATTGGCAGGTCATCAGAATCTATAGAAAATCACGATGATTATCTTATCGTGATAGTTTTTTCTTTATGGGCTCGTTTAGTGGTTAACGAACGAATGGGTGACCTTTACAGAATATCCGAAGTGGTTTTGATGACAACTCGCTCTTTAAAAAATGACGTTACCTGCTGTTGTCTTCAAACGATCAATTTATTTGGGTGCAGACAATCAGTAGTACTGTGAGCAGGTCGCCGATTATTTCCTGGTTTATCTTGGAATGAGTGGTTGGACCATATGGTTCCAATGGCGTAACTTTTTTATTTATGTCACAAAATATAACGATTGAGAGTCGCCTTACATAAAATTACAAGTCATATAAATCTAATATGCTAAAAAAGGATAAAGATATATATGAATGTCTAAACATAACCCTATTTTTGGCAAGGTTGCCATTTAATTTGTTGACGTTTTGGTTTAATTTGGTGTTGTGCGCTTTGTGCATCAACTTTGACGGTAAAAATTTGTTCTTTTGAGAACTAAAATAGTGCCCCTTTTTATTTATTATTAGTGTTGGTATATTGCCCAAGTTCCTAAGGAGTCGACGTAGAAAAATTGTAGCGTTCCTGTTACATATTAATTTGGAAAAGATGTGGCATCACAGCTGAAATAAAACCTGTGACGTGCATAAAAAATTACGTGGTTTGAACCATAACTGCAAATGGACTAATTTAGTTCAAGATGCAAAATGAAATGCTCACAAATGTCATCATTGTTTAAAAAATAACTTTCTTCACTAGTTTTTGTAAATGTTTAGCGCATAAAAGCAGGTGTTAGGACCAATGAATAGAACATCGATAAATTCGATTTTTTTTTGAAAAATGTCAAAGGAAGGAGGTACCTATTTTTGCAACTTTTCAAAATTTGATCGGCGACAGGGGCCTTAACCAGTTTGGCGCGCTGGTAAAATTTTTTAATCTCCGCCTCCTTACTCCCAAGAATTACCGCCGAACAGAAAAGTTCGCCGCCCCGAGCGTCGCCCATCCTCTACCCCCGTGCCCCTGTCCCACTTAAAACCAGTACTACTCAAGGCTTACGTTATTGAGGAGTTCTCTGGCCGTTTTCCCAAAAATTCATGTGCCTCTACACAATCTTGTCCGTCTTTTACATTGGCAAAAATTAAAGATTTCGCAATATTATATATTTTGAGTTCTCCTCTAATAGATAATTAAGAAAGTCCTCAGCTCTTACGTTGATCTTCCTTCTGCTCGACACTATGTGATGCGCATTTGCATCGTAACGATAAATATGCTAAGAGCAACAAAAAAAAAGGACGAAAAACGTGAAAATGATGCCACTGATTGCGAAATAATTGCAATACATTCTGGTAACGAGCAAAAGCGATCTAACTCGCAAGAACCTCTAGACATACAGGGTGTCATAAAAATCGTGTAGGAAGTAATGTATTGCAACAAGTTTATTTATGTACATAGGCCAGCAAATACTTCGTTAATAGTTCATCACTGACGGATATATCTAGCCGTTTTTAACGTATTTGCAAAGATATTAGAATAGTAAATATTTCTCAGGCATATTAGGTGTAGTCCAGTGGTGCTGTTTCCTAATATTTTGTCCACAACTGCGGTGGACGTTTACAGAGAAGATGAAGTGACGGACGAAAGGATGACACAATCTAAAGTCAGCTAATGATGAACAAGATCCCTTGTGAGCATCAGAGATTTACTGGTCTCCATGTAGCCGTGTTTCTAGATGTATAGACACTACTAAACGTAGTATTAACATAAAGGAATCTACTGTAACCCATATACGCGTATTCTCAAATAGCCACTTTAACAGGATGAAAGAAATCAGTATATATTATATATATATATATATATATATATATATATATATATATATATATATATAGAATAGTTCTCGCTTCAGTCAATGTCGAGAGATGTTTCGTGTGTTACCTCAGAGTCTTGAGAAAATACCCACCACACCATCAGGAGGCAATTCTTCTGGACCATGGCTGACATAATCGGAAAACATTTCTAATTGTATGTCGACACTGGAACCTTCAGGGTCTGAATATGAGATTTACTGATGAATTAAATTGAAGTTTATAGTAATTTCCATTTAGATTTGGAATATTTGTGAAATTATTTGCAAACTCATCAAAAATCATTTAAAAAAGAAAATGTTGTTTGCGCCTGAGTTCATGGAAGACCCTGTCAAATTATAATAAAATTAAAATGTAGAGTCATTATGACTGGCTACTTTAATCAGAGGTGATAACATTTTTACATATAAGTTAAAACATCTTTCCTTATTTACAAAGAGCATTACATTAAAATTACAATAGAACAAATCAATATGTAAATATTGACACACAACATGGATTGGTTGTAATCAAATGCCACCTTTCACAATTAAACTCGCGTTAGGATGAATATGCGAATAGTAGCATTACTTTCTTCCTTTTATTAGCTTTATAGATAGGAATTGAGCATGCACATGGGTCTGTTTAAGAACGCTTCGTTAATTCTTAAGAATTCTATAAGTGCGAATTCCAAATAGCAGTAATATATGACCACGCACCATAGTCGCCGCTTCTAGCTTTTGGTACCTTTTAAGCATAAATTTTCATGTCGACGATAATAGTATGTATTTCGTAACATCAATGGGATGAATAAGCCAATTTCCAAAGGTTACGCCTCTATGAGAACCATTAACATTTAAGCCTCCCGGTTCCAGCTTTCTAAAGTTTTTGATACGTTATCGCCCTACATTGACTTTGAATGATGGAGGACGCCGGTATTTCTTCTCCGGACGTCTATGACGTGACCATCGACGACAAGAAGTTCAACTTCAGTGCAGCAATACAGGCACCTACTACCAAGCAGTACCTCTGATAATCACGGTGATTACCCATAGACATATATGTAGCCGGTACGCTTCGGATCGGTACTGGTACTGTCATCTAGCACTTTCACCGGTTCACACGCTCTCAGATCGCCTCGATAGTCCATGCCCAACCGAAGGATAATAATTATCAAGGCGCTAACGTGATGTAACTTACAACCAGACCACAGTTTGGTCAAAACCATTTATTATAAAGTAAGGTGTGCAAATTGTTATTTTAGTTCTCGAGTTAAAAACATGGCCAATGCAACAACGCCTTTCTCTAGTTAGTAGTTTGATGTCCAATTTGCCTATTGTTCTTATAGTTTTGAGCCCTAGGAGTTTGAGTAATTGAACGCCTTCTTAAAACATTATTACAGCGATTTTCTGAAGGTTCAATAGCTTTCATACCTGCGGATTTTGATCTAAATTGCCGGCGAACACACAGGGGGACTGAAAACTAATACATTTCCATGAAAATTGGAAACGTTCTGAAAATATTTGAATTTTCAATTTTGACATGTAAACCTACTGTCGGTCGAATATATCAAAATTGTCAACTGTCAAATAGAGATAATGATGCAGTTGTTACGGCTAGAGTGAGACCGCCGCAGATAAAAGGCGGGTGCAAAAAAGAGGGTTTATCGCGGCGGCGGCTCTACGAAGAGATTTATCGCTTCCTTTTATGTATGTCGAATATTCTAGCATGCTTCTTCATGCTAATATTAGCATGTTTGTAAGAAAATTGTGGCATCTTCTAGTCACAAGATCTTTAGCCGTATAAGGAAACCGTTGTTCAGGGTAAGGAAATATAAGACTTGTATAGCTACAAGAACGAGGCGATGGTAATAAGCGATATTAAAGCACTTAATAATGAAATAGTGATTTATTAGATGTATGGAGTATTAGTTGGCGAATGGTAATTGTGTTAATTTGCTGAGTTAATAAATTGTATTTACATTAAGAGCGAGTTTGCTGGAATCAGTTGAACCCCCGCAATCGCAATAATCGATGTGAGAAATAGGATTTCAGTGAAATATTTGAGGAGGTGCTTGTGTCGAACTGTTTACCGGGTACTGCCTGTTTGCAAAGCAAAGGCAGATCAATTTGCCGCGTTGCTGGGCAAGGCCACAGAGAACGAAAAATCAGCACGAAAACCCAGAGGAATTTCAATGCAGGAATCATCTCTAAGGGTTTTCCAATTTGCTCGTTTCGAACTCGCGCCAGCCTGATTCAGCTTTGTGCTCTAATTTTAAAAGAGTCAGCCATAGGACATATTACGTGAAATGTGTTAAGAATGCGAGGATGAATCTGAGAGTTCACAAAAGTTTGCCGTTCTATAAAAAAAAATATAACTTCAATTTATCGTTACTTTGGAAGGCACCTTGTATATTTCTGAATATCGCAGAACACTAGAATTTTTAAATTCCTCCAATTTTTAAATAAGATATTTTTTAATAAATTGTATATTTTTGGGAGGGTTGCCGGATTTTTCGTGCACAACGCATGGCACATGAAGTTTTTTACGGTTTAGTATCACCAAAAACCTTCGAGGAAGAATATCCTTGGAGCGATACAATAGGAACTCTTGATACTCTGAAACCAGATTCGCTCGTTTCTAGAGCCTTCCCTGACCAGGACGTGAAGTCCTGCAATCTTAATGGGAAAGTTAATAAGCACACATCATTTTGACGTGACTCCCAGGATTTCTCATCCCTAAACTCCGGGCTATGGTGCTGTGAGATTAATGTGTTCGTCCGACAATGCTCTAAAATCGTAAATCATACAATCAATAATACAATGAAGCCTTATTCCGAGGTGAAACCTTAAGTGTCCAATGTGGCCTAATAAACATCTGCTGGAAACTCGCTTATTGAATGCGATAAGAAGTCCCATAAATAGGCAAAATGCACGGTAATATTCATACCAATCACCTTGAAACGTTGATTAACAAGATTAGTTAATTTGATTGAGTGCATAGAATGATTGTTAAGAAACTCATTTACCATCGTCATTTGTTATTATTAGCACCCACGTAGAAGATTGTTAGATATATAATGGATTTTGTGTCCCAAAGGTACATAAAGAGCAGCTTGATTTATTTTAGCGTACAGTGGTGTAAAGTTCGTTTTGTAACAGAAATAAATAACGCAGGTATTATTTTTACGGGCAATGATGCATTACAGCGTAAAGGCAAGATTACGAAAATTTAATGATAAATCATTAGGTCGATTTCTCAATTTACGGATGATATGTTCGCATTCCTATTCGCTAGTGCAATTTTGCCTTTCGTGTTCGCATTGGTGTCATTCTACTATTATTAGAGGTTTATATAAACGTAATATTTTAAAAATTTCGATAATATCTGTCAAAATTCAAAGATAAAATACTTTATTTATCGCCGTAACAGTCATAATGATTATTTTATATAACCAACTAATATCTACAATAGTTTTATATCATGTGCGATTAACAAACGCGCACAAGAAAAAACATGAGGTGTAGTTCATTTGCATAATTTCCTAATGAGTCAAGTTCATCAGAATCGTGAGGTACATTATAAATATCTGCATTAATAGCTTACAAATTGTAAAACAAGAAATGCATAGTAATAAATTTGGATAGATCGCTATTAGTCATATTTACATTGAAAATTACCTTTCGAATTTATCTTTTCTGGTTTTATTTATTGATTTCTTCAGAACACTAAATCTTATTGGTTCACACAGCCTGTCCCAAGTTGGCATTAAACGTCAGCTTTTCAATTTTTTCAACATTCCAAACGTGAATTATGACCCCTGTAAGCCTAACTAGATTATCATATTAAACATGCAATTTGTGAAGGTAGTTCCGTAAAGTTTATCACTTAGTCACCAGCATAGATAATGCCTGTAATTATGCATAACTCTTTAGGTGTATGCTGAATGTTTGACTCTAAGTTGTCTGCAATTTGTTTCTTATACAGGGTGTTACACATTAGTAACTCAAAAATCCCGAGGGTGAATCTGTGGATGAATTTAAGAAAGAAAACTTATATGAACATGAGCTCGTTTTCGCGTCCGGTCTTAAAGTAATAGAAAATTTTAAGTGGCATTTAAAATTTTTCATTAAAAATGTTCAGGGTCACATCAATGCGTACGCCAATGATGAAATTAAAAACCCTTTTTTGCTCTTTAAATATATATCTCTACATCTATTTTACGCTCCCCAATTTTCGTCAAACTACTTAAGACCGGAACGGACTTATTAAGAAACGCCTGTATTTCAGAGCGGAAGCGTAAAACGGACCCATGTTCATATGAGCTTTTTTCCTTAAAATCATCCACAGATTCACCCTCGAAATTTTTTACCTACTATTATGTAACAGCCTGGAGTGTCAAAAACTAGTTACTGAATCAGGTTTTTTGGTTCATTCGCTGATAATGCTTTAAGTCACTGCCATGCAAGATGGAATTGAAATTGTACTATGAATGCTTCTTGGACAATTTTACTTTTACGAATCAATAAATTGTATCGTTTTTTGCCGGAAACCTCTGGATCCTGATGGTGAATTCTGGAACAAGATGCAGTTCATACGTCAGTAGTTTGAGGTGCCGCGCTCGTCCAAATTTGTTTCAGTTGTTGGATATGAACCGCGTTTCCCCAGTCTGAACGCACAACATTCCCAACCAAATGATTAGTTTTGGTACCTACTCCAATTAGCAGCGCCGTTTGCGGCACGTTTAAGTGTCCAAAAATACCAACTTTCTCCATTAAATCGTTTATGTAACTCTCATCATTCCAGAGATGACCATTTGAAAGACAGATAGGTACTGCATACGAAGTGATAATGTTATAACATAAATACTCAATAAATATAATTATTTTTCCTAAACAGGAACACCTTTATAAATAAATACGATGCCTGCCGGCGTTTACGAGGTAGTGCAAACCTTTCCTCACGTTAGAGCTAAATGCATGAATATTTTTATTTCTTAATTATTTTCAATAATAATATAAATTTGTTGCTCAATGGAAACAATAATAAAAATTCCCCTGGACTATTAAGTGTGAACCATTTAGAAATGTACCCAATGATCTAGAAGAGGAGTATCTAGCGTAGGATGTTTCCAGTTTTCAGGCCCCGTTTTAACAAACCAGACACTAATGCATGGCGACGACACCGGAATAAATGGCCATGAGCATGTGCGTCCAGCAATATACGCCGACGCATAACCTGTCTCTCGCGACAAAATGACGTGATAGAGACACTAATATATGGCGGCCTTCTGGCCAAGAAATTAAAATTTTTTAGTTAAACTGATTTTAACGCCGTATTTGGTTTAAGGCGGATAGGAAAATCAAGGCGAATTAATAGGCGTCCACAAAAGTATTTCGACGAGTCCATTTCTCTCAATTTTTTTATTCACCTTCTGCGGTCGGTACTTACTCCCATAGTCTAGTTTTGCGTTTTTGAATTAATTATACATTATCAAGGACACCATTTCCTAGTGTAGAGTTCAACATGCACGTGAAAGTAAGAACTCAGCCAGTGGCAATTTCATCGAAAAATCTTGGAGATTTTGTTAAAAGTGACTATTTGAAAAACTCAAGTTACCCATCAGAATTCACTAGACCAGGCATACCATGACGAGCATTTTTCAGGTTCCCCAACAGAACTTCCATCCTTCTTTAAGTGCAGTGTTATGTTTTGGCAATTACTCTGATAAAAATCTGTCCATTCTCCTCTCGGCCAGATAAGGCGTGCTCTTGTAGCTCTAACGCTAACATGCAAATACAATACCAACGTTTGATTATATCACAATGAAAATTCTGAGAAAGTTTTTACGTAGTCTACTTAGGAAGAAAAATCGATATGCAGCTAGAAAAGATGTAGATTCATGCAAATTCTAAGACGAAATACTTGTAACGGTTTCACGACAAGGATGTTAAGTTAAAATATGTAGATCGAGTAATCTTTATGGGGTCCTCACGCCTTCATTGTGTCACTGTTACTTTGTCACGGTTACATTTTTTCCAACACGATCTCACTTATTTGAAATGCATCCGTCGAAAAAAGGAGCTTTAATTACATACTTTAACCTTTAGAGTTATCGCTTTGCATTTAAATGCAGTGGATGCCAGCACTGTTAACTTTAATTATGTGATTAATAGGTTTGCCTACTGTTTAGCAAACGAACCTCTTATTTTTCAGAATGATTTTAATACCTAACAACCTTTGTTAGACAGTTAGCCCATAAGCCAAGTATGGAAGGATCGCTTCCATTGGTGGTAATAACAATAATACGGGACATATTTCTTGGACAGCTGAAACGAAGAGTTTGCGAATGACAGGAGCTTAATTTTCTTAAATATTGGGTTTGCCCTCGCATTATAAAGCTATGTTGGGCCCTATCATTACCAAAAACAATTCATAGTTCGTAATTATGTACAACTGTTGGAATGATTTAAAGGTGATTAATCATTTTGTGAAAATTTAATCGCCTTTAAAGACCTTTAGAGCAAATGGTCTCGAAGAAGACCGTAGTTTTGTCCGAGTCGAAAAACGCCTAATTATATAGTTCTTGAAAATCTGCCCGACGTTGAAACACCTTTAAAAATTGGACACAAATGCCTTGGACTTTTATTTCAGATCGTCCTGTATAGGCGCATTAACTGCCAGATCTATTAAAAGTCCTGAGCAATATGTTTGAGCCAAAGCGTTTTCTAATGACCCATGTTTTGCTTTCTAAATAAGTTCAAATACTGTACAGTAAAAATATCTCCTCAAGCAATATAAATGGGTGTTGCACACCACATTGTAAACAACATATTACTCTAATCCATTTTGAATGATTGTGCTGTAACAGTAGGAGGCTAGGGCAGTAAGTGTATTCAAAATATGTGCGTCAGTCACGTTTGACATGTTTGAGAATTTGACCCAAACGGTTTTATGTTTTTCTACAGGGTGTGATCCAAATTTTACTTGATCTTTTAGCGCCAAAAATGAGTTTTGCTATTGAAGTTTCAGTCAAAGTCCATATATGGAATAAACACATTAAAAAAAAACTACCCCGAGGGACGGTAAAATAATTCTCGGCCGCGGCGTAAGTGCGCCTGCGTCATGAGTGTGCGCTTTGTAACCACACTCGCCTGTAAACACACCACCCATTAATAATAATTATTATTATTAAATCTTGTAATTTCGGCAAAATAATGCTTCATAATAGAGTATCAAATTATCAGCATCCTACTTAGTCATTTCATTCCATGCTTCTTCAAGGTGGTGTCGTGGGTGCCGTCCACCAAACTGATCAGAGGCCTCGATATATTTCGAAAACGGCGGCTCATCTTGTCTCAAAGATGTTCGATAGGTGATAGGTCAAGTGACCGTGCAGGCCAAGGCAGCAGTTTCAATTGTGCTCCTTCCAGGTACCTTCGAGTAATATTCGCAGTATGCGGCTTTACATTATTTTGTCGGAAAACGCCATTTGGCAAAGTCTTCATAGAAAGTACTAATACTGGACTCAGGAAAGTCTTTTTTATTGAAACTCCGACCGTTTGACACTCTATTGATGGTTGACTTCATCTTTTAAAACTATCAAACTTGGTTAGAAAAGGAAATTAGAAGATTTTGGAGAGAAATTAATGTGTATAAAGTAATAATATTAAAAAAATAAAGAAAATTTGAGAGCGAATCTGCTTTAGTGCCACTTCGTTGATTGTAATTAAGAAGGGGATAGAAAATATATTGAGAAAGTGGAGGGTGAACAATTTCCCCAATCAATCGAAAAGGCGCTATCCTATGCAACACAGGGATCACCAGAAAAGAGGACACTATTGTAGTGTACGTGATTTTTAGAACTTCGTACCTCTAACGAAGAAGATCGCACAATAGATCCTGCTTGATACCATTTTCGGCAGTCTTTATGATTAAATATATAAATTACTCAACACTTGAAAATGCTTTAAATTGCCAAATCTAGTTTTTAAAAACTTTCCTCATTTAGCAGATCTCGAGTAATACATGAGGCAAATAGCTGTAGCTGCAAACTGCACCGAAAATACAAATATTCAATCTAAATATTAGCTCGTGATACCTCATCGTAGTTGACATATGATGGATACCCTCTTCGAATATGTCGGAATACAGGGAATCTTCCACTAAAATGAAAAAACCAAGTTGATGTATGTGTTAAACCGTTAAACTGGGAACCGTCACAAGGCGCCGGAGAGTTATTTCAAAAATGGTGAAAAATTCGGGAGGAGGTGGGGGCGAGTTTCAGAAACGCGCCCAAGAAAATCAAAATTGTTGTGCGTTAAATCTGAAGTAAATAACACTAGTTAAGTAGTCATAAACGCTTATAGTGTGATCCATTATTTAAACCCAATAACATAGTAAACAAAAAAATATAGAACAACATCAGACATAAAAATAATGTTGATGGAAGCGAAGTAACGAGAAATATCTTGTACATCTTTTATAGATGTTGTTCCAAGCTACTTTGATCTGCATATAAGAGTTTGTCAGTTTGTTTTAATTAAAAGTTCGTGTACAGCAACGTTGACTTTGTACATCGCTTACTTGCCCAAGGCCCTGGAATTCATAATTATATCGCCTTTGAACTGGCAAAAGCGAAATATGACAAAGAAATAAGAAAGATGTTCGCTTGTAAGTGCAAGAGACTTAGGGTTGGCTGTTGACGTATACGGGGTGCACTCTTTTCTTAATCCTATTCGGGGTAATCTTGTTTCAGGACGTACCTCGCCGAACCACTTCCTGAGCCGTCCTCGTACGTTTAAATGTGTTTTTGCCCAATAATTTTTTTTCGCCAACCAAGTTTATTTACCTATCTCATGTGTCTCCTGCCATGCATATATTCGCTTTAAACATAAAGTTCATACGTATTTATAAAAAAATAGGTTAAGGCATCAACATGGATGTTGAATCTGTGAGTTAGAAATTATTTCCAAAACATCAAACTGGAACAATCACCTTTTAGAAAAGATGGTGCGATCGTTTTATCCCAGCCAGGATAAATAGCGACGTAGCATACTTTAATTTGGTGCATTCTGTTAACATACTTTCTGAGAGTGAAATCGCAGATGAGGAGGAGAGTGACCAGGTGGAACCGGAGTTTGTCAATACGGCTCTAAAAGCCTTCAATATCGCAGCGTATAAGCACATGTAAGTCGAATATTAAATAGCGATAAAAATGAATTTAATCGTCATAATGCTGTGTAAGACAAAACATGCAAAAAAGTCTACCTCCTCGGGTGTGATTTGAACCTGCGACCGCCAGGTCTCCAGGCTGGTGGTCGCCCAAAAACGCTTCGTTTTCCAGACATCGAGCTGCCCCATGTTAAATAGGCACTATGATAAAAAAAAATTAATTACATAAAAAGTATTCGCCCAATCACCCCAATTAATACCCATTTCATGTCTCGGCAGAAGGTTTCAGGTAAATGAAAATTGACGCAGATTTTTCCTTAATTGCTATAATTTTCAGGATTTTAGATGCTATAGGAATTCATCACTCGAAAATTCTGAGACAACCCTTTAAATCGAGCAAGTCGGGCTGCAAGCCATATGGTGACTCAACGCCTTCATGGCCTGTATACGCAAGAAAAAAACCCTTGATAAGTAAGCCGGAAACAATTCTTGATATGCCAAACATCGATGAGGTGGACATAGTTTCATGCAAGTCAAAAGCGATATTTCTGATAGTTTATTCGATGTTTGTTATCTATTTTAGACCGACACCTAATGGACTGGGGTAAAAATGGAGATATTGCCACGATTTTCCTTGGCGAACTGCACTTATACTCATTTGAAAGCGGTCAAAAAACGAGTACGCAAATGAACAATACTCTTTCCCTTTGCGTGAAATTTGACTCATCTGGTGACCGCCTAGCTGTGTCCAGGTGCCAGAATCTAATGAGTATTCTAGACGCTAAAACATTGAAGGTAAATCCATATCTAAAGTCCACTTAATCCGGTGATAAAGGTCGAAGTTTCAGGTTATCATCACGATTAAATGCAAATGTATTTGGTGCTATATAACAACCCTCGAGTGGACAAATTCGGGGTCTCTTATTATGGGATGTTCAAGAGGAGCCATAACCCTCCTGCCGAATGGTACTGGAATACCACAATGCATGCCATATGAGTTTCAAGGCGCAATTGCTGACCTAAAGGTCTCGTGTAACGATACATATTACCTTGCATCGACCTTAACTGGCGACATTTTTATTGGGGGCCCACTAATTGACGAATTCCCGTCATCAAGAAGTATAATACCTTCCACAAAATTGATAAGGGTAAACTAGACAATAATGGCCGATGTGAACAAAGTGGAGCAAAAGCTTTTAACGTGAAAATCGCGAGATATTAAATATGTATGTTTTCATCCACATCGACATCGTTAATGATTTTTCCACATTAAAGCAAAAATAATTTCATCCAATGCCGCCCGTCAAAAATATATAGGGTGGTCCAGTTAGAGCAGCGAAGCGTTGCTCATTTTTTTCGGATTGGCGACTGTTTTTTTTGTTTAGTTTTTGGTAGAATTTAGCTATAGTCCTAAGTTTCCATATCAGTTTTCTCATCTTGCGTAGCCCTGTCTTCGTTGTGCATAATTTATTAAAAAAAAAAAAAAAACGACAATGTACAAGGTGTTCTTTGCAGCTTTAAATATATTAGAGTGATCTATGTATAAATAAAATATCGCATTTGCTCATGAGTTGCGTTACTCTTATTAGAAACTGATTTTAGAGTACTGCGTGGCACCCTTGGGACGACTCAATTCTTGCAGTGGGAGAACTAAATAACCGCGTCACCATACATAACGTAAAAACACGTAAAATTATCGACAGTAACATAGTGCACCCCTACTTCAAAAGCCCCGATGATTGTAAGTTGGATTGTCTCACCTTCAACCCCCTATCAGGCGAATTAGTGGCAAGCAATTCCACCTGATGCTATCGACATTTGTATATTTCAACACCTTTCTTAGGTGAGCTTTTATTACGAGAACCCAAAAAATCACAACAACGGTTACAACATCTTGACTGTTTTCAAAAACTTGAGCACCAGAGTTGATGAAGTTAGGTACCATCTAGGGCGGGTGCCCCACGTTGCATGGGACGGTAGTGGAACTCAATTAGGTGCGCGTAGGAAATTAGGGCAATAACTCGCTTTTTTATTGTGCATCAATTTTCAGCTTCGCTTGGTATAGACGAGAACCTGGTGGTTTGGAACTTCTTTGGGAAAATTTCGAAAACCGAGACGTGGAAGAAGGAAATTGAAAACAAAAATGCATCAAAATCTCGTAAATTTCCAACACCAAAATTTAACGAGTGCATAAGATGAAGGATTTTAAGCATCATTAATTGCTGTTGGCACAAAATTTAGTGTTAATCGTTTTTTCGTATAATTATTTATTTCAATATTTATATTTTGGTAACTTTTCATAAGTTGTTATTCGTATATATGTTAGCATTGCCTATTCTTATCTGTGTTTAACTAATATACATGTATTTATAAAGAAAGAAATAGTTTGGCATTAGATTCCATACTGCCATTTCAAAGGCCTTAATTTACCCAACTTCAAAGCCTTTATTTACAACTGTAAAATATCGGGCGGCAGAGTTTAAACGCGGTCGTACCAGCTGCCAAGACGAACTTCTCAGTGGTCGATCCAACGGCACTCCAGGTCTGACCACTCCAGAAATTGTGGTGAAAATCGAGAAAACTATGCTGGAAAACCATCGGCTAGAATTGAATGAGTTAGCGAAAAACGAGATCAATTAGAAATAAGAAAGCTGTGCGCAAGATGAACAAAATCAGCGACGATGTTTCAAGAGAGCATTTCGCAAGGTCTCGCAGCAATAAAGCCGAGTTTTTACGTCGATTCATAACCATGGATGAAAAATGGGTAATTTCACACCTACGATGAAAGAGCAGTCAAAACAACGAGCTCAACGGGGAGAACCGGTCCAAAAAATGTAGGAAAAAGCGTCCGCATTTAAGTTCTATTTCATCAAGACAACGCATCAATCCACACTTCCGTCGTCATGGTGGCGATAAGCAATTAACTAGGTTTTGAACTTCGCCACCCTATTCGCCAGATTTAGGCCCCTCGGATTACATTATATTTGGAAAATTGAAAAAAATTACTCGGTCGACAGAGATTTGCTAGTAATTGAAAGGCAAAAACGGAGGTTGATATCTATTTTGAAACATCCGAAGATTCTTATTATAAAACGGATAAAGAAGATATCGCTGGGAAAAGCGCATCAAGCTCAAAGAAAACTATGTTGCGAAATAACATGTTTTCCAGTTTTTTAAATTTTAAGTGTTAGGTGGGGTACTTCTGGAATCCCCCCCCCCTCCTCCCATGACAATCCAGATCCTGACTACCGACACCCTCTGTTTCTCAATTCCAACTTATGTCTAACACTCTCCTGCTTCCACTATTCCTACAAGATCCCGTTAAACACGCAAAAACCGTTCACACCACTTACTTCCCTAAACCGTAAGGGAACTACAGTCTTTTAAGGTCGAGATTCAAAGGGAGACACCCATCAGCTCCCCGAATAATCATACCGTGACCGTTGGTGACGATATTTCACGAAACTAAGGGTACCTTTCCATGGCCCTATTGCCTTCGAAATGCATGTTTTCGACAACACATACAATGCGTCACCTCTAAGCAGATGAGCAACGGGCAAAATGATTCAGAGACGTACGCAGGACTTTTTCAGATTTAATGGTATTTTGTCGGCTTATTTGTTGGCCATTAGTTATTCCACTGTATATCGTAACTACGACAATGTAATTATTGCCTTTTAGTCACCACATGTCACAATTTGAAAATCCTTCTACTATCACCTCAAACAGAGGGTCGAATTCCGAATCTCAACCTTTAGGACGTGTAGTTACATACTACATTGGTAGGATGTAAATGGAATTCTTTTTGGACCTACATATATTGGAGATTACTAGCACCACCCTCTGGAAGACTCCATCTTCAGAAGATAATAGCTATGGTGAAACGTTAATATTACTCTATGAATGCCTCTAGCATCCGTCACCAACCTGAAGAACACATTGATGTTCAGCATACTATTCTGCAGGGAATAAACTTACACCGTTCTCAGCTCAATTATTTCTAGCTTCTTGTGTGATTATATCTGTAAAACCGTGGTACGCAAGTACCACGGGTACGCCACAAGTTTATTCGAATCAAAGTTGGAAATTGTCACGTTTTAAATACAGGATGCGGCGCAGGAAACAAGTGTTTTTCAACAAATGGTACTCGACTGTTTACAATAAAAGGGCTGTGCTTCACAGGCATTTCATTCTTTGGCTCATAGCATTTTATTGTTATCTTTCAGTTGCCACCATGGTACCCTCGTGGACGTTAGAACCTCGAATATTCGTTTATTAATTGTTTTGTTAAGAGCGTTGAATCTGTGATTGGAATTCATCCTGAATATAGTGGCAGATTCAGTATTAATCGAAATGATTTTGCGCCTACGTGCGACACAATCTTACATTGGGTTCACAATCTACAAACAGGAGGTTCAATGGTGAAAAAAAGCCTCCAGGCCTTCAACTCACTGTGCGCACTCCGGAAAACATTGAAAGGGTGAGACGAGCGATATAGAGAATTTCGCTTCGCTTTGCTCGTAAATATGACAGAGGAAATTTTCCGTTCATGATTATAAAATGCTGTACTTTCAGCCATGCTATTATAATTAAAAAAAAAACAGTTATATATCAACAACTAACGATTCTGTGATTATTTCAAAAACGCTCGATTTTCGTAACGCACCCTGTATATCAAAAAGCCAATGGCATACTTGGTTTCTCAACAGCGATAGAAACTTTCACACAAAAGACGGTTAGTTCTGTGACGGTGTTAGTTGCTTTGTAAAACTGAAACGCTGATTGGAGCTCTCACCTCATGTCCGAAAGGTGGGAAATCCGTAAAATGCAACTCTAAAGACTTAGAAAATCGAACCGGTGGCGTGTACGTAGGACAAATTTGTCGTAAAAAATTTTTAAAAAAGGAAAAAACTGCAGTTTTTCCGGTTGAGCCGACTGGAGCTGTGTCATCTATGACCCTCCACGCGCAGCAATACTCTCTTGTTTCCTGTCCAATAACTAATACTGCAGCATACTCTATGGGAGTCAGAGTTAATGTACGAATACGACGAATAACAAAAATATGGGTAATTACTAAATGAATCTTGTACTGATTAAGTTAATTTTGCAGTACCGTTGCATATGCCAGTACGGTTTCTTATGGTAATTTATTCCTATTACAATACAAGTAATCTTAATATCTCACATAATTACCGCTATAAGACGTATTTAATTTCTATGTTCCCGCGACAGCCTGCTACCGTGGTCCACCTAACGGTACCGACAGTGATATAAGGAACTTTCAGCACTGAGTGCCATTTTTCTAGAAACAATTCTTTTCGATTGTGTACTAAGCTTGTACCACTTTTACGTGAATTTCGCATCGCCCTGAATCAAAACCACATCGGTTTTGAAACGAAAGGAAAGGGAACCGCAGAGCTTTTAACAAATTTATGTAAATTGGGACTTGATATAGACCTCAGACCTGTGCTTTGTCAAGCAAAACGCTATTTTTGTGGGGATTTTAAACTATGTAGGAATTCTCTTATCCCGGAGCTAATTCCTATGTCGGGGCCAGTTGACATTCGTAGCGGTCAGAGCGGTCGGTCATTACAAAGTATCAAAGGGCGTAACTGTCCGTTGAAAATAATCGAATAAATCATTTCGTTCGTCTAACTCCCTTAACGACCGTCCCCTATAATTAACTATATTACTTTTAGGTTGTAGGTTTGACAGTCGAATCAATATGGTCTGGAGGTAATTTAAAAATTCCTAACAGCACAAGAGTTAGAATTTCGACTTCGATTTGCATTCGCAGAAAAACGTATGAAATGCGTTAATAATAGTGAACGGCGAAACCCATGTTGGTAGATTAAAGAGCGTGTGACACGATGGCGATACTGAGAGCTTAAAAATCATTTGTCAGCATTCCGAATGGGAGAAGTTCTGCGAGATAAGTCTGAGCATATCTGACAATTTTCAGTGGAAACGAGTCAAACGGAAATATTTTCGTCGCGCAAATATTCCGATAAATGTCACTGACGTATTACGATATAACTTGGACAACAGACCGGTACATACTTTGGTGGCATAGTTTAATATCGGACTGGGGATATTCGTGCCGACAAAGCGACATAAAAAGTCCTTCTCAGTGGCTAATTAAGTACTATCATTTTCCTTTATCACGCCTTCAGCATCCCTTAGGAAGAGCTAAGGAGGAGGGGTGGGTTTGTTTCGTCTCTCCTCAACGATGTCAATAAAAGTTTTCAGCATGACGGCTTCGTACCGCGAAACAGTACTACGACATCGAAAATCTCTCGTTGGTGGTACTATTAATGCTGACACACGGCGCCTCAGTAACCATGCAAACATCATTACTGACCATCATCCGGGCAACAGGAACTGAGGAACCAAGACAGTGGCGCACAGCACTTTTGGCCAACTCTAACACTCAATATTTTTGGACGCATTTTAATGACCTTTTGATGGTATTGATGGAAAGTACTTCATTGACGATTGCATTCATTTCTTCAATTTGCAACCCCGCAATTAGGCTCCAATATACAGAGTGATAAAATATACTAAAAAAAAAGTTTTTTTTTATATTTCCAATACGACTGAAAGCGGATTTTTAATTGATATAAAAATAATATAAATATTATTTTAAACTAACGTTTAAAGTGGCAGCTAGTTTATAATCAATACGGTTTTTTTTTCGATCTTTTCACTTCAATTCCATCCTCAAAAATCCTTATAATATCCAATCAATTAATCGATCCAATTTTTCTTTTTTTAATAAATAAACCTTACACTGATCAATTATTAATAAAGGCTTCCTGCAATTTTTTCGGTTCTGTTTGGAACAAAGAACATAAAAAATCGGTCTTAACTAGCGTCAAACGCAACCTCGTACATTTCGCGTCTAAATAGAATAATAAAGATATCCCAAGAGTACGCCGCTGTCTGATGAAAAAAATCTGGTGTAGAAGTAAACGTCGACTTTTTTACTACACATTCGCAAGATAAAAGTCAAAAATCCAATTTGAGCCGTATTGAAAATATTCAAGGAAAATGCTTTTTTCGTACATTTTAACATCTTTTATTAAAAAAACTTCAATTCATTACACATTTTCCACTTGAAATTCATCCAAAATTATGCTCTTAAATTTTCTACATATAGTTAGGAAACACCCTGCATGTATAGGGCTTGCCTCATGGGTGTATGTTTTTTCGGTGATTTTTACAACACCCTGTAGAGTAACTTAGAAACTACGGAACCCTAAACAAGTATTCAGAATTTGTTCTTCAGGGTAATTTTGTTTATTATTAATTACGTCATCGGATTTTCTCCGTATGCTAGATTATCTTATAGGTATTATATAGTAAAAATCTGCAGGATAGTGCCTTTTCGATTTACTTATGGAGTCTCGACGAAACGGAAATAGACAGATGAAATGTGACTCATACCCCTTCTAATTTTTAGGTGAAAGTTTCTGAGGTGAATATTGCATGGTTAATTGATATCCGACATACAGAGTATCCATTCAACAGCCCCCCAGACTTCTACGAATTTACTGGTGATTTCGGAAAAAAATCAATTATGTGGACGTACATATATGTGGTTAATGAAGAAATATTTTCAAATTAATGACAACCTTACAAGGTGCCTCAAACAAGCGGGGCCTAAGTGACATTTTTGTCTTTTTTAATGAGACAACCTGAATTTTTTTCACGTGATGGAATCCTCTCTGGGTCCAGTGTTAGTTCCTAGATTTTTTTACCCTCGGACGCAGTGGCTCGAAGCTGTAACTCTTTAAAAGAAATTTTAGATATTTACAGTGCATCGTAAAAAAATTGATATGGCAGTTAGATTAAATTAGATTTTGAAAATTTTAAGATGGATTTTCATATAAGAGCACCTTAACAAGAGCGAACACTCATTTAGCCAAAAATACATTTAGGATGTTCATAACAACAATTTTAGTTTTCATCATTTCAACTTCAATTGTCTTTTCAAATAGGATAAGGCGTTTTTTATTCACGCAAAAAATGTCTTCATTTTGATATCAAGTAATGTCATATTTATCTTGATCATTAAAAAAATGACACTGTATGAGGTCCCGCTTTTTGGGACACCCTGTAGGGTCATTACTAAATATAACATTTGCCCTCCTTACTTTATTGCTTTTAAACTCATAAGAGTCCGAGGAGCTGTTAAATAGGCACCCAGTACAGGGCAGTCTTGAAACACCTTTCACTGGCGTTGGAGCAAAGTACAGCAGCAGTTCGTTTAGTAATATTTTTGAATTTTTTTTGCTATCAATCTCTAGAGTGAGCGAAATTTTTTCTGTGCATAGCGCTTTTTGAATTCTGACATAAAATTACGTTTTTTATGCGACACCAGGTATATCGTTCGTTAATTCGACGAGTTCGCATTAGCCCATTTCAACGATTCTGATATGCCTATTTCTAATGATTTCTGAAAAATGTAGTAAAAATGAAATTTCTCATAGAAATCAAGCAGTGTGCTAAAAATTCTACCGTTTCTCTCAAATCTAAGGAACAGTATGGCCTGTCGAATGCCTTGCTTCATACAGGATTTTTTTACTGATTTTGTCAAGAGCTGTTAGAGATAAACATGACAGACATTACATTACTGGAACCAGCTAATGTTGACGTGCCCATCGAACCAATCATATACAGGATGCTCAATAAAAAAAAAAAACATTTTTTTGTATCATCACTGAAAAACCGTTCGCGTACGAAACACATCTAACAAACTCCACACCATCTCCCATTAATGGTTGTTGCAAAGCAACCAAAAAACTCCTTAGTCATGAGTTCTAGTTTTTCAGAAGCTTCTCATTAATTTCATATGACGTGAACCTGCGAAAAATGGCAGAGGTCATTAAAAATCCAACGTCCAAATGCAATCGAACAAAATAGGTCGCATTGGTACAAATCGTAAATGGTTGTATAATACCATAATCAATTTACTGCAAAGGAACTTCGCTCTTTCACGCTAATATCATCGATACTGACCACTCCTTTAGTTGTATTGGCAAATCACTACTTGTCAATACCGTTAATAAAGTGTTTAGATATGTAACTCAATAGTAACGTTTGTTTTAGGTGGGGTACAAATTTAATTCTTTTCCCTGAAACGCGAAGACTAGTAAGATGCAGGTCGCCTTTGAACCTCAAGAGAGCGGCAAAGAAACCCCTAAATCCAGAATGTAATTGGACCCTTGAACGTGCCGATACTGCTTTGCATATCTGCGAAAGCGATCCTTAAATTAGCGTATGGGTAAACTGATAAAATTAATACCCATAATTTGCCATAAGTTGTCGTCGGAGAGGACACATGTCCATCGTTAAAAGATAAGGGAACACTCTTAAGCGCACCCATAAATACTGTTAACGATCTCATGTAACGCCCTTTGCCGTAAGAGTTGAGATTTGAGGACAAAGTGTATTGCATCCTGTTGTTTTATAGTTGAAAGCTCTTTTCACTGGGCCCGTTATTGCTTTGCAACGCTCCTTGGGTCATTACCGTTATTCGAAATGTCACCATTCCCTTTGAAATGAAGACCGGTGGAATATCTAGTGCTCAAGCCCGAAACCGCAGATTTTTATTTTAAGGAAACACTGCCAATGGATATTCTTACAGGTTCCATGATGCACGAGCTTCCTTAACGATTTCAAAACACGCGGAGTCGGTAAGCTTCAGTTGGCTTCAGTTTAATGAGCGTTTATATGCAAATCATTAGTCCATTCCCATGGTTGTAAGGACGGTTTCATTTTATCTTTTCCCAATTTCCCTGCTCTATATTAATGCCTGCAGATGGGGAATTTGATTGGTACTCCGGTAAGACTTCCTTAAAATTCAGTGGCAGACTTACATACGAGGATAGTCCCAGAAGTACCCGACGTAACGCTTGAAGGAAGAAACTTTTTCGAAAATATACTGCGTGACATAGAAAAGAGCACACCCCGTAAAAATGGTTTTATTTCAATAATTTTTGGTATGCACGTTTCTTACTCTAAAAAAAACACTTCATTAAGAAATTGAACAAATTTAATTGTTAAAAACTACAAGAAAGCTAATAAATTGTCGGTCCTCCGCGATGTCTTGTACCTTTGTGGATCTAACGAAGTGATTGATGTCCCTGTTCTCACTTGGGGGATCGCATTCCAGGCTAACTGGACAGCATGGCATAGCGCCACTAGGGTTGGTGGGAGATGGCATAAATTATGCAACCTTCCACCTACAATATCCCATACATGGGTGAGACTTCGGGAGATGAAGGTAGCCAAGGTGGCAAATAGATCGAATTTTGTTGAAATAAGTCCATAGTCTCTCTAGTCGCATATGGTCGTGCATTGTCTTGTTGGAAAACTGGATCAACAAGAGTTTCCAGATAGAGCACAGGATGAGGTTCCATGACTTCTTAGATGTAACGTTGGATTGTTGTACTGCTTCTAGTGACAAGTAAAGGTAACCTGCTACCATATGCAACAGCGCCCCACAACATTACCCCAATAGTCTGATGGAGATGCCTCTGTATTGTAAACTGAGGATCTCGTCTTTCCCCTCCTCTTTTTCTTACTCCTGCCCGACCATAATGCATACCCAAACAGATTTTCATAAACCCACTTTTCAATCTTTCTAAAACTCGTTCAATTAATGAAAATTTCGCTACATTCTGCGTCTAGGAATATTCGATTACTATAAAAACACTTTGTGAGCACACTATATACCAATAAATGATATTTTTCAATCATATTGTTGATATTTTATTGCATTTTTTAGTGAAAACAAAAAAAAAATCCTGATAACTTGTAAATACATTGATAAATCTGATTGCCAATTTAATCGTTTTTTGTGTTCCCAGATACCAACACGCATACCAAAAATTATTTAAATAAAAACATTTTCACTGAGTATTCTCTTTCCATGTATCGCAGTGTATTGCATGGCTTCTCAATATGGTCTCCTTCGATATTGACATATTTTTCCCAGTCGAATGTTTCAAAATAGGCATCAATCTCTTTTCACCGAGAAATTTTTTCAGGTTTGAAAATAGAAAATAGTCCGAAGGGTCTAAATCTGGCGAATAGGGTGGGTGAGGAGAAAGTTCAACACTAAATTCATTGATTTTGACCATCGCGATGACGGAAGTATCAACTGGTGCGTTTTATTAACGAAACAAGACTTTTTTCCTCTAAATACGGTGGCCTTTTTCTAATTTCTTCGCTTAAACGCTGCAATAAATGTGTATAATATTCTCTGTTTATTGTTTTTCCCGTGGGGAGATAGTCAATAAAAATCACCCCCCTTGTACATCCCAAAAAACCAACGCCATCACCTTTCCTGCAGATGGAAACGTTTTCGCCTCGTTCAGAACCAATTCTCCCTATCGTGTCCATTGTTTCGACTGCTCTTTCGTCGCAAGTATGAAGTGATGGGTCAATGTTTCATCTCTGGTTGTAAATCGACTCAAAAACTCGACTATATCGCTGTGAAACTTTGCAAACCCTCCCTTCAAACATCCGCACGGGGCTGTTTCTATTTATCTTTCACACATCGTTCTCAAATCCAATTGTTTGGACAAAATGCGATGTCCATCATTTTTTTAAATATCCATAATGTCTTCGAACTCGCGCAATTTCAGCCCATGGCCTTCCAGTACAGTTTTGTGGATTTTCACCACAATAATCTAGAGTGGTCAGATCTGGAGTGTCATTGGGTCAACCACTGCGGAGTTCCTCTTGGCAGCTGTGCAACCCAACATTTGAGTTGTTAACAAAGAACCCAAGAACAAAATTCCTCCAGAGTAGACAGAATTTAACTCCACTTTAATATTGGGTGGAGTAAGACGTTTCAAACGAAAGTGTTGAATCACATATCGATAACCAATTTTTTCCTTATGCGCCGAAATCTCTAAAAGCGTTCACTAAAAACGGCTCCGAACTAAACACAAATCAACGAAGCGCCTTCAAACTGTACAAATAAGCTTTTTAAGGTTAGGTTTTTGTAATCGAGACAAATTTTTAACCAAAAATTTGCCATCTATATGTCATGTCGGGCACTTTTAGGACTATCCGCGCAGAGCGGAACAGGACCGTGATATGGAGACGTACGCCACTGATGCTCACGGATATTGAGAGCGGATATCTTCAACCTTTGCGTAAAAATCATGACTCCAAATTCTAAAAATCTGATAAAAAGCAAAAGTCGTCGTTTACATAAACCTAATTTATTGACGTTATTACGAAAGAATCAGGGTAGTACCAGGTAAGCAACATCCGATCAATAAAATCGAGTTTCCTTAATGTGTCTCATTCGACTACTGGACACATTTCTGGTAACGGCCCAGGTCAAAAGAAGGATAAACGCCAATGGCGTGCCGCATACCAGGGCCCTCTAAGCAATGCGGGCGTTTCAGACCTGGGTTCCAAGACTCACATGAATTTATTTCACGCCGAGGTCAATTTATCAATAGATCCGCTACTGTCAAAATAACAGAACATTTATTGAATCCGCTCGAAAAAAGGACTGTAACTGAAAACGAAGTATTGGGTAAGCTGCGCGTGCTCAAGTGCGCAGCTGCTCGTGCGCAGAACCACCTTATGGGTACTTATTATATATTAAATATAATAAATTTCGAAAACAATTGCCGAGATTTTCGAATAATTTTCCATGCTCTTAGCGCGCCCGAAACCACGACATCGCGTGAAGGAATGTTCAGTAACTCTTTTATTTTATAAGTAGACTGTACCTTTAAACACGATTCAATTGAATCCAATTGCATCTAGTTGGTAAATTCTAGTGTTAAAATTAGATAATAAGTTAGTGGTATACGAAGACACAAGAATTACTTGTACTAGATAGGTAGGACTTTAAGGTGCCAATTAGAGGAATCGTGCGAGATACCAGACGTAGGTAGTACCAATTATTGTTATTTAATTACTCAAAAGGTCCGTATACTACGCTGGACTTGCAGAGAGTAAGGGTATTATTAGTACGTAGGCTTGTCGTACCGAAAACAAGGTGTTCTCACATAAACGTTTTAACCGAAGAAAGTGATGAAATATATCCATTGTCCTTAGATCGTGTCGGAGGGAATTCTACCTTTTTTAATTCGAGTCCCATCGGATGTGATTTCCTTAAACCTAATAAATAATGTAAATTTAATCGACTTCGCTCTGTGCCGAAATCCAATTTTGTCTTTGCTTTATCCCCCTAATCTGGCACATTCAAAACTCTATACAAACAGTTAAATATTCCTTAAAAACCGATTTGCTATGCCCTTTGCTTAGTCCTTTAGCTGCTTTATGAGGGATAATAATTTTCCATCGTTTTTTTAATCGGATTTTTTAATTTGCGCCGTCAGTTTTGTACTGAAACCTATTTAAGGAATATGTAAGCGCATCAATTAGGCCGGTAGGTACCCCTTTGTTCGGGTTAGTAGGGTGTATCAATAGAGTTATAATCAATGAACAATCAATGCACTCTCCTTACTCTGAGGAAGCTTTTCTGCGAGGATTAAAACATGGGCGGACCCCTCACAGACATAGTTGGTCATGAGATGGAGGGAAAAGCAGAATGAGGCCTCAAATCCTTCATTTTGCGCTAACAGTTCAAGAGGGTAATCAGACGAAAAAAATCATGCAGATGTTCTTTATTTAATATTCAGGGGCTGCGCACAGGGTGATTCACTCACGACTGAGCATAGGCAATCTAGTAAACGAGCGCCCAGCATTTGGTGGCGTCACTTTGGTGGCATCAGTTTTGTTACAACAATCGGTCTCGATAATTTTAAGGCACAGACCTGCGAAAATACAAATTTCCAGTAAACACCCTGAAACTTTTCCGTAGGTGAACGTCAAGAAATGCCATGCGCAGCTGCGCTTCATTGGCTTACAGTCGCCTATTCCAGGGTGTGGAGCTCTGAAGATCAATCGCGCATCTAGACTTTTGAATAAACCCATTTTCAGAAATGCCCTCCTTGGTGTGCCAGTCCTTTGCGTGTGTGGTGGGTTCAATGGTGTGATTTCCCATTCCACTCCCTTAATTTCGCAGAAACATGTCAAGCAACGTAAAATTTATCTAATTGGGTAGTTTGAGGAAAAACTAAGTGAAAACCTGAAAACACAATAGACGTCCATCGTCTTTGAAAATAGTGAAATTTTAATTTCATTCCATTGTATGAATATAAATACAAAAAAGATTAATCTACAGAGCCTGGCAAGCGGAAAAGTTATGGCTGCAATTTAATTTAAAGCAAATATTCGCAAAGCGAGTTTTTGTAATTTTATTTCATGTCTATGCAGCACTAAAAACCGTAGGAAAAGAAGATAGGTGGGTATATCATAATTTCCTCTGGGATACGCCGCATACGACGAAACGGTATAGATGTCATCAGCAACACGTTTTTTAATCACATTCTCTGAATTTATTATTTATGCCGCCTCCTGTAATTCTTTTTTATTTGATTTTTTCGAGGTCTGCGCTTTGATGTTTTATTTATTCGCTCTTGTGCAGGTAACCGACAAAAAATGCGTAATTTATCACGATCACTTTCAATTTCAATTACCTATCCCATCCTAAGCTTAATACTCATTTCCCATATTAGATTAATAGGTGGCCGACGGAGCTGCGATTTTTATACAGAGTGATTCAGACTGTGGCATCAAACTTATAGGAATTATTCGCTGCTATAACCGAAAACATTTGAGTGTAGAAACCCATGTCGGGAAATGTCTTTCTAAGCCACTACGGGCTTACGACACTTTAAGGCGCTCATGCGCAAAAATGTGTTTTATCAAGTTTTAGTACGTTTTATTGCTATTCATTTGTATCAAATAACACACAATTATTCAAAATGTCGTCCTTAAACTTTAATCCATGTGTTTAAACGGCGTAAATGATTTCTGCAGATTTAGCTAAAGATTTGATAATCGTTTTGAACGACTTTAAATGCGACAATAATTCGTGCAATCAGGTCTGGCTCTGCTTCTACTGGCGTTTCATAAACCAGAGATTTTACATTTCCTTACAGAAAGAAATCTAAAGGTAGTAGATCGGGTGGCTTAAGGAGCCACGGAACTGGACCACTGTTAGTCTATACAACTCAGTAAAGAACCTCTTTCCCAAAATGGACTCACATTACTGTTTTTTCTGCACTAGTATCGTGCATCTTAGGTTTAAAAGTGCCAGTCTCGGAATCACACTTTTTATACCCACGAGGATACCTTGTGGGAGATATTTCCGAACATGCGTTCTCATGCTCAAATGTCTTCTATTGGAACACTGAATAATGCTTAGAAGTTTAATCCCATAATTCTGAGTCACCCTATACTTAAGTTACGAATAATCAGGCGAGGAAAAGAAATGTTCCCCCCGCATTGCTCGTCTTCTATTGAAATGACAATTAAATTAATAAAATTCACACCTTAATTATTTCGCTTTTAAAATTGTAAATTGTCTTATAGGAATAAGAAATAAGGCGACTGATAACAATCTCTTTATGTGTGTTAATATGAATATGCATAAGAAAGCTAGTCACCAGAACCAGTGTGGGACAGAAGACAGCAATCATTATGATAATTTGAAGATTTTATCGAGTAATAAATTACCACTACGTGTAATCATCAAAGTTCCTCGAGGGCACCTACTTCCCAGGTGCAATAGATGCAATAAAATGATCTTCATTCGTTTCTTTTGACACGATAAAATTAGGTTTTGCACATTTAAATGTCGTTAGCTTCTTTACCAGGTAGAAAATCAATTTCAGATTGTCAAAAACAGATAAAAATGTGTCCGAGCTATCCGAATACATCCCTTATCCTTATGGCGTTGGGGGTGGGGAGACTAGGTTAGTCGTCGGCCCAGAGGGGCAGACCAGGAAGGGCGGCATATTATTCTGGTCGGAACATTTTCCTGAAAGTAAGGCGGCAACGATTAAAAATTTGGCCCAAGGCGCCAAACTTGCTAAAGCCGGTCCTGACCCTATCTTTTAGATTTTCATGCTTGGCAATGATGCTTTATTTGCATTTTTTATTTAGAAACAAAAACTTTTATCTTTTAATTCAGATTTGAGCATCTAGAAGGCAATATGAAGGTTAATTCAAGTTGGTTTGTTTAATATTTGCTACATATCTACACAGAATTTTTCAAATTAGATCCTTTTAAAAGGGAAGTCCTATCTGCGCAACCAAAAATGAAGTTTCTATGTTTCGGTGCAGTTTAATATATTCATAATTAACATCTATTTATCGGTAAATGAACGATTTAATACTTATATAATATAATCTTAACATTTGAAATGAACTCATATAGCCATGGCTAGTAAAAGATCAAAAATTCTATTCGCCATTTAGTCAAGAATAAGGTAGAACAAAAAATGTAAACAATGCTGATGTAATAATTTAGACTTTAAATAAAACTTAAACATTTCGAAAAAAAATTAAAGAGATTTTGTTCCATATAAGACTTAAGACATTTCTTAATTTAAGCCTTAAAAATTCCAGCATACCTATTTAATATACTCCTTAATTAATAGCATATCCAAATGATAATACATTGATACGCGAGTAGCATATATATACCCATTAAGATATAATAACTCATGGAAAACTACTTTTTACCTTTTTTCTTTAGTTTTTATCATTTTTGCCACAGAAATATCCAACTTCTTTCTTTTTATACATTTAAGTTCGTGCCACTCAATCTAGCATTTAATTGAAAAATTTAATCAACCACATAATAATAAATTATCCACTAATGCCTCGAGGTCGGTACATCTAATTATTTACCGCACTCGTGTAGGTAAAAATAAAGAATTCTACTTTAATATACATGTTAATCTACTGAGTGTCACCAGCAAGACTGATTTATAATAATTATTTGTTTAATTGAATATCGAATTAGGTCCCTTTTATTCCTAAGTCATGTACGTTCACTGAATAATCTTAAGATAATATGTAAAACCAAAGTAAACCGAAGAAAGCAAATGCGACGCTAATCTAGAAGGAAGACAATTTATGGAGATCTGTTTTTAGTAAACTTATAAGTAAATATGTTTTTGTCATCGGGAAGACCAGCTTAGAAACGCGATCTAATGTAGGTCGATAGTGGGAACACATTCAAGTTCTTACATTATTAGGGGCAACTGCATTGAGGGCAGTGAATGCATCGAATAGAAGCTTATATATTAAATGCAAATATATGAATATATGATGCGTCCGACTCTCTGATGAATAATCTGGACACTATGGTGAAGACAAATAGTGTGCAAACCCTGATTTTATCTTTTTTTAACGATCTAATGTAGGTTGGTAATGAGAATATATATTGAATTTCCGACAACATTGGATACAATTGTTTTAAGTGCACTAAATAGAAACTGTTGTCTCATGTACATATCCAAAGACGTGTTAGTTTCTGGACAGTATAGTGAAAGATAGGCTTAATAAAACTGGATTTTATCTTTTTCTTGGGAAAATTTGTAGAGACTCTAAAACGAAACAAACAAAATCGAAAGAAAGTCATAAAGGAAAATTTCTGTATCGTATAAGACGATGATATGTCAATGATTTAGTGTAACTAAGTGCTATAAAGATTACTCATGCCTAATTTGAAACATTGCAAATTTAAATATGGTAAAAATGAATGCATGAGATACAACCAGACACAATTTTGAGATAATAGCTAGGACCAAGGAAGATTGGGAAGTAGGATGAGTTGTAAAAATTTCCTTCATACTAAAGCTAGCTTACCCCTGGATTCACCCTTAGGCAAAACACACTAATTGAAGTCTACTTATAGCTTTTTTTACTAAATATAGGAATACGGATAAAAAGCAAATAATAACTGTTATATCAAGGTTAAAATATACATCTATCATTTTAACATAAATTACCTTAATAGCGACTAAACCACAGTGCTGCAGACAACACATTGCAGTGAGTGTCTGGCAATACCTACTATATCACCCTTTAAGAAAGTTTCTCTACCCATCTGCCGCCCGATAGGGCGGAGTATTATATGCATATCTATTCCTATCAGCTTCAGAATAAATCCTTCTTTCCGGATTTTTCTTGACTTCCCTAACATTGACATCGGCCAATACTTTCACCGGATAAGGCGTCTTATTCTCTTCTTCATATCTGGCGGCTTTAGGATAGTTACCCCTGTATCTGTAAGGGTCATTTAAATATCTGTCATCGTATCTATACTGCTCATAGCGGTAACGGTCCCTAAGGTTAACGTTAGGGGGAGTTCGGGACACTTCTGGAAGGGTTGCGTAGTAAATTATACGCTTTTGCGATGGTTTTGATACCGGAGCTGCAGCGTAGTCATTGCGGGTTCGGATACTATCGTATCTCGGGCGATAGTAATCACGGTAGTCACCACGAGGATCATAACTAGCCGCTTGAACCTCATCTCTAGAAATGGTTTGTCTTCATTGTTTGAATCATGAAATCACAATAAAATTACCTATAATAACCTCTCTCAGGCTCCCTGAGAGCTTCCGGAGGTCCGTAGGATCTAAATCTTCTTCTATAGGGGTTATCTCTTGTCATCTCTCGGTCTAGGTCCCTTGATGGCAACCCCACCTCTGGAAGCAATGCCCTCTCGGAAACTAAAGACCTTTCAGGAACTAAAGCCCTGTTAGGAACTAAAGCCCTCTCAGGGACTAAAGTCCTCTCAGGGACTAAAGTCCTCTCAGGGACTAAAGCCCTCTCAGGGACTAAAGCCCTCTCAGGCACAAACGCCCTTTCAGGTTCTCGATCAAAATACCTAGCCCGCGCCTCTCTCCCATAAGGTCTCAGTTCTGAATGCCCCAGTCGATTATCTTCGAAATTTTGGGTGACGAAATGAACTCTCGGTGCTCTGATACTGTCACTAGATGAGGGAAGGTTATCATTGAAGGCTACTTCATCCCCTTTGCTAACAGGGTACACATGTTTCACCCAATGCTCTACTTTAGTTCCACGAGATTCCCGATTTATTTCATCTGGAGGATCCATTACTAGTTTTTCTGCTAATGGGTCAAGGTTGGGTTGGTTCCTGGAAAGATGTTAAAAGCATAACGTATCAAGATAGATGAAGGACAACCAAACCAGGCTTAAAAATTGTGAGGTTTCAATAACCAACCTTTCTTGACCACTGGAAATCTCTCTTGATTCTTCACTAACACTTTCAAGCGGAGATCTCCGAAACCTAATAAAATCATTTATTTCCACTTTCTTGTCTGGAACGAGCAATTTTCTTTCAGCTTTTTCAACACCTTTTGTCAGATTTCCAGTTTCCAATGGGACAACTTCCAATGGTTTTCCCAAATTCTTCACTCTTCCGACTATGGAAGTCTCATCTGGATCCGATGATTCTTTAACGCTGCGTTTTTTTCTATTGTTGATGGGAATATTGGTGGTGTGAAAATGTGGTCTAGGAGCATCTTGGTAAGGGCGAAAATCTCTAACTTCATCAAAAGATTTCGTAGATCTGGAGCATAATGAGGAAACGGGAAGCAATGAAGCGATGCTGAGTTTCTATCACATATTACCTAAAGAAATACTCCTTGGGATCGCTCTCAGGAGATCTTCCTCTTCTGGTGCGAAGCAACTCCAAATCCATCTCGTTTTCCTGATGGTCTCCATGATCATAGCTTTCAATTGGAATGTCGTCTATGTAGGTGTAATCCTGGCACAGACATCTTTCAGCCAGTATTAGAAGAGCAAATGCGCAAATTATTATATCCATTCTATCTACAAACATAAATCAAATGCCCATTAACAACATTTGTCTAAGCTAAACAAGATTTTAGTGACCAGATATGGTTAATAATAACACGTTTACAGGCTATTGCGCATAATTATATAAAGCCATGTAATTTACAATATTTGTCATGGATATTGTATTCATACAAGGTTAGTTACTCTTTCGATGTGTTAAAACAAACGTACAGAATTCAGTGACCTAAAAGACAAACAAATAAACCGGAAGCATTCGATGTCGGCATTATGAAGTGTTCTTTGAATTTGCTTCCCTAACAAGGATGAAACAGAATTTGCTTTGAACTTGCAGAATTCATGTAATTTGGTATTCAGAAAAAATATTAGAAACACTTTTCATATAAAATCAAATTCAAATAAAATCACACGCATTCAAGTCTGATGATCCCGTCGGCCATCTTATTAGTCCATTGCGACGTATCCACCTGTTAGGAAATTAGCTATTTCAAAATTCTCGTATTTTTTTACCCTTTTTTAATATGCGCATATTTCAAGCGCTTATGAAATTTTCAAGAAACGTTACATAAAGATTTTGTTTAGTTTTTTTAGGTCTGTCATGTTAAAAGGGAAATCCCTACGTAAAATTTGCTCTGTATTTATAATGATATTCCATAACGTTGACCAGGGCTTCTAATGCGAGAGAAGGTTGCGTTTCACAAACGCAAGACATTGGCGCATCCTGTATCATATTGTGCTTGTTTTTTAATTGTTTTTTCTTTACATCCTGGTCAGAAAGGGGTTGTTCGAATTGGAGAAATCGAAAATTGGAAGACCTTGCAAATTTTTATGTATATAAAAAAAATCTATGTGCTCCTATGTATCTTGAAAACTGTAAAAGATATTCAGTCCGAAAAATTGGGCCCAAGTTACGAAATTAACAACAAAATACCAATTAATATCGGCATATGAAAAACTTTAAGAAATATCGAGAAAGCAACTTACGAATCACTTTTCAAAATAAGTACTTGAAGAGGCTACACTGACTAGTTAGTACACAATGTTTTTCACATCTGTTTTACCTGTAAACTATTAAATAATGCAAAACAGAAATGTCAGTAAACTTTAGGAAATAACGGAATTAGACATGGAGGGGTAACAAAAGAGATTAATCCTATACACGTGAATGAGTCTCAATAGGAACGTTAGTTGCACTACAAAGCGTATAGTAGTACCACTGTCAGGAAGTACGCCTTCACAACAGGTAACTGAACTGAGTCAAAGTGGATGAATAGATTGAATTTTCCTAAAACGTATTCTTAGCACTTTTCGTACACGTTCGAAAACTGTTAGGAAAATGATTCATTTAGGTACCATCAAGAGTTATTAGTAAATATGCAGACCTGCTCTTAGTGCAAGTAACGAGAAAATAACGTTCAAACCGAAACTCGTAAGCCGAAAAATCAAATAACAATATAATGGGTTAATTTCAATTTCAGGATGTTCAACTATTACGATTGGAACTAATTTTTATTAATTATTCGTGCCTTTGCTACTGTTAGTGTAAGACACCGTTACTATACCCTCCAAAAAATTACGTCATTCGTTTGCGATCAAATTTTCCAGAAAATTTCCATTTTTAATCACTTTTAGAATTTTAAGCCCCACCTTTTATGAACATAAAGGCCAATTTCATCGAAAATTCGAGTCGAATAATCGATGAGTTCTATCAGCTTGCACTGGATGTATCGCTCTTCTTCTCTCAGTTACTAAGATATGAACTGACTATAATACTGATTTTGTTAATTTTGAAAGTGCCTTACAATAAAAGGTCTTCGAATTTTCTTTTTGAACTCCCAAAGCCATTATGCAACTATCTAGGGTTAACAGAGCATCCGTATCTGTCGATTGGAGCAACAAACATCACCTAAAAACATTGGAATTTTTCCAGAGGGATGGGAGGTGCTCAATTTTAACCACTTTTAAAGTGTTTAACTCCGGCCTTTGGGAACCCGAAGAGCAATTGCATTAAAAATCCAATCAACCTGTCGTGGGCGGGGTGCTCGCTTTATTTTCATTCCCGAGATATGGACTAACTTTAATACCAATTTTTTCGATTTTTAAAGTGCCTCGTAATGAGGATACTTCAAATTGCGTTTTGAGATTCCACTGCTTCACTGGAAGCTTAAATATCACATATGACCAAAGCCAAACGATAACTCTATTATTCGCAAGATTTGCAAATAATTATAGATATTGCGATGTTTTCTTCACCAAACGAAGTCTTATTTTTAATTAATTGGCCTGGATGATAACGTTAAAGCTTTTTCATTAAGTGCAATCGACTGCAACAGCAAAACAAAAATAATTCATCAAAATTTCCCTCTTTTTAGATAAAGAGCCAGTAATTCAAGCGACCAACAACGTCACACAAATACGTTGAAACAGATTGGATTACATGTTTTAATTGGTACTACCAATTAACGTGTTATCAGTCCGGCTCGCATTTAGTCTGACTGGAACGTTATCATACTGTGACTATCTACATACATCCTCAGCCTACAGTAACCAGCACATCCCAAAATGTTGGTTGGTGCTTTGAAGAATACCCTTTTCCAAATACGAGTTTTTAAGGATGTTCTACAATCAGCTTTGATCCAGTATCAAATGAAGAACCAGCGCGATTCTGAAGATCAATCTCTAGGGTACTGCTTGGCGCGATTATTTAGAGAAAATAGATTCACGTAGTGAAAGTCCCGCAAATTTCATATATAAAAAAAATTCTAATTTTTTAAAGATCGATGTCTTATGCTGCGAAATACTTTATTCTATACAGGGTGTTACACGTCATCATGAAAATACTTCAGGGAGTGATAGTACTCCTTAAAATAAAATAAAAATATGCTAATAGACCCACAATAAAAACTGCACCATTTTTAAACATGATTTGAAATGTGAAAAACAATATAAAACTTTGCCTCCCTGTATATTGAAAATGGTGCCTTTTTGATCATGAGGTTATTAACATTTTTTAATCACTTGGCAGGATACTATCACTTCCTGAAATGTACGTTACATCTTGTATACTGAACTATACAGCTATGAGTAAGCATCTTAATCGGAATTCACGTAGCAAAATGTTAAAAAACACATACATTTCTGCGATGGAGAAATCTGAACGCGAAACATCTGAATATAAAGAGAAGCGAACTGATTAAGGAGAGTGAAGTAAGAAAGGAGCTATCGAAAAGAAGAGAAAAAAGAACAACACGAAAAGACGAAGCATACGAGTGAAAACAACCAGAGAAACAGGATCAAAAACACGAGAGAAGAATTTTTCAAAAATATTGATCCCGCACTTAAAAGTTTTCGATCACATTTAAACTGAATCCAATTTCCCTCACTCCCTCTTCTAAGAACACCTCCACAAAGTGAGATTGTAAGCGTTCTTGAGGTACTAAACCTGATCCCCACCTGTTTTTATAGTAAAACTATAAAGCCTTCCTCTCCTTACTGGCTAACCAGTTCATCATGAGTTCCATTTTTCAAAGCCACATTAACTAAAAACCAAAGCTGCCCCCTAATATTAGTAGACCTACCACACACTTGGTGAAACCCAGCCACGATAATTACTTCCGCTGATAATGGGCCTGCCACCAAATCTCTTCCTAAATAAACTAGATCTAATTGGATTCCAGTTTAGAACCGCTGTGAAATTGAATTTTTCCCAAAACAAAACATGCGCTAATCTCTAGGGATGACACAGAAACCGAAAGACATGTTAATATGGTAGTACTAGGCGATACTTGCCACGGACAAATAAAGTTCAGTTTTAACAACTTTTCGGACAATTCCCTAAGGAGAATTAGGACATGTGTTTATAAAAGGATAGTCGAGATTCAATTATGCCAGTCGTTGATGAAATCACATAACGCAGCGCTTCGGCAAATGCAGTTCGGTGTTGTTTTTGATAAAGTTAGTACTCGGTAAAAAAAAACGGATTGCTTTACTCATTGTGGTTCAGGCAAGCTTTGTTTTGTTACTTCAGAGGATTGTTTTATAGGAGATTTGCTACACTCAAAGAAAGGTGAAGATCAATATCGTTCAAACATTAATCTGCTATTCATTTTTTCTCAATTTCATCCCTTATTCTTTATCGCTCACAATTCTGAACAAAATGGTGAATAGTAAATCAATAATTTGCATCAAAAGGGCTATCTATGTTCCTGAGAGTATTTAAATAAAATCGCGATTTAGATTTAGATAGTAAATAGAGACATATTTCCTCCCATCGGATCTAACTGGATTAAACCAAGACAAAAACGTCTAACTTTAGAGCAAAGGTATTATTCAATATGTCATATCCATTCATTGTGACTTCAATCACTACGACTTAACTGAAACAATTTAACTCAATTTAGGGTCTTATATAGGTCCATTGCTCCAGTAGTGTTAAGACACCGAACGGTATTTTATAACTCTCCTTAATACACTCAATAAACTTCCTGTGTTAATTCAGTGCTTCTATTCAGTAAATTGTCTTCAATTGCAGAATGCCGTCAAATGAGAACGAAGACTCACTAAATGACGAAAATTATTTGGGGCTAAGTTGTCTTCTGGACTTTCTGCCCTTCGAAGATGACTCCTTGGAGTTCCCTTTCAATGAGCCTTTAAAGCCGGACAGCTCAAAGAAGGACTACGCGGTTATTAATGGGGATGATAAGTTCCTGGACAACATAATAAAGAGTTTACTGGACAGCAATGACAAGCTCTCTGAAGATTCAAACGACAGCGTTTTGGAGTTTGATAACTTCCTGGACATATCCGTGGACAATCAAGAAATCTCAGTTCTGGGTGTAAATCTAAACTTACAGACTGACACAGTTAACACATACTTTAGTGACTCCTGTGAGTTCGACTTCCAGTTCTCAGAAGGGGGAAGTGATTTTATTGTGAATTCCTCCATAGATTACGTGATGGACAATCCCACAATTGACAGTGAAAATCGCGATATTGTCAGCATGTTTCCGCATATGAATGAAGAGAAAAACTTGAGAAGGCGTAATCTTCTTTATGAGAGCACTTGTCCAGGACTTAACTCTTCCAACTCTGAAGCTAAGATTAACGTGCAATTTTTTAAGAAGCGAGACCACCCTTACGCTAACAAAACCAAGCAAGATGAAGAAAAATACTTCACTTGTCCCATAATTAACTGTGAAAAGGTCTACGCCAAGTCTTCACACCTTAAGGCGCATCTAAGAAGGCACTCAGGTGAAAAACCTTTTGTTTGCAACTGGCAAAACTGTACTTGGAGGTTTTCAAGATCAGATGAACTTGCTCGGCATAAAAGGTCACATTCGGGAATCAAACCCTATAAATGCGAGTTGTGCGAAAAGGCATTTTCCAGGTCTGATCACCTTGCCAAACATCGCAAGGTCCACAAGAAGAGAATGGCACAAAGCGGGAGCTATTATATTAAGAAAAGGGCACGGTATAGTTAGTTTTTAAGTCCAAAATTTTATAGGTAAATATTAAGTTCCAATTAATTTCTCTTAAGTATTGCTGTAGACTGTATGAAGAATAAATAGGTTTTTTAGATTTCATAGTTTTAATTGTGTATAGGTTAGTCATGGAAAACGGGGGCTTACTATTAAGTGTAGGTAATAACTTTCCTTATTTTTTGCTTGGGTCTCAAAAATTTTAACAAAAAGTGCACTTCTAATTTGGGAGCATATGTAGCTATGGCATAATCAGATATAGGTTTGATAGTTTTTTGGCAGCGCACTTAAGTGTCCCGTAAGTAACTTATGCCCCCGTAATAGCAAATAATTCCTACACTTAGCTACTTAAAATACGCCTAAAAAGAATTCAAGAAATGTTTCAATGCTTTGTTTTGTAGAGTATTTATTATCAAAATACCCACATTTTGACTGTCCATTACATATTTGCGGTAAATAAATAGTTATATGAAGAAGTGCTTTGTTTGTTTATTCGCATCACTTTGAATTTTCGATGCAAAACACCAAAGTTAATAAGGTTTTCACATCTTAGAGATCAACTTATGGTAAAAAATCTGTACTTAAAATATTATTTACCTGTAATGATTTAACGCACGATATGTACTGACTTTTCAAATTAAAAGAAATATATAATTCTTGAGAGAAAAAACCATCTATGTACCAATCAGTTGATAGCTTAGATATCAAAACACTAGGGGAAAACGTACCAATCAAATTGGCATAGAAACAATCAAAAAATACACCAGCAATCAAACATTTTATTATATAATTATGTAATAAAATCTGATGGAAAAAATAATTTAAAGGGTTTCATTAATGACTTAACAATAATTTGTTAAATTCAGTAATTAAACCCTTTAAATTATTTTATTTTGCTATAAATTTAATAATAATTGTGAACCTACTTTAATAATAATAAAATATTATTAAAGTAGGTTAACGCTAGTTTAAATGCTGAACTAACATAAAGCCTTATGCCACCGCGGGTTTGGACCTCTTGCTGTTTTCTCCCGCCTTCTTTTTCGGAGTTTCTGGATTGGCTTCGCCTTCAGTTAACCACAACTCAATGTGACAAGGTGATGACATATACGGGTTAATTCTACCATGGGCACGATAGGTACGACGTCTCAAACATGCTGCCCTATTGACCTGTAATTATAAAGAGGTTTAGGCAAATCAGGAGCACTTTTTGTTGAAATTTGCAAACTGCTCAATCCAAACTACAATACAGATTTGGTTTGCAAAAAATGTGCAATGACTAGGTACCTAATTGCATTTTCTGACCTTTCTGAAATTTGAATTATACTTCAACCTTACCTGAATATGATCAACGATAAGCCGGTCTACATCAAGACCACTGTAGTCAGCATTGCTCTCTGCATTCCTCAAAAGTTGGAGTAAGAATTCAGCAGATTTCTTTGGCCAACGTCCCTGAGTGGTTCCAAATTGTTTGGCCTGGGCACATCTGCCCACACCACCATTGAATCTTCTAAAAGGAATGCATTCTTTCATGGCAACCACATTTTTGAGATAAGCTTGTGCCCTTTTTAAGGGTAATTTCCTGATTGCATTAGCTGTTTCACATGTGTTCTGAAATATTTTTTAAGAATGTAGTTTTTTAGACAATTATCGCTTAGTTTTGCTAGAGATTAAGGTTTCACAGTTTGCATGAAGTTATTCATATATCTTTAGCCATAAAACTCTAATAAGTAAAATAACTCTTTCTTAATAATGTTGGTTTCTCTCATGTAAGTACTTAGGGATTGCTAGGTGGTCAAAAATCATACCAGCTCAATAAATTGCTCAACTTGCGTTTAGAAATACAAAAATCAAACAGTATGATTATTTATTTTCTATACAACATTGTCAATGATGTTTTCTTGACCTTTTTGCTCCAACTTTAGTAAAAAATAACACATTATACCAGATATCTAACATTTTGTAGTAAATTCAGTTTCCAACAAATCTTGTTCGGAACTGGTGTTGGTGATGTAAATATCTATAGAAATCCTCCAAAGCATTGCATGTGTACCACACTTGATATTCCCATGCAAACTATTGAATATGAACTTGTAGGATAAAAATTGCATATACCTTGAAGTGGACACGTAAGTTGGAACCCCTGGCTTTGCAGGATTTGGCAGCATTTTCGGGTTCACGAGCGTACCGGCCCATTTTTCTTCACCTACAAAAAGAAAACACTTTGAAGTTCGGCAACATCAACTTTTGTTACATAAATTTTTGTAGTAAACTGAGATTATTTAAAAAACTATAAATTAAATTATCTACAGAAATGCCCAAATAACAGTAAAAAAAAACTTCTCTTGCAAGATGCAACGATTTGAGTCAAATATTTTTAGATTATTTTGGCTTTTTCGTTGATTTCCCTAAAACATACCTTGAAGAACGGAGACTCCGTAGAAAAAGACAAGTGATTTGACGTTGACTGTTGAAGAGAGTTATTTGGCAAATGACAGTTCTGAAAAATGATAGCAAAGATAGGAATGGGCATACGTTATGTTACAATATATTAAATAACTCGAGTATTTAGAGTTGCACTTACTACACTATCGAATTATATGTTACATCGATTACCACGTTGAAAGTAAAATAAAATTTAAATCATTCTAAATGAAATTCGAGCAATTGAATTAAAAAAAGTAAAATTTATCGATTAATATTTGAGGATACATTCCCCTGATGAAAAATTATAATTTTAGTATAATTTTGGATGACATATTTATAATAAATTCCGACTTCCAAACGTCCTTAATCCCTCTATTGAAAATGAGTTATATAAAAACCAATAGAGATTTCTATAATGTTCTATCATCATCCACACTGGGATATATTTGGATCCAGAACAAACTTTATTGTTACATTTAATTTGGAACTGTGCTGCAAATAGAATATAAAAGAAAGATGAACATTCTATTAGTAGAATTTAAAATGGTGTACATAAGATTGAACAAGAACATAAACCAAATTGAGCCGAAATGAAACTCAGTGGGATATTCAAAAAGTTGCTGTAAACGATGGGTAACAAATATTTGTATCTAGTAATATCAAATAGAGAAAGTTTCATAAGAATCTAATCGTAATTATCAGTTTTATCGATATAGAGTCAAATACTTTCCATTTGGACTCTTAAAATGTAGAGTTTCAATAGGTAAAGGAGCTAATAATTGTTATACCTGCAATAAGGATTCATTGGTTTCAAAGAGCTCCTACAAGAACTTCTTCGTTAAAATCCAAGTTCTCCTTATTTTTTATGAATTTTAATTGTTCTGGAAAACAGCAGTTTTCATTTCAAATTCCAACAGTCGTGAAACCTATCTGATTTTTTTCCGATCGAAGACTGAGGGAAGGAGATCATCAGGATCAGACCGGTCTTTCGCGTAGACCATTTCGCATTCCTGGGATAGTATTCCGCGAAGTAAAGTAGATTGACCTCGTATTCGTCGTCAGATAAGACACTATGGGCCTCGACATAGTTCCCTTCATCTGGAGATAGGTTGCTTTGCGACAGATCATCATCTTCGTCCAAACAGTCTAGAACTTAAACAAGGCCATTCTGAAATTAAACAAAAGGGGTTTTCAGTGTCCATTCAAACGGACAATGTATTTATAACTATGCGTTTTTTTTTATCCAGTAGAAAAAATTATAATATTAGGCATGTAATTACACTGTTTTAGAATAATTAAATTGTCATTTATATTAAATTCGCTATAAAATATATTAGTTTAATATAGTAGGAAAAACTTACTCTTTTCTTCCTATGCCGTAAAGCGATGGATAAATTATAAATAACCGAACGAATATTTCCGTCACTAGTCAAGAAACACACCAGACACGTCAGCTCATGTCTGCAGATTGCACTCCTACTACCTAAACGCATAGATTTCCCCCACGCTCCAAAAATTCGCCATTATTATACCAGTCCCTTATAAGGGAAGCGGGGCACTAATGGGTTAAGGTAACCGGTATCAGTCCATGTACAGAGTTTTTTGAGCTCGAGCATGGACATTTTGGTTCGAGTTAGGACAAAGTTGCGCAGTTTAATGCTCATTTAGAAACTGCTTTAGGAATGGAAAAAATCCAAATCGCTCCGGAGATAGCCGCAAGAAACAGAATATTTTTAATTTGTGTTTTCTGAACTATCTCAGGAACTACTCGTTGCAAAAAGATGGAACTAAAGGATTGCAATGACATTTTTTTGCATCCAACATGGAAATATCACAGAAGAAAACTTTTTTCCTATAAGTGAAAGAAAAAGTGAACTTTTAATGGATCAAAATCAACCTTGAAGTGTCATTTTTAGTGCCTTGGCAGTAAAGTTACCCTCTTACTGCCTAGGAATTAAAAAGTTTTCCAATCACTGCAAATTTGATAGATAAACGACTGTAAAATTGTTATTACGTAAAAATGAAAAAATCCATAAATACACAAGAAATGTGCAAAAATTAAACGAAGGAAGAAAGTCGAAGAGAAAGTGATGCGTTTTTCTAGGCGTAAAAAGCGTTAAAAAACGTTTCCTCGTTGTTTATTTACAGAAACGTTTGGAATTGTTCCAATTTTAAAATGAATTCTAAATGAGGAATATCGTGCGCAAATTTTCGAATAACAAAGATATCCGGATTTGACATTGAAAAATCTGTACCCTGTATGATACAATTCGTTAATGATAATAAAAAAAAACGTCAAAATAAATTTAACGCGCGCCGACATAAATGTCTTAAAACTTTCTGTTGTGAAATTGTGGCCTCCATAAGTATTAATTAACGTTACTTTATTGTTCCAAGTAAAGAATGCTGCAAAACTTTCTATATAGATAGCGGGACTTTACCGAAACGTGTCTTGTTAAAAGTTGTCAAACGCAAACAGGAAAATGTATATATTTGAAATAAATTTATATGTTAATTCGCTTAAATTTCGCTCATTTTCAGATTATATGTTATTGCTTTAACTTAAAAAACGAGAAATGAGTCAGGGTTTGCGTTCATCGGTGGGATTTTCATAGCAACTCAGACAAACGCAGCCTCAAAAACATATCAAATTAAGCCTAACTCGTAGAAATAACTCCGTTAGAAACATAAGAAAACAAAGTAAATAGACTATAGACAAAATATTGAGAGTACATAAATCATCCTTCTCAAAACATTCTGTCACCAGTGCTTATTGGCTGTCGCATTCTTGATCGGCTGACTGACATTAAAGAGTCCCGTTTTGGACGATATTGAGAGAACGAACAATCAAGTTGTTTCACTTTTGACTATTCTTCGCAACGATCACGAGTGAGACGGACGGATGTTCGGTGCTCGGAATGTTATCCCAAACACGGCGAATGTCGAAGAATGCCGAGGGCCACAGACGACGTAAAAAAGAGCCGAGCAACACCGATTAACTTGTCGCTGTCTTGTGATGTTCCCAGTGGCGGCTTTCAACCGTATTTTGGAAGAGTTTAATTTCAGCTTAATTAACTTTTATTGCTTTCATTGGAATGAAAATACAAAAAATTAGATTTTTTTTAACATTTAGCTTATTTCTTTGAAAAGATTCCGAAAATATCTGATTAGCGATTATACCCGTCATATGGTACAGCGATGGTTTTGGTCGGATCTCGTTGATGTCCATACATATTTCTTTCCGCGTCCCAACCAGTACTCTGTACTTCAATTGGTCGAGCGCAACATGCACTATATTTCTTATGCCTGTTACCTCTCAAGGTGTACCGGAATTTCCCAATATAGCCATTGAAACTTTCCAAGGGTGCAAAGAGTAGCTCTTTGCGAAAAATCCGCAGTTTTAGTATTATCTGATCACCAACATTAATAATCGGTCGATTCTTTAACCAAAAACTATTGGAAAGTGTCTCTCTGAAGTTTATACAACTCTCCGCAATTGTTTTCTAAAAATGAGACTTCCCAGCAAATGTTGAACTTTTTTAAGGTCCAGAAGTTGTCATTCATTTCTAGGTAACTAGTAATCATCATCCATTTCTAAGGTGACTATGTAAGAGGTCATTGAGAAGAAATAGACAGGATTCCCAAAGTCTACTCTAAAGAGGTGTTGAATAGTTCGATATATGTTTTTGAAAAAACTTCTATATGAACATAGCACTCGGTGGCGGCTACTCGAGATATTGTAAGTAGGAAGGCTCCTTCTCTCTCATTTAATGAGTAATGTGTTAATTTTTAGAGAAAAAAATTATAAAATTTTCAAAACCACTAAACAAGATTTGTAGAATACGCGAATAATCTGTAGAAGGCCTTCTCTAAAAGGAAACATTAAGTGACATTTGACAAACAGTTATTCAATGAAAAATTTCGAGCACGCTACTGAATTATGTCCTAAAATCTCTAAAATATTTCTCTAACTTCTATAATAACCGAGATTTGTCTTCCAAATGGAAAGTTTTTGTACAGACGTCCTGTATATCTAAAACGAATCTAGTTAGCTCTGAAACAATAAAACAGTAAAATTTTACTTGGAAATTAATTCCGAGAATGACGAATACCGTTTGGCCCAGAACGCATAAATCAGGCCCCTAAATACATATGCCAGACTCCCCCACTTTTACCAAACTTTACTGCCATATCGATATCGAATCCACTAATAGATATTTTTTTGTTCTCCACTAAGGCCATCTAGGGGAGTTGTCGGTACTTTTTAATCAGTACTAGACAATTGACATATTGACAAATAAAAAGTCAATCAATCCGAGTACTTGGCAACGTCGGAATTAAACAGTAACATTGCGCGCGCAAAGGTTATGCACGGTGATGGCGTGTTTTGCTGTGTGAAATTTTGTGGAACTTTGTGTCAAAATGACTGTTTTAGAGTGTTGAAAAATAAATTAATAAATGGTTGGAGCCTCTAGTGACTTTGAGTGGTTCAGTTAGTGCAAAATACCTGAAGGATATGGAGCTGAAACTGCATTCCCCAGCGGGTGCAGAGCCAGTGTTGTACACTTGGCCGTTAACCTCGGGTCGTGGAAATGTAAGAAGGATAATAAAAACACATCTTTATATATTATGCAGCAATCGGTTAACTGTGTTATTGCTAAATATTGAGAGTCCTCTGATTTTTTAGAACTATAAATAACTAATATTTTAATCCCCACGAAGGCACCAGTCAGGGCTATTTCCTAGATATACCTAAATAAATTTCATCCTTCCAACATAACTTATTACCATTGATGTTACCTAACCTAATGGTAAAGCTAGTTCAACGTAGTAAACTGTAGATTAATGTTGCTATCTAGGCATTGCACTGCAATGTAAGAAAGATAGTAGATAATTGGTTTTTTATGCTCTTACATACTTTAAAGAGGTCTCATTGTGTGTGGTATATAGATACTATATTTAATTAAGTCTAAAATTAGATTTGTTAGTCTTTTAAAATAGACTTAATAGTTGATTGAAATAACCTACAAATTGAAGAATACCCACCTTGAGTTTGTTTTTGTTATTGTTTCAGTCATTCTTTACTTTATGAATTTTTTCAACACCCACTTATATTGCCAAGAATTCTCCCTCACATGACTTTGAGAACCTTGTTGCTACTTGACTCAGATTAAAGATAAATTTTATGCCAAGTGCATTTTGATTTCCACTGATAATTAGTATTACCAATTGATATAGGTTTTGTGTTTTTAAATTAATAAACATAAAATAAACATAGAATATAACTTTGTTATAATCAAAGAGCACTTAGCAATCTCCTAAAATTGGCAAATGGTCAGATGTTTTGTAAACATTTCTTGTCAGTAATCCCATGATTCCAGTTTACTAAATATGCAGATTCAACATACATTTTTTTTATTGATGTAGGTAGAAACAAAACCACAAAACCTTTAGGTTAGTGGTAAATATATAAGGTGTCTGGCTTTTCTGTAATTGTCATTTGTTGTCAACAGTTTAGACTCAGGTTGGTCAGTGTTTCACTTATAATATTCTTCTTTGCAAATTATATCTAACAGTGTTAATTCAACTGTTTTAACAAGTCTGACATCACTCACATCCCTTCACTCTTTTGACAACTTACCCTCCATTATTTAACCACTAACACATCCTGATCAAGGTAATAAAAATGATCAAAACCAGCTTTTCCTTTCTGCTGCCTAAAGGTAGCATGGTCTAATTAGTCCATCAAAATTACCTTCCTCTCATTGCCCAAAGGTAAATTTGCAAATTCATTAACAAAGCAAATTAAAGAAACCATAGGTATTTACCTGAAGCACATAGCCAAAACAACCCCAATCAAATTTTTCCGTTAAAGACTACACCTACTTAAATGGTTTTGCTTTCAAATAACATCTATTCCCAGAGTTCTTCATTCAATTCGCATTTAAGAATCTGTAAAAATTTTACTTAGTGCAATAAATAATAAATTCATAGGATTTTGGTAAGTACTGGCAACTGGTAACAATTCTAATGTATCTGAATTACGGCGTAATCTTTGTCTGGCAAAATATACTTCGAACTATACATTCTGACTGCCCAACAAAATTACCTGCATGCCTGGGAATGCAACCCTAGATTCACAATTGTATTCCAACAGGCCATGTGGTGGTAATCCCCTCCTATGATTTCTTATATCACGCACACTTGAATAATTGCATTATTATCATTTTATAACCTATGTATGTCAAAGAATGCTTTTCTAGTAATTAATTTCTTAAATCATAAAGCAGTCGCTTATCATTCTTATTGCATAAGTCCATGACAAATATTTTTCTAATGCGCCCTAGGCGGGAGGATTATCTGAATTAGTACTAAAAGAGCATTTAAAATGCATAATAAAACTTTTATCAATATATATTTAAAAATTATTCATAGGTATCTGTCAGTGAAATTACCGGTAAGAAGATTTAACTACCGTTAATGAATCTGTTTTGTTAAGTCATCAACGTAAAACAGACTGAATATGGAACCCCGTACTATTGATCCCACATATGTATGCCGTAAAGATAATGTGATATCACATAAGCATGACCTAAACTTCTTGAAATTCTCACTCTTGATGCCACACAAATTCTAGTTATGTAGGAGAAGATCATGATTTACGTAGTCAAATGCTCTCAAAAAATCTAAAAATACTTGAGTCATTGTGGTTGAGTTTAATAAATTTCGAAAAGAGAAAATAACATCACGTCACAAGTCAAGCTGAAAGTCACTAAAAACCATTAAACCCTTCGAAAAATATGAAGATGAACCCTATTTTATCTGTTTATCTTATTCGTCGTAAAATGCACCACCACATCCATTCAAAAACACTAAATATCTATATATCAAATACATGCAAAACGGCTAAGTGCGTGGAAATCAAGTTTATGAATTAAAGCTTTAAACCTCCGAATTGAATAGTAATTACCTATATAAAGCTTATTCCAGATCCATAAGTTTGTATTGCTATCCCGTGCATTTTCTCTCACTGATGTGCAGGGTTTTAATAGTTCAAAATGATTTATAACGTAAAAGCCTTTTATTCTAACCCAAAGAGCAAATTAAATAGGCCATTGGTGGAGTATGCTAAAAAGCTAAACGCCGGTCGCGGTGATTCACAGGTCCGAGGGTGGTTCCCATAGACTATTTCGCGAGATTGACGACAAGCGCCAAAAACATGATCATGTTCCCCATATAGCCAAGTTTAATTAGATTTGTGAATAATCAGGATGTACATCGCGGTGTATAAATGTCTATTGAAACTTATCGTAAATATGTATTGATAAATGTCGAACTTTGAAGCTCCATGATCAGCTAGATTTTCTTTTGACGTGAAAAAAAAAATTATCCGCTAATCGTCTTTCAAGATACCGATTGAAATAAGTTTTGAGAGGAAAATCTGAGTTATTTTTACTTTGAATAAAACATTTCGTATTTTTCTTAGTTTTCGTAAGACATTTTGAGGACAACTGGGACCGAACAAGCAGCACAGAGTTTTTCGGAAATTGTTAATTGAACCACCATCAAAGAGCCTCACGGTTATTGAGACGGATGTTGAATTCATTTTCGATTGGATATTAGAACATGACTTTTTTGTTTCTGAAAATGCTTTTTATCCTTATCTTTGCGCGGTGCTATTTATTATCACAATTAATAACGCCAATCTCATTTTTCTTGACTTTTTAGTCAGTGCTGCAATTTATCCCGCATTGATTGAGATTGAACGAAATTGCTACCCCACCTTGGTATGTAATAAGACATTAGGTAAATTGAATTTTACCCTAGAAGATAAGTGTTAAGTATATTACTTAAAGCGCGGTGATTATCGTTAATAACTGTTTTAGTTTCAATATACAATTGACCAACTTACGGGTCCTCGTCCTGAAGTAACAAAAAAGCAAGACCAGCCATTATTATTTGTTGCACCAGTTTATTTTATTTATGTTAATGTTCATTTGGTTTCGATAGATCTGCTTAAATACTGCTAATGTGCAGTTTTAAAATGATTATGATCCGTTACATAACGAGGCCGTTTATAATAAGCTTGTTTAATTAACCAAAAGTACCATCACGCTCGTGTGAAATTCCTATGTTCCCTCCAGCAACGCTCCAGGACATAACGACTTCGTCTTGAAAGGGTTATTAGTGATGGCAGTTTCATTGCCCACTTTCATATGCATTCCTTTGAATGTCTTTTTCCTTCAGGTGCCCATAAAGTCAATTGTCATTTTTACAAGCTCCCAATAATACAAGCCCCACTCTTATTCGGATGATTTATTGGGTTGCAATTACCCAAGCCCTTAAATGCCATTTATTAAGCCTTGGCTGAGGGTTCTTTGCAGAGTAGCTGAATTTACGGTCCTCCTCTTCGTGTTTACGTGAGCTCTCTCACGCGGTAGCCGCCGCCTGGGTCGCTTTATTTTGCACGAATGGAATAGAATGTGAAATGCGGACGCAGAGGCCAAGTTGGTCCAAAAATGGACTAGAATACCTATCGTCCGTTTAGTTCGTCCTTTTCAAATTTGTATCATTGTAATTTAACCACACATTCTTTGTTTCAGGATAAGCATGATGGGGCTCTCGAAATTGTAGAAACAATTAGGTGGGTATATAAATAAACAAATCTAACAGTATCTGCATTGATATGGCACTCACAACCAAATCAGTTATTCCCCTGTATGTCACAAAAATGTTCAAGACTTCATCGTATAAGATAACAGAGCCCGATTCCTATTTCCGCAGCGTCAACCACATTTTCAATTAACGCTCATCAAATCGTTTTTTTTTTTTTTTTGCTAACGACCAATAGTAAGTGGTAGGAAATTGGCAACGTCGACGTCTCAAACGCGTGGGCTCCAGAACGGAGGGCATAGAAGCTGAAAGCAGGGCCCCTATCGATTTTTCTCGACTGTGACCTTAACCCCTCATCCCTCGGGGGTGAGTGACACAGTTGATGAAGGGACGGGATTGTAAGGTGCATAAACGATTTTAAAATGTACGCCTCTTTATTTTGCGCCCTATATTTTACAGAATAACTTATTATTCTATCAATAGGTTTCGTTTTTGTTCTTTGAGGCTGTAATTGACAGTCATTAGAGATTTTTAAATTAAAGGCTATCTACATGGAACGCCCCACAGTAAACCCAACCGGTATCATACACATGTGCTTTGACAGTTTTGATGGTAAAGGTAGTTTATAAGGAATCGTTTGAATTTTCGATTTTTGTACTCAACACAGATTGTCTGGTATCCAAACCCAGGAGAAACATTAGCGCAAACCTGTGGTTTATACCTTAATTTTACAATTTTTGCCTTAATTTTTTAATATTTGTTAAAATAGGTGTAGCAATTTATTAGTTGCTGATATTCACATTTACATATTTTGTCATGTCAAAGAGAAAAGCTTCCTGGAAAGCTTTAAAATAAGAAGTACCAAGAAAATCTTGTATCATTTCTTTCGCTTAATAAATGTATAAATATATGTACAAATAAATCAATATTTAATCCCCTTGGTGCTTGACTAATAATTTTACATACGTACATATTACATAAATAAAAAAAATCAAGTGCCGTGTTCCTCCACTACAGAGTCTCGAAAATGCTTAAATTCAGCGACCTTTGTTTTCGGCACGATCAAATAAAGAATTCAATCAGAAGGGACTTTTCTATGCCTATGAATTGTCACTAAAATAAATGTTGAATTCACTGAATATCAAATTGACCCTCGGAAAAGGACAAAAAGAACTTTTCACTTCAAGCAAATCACCGAAAAATCTGAATATTGAACCACTCATACTCGTTACCACACCCAACCTCCGTGCAACTTAACTAAATAGTTTAGTTTGACTGACTAATTTAATCAGTACCATAATTACGTACTCACGGTCTCTACGTGAAATCATACCATTTTTTGGGAATTTGGGAAAATTTACCATAGATCCCCACTTACAGAAATTTATTAGATTTCTCTTTGCCCATTTTAATTTTTTTATTTTGGATGTGACATTATTCATTATCATCAGAACTTAGTGCAGTTGTCAACATATAATTGGCACAGAAATTGCAAAAAGCTCTTCTTTATGGGTTATGAGTTCGCTTCCTTGAAATCGTTTCAGATTTAGCATTCTACTGTGTAATGCCATCATTATCTACCTTACGAAAATAAGTAGGAGAAGCATTTTTATGTCGGTTTCTTCGGAGCTTTTTGAGTTTTATAATTTTGCTTAAAAAGGTGCAAATATTGTTTAGCTTCATTAGAGAGAAAATGGGGTATTTCTGTATCTCGGATTGCCTCAATTGTCGGAACATCCGGAAAACAATTGGTTTTATTTCATTATATTTGTTCCGATTTTGTACAGAGCATGAAATAGTTGGGCATAGCAAACAATGGCCGGGATTCCATTAAAAATTGGTCCCATTTTTTGGAAAGGGGGCCGCCCTTGTGCCGTCCTCTTGTTGAGATATGGCTAGCGCCTTCGATACAAGTGTATATAAGACGAGATTGTGGTGACTCACGTTTACCAAGAAAGAAAAATAAAAAATAAAATGGTGTCATGTAATGGTTTCACTAATTTTGAGCACAACCGCCCCACTCCCCCACCCCTTTCAATAAAATAAAAAATTCATTAAAATCGCCATACTAGAACAATATTGTAGTTCTAAAATGTCCTTTTTGTGGAACTCATTATGATCCGTAGGTTTTCCGAAATTGGTGGAAAACGGCCCCAAGAAAAAATACTCGGATCACGTAAATGGGGAATCTCTTGGTAATCCTATAATGAACAGAGTCCCTAAAATTTGATTGACATCGTCTGCTTGAATGTTAACTCAGATTAATAATAAATCTAAATTTTTTTTGCACTGCAATAACGTCATTACCAATTCATCGACTCACATGTTCTTCTGTTTGAAACTTGAACATTTTTTTTCAGATTATACTGACTCAAAAGGGCCTATCGATCTCTGTAGAACTGATTTTATATTTTTAAAATGCCCTCGAGTACCTAACAATAATTTACAGATGGGTTTGCGAAGACTTGCCCGAACTGAAACTGCCATTGGAAAACAACATTCTCTGTGATTATGATACAAAGAGCTACGCCAGCATGAAGTCACTGTGCGATAGATTTAATAGAGCAATTGATAGTGTTGTGGCGTTGGTAAGTTGTTCAACCCTGCCTCTGATCAATGGCAAATCAAAATGTGTAATTTCTGTCATAGGAAAAGGGAACCTCACTGCCAGCCCAAAGATTAAATAAATATCCATCTAGAGGTCTCCTTCGTCATATTTTACAACAAACTTATAACACCGCGGTTACTGATCCAGAAAAATTAAACCAATACGAGCCTTTTTCTCCAGAAGTGTACGGAGAAACTTCGTATGATTTAGTTTGCCAGATGATCGATCAAATCGAAATTACCCCAGACGATGTGTTCATTGATTTAGGATCTGGTGTGGGACAGGTGGTTTTGCAAATGGCAGCAGCTACTCCCTGTAAAATTTGCCTTGGCTTAGAAAAAGCAGAGGTATGGAAGCTTAATCAAAGATTGTCTTATATTGGAGGATGGGTGGTTTCTTACAGGTTCCAAGTCGCTATGCCGAGGCAATGAATAAGAACTTCAGAACTTGGATGCAATGGTATGGCAAGAAATACGGCGAATACAAGCTTATTCGAGGCGACTTTCTAACTGAAGAACATAGAGAGAAAATCAATCAAGCCACAATAGTTTTCGTAAATAATTTTGCTTTTGGGCCATCAGTGGACCACCAGCTCAAAGAAAGATTTGCTGATTTGAAAGACGGAGCTAGAATCGTATCATCTAAAAGCTTTTGCCCTTTAAATTTTCGGATCACAGATCGAAATCTTAGCGATATTGGCACTATAATGCATGTTTCTGAAATGTCACCTTTGCGCGGATCGGTCTCTTGGACAGGAAAACCCGTGTCGTATTATCTTCATATTATTGATAGGACCAAGCTAGAGAGATATTTTCAACGGCTCAAGAAACCACAACTTAAGGTATGTGCTGAGTATCCTCGATTGGTTATTGGTAAGAAAGCATACACGTCTCAAAGAGATTTTTTAAACGAGGTGTTCTACATAAGCGGAATAATTGTAGTTATTAAAAAAGTTAAATGAGGGAGTTGCAGATGATAGTGCAAAACATGTCTTTAAATTATACGAAAATATTCTTATGGCTGGCATGCAGCCGCCCCAGGTAAAAACACGAGAGAAAAAAATCGCATAATGCTTGTTCGAATGAATAATTGCTTTTTTATATGCGTCGAAGGGTCAGGCGTGTTTATACTAATATTTGCAAGTTTGTAACAAAAGTGTGGAATTTTCTAGTCGTAGGATTTTTAGCTATGTGTACAAGGGGACCGTGGTTAAGTGTGAGTGATTAACACAGCTATAAAAACGAAGCAATTGCAAAAAACGGTATGAAAGTGTTTAGAAGTGAAATATGTAGTGATTTATATGTAAACTATTAGTTGGTGAATCGTAGTTTATTTGTTGAGTTAATAGATAGTGTCTGCGAGGAAGGTGAATATACTGGAGTCATTCGAACTCCAAAGTCGCAACAATACGTGTACAAAGTTGTTCGAAAATATTTTCCAATCATAACATTCATACTCGTTTTTTAACGCGACGGCCTCAATATTGCCTCTATATCAGTATTGTCATCTAGATGTGCGGCGTTCTAAGCAATCTCAATACATTATATCTACAGCTCATGAACTCACCTGACATGGGTTAGAATGAAACTCCCGCATTTAACTTTTTGGTCGATCTCTAATGCTTAAAGAATGTGGAGCAATCCCGCTTAGGTGGAATCATTACGCTTAGGTGGGTCTAATAGGAACATGTAAAACGAAAACGTAGCTATGCCTAAGGTATCATTAAAATCGCCATATCTCGAGCAAGTAAAAAATGTGCCCTGATGTAATGTTTCTAAGTAATTTGCAATTACGTTGTTGCAATTGTGCAGTAACCCTACAGAACAAATTAATTTTTCACTTCAAATTCACTTGATTTGTTATTTTCCGCAGTTTTATTTAGTGAAGGTCAATAACAATTGGTGATGTAGACCAAATAATTAACAACTATCCATTTAAAATAATTAACTGAATGGTATCTCCCTGTAGAATGGGGAAGATGAAAGTTCAAATTCGAACAGTCGCTACAAAAACAGCAAAAGGGACTTTTCTAAGCATGTTGATTCTTCAACCGAGTCGGACAGTAATGACAGCAACTACGGCCCTACCACCAGGAAAGCTTGGTCCGACTACTGTTCAAATAAGGGCAAAAGCAGCCAGTCTGAAGATGAGGGAATTCCGAACGGAAAGGTGGGTTTCCTATAGAGTACGTATCTATATTATATTTGCTCATTTTCATCGTCATTTAGAAACGTCATCCGAAGAAGATACGCCGCAAGCAATCTCGCCCTAAATCTCAGGCCCAGCAAGATAAACAAGGACAGAAGAACGTCCCTAAAGGGCGGAGGGGTAGAGTTAGAAAGGCAAAACCAAAGAAAACCATTAAAATTACTGGTCTTGATTTGCTTCACTCAGAAACATTATTAAGTACTTCTCCGCAAGCTATCGGCAAGAAGCTACCTCCTGCTCCCGGCTGTATAGACCAGCAACTAACCACGCTAAGTTCGGACGTTATCACTCACAATGAACTGGATATTCCGGCTGATCCTTCACAAACTCCTTACAGCTTGCAAGTTTTGTTGGACATGTTTAGAGTCCAATATATGCAGATGATTCATCAGTTGAAGAATCCGGCGTTTAAGACTACAGTCGAAAAGCAAATAGAAGAGGAAAAAGATCGGAATAAAAAGCTGAAGAATCGAGTTGCCCAGCTGGAGAAGCAGATAAAAGTATTAATCGATGATAGTGTGGCATTGCTTAAAACTCGGATGGTGGAACTGGAGATTAATGCTACTTCCCCAGTGGACTTATTATCTAGGGCTAAGCAGATAGTTTGTCGACACAAAGAGTTGCAGGCAAAGGCCAGTAAGCTGCAGGGGCAGGTAGCGAAGCTTGAAACGGAAAGGGACAATTTAACAAGGCAAAGGTCTACGGAAGTCTGTGAAAAGTACATAGGACCAGATGCAGCCAAGGAACTCTCTCCCAGTAGAGCTCAAGAATATATCTTGAGAGAAATATCGTCAACTTTGACTCAGAGAAAGAAATTACAGAACGAAGTCCAGAAATTGGAAAGGGAGGTAGTTTCTTTGCAAAAACAAGGAGACGAAAGAAAACAAGCGCAGGTGTTAATCTCTACCAGGCAACAACCACCTGCCAAAGTTTCGCGCAAATCTCGGGAATACAGAACGCGATCACAAGATTGGCCCGATGTACCCGATATTGCTAAGATTGAAGAGCAAAACCCCGAAATATTGGCACAAAAAATATTAGAAACTGGCCGAAAAATCGAAGCTAGCAAACTATCTGCTGTGACCAATAGCAAAGTGGCATCATATCCAAATCATAAGCCTGGGCCGAGCACGCAGAAGGGAGTTGTTCGTAATCATATGCCAGCTCCATTACCTGTCACCAAGCGGCAGAAAACTGCCCATAACTATCAATCTGCGATAGGTTCTACAGCCACCAGCAGTACTTCGACAAATACCCAGAATCTGAAGGTTCAGGAAGCACCTCGAATAGCTAACTTCGAAGACCGCCTCAAAAGTATCATAACTTCTGTACTGAACGAAGATCAACAAACCAGGACTAAACAAAGCCAAATACCAGCTCCGCAGTTGCAGTATGGAGGAAGTGTTTCAACCCAGGTCCCACCACCCACAATAGCTTCTCAAGCACCGCCTCCGATTACGCAGAACTTCGTTACGCCTCACTATCAAGTGCCTCATGCACAAGCCGGAAAGCCTGCCGCTCCATCTGCAGAGCAACCAGACTACACTCAAGTATCTCCAGCTAAATTAGCCCTTCGAAGACATTTGTCACAAGAAAAGTTATCCAACACTCATCCCAACTTTAATCCAACTGAAGGTCTTGTTGGAAAGCTGTCCACTGCTCATCCAACGTTTAATACTTCAGAGGGTCTTGTTGCTACTCGTACAATTGGGGATTTGGTATCAGGAGAGATAGAGCGAACTCTGGAAATATCGAATCAATCGATAATTAATGCGGCTGTGGATATGAGTGATATTCAGAACACCCCTATTGTATCGTCAAAATCCGTTGTCAATGCAAATATACCGCCACGTCCGGAGAGGGTAAGTAGTAGGGGCTTTTCTATATATAATACAGACCTTCGTCAGACTGAACTGATCAAGATCTAATGACAAATTAATTGCAGGTAAGCGTAAAGGTGTTAAATCCGCCTCCGGAAGGGGTAAACAACCCGGTAAATCCTAAAGAAGCCCCTTCGGAGCCGATGAGGCAGGTCTATAGCCCCATCTCGAGACCGTCTTCGGCTGAAGGCGGGCTTGAAGGATTGGCTTATATGGCTTACATGCATTCGCATGTGAAAGTTAATACTCCTCATCACTATGTGGGCGCTCCGCAACCTTCACCAAGGCAGCAATTTTCTCCCAGAGCAATCATCCAACAGGTAGTGATTGATTTGATTGTCGTTGTTTTTGAGCCTCCCAGTAATTCTTGTGTAACCTTGATGTATACCACATTAAATTCCGATTGCAGGCAACAGTAACTTCGGAGGATCAACTAAATTCCAATGGATCAAAACCGAGGCGATGTAAGGAAGAAGGTTAGTACTATCTTAATATAGTCTTGTTTATCCTTTGCGACAATTTAATTGTACTTAGAAGTGGAGATAAATGAAGAGGACGGAGTTCTAGAAGAGAAGTGGCAGGACAAAATTAGTTCTGGTTTCGACCGCTTGGTGGCTTTTGCGTCAACTGAGCTAGATAAACGTCGTCGTTCTACAGATGGCGCTGAAAGTTGCAATACATCCCCAGATTCGGGTATAGGACTTGGTTTAGGAGATACTCATATTGTCGGTCCGTCCAAACAACCTATCAAGTTGCATCCGAAACCAACTCTTTTCAAAATGCCTGGAAATAAGAACTATTTGGAATCGTCAACCATTCTGGATCAAGGAGTAGATGAAGCTGGCCCTCCAAGGACGCCGTCTCCAACCTCACCCAATCCGTATAATATCCACTTCAGTCCGGAACCTGTGAAGAGTCCCACTAGACTTAATCCTGCTTTGTTGAAATATCAACGTTTTCCGGAGGAAAAAAAGAAACCTGACGCTCATTTTAAGAAGAAGTTTTACTACAGGTACTTAAGGGTATTTGGATAAATACACGATGCACATCGTTCAGGTTGCTTTAGATATTCATTCAGTTCAAACCAATTAGTTTTCTCTGGTATATTTAAAATATATTAAAAATAATCTTATGAAAGGGGTCACTCAGATAGGGAAAATTAACAGTTAACGCTGTTAGATCTCATCAACAGTTGGCTGATAACAGTTCTTGTATTTTTGAATGCATCTCGATAAATTTTCAGTGGAACCTTGAGTTTGAGCATTCACTATTTTATAGGGAGCATTGGCGAGACGATGAATGGAGTAAACCAAGTGAAGAAAAGTTAGAAACGAGACACGAACCTGTAAAAAACAAATTTCGACCTAAAGGAAAAATGTGGGACTGGAATCGTGATTCTCAACATGTTCCCGCCTCCGTCGGAAACGAATGGAGTCGGTCACATGACCCTTACTCATGGAAAAATTGACACCATCTTATGGACTATTACTACGGCAAGCTTTGTGCCGATTTCACACAGCAAATGTATAGGTGGTACTACCCCTACTACTTTTAAACTTGTAGCAAGTATGAATGGTTCATTGCATATGGGTGTTTGTGTCTGTGTTTGCTTGTATCCATTTTATTGAAGCTGTGCAGATATCAACTAAGAAATGGAGACGTAGACCTTGACAACGACTTGAAACCTGTGCATTTATGGTGTAATTTTGAGTTCTATAAAAACGTTTCTTAGTTAGGTTCTTGTCCACTCATTTGCGTCGCTAATATAATTAAATATTGTTGGCCCTATTGCCAAATTGAAAAAAAAAATATATATATATGTATATGTTTATGTATATGTATATGTATATGTGTATATATATATATTTATATATATATATATATATATGTAAATGCTTATTGTTTATTCATTGAGGTTGTCGGCTATATGGTTTTATTGATACAAGTTTAGAAGTCCTTATCCTCAGTCGCTGCTCTTGGGGACTTTAGCCAATAATAATTGATGTTTTTGTGGTATGGTTATTTAAATTGCAAATCTGCAAAAACAAAATTGACTGCGAATTTGTGTTCATTATTTGATTGGGATGTTATCGTCTTTCGGTGTATATCTGGTTCAAATTTTTTTTTAGTAAGAGTTTAGATAAAATTATTTTAAAGTGGTTTAGTACAAATTCCTTTTATTTTCAAGTAAACCAATGTGGGGCCGTCGGTTAATGCGGTAAATCCTATAAGAAACATCTTACGCACTGAAATCTGTTAGGTGTTCCTTTATGATTTTTTTGCCCTGCTGCTCTTTACTTGTGATTTTATATGTAATCAAAGATAAAAAAGACTAATTCGCTTAAGTATTTTTAGCATATGGGTCCCCAGCCTTCACAATGAAATTCAAATTTTTCATCAATTGTAAAACTCTGTGATCAATTCTTCAATTACGTTCTTTACAATAAAATGCAACTACCTAAATTAAGTGATCATTAAAAGATAAATTTAATTCGATAGTTTCATTGTTACTGTCTATTTTATTATCTATAAGTCCAAAACAAATAGTTATTGACATTTTCGATCTAAATCTTGAACTTATTTAATGCTCTCCGATTTGTCCAAACCCTCTTCAACATTTCTATATTGTTCTAACACAAGCAGACAGTTCATCTTCATTGTGTCGATATAGGAGACTCGAGAACCTTTGCAGACATACAAATTTTCTTCTCCTTTGTCCAATTAAGTGAAGCCTGGCAAATTGTTTAGGATTCAACTTCAAAAAATAATTACTTGAAAACAAGTCGGTAATGAACTTTACTTTTGTAGTTTATTCTTGTTTATTGGTTCATTTGGCCTAGGAAAATGATATTTACCTATGTACTTGATATGTTTGCATGTAAAACTAAATTTTATAAAAACATTTTTTTGAGTTACAGGAGGAAGCAAAATTTTGCTTTTTTTAGACTAAAATGAATTCGAAAGACTGCTCTTAAATGTATCAAGTTTCTCAACTCTAAATACACAATTAAGGTGATGTTCAAAAACGGAGGCTATTTTTAGAGTTGCTAAACTTAGGAATATTTAAAGTTTGTTATTAGTTTTAAGCGGATCACTGCCTATTAATTAATTGACGTTCGTTTGTGTCGGAACTATCTGAATTCTTTTAAATAAGAAACCATGGACAAAATTGGTATCGGTAGGTCTCAAGTAACATGTGTACATAAGGTTTAAATAATTGAAATTTTAGTACAACCGTAGTTGTATATATGGTAGTAAATTATTTAAGTTAGTTAAATTACTCGTTCAATTCCAGTTTGACATTGAACAGTAGGTCTTTTATACATCACAAACACCAAAATAGTAATGTGGTCTATGCCAATAGTTGACACTTCAGCAACTCCCTAAATATTTATTGCAACATGGTGCGTTTGGAAAAATTAATGTTTATAAGCGAGAGAAGAGGTATTTCTGGCTGTGTCTCTCGGAGAAGGTAGCTCATTAAAATTTCGTATTTTGAAGTCTTCCTATGAACTACGAAGTAAACTCTATTAAGGGTCGAAAGTTGACAAACGAAAATTTTTTTGTAATGAAATAATTGTAACGCTTTTATTAGAAAAGTGACCCCTGGAATCAAAAGTACGCCAGAAATATTACTTCATAGGTGCGAAGTAGCGGTAAGTAACATAAAGTAAGTAGTTTTTAAAGTGCATGTAACTTTCCGTGTCGGTTATTCCGAGCCAAGCGCATTTGGCTGGCTCGTAAACATTTAGTTCAATTTTTGCTATATTTTTGTTTTATTTTTATTGGTGGAAATATTGTTTTCAACTTAATATTTCTTTACCATTATTTGTTATCTAATAATATATTACGTTTATGTTATAGTCTATATTTATTGCTATTATGTGTTCTTCGGTTTTGTTTAAAAAAATTCTATTATTTTTTTTATTTACGTAAACCAGAATCATCAAATGGCACAGTTACTGTTGGCGGTTATTTTGAATACCTCTATACGTTCGTAGAGATGCTAATAAATCTTGTATTCTTTAACGACTGACAACAGTAATCAAAATGTTGGTTGTAGATAGTGATACAAGGGTTAATGAAACAGGACAGTAATAACTCAAACAAAAACTGGATCTTTACTCACCAAATAATTTCTTGACAAAGAAAAAATACAGCCCAAATATTTTTGGTAACGTTCCAGTATTTGCTATTAAATTTTCTGAATTAAATATTTTTAAATTTCGTCCCCACATTTCGCATGTATCAATCAGTTGGTTTAACTCACGTTTATCTGAAATGAAAATGCCCATCTAATGTGCCTTCTCCCTTGGGAATCGCTAATATATTAAGATTTATTAACAAACCGCGATAACTGTATGAAGTGTAAGAAAGTGAAACAAATCAGCAACTTCTAATGCCAAGTAAAGAATACCTAATCTGTGCCTGTTAGCATTTCCATAATAAAACATATTTTTCTCAACTTAACGCGACTTTTTTTTAGTACTAAAATAACGTTTCAAATGTTCATTAAATAATTGTAACTGAATGTACTGTTCAGGTAGCATTTTATCTTAAACGTGGAATTAACTGTAAATGATCAAATACAGAGAAAACACTACTAAGTATTCGAGAGGAGTTGATTTCAAGATACTTAAATGTGAATAAAATAGTGTAGGTTTATGTTTTATTTAAGTCTGTAAATAAGGGTAACTTTACTGCCAGTTATTTAATAAATTTATTGTACCATTGTAATTTCTTATTTTCCCTCACACACTGAATCCTTTTTTGTTCACTTTCCTTCTAAAAGAGCTATAAATATCCACTATATAATTTATCTCTTAACTACAATATAATCGTAAAAGCGTCGCCCATTGTTTTATTAATTACACACTTATTCACATCTAGGTCTTCGAAAAGTAAACGAAACTTCAATCAAAAAGTTACTTTTTATTGGTTATCTTCCCCTTAAGACTACGTCGAAATAGCCGAGTTTCTATAACAAACTAATCACAGCGAAAAGGAAAAGTCTGAATAAGGCACTAACTTATAGACTACAGGAACACTCACAAAAGTGATATTACAGAAAAGTTCCAACCAATAAGCTCTTGAAATGAGCTTGTTCGGCAAAAATTTAGAAACGTTCTTATTTAAAATAAAAATTCGAACCAATACATTTTTTTGTAATGAGAAACTAAAAAGGTACGAGAAAAAACACGCACATAAATAGAGTTGGAGTTTAGAAAGTAAATTCAATAAAATGAAAACAACAGTGAGAGGTTAATTCTCGGAGGTATAACAATTTACTGACTTCAGCATTAACAAATAGTTACACTACACACAACTTAAACATATCCATAGCTCCTTAAAATCCCCTGCAGTACTGATGACTACACTATTTTATTCTTAAAACTGTATTCGGATATTCAGAGCTTTTCTGGCAACATAAAATTCAAGTAGTTATTTTCAACGCGGGTAAAATAATGCACCAGTAACTATTTACTTTTACAAAGCTGCAACAAATTTTAAAACTTCGTTTGTGGCGTGCAGTTAAAGCACGAGCTACCGCAAAACCATGTAACAGTAATTCACTATACAAATGAGTAGTGTTCAGGGGAAGACTACACATTCCTAAAAGGTATTTAAATGAGATTATAGTGTGAGAAGAAAAAATTGTTAAATTTTTTATTGCACTTGACAAAGATTTTTGACTTCACGGCTGAGGTAACTTCGATGAAATTGTGAGCAAAAATCAATTGGAATTGCGCACATGGATCAAAAAAGTCCACCGCAAAACCTCTCGATTAGAGCCAATAGGCCCTCAATTCCCGGGATTTCAATACAACGCCCGCGTAATATAGAGTTCTGTAATAATTGATTTTCTAACACATATTCTAGTCCATCCGGGCAGTCAAAAACCTTGGCCTCCAGCTACATCTGGGCTTAACACCAAAATAACTAATCAGGGGAATGTAAATGCTTCATTAGTGTTTTTCAAGGCAGAGATTAAGATCGCATCACGTTCAAAAATAATAAATTAGTAAATTAAAATTACAGAAAGTAATAAATAACAACCAAGTTGAATAGCAAAAAAAAAAAATTAGTTACACAAGCATTCAAACTTATACCGACGCCTTTAATTGGAGAATTATTTTCTTTTAGTCGTTTTACGGCTTAGTTGTTCCTCGGCTGTGAGCTTATTTTTGTAGTCGTCGACGTGTTTTTTCGCCTTCGACAGAGTATCCATCATATCTCGTAGAAATAAATCCCAATCTCGACAATAAACTGGAAATGATGCAACAGTCGAAGATAAAATTTTTCGCGTTCTAGCGTATAACACATAACCACGAGTAATCACCGACAGGTGAATCTTACCTTCTTGGTCATAGTCGACCTCTTCAGTCATTTGTTGCAAAGTGTTGGCTCTATGATATGCCTTCTTCAGCGCTTCGACAGTCTGCTTATGGTTATCTAGCATGCTATCTTCGGCAACCTGAAGTTCTGAGATAACTTGATGAAAGTTCAGCATTTCCGGCGTCATATCAGTTTCCTAAGAAAATCCTTAAAACGGGCATCTCCCTTCGACACTCTTCAACTTACATTAAAAGATCTTAATTGGGAAAGATCGCCGTCATCAATTTGTTCCGGTTCGGACCCAGTATTCGTTTGCAAATCTCCGCCTCCTAATTCTTTAACTCTGTCTGCATATCTTAAAGTGTTTAGACTGTGTTCGCAGGAACTAACCCCGGGGGAAATCATGGCTATCATACATGTTCGGGAATTTGGCCCCACGAAAGAGTCCCGTAAAACTTGGGTTAATTTGCTGACCCTGAAGGGTAGATGAGCGCCGCGGCGACCTAATGCTCGAATACACTCTTTAAGAGCTAGAAGAGATTTGTTGATTTCCGCGCCCTCCATTCCTAAGAAAGATTATCCAAACATAGGATTTCACCCTCAATTCAGAGATTGCAGTCTCTACTTCACAAAAAGAACCTCAAAATCGAATAACTCTTTTCATATACTTACTGGTTTGTCGATTTGCCGAAGAAGTATCAGCACCCCTCTCGTTACCAGCCAGATCAATAAGCGAGAACTTTCCGTGTATTTTAGTTTGGCCATTTACATTCGACCTCAAATATATTTGAAATACTGCGTGAGATCTCGAAGAATGCATGTTGGCGAACGTTTGACCCGAAGTTCGAGCTTGATTTCCTTTGTGGATGAGTTTTAGCACCTCCTCAGTGGTGCAGACGACCATCTCGGTCAGTCCTACCACCACGACTTTCTGCTTGCCGTCTTCTAGTATTTTAAGCCTTTGTTTTTTATTTAAGAGATCGAACACTTTGCCGGAATATATTTCGAAGAAACTGGCCGAGATCACGAGATTCAGATGCCTGTATTTCGGCGAGTTCGAATGTAGAAAGACATCATTTGCGGCCATCGCGTAGATGCCCTTTCCACAGTCTTGATCCTTGCCCTTAAATGCGCCTCCCATAGTGTGAGTTTTACCCGAACCTGTTTGTCCGTATGCGAAACAAGTGGCAAACCCGCCATCGAAAATTGTTTTAATTAAAGGTTTAGCGGTGTACCTGAAACAGTGTTTTAGTTCCAACGATCTCTGAGAGATCCGAGCGTGGGACTTACTTATATACTATATCGTTAGAGCACCTCTCATCGAAAGCGTAATCGAAGCGAAAAAGTTGATTTTCTAAATACTTGGTTAAGTCTACTTTGTTTTTTGGCTCGTGAACGATTAATTGGTTTTTGCTAGGTATTGTGATGACGTCGACTTCTTTCCGGGCCGTTTCTTTCGAATTCAGAGGCCTCTTCCTAACACACACCGTAATGAGGTGATCTTCGATTGGATCGCCATCAGTTAAGGTTTTTATTTCGAGACCCCTTCGGTACTCCCTAAAAATTTTCAGCTTACGGAATCTGGATTGTGCGCGCCAGCGACGGTACTATTGCCGATTTTTCGCGGGTAACACGTGAAACCCCACAAACCCACTTACATTATCATGTTTAGGAGTTCCCAATGAGGATTCCCAGGATCCATTTTTAAAAATGCTTCCTTGGCTTCTTTCTCCTCCGCCTGCCTCTGTCTCCGTTCTTCCCGATTTTTCTTTAACCTCTCTACTTCTTTCACTACATTACTGCGACGAGAATTCTACAACGCACCCGAAAATAGTTGATTCATCACAACATTACAACATCACTATATCACTATAACAAAACAGAGGATTTTGCAATATAATTTAGAAGCTGTGTTAAGAAAACATAGCAGCAGTCCTTAACTCAATTATTAACAACATTAAAGAATTACCATCCAATCAAAATATTATGGTATCATTAGTGTTAATGCCTCGCCTCAAGTGTTACTGATCAACTTCCCAGTAAATCAACAATCCTTAAGCCGTTTAGTCCAATAAATCGCGTTTTAAAATGGACATTGGAGATGTAAAAATATTAATTTTAGGCAATATCTTACTTGAACGTTTGTGGTAGACTTGCTAGTCGCAATACCAGTAGGAAGTGCGTTTGGAACGAGAGTGTTTTCCGTCAAAGCGTTCAAGTGCCCATTATTACTGGCGATTTGAGTGGGTTTCAAAGTCGCTCGGTTGAGCCCTGAAGACTTGCATTAACTGAAATGTCCTCAATACTGGCAAATGTTTAACTTACCATTGTTTGTTTTTGCACCTACGTGCCTTTGTGAAGGATTCTGAAAATAGTCGTATTGAAAATAGACAAATTTTGACAAGAAGTATGGTAATTTTTTTAGCTTTTTTTAGCAGGGTTAAAAACTACTACTTGCAAACGGTGATTTAAAGTGAGCTAAAAAAAATAACTGAACGTTCAACTGAAACGTCTTGTGGCTGCTAGGCGAATGGTGATGCTGAAGCTTTCATATGAAGCTTAAAAAAACATCAAATTTACTCAATCAATTGTAAGGCAAATGAAAAACCATAAACCACGAAACACATAAAACATATTTACAAAAATTTCACACAGCTATTGCTAAGTCGTTTTACGAGTATACCTGAAATGAGGTAGTTTGTGATGAAAACTGGTTACTGTTAAATTCGTCATCACTATATTGACCAGATTGAGACATAGAAGCGCTCATCTCGTCTTCAGAATATCCAGAAGAATCCTTTTGCGGCAGCGAAGAAATGAAAAATGAATTACCAAACAACTCACTGAAGTGCCGAATTAGATAAAAAATTATTTTAGAACGTCATTCATATTCGTGACATTAATCCTAACGAATTTTTGCTCCTTCCTTAGGTTTGGATTAATCATAATTGGTAAATATCGATCGAAGTCTATAAAAAGTTTTAGCTTTGACCTGCTGCAATTCAACTAATCAATTAAATCTTATCAACTATTAATTGATGTGATACACTAAAATGTCGCAAAAGGGAACAATTTAATCATACGATTCAGCAACAATAAATGAATCTTCTTTTTTTTCTTACCAGTTTGTTCAATTTCAACTCTTCACCCGGCTTTAAAATAATCACGTCCGGATTGAGAGATTCGATTGCAGCCATATCCACCTCTTTTCCTTTAGTTTCACCTTCTTCAAACCACTCCACAGTCGCACATCGCTGGTCATTGTTGATGGCAGCGACAATTGCTGAGTGAACACGGCCTAGGAAGAATTAAAGTCCCGCTTGTATATTTCATCTCCAGATAGTATAAAAAATACAGGAAGTCCTGTTTAGTTCAGAGATAAAGCAACACCTAATTTCATGTCATAATCTGCAGGGTACACATAACAAAGGAATTTATTTCTACATGCATGAAACGTTAAAATAATCGAGTGGAGTCAATTAGGGAACGTCCCCGTACTCTGGTTTATTAAATAAGCAAATTTCGGTATTCTGGAAAAGTTAATTTTCATTTATTAATTCTGTGTATACTTAATTTTTACATTGCATATTAATTTTAAGTAAACTTTTCTTTAACATTCAGGATGGTTCCACAAAGTGCCAGATTTCGCTTAATTTTTTTTTATATATGATGCATTTAAAGAGTTTAGCGGTAAGGTAATTCTCGCAAACACCTTCACGAAAATTGATCCTATAAGTGCACATAACTAAAAATTAGTACAAAATTACACAATGTACTTGGACAGATGTCTTAACAACTAGCAGATAATTAATTGACGTCGATCCTTAACTAATCAATTTCATCACCCTAGTGGTTTGACATGGTCTGCAATACTGTTTAGATTGAGGAGCACTAAATCAATAACAAAAGTTGAAAAAAAGCTTTTACTAGTAGTCAGTGCAATAAGTACATATTTCTGAACTGGGTACTACCCTTATTACCTAAAAAGTTGGACGTAAAGTTCAACAAGTGACGTTTTATGAATTATTCATTCCAAATTGAGTACCGTTCTGCTTCAAATAGTAATAAAAACGAGACACGATATATTTTTTACAATTCCTTCTCTTAATGATAAAACACAACAGGTCTAAGGGGTGATAAAAACGCATTCAAAAAGCAAAAATGCATACCGAATTATTTTAAGCAAGGTGTTGCAATTGATTGATTGATTGATGCTTATTATTTATTAATATGTGACAAGAGTGGTGTTCCCATTTAATGGTCCTAAGTCTAAAATGAAAGGGTGAATAGCAACACATTCACTTATCGGTCGGAAGGTGGCCTTCAAAAAATAAAGATTTACGTCTTTCAAAACATTATTTACAGTAATAGTTTTTGAGATTTTTTGAGTGGATAGATTTTAAAAAGTCACCTTGTACATCAAGACGGAGATTAAGTATATTACAGTGGGACTAACATTGAAACACAAAAATTTGTCAAAAAAACTTTATTTCACTAACATCTTCGAAAACAAAAAAAAAATAATTAAATACAAATTTCCCAAAAAAGAATAAATCAGTCAAAAGTGAATTTTACCAAAATTTCTACACCAAAAACCAAATCCTGTTTAATTAATAATCTAGAGCCATCTCAGAGATAACTCTATTATATTTTATTACTTCTAAGAAATTTAATAAGTTTTCATTAATCCGGTTAGACACCCTATTGACGAATCTATTACTAAATAGAGTATAAATTACCCATGATGGTGAGATGGTTTATCACACTCAACAGTTTTGAAATAGACTGGAATAAAATCACTATAACTCGTTGATTCACAATATTAAAGACACTATGTGCTGAGAACAATATTTCTTTTACGCAACTATCTACAAACGTGTCCATACATGTACTGACACATTCAGTCTAAAAGAGGTAAGTAGAAGGCCAAAATTAAGAGCCTGAGTGCAATATGGGTGTTGGTCCAGTTTTTTCTAATGGGATTTTGGGTGTTACATGACAGGTATGTTAACTTGTTAGGGATAAAACGTAAAAAATAATAACTTTTTAAAGAGGTGCGGAAAATGATTTCCAAAAAATTGTGATGTCAGTAGGCTTAGACCGTTGACTAAAGGTACCATATTTAGGCAAGAGTTTTAAAACTGCTATTTTAATGAATGTACTTGAATGCACATAAAAGGAAGCAGAATGTTGGGTGATATATCTGCCACCCTCATTCTTTTAAAGGTCAAACTTAATCATCTCAGTTTGAAGCTGCACGAGTTTAATCGAAACGTCCCTTGCATATTTGAAATGTTATCTCTGTTCTGACAACTGGACGAATTACACCAAAATACTTCGGCTATGCGACAACGGTCGATTTTAAGGTGCCTGCATTGGAGGTTATTTTCGTTTGTCAACAAAAATCTGATTCAAACCCAAATCCACTTCTATTTAATGTAAAGACACAAGTTCCCTAACATGCCTATTTATAGTACTTGTGTCCCTTTTTTGTATAAAACAAACAATATTGTAGGCTGCAACTTACCATCGGTTCTTTTTATGTTAATGCTTGATCCAACTTGAAGGTATCCGGCTGGCAATTCCATAATTTATTTTGACTGATCGTGGAATATTCACGTTGTATCCACTTTAATATCGGATAGATACATGTAAAAAACAATTTTAATATTTTTAATTTCCTACTTAAGCTATTCAACTGACACATTCATTAAAAACGTACGGTACGCCAAATCTAGACAAGAAACTACAAGACAGACAGATGGATAGGGCCGTCGTACGCATGCTCAACGTTCAATCATAGCAACTCCCGCCAAGTTCGATTTTCAAATGGATTCAATTGTACAATCAGTTTGATAGTTGAGGGCAATGAGTTTTAGGGCAATTATTGGAAAAAACATTTAACTGCGAAGCGTAATTATGGTTTGTTTGTTAAAAGTTTCTTTTAGGGCCCCACTTTAAATCTGGTGGGACTTTGAACAATGGGGGGAAAATGGAAGCGGACGCTCCTTCTTATTGTTCCGAACTTATGTAAAACTTAAAAGGGACCTGTCTAATAAAATAAATTTAAATTCATCGTACAATTACCTAACGAACGCATTATTATTTGCAATACGTTTGTAATACTTCATATCAATAAGAGTTATTGAGTTATTTAAGACTATTGGACGTCTTCAAAACTTGCGCTTAAAGGACCTAAACGTATTTGTTACCGGATGTAATGTAATAATATTCAATTATATTCTATTAGTAAAGCAATATCAGCAGCCAAATCAAATATATAGTTTAAATATTACATTTTTTTTAATTTATCATTTTATATTATTATACAATTTATACATTCTTGACACGCAAACAATTTACCGCATTAACCAATCTCTCAATATATCTATGAGTCAACGTGATAGTTGACATTGACAATTACTGACATATGGGTAAAAAATAGAAATGCATAACAATCACCGTCGCGTCATCTGATATTTTGTTAATTGTTGTAATGGTATTGATAGAATGGAAGAATAGATAATTATTTGTTAATAGAAGGTAATTAATTTCATTGAATTACTACTGATAAACCTTCCCGATAAAGCATAAGTCATGTCACAAAATATATCTTTCTCAGTAAGCAAATATATTTATGCTGTGTCTATTGTTTACAGATGTGAACATTGAAGTTAACAATGGTGGATACTCCGCAACTATTCAGCAGTCCAGATGACAATGATGATACATGTTTAATCCAAAAGAAAAATAACACCGTCATAACAAGTGCTTACGACGGTATTCCTGAAACCTTTATTCTAAATCTCATATCATGGGTAATCTTAATTCTACTCTTTGCTATTTTACGTAACCGCGCTTGGGACTATGGAAGACTAGCTCTAGTGCACAGTGAGAAGTGGACTCAGTTATTCTACAAGAATACAGATGATGCAATCGCAGTTGAAGAAGACAGTGCTGATGTGTCATTACTTCCTGATACCGGATGCTTGTGGTTTCCCTCAATCTTCCGTATAACCAAAAGTAAAATTTATGCAAGGTGTGGACCTGATGCTCTGCATTACTTGTCCTTTCAAAAGCATTTGCTTATTTTATTTGCCATAATAACAGTGTTTTCCATTGCTGTCATATTACCAGTTAATTTCCAAGGAACACTTGAAGGTATGTTTCACCCTTATTTTTTCATACACCTAAATGTGAATTTTCATCAAGGTATCCAGTACATGTATATTTTTATAAATTTAAGTCATTTTCATGGTAAAACCTTTTATCAATGGCTTTTGATAAGTCTAGTTGAATATTGCAGAGCCTTAATCTTAATTCATTTGAAGGTAGGTTTATGTATTTATGTGGATTATCTCAATTTCTGGATTAATTATTATTAGTTAATAATAATGTTTTTTTTTCTGTTCAATCAATCTAAATATACAATATTTAAGTAAGAAGTCTTCATCATGAGACATTGTCTGCTACTTAATGTCAGGAAGTTGAAAGGTTTGGTAAGGAAACAATGAGCAAAAAATTATTTTCTGTTGTATATACAGCACTATAATTATCAATCTTTGAATTATGACAAATATGGTTGAATCAATTTATTTTGATCTAAGTAAATTGTAGTAGAAAGTTGTAAATGCCTTTTAGAGGTACTCTGTATATAATAATCAATTTCAATTTTCATTTTAAAAAAGCGGCATCTGCCTTTCCCTCACAAAAAAATTTCAATTGACATATCCCACCATTTTGTTTTTTTTATTGCAGGAAACAGTACGACATTTGGGCACACAACTTTAAGTAACTTGGGCCCTTCATCAAATCTACTATGGGTCCATGTTCTTGCCAGTTTATGCATGGTCCCTTTGACAATACTAATTATGAAGAAATGTTCTGGAAAGAGTCCCAGTACTTCAGCTTTATCATCCAGGACTCTTATGGTAACACATATTTCCAAACAACACCGTAATATTGAAGATATAAAAAATTATTTTGCTATTCGATATCCTGACGTACAGGTATTAGATGTTCAGCTTACTTATAAAGTAAAAAAGTTGATGGAATTAGAAAAATTGCGAAGTAAGGTTCACGAGGCTAAGTTTTATTGCACAGATCATTGTAATAGGCATAAAGACCCTCGACAGCTTCAACCAAAAGGGTGTTTGTGTTGTTGTCCCTGGAAAACTGTAGACGCTTTGGAGTACTATACCAGAGAGGAACAACGATTAAATGAGTTGGTATTGTCTGAACGGCGTAATACTCTTTTGGCTCCTCTAGGGATTGCTTTCGTTATTGTGGGTAACCAAGAAATGGCCCAATATGTTATAAGTTCTTTTCAACCGGGAACCCTTAGACATTGGAACATAATCAACGCCCCTACTCCTGCCGATATAAATTGGGAAAATTTAGAAATTTCTTACAGAAATTGGTATTCCAAAGCAATAATAATCAATTCGCTATTATTCTTGGTGCTTTTTTTCTTGACGTCTCCTATAATATTCCTTAATACCATCAATCAAATCAATCAAGCCCATGGGGACTTTATTCACAAATTGAGTCCAGTGTTTTCTCAGTTCTTCCCAACTCTTTTGTTGTTGTCTCTCTCGGCCATCATGCCGGTTATTGTAGCGTACACAGACGAGTGGATGTCTCACTGGACCAAGTCTAAACAAAATTTTTCCGTGATGTTTAAAGCTTTCTATTTCCTACTTTTCATGGTTCTGATTTTGCCTTCTTTGGGATTGACTAGTGCAGCTGCTTTGGTTTATTGGACGTTGCAAAACGACTCGTTCCGGTGGAGGTGCGTTTTTCTCGCCGATAAAGGCGCTTTTTTTGTAAATTACGTCATCACTTCTGCCTTTATCGGCACTGCCTTGGAGTTGTTAAGATTCCCGGAGCTGGCCATGTATGCTTTGAGATTATCTCGGATGAAATCCGAGGCAGAAAAAGTCGGCGTCAGAAAAGAAATTTTATCAGAATTTCAGTTCGGAATCCATTACGCTTGGACTTTGCTGATATTCACTGTTTGCACCGTGTACAGCCTCTCTTGCCCTTTAATAACCCCATTCGGCCTGTTATATTTAGGTCTCAAGCATTTGGTAGATAAATACAATATATATTATGTGTATAAGCCTATTGCAATGTCCACCGAAGGCCAACACATTCATGCAGGGGCCGTCAAAATGGTTCGAGTAGCTATAGTGATGTGCCAGATAATACTAACAGCCTTTTTTTTCATAAGAGACAGCGGAGGCATGAATGAAATGACTTACGTAATGCTCCTCGGGATATTTATTACTATTAGTTTTTTCTTCTTTTTAAGCCCGTTTCCCACGTGCAAACCAGTTTCCATAAAGTCACATTTATCTGCCGAAAAAGAACATTATATTGCCCCTGTATTACTTACTTCGAGTAGTATTGATGACAGTAGTATTATAGACAGGTCTTCCCCAGCAATGTATGGGTCAGCGAGTCAAAGTTTTATTATTCCTGAAACAGGTACTAGTGAGGCCTAAATTCTTGCTATTCTATTGGCTGTGAAGTGTTTCAATTTCTTATTTTTCGCCAAGACTTTTCAAAGCTTTAAATACTATATTGTTTTACTTTTATATATGTATAGATTGATCTTACTAACAGTGAGTTTTTTGTTTGCCAGAATTTTTAATGTCAAAACTCCGTTCATACTAACTTTTAGTTCATCGACAGTTTCAACGCGTATTTTTAATAAGCTTTACTAATGTGAAAAAATTTTGGGGTAATACGTAACTGTGAATAAATCTCTAAAAAGTCTAATATACGTTATGTGTTACCCTTGTTGCTGTTGTTTCTGGTTATTTTTATAATGGATATTTTGAATTGTTAAATATTAATTGTTTCAGTTATTTGTAAGAATGTTTATTTACTTTGGGACTATAAACTATTTGGTTATGCTCACATCACAAATTTCGTTACCCTGCTGAACAGTAGGCTGAAAGCGCAAAGGAGCATGTAAATTTTAGTTATTGTTTTTTTGTTACGTTGGTTCAACAATGAAAGTCAAATTATTGTCATTTAGCAAATATACTTACATATTTAAGCAATGAGTGTGAGGTAAATGATTGCTGCTCAATTGATATTTGAACTGGTGTAATATTCAAAGTATTCCCTACATGATATCGTTCTTTCAGGAGATGATGTCGAGACAAAATCATTGTATGTATATATATTTTTAATCAAATTGGCATGTACAGGTAGTGATTATAAATAAATGCACCTATATATATGTTACTCAGGATATTTATTACCCAAAATATTTATTTCGTAATACGTATTGTTCTACCCTTGATTTTAAAAAATGTCCTCTTTGTTAATAAATATATGCATCTATAACTAAATATTGCGTACGTATATGTGAAAGTGCGGACATTAATCGTTGATGTTTTTAAATAAATACATAGTCAATGCATGTATATAACTTTTTCCGACATGAATTTGGGACTATTTCGAATTGTTGAAAGCTTAATCTTCTTAACAAAATTAATGTACACATCTTTATCCATATATTCCTTTAAGAGTCTCAAATGTAATGCTTTTCCAAGACATGCCTGATCACCGCTTGTTAAAGTCTAAGAAATATGTATTGACTACGTTCTTATATCTAGTATTTAACGTGTCCTACTGATAAACTATCTCACCAGTCGCATTTCTGCAGGTGTAAAAATCAATAAACTGCAAGGACATTTTCGTGTTGATGATATGTCTTCCGGTCAATATTCGTTAAGGCTGAATAGAAAAAATTATGTCATGGTCAATGCTTATATGCAGGACTATAGTTTTTATTAATTCAACATATTATCTGTTTTGAATCAAGAAATTGCTTTTTGGAAATTTCTAAAAGCTACATTAGAAGTAGGAAACATTGTCTAGAGAAGAACTACAAATTCGCAATGAAAATTTGTAACTTCTACTTATCTAAACTTATACATATGTATGTACCTAATATTTCTGAAAATAAGAAAGATATTACAACGCAGGAATAATGTTCAGATTGAATATTCAGGTAGGTGCATTCTGGGTGTATCGTTCAAAGGTTTTTAACGTCTCATATGCTTCGCAAGTAAACCGCTGCAGTACTGGCAAAAAGTCCACGTTTTTGGTGAAATTTCTTCGACGCACGACTATGAAAAAATGAGTTCGGTACTTATTCGTGACTCGCAAGGCAGTTCCCGTCCGACGCGACTTCTTAAAAGGTGCCAGTTAATAGAATATTATTGATTCATTGACGTTATCCTAACCAGGTACGGATAAGACAACGAGGTAAGTAGACAGCCTCACATGTTTCTCCAATTTTTTAATGGTTTTTAAATCCTCATGAACGAGACTGACAGGAATTTTATCGAAAACAATAATAATTTATTATTCGGTCAGCTTATCAGAGGATTACTCAGTTAATTGAGGCTAAAAAGTATGTTGTCTAAATAAGTTTTTTTAAATTTTTTATCACAAGAGATATGCACAGTTGGTTGATATTTGTCTCATTTATCTTGAGGCATAGATGTCTCATTAGGCTAGATTCACTATGGTCATGTGTGAAACGGCAAGAGTTACGAAGCCGATTAAATAAGAGCGATTGCCATTATATGACGATTATGGATTTTTTTTTGATAAATCGTAAATGTCGCATGTTTACGATCATCTGGTAATGTTTAAAGAAATCATTGAGCGTGTGTTAATCATCAGATTATCGCATCTATTGGTTCGCGTTTCAGACAAGCTGACTATCTGGTATAAGCGCGTCAGCTCTGGTTGAAATTCGTTAAAGTGATAAAAGTTGCTTTGAAAAGTTATTTTAATTTCAAAGTCCACTAACTAGGTTTATTGCATGCGTGCAAATAAACAACGAACACATTTTATATGAAGTATTTATTTAAAAAAGGTGTAACATAATTACCTCTGAAAAACTGTTTCCTGGATCCTAATTAAGCATTGTATAAATAACGACTTCGCCTTTGCTTTTTTACAAGCTAAGTGAAATAGGAAAAAATATTGACGTATAGAGGAATAACTAAAGTTCTATTCGTTCGGTATGGTTAAAATAACGGAAAAATTAAAATGGAAATAATATTTACAAAATAAAATTAGTAGTGCAGGCATTTTAAACGAACAAAACAAAATATACTTTCTACTAAATAATAAATATCGATATATTCTAAATATAAAGCTCTCTAAACATCAACTTTGAACGGTGATCCAGGAATATGATCATCGCCCCATTTAACTATTATTAAATATTCTCCTTTATCTCTTATCATGTAATTGACATCATACAAATTGCGTCCCTTATGTTTAATAAATACTTCTTCGCATGGACCTTTGGGGCCGTGGACACCTACAAACAGGATATTGGCACCTGAAACAAGAAAATAATTTATAATGTTCAATAAATTCCTGGTTTTTGCTTCTTCATGAGCTTATTTAAATATTACCTGCATCTTGAGCTGCTACAGTAAATTGATTCTGCTTCCCTAAGTAAGCTTTCTTCAAGCCCATTCCTTTAGATTGTACTTTGGAAGCGTCACTCTTAAAGTGTGGCAGTGTTGGTCCTTTGTGATTAGCCGCCTTTCCTACTTTGGATACAGTTTCTACTACTACTGAGGAAGATTCTTGGCCTCCTATATCTACCACTTTCGCATCTCCTAAAAGAAAAAAAAAATTTGTATTTCTTTGGTCACTTCAGTCCATATTTTTAAGCTTACCTTTGCTGGTCACTTTAAAGGGAGAGCCTACTATGTGAATATTGTTATATTTTATGCTAATGTAATAGTCCCCAGGGGCAATTGGCGTGTACCTAACTTTGTAACCTTCCTCTACTTCTGTACAGTCCATAGAAACTTTGCTTGGCCCGTCGATGTTTACTGCAAGTGTGCCTGCACCTGCGTTGACAGTATCAACGATGAAGTCCGTCTTTACGCCTGAAAAAGAAACACACATTGCACTTCAGCTTTGAATTTTTTAATCAGCTTACCGGTCTTCACTTCCTTGTTCAATCCGTTTCCTTGAGCATGGACAGCTGCAGGATCAGCAGTATCCTTTCCAACTTTAACGCTGAATGGCGAACCGGGAATATGGACTCCATTAAATTTGGCATGGATTTTGTGGATACCGTTCTCATGGGGCATAAAACGGACGGAATATTCTTCCGTGTCGATAATTTGTACAAAACAATCGTCTTCATGTCCCGATGGACCAATAATCTGTAAAGAGATAAAGAGGTTTCAGTTAGGTCGCGTTGGTTAGTGCCCTTGTCGAAGTTCTGGTAGATTGGTGGGCGGTTTAGGAGACCCAAAAAACTCCTTATTGTCTTGGAACCACCAACTTTTCTACTATCAGGTTTAGAATAATTTACAATCAGATCAGTGATTGCGACTGGTGAATTTCGACTTGTCGACCCCTTTTTATTTGTTAAGGCACACAATCGTTGAAAATAACAAATGATAGAGAATTTCTTTGAATGTGCTAAACATGTCGAAGAGTACTGTGTTTCAGTTAATGAATGGTATTGTACCTTCGCGTCAAGGTTGCCTTTAGCCCCATTCCTCCGTATGATGAACTGTGAGGGTTTGTCTGCCTGTATGTATCCCTCAGGGAATTGTATCACTTCTAGTAAATGTGCGTCTCCGACGGCCGGAGAAATATACACTTTGAATGGTGAATCAGGAACGTGTTCATCATTGAATTTCAGTCCAATTCTGTATTCGCCTGCAACAAGTTGAGGAAAGTTAGAAAGGTTCATGGAGTAGTAAGGCCATCTCTTGTACGTGGGCAATAATAGGCTGAGAAATGCCGCTACACTATTTTGTTTTTTTAGTAAAAGTGTCAATTAAATTCATGTTCCAAGTAAAATCCTGCGAGCATTGAATCCTGAACGCAACGAATCCGAGAATATTTTCGTTAAATGAATGTAAGTGTTTTTTCGCGCCGTTTTAATTTTTCGAAAAACAGCTCCTACGCCGTCATTTTGAGTCCTGAGATCGAATTGTGATACCTCATTGAAAAGGTCATTTGGGGCCCTTTCCAAATTCCAACTAGAACTAACTTGACTATCTCGGTCCCAGCTTTGAGGTGAATTTGGACGACTACGTCATATATGTTCTACGTGAGCCTTAAAAAGCAAAAAAACTGACTGAATTTGTTTATAAGTCGTATCAATAGTTTGTTGGGAAAATTTAGCTCCTGATTTGACGTCATTACGTGACATACTGAAGCCGGGAAGTTGCGTGTGTAGATGATTCAGTTTGGAGCAATTTGGCAAACTAAGAGATGCGGTTTACGCCAAAAGTCAAAAATACATCATAAGTTGACAAACATCCATGATTTTTTGTCGCGAAATGTTAATTTCATGTTCTTTTCATGTTCACAACTACTTGTCGTGTTCATACCCTTTGGGAGGCCGCAGAGATTGATGGATTGATAGAGCAAATGCGTTTAAAGTTTGAGGCGGGAATACGCGAGCATGATTATTTCAGCAAATATATTAATATATTCCTGACTTCTTGGAAAATATCAATCACTACGAGCTGAAACAAAAATGATATGCTTTATTGCTTTAGTGAAGTGTTAAAAATAGGATGCGCTATTTCTGTAGACAAAAATAGCGCAGGATAGGCAAAGCATTTGTGCAAAGACTTACCGCATATACGTTGCTATTGAATTTATAAACTGTTTCTTTTGTAACACATCTTCAAGCAATTTCATCATTTAAAAGAACACTTACAGCGGAAAGTAGTATAATTTAAAACCCATGGGAAAACATGTCGTTCACGCGATTTCCTATTAATCAGTTGCGCTCAAAAATATCGATTGAAAGAATAAATATTTACTCCCCACCTTCCGAATTGTTTGAGTTGTCTGAATTAAACTGGATCTCTTGGCACACCTTATACATTTTCTGTAGCACCAAAACATTGACCGTGCGATAGTAAGATTATTCTCTGTCTACATCATGTTGAAATATATTCTCCATCTATTAAGAACTATATGATTCACTTCTAAATTTAAATTTTAGGTGCTACCTTGAGTTTTTTTGTCGCTGATTTGGATTTTCGCGGGCTTTTTTTGCGACCAGTTTACCACGCACGGTCAATTCCACATAAATCGTCATTGCCAAATCTCCATAGTGCCTGTTGAGCGATGAGGAACTGCTTTGCACATAGCAAGCGACAGGGTTTTTTTTTTTTTTAATGTAACCGCGCTTATGTCTTAGAGAAAATACAGCGACGAAGTCAAATAATATTTATGGGCTTCGTTAGCACTCCAGAAATAACTGATAGTGGTCATGAGCCCATTCCCGTTTGTTGTTAGAATTTATTAGAGAAATTATTTATTTTTATTCATTTAGCGGGTAAATCATTGAATATTAAGTTTTAGTTACACGCACAGTAAATCCAGCAAAGCATAAATCATTAAAAAGTTCCGATCACGTAGTACCACAATACGACTATGATAGTGCCAATATGAATAAATACTATCAAATGTACTGGTAAGGCGGTAATCCTCCCGATCGTACCCCAATTGTCCTGATTTGTAATAAAAAAATTAAGTTTCGCAATCCACTGCAAATTCTCAGTCAAAAGTGCCAGGTAATGTGTGTGTCAACTACCTACGCCTTACCTGGTTCTGTGACTTTATATGAGACATCGCAGGAACCATCCTTACGATCAGTGAAGTTGATCTCTGCTTTACTGGGCCCTTCCACTGAGATGGCCAGTTGGCCACTACCAGCCTCCCTAGTCCACACATTAAACTCATTAAGCTCCCCTTGTTCGCCCCTCTCCAAACCCGCTCCACCAGCTTTAACTAAATGAGCGCCATGGTCGCGATACGGCCCAACCGTGAATTGGAAAGGAGATCCTGTTAAGAAAGAATGTTACATTAGCTATGTACACGTTAACTGAAACCCTTATTAGGGCCGATATTCTTTGACAACAAAGTTAGTGCAGGTCTGTGTTAGTACTTGCCAGGAATATGAATATCCTTGTATCTGACTGAGACAGTATGCACTCCCAATTCCTTAGGAACGAAGTGTACGGCATAAAGTCCGTCTTTGATTTCATTGATTTCTGCATCTTCTGTTACTCCTCCGGGGGATGTGACCGTTGCGCTGAGGTCGAAGGACGTTATTCCTGGAAAAATGTGGAAATTAACGTAAAATTTATGGAGGATAATACACGACAACTTACCCGGCATCTTAAACGTGAGTTTACACTGACTTCCAACTTCAGTTACTGGCACTGCATCTCTCTGTCTTTGGATTTTTTCTCTTTGCCTGTTCGAACCTTCGCCCGTCACCTGTTACATAAAAATTAATAAAGGGATTATTGAATATTAGTTAGCAAAATGAGCTTCAAAGCGAATTTGCGAGGAAAAGCTAGAATAAGTTGAAGCTAATGTGAGAAGGCAAATTTTAATTCATAGAGCTCAAATGTACTGAAGTAGACAATGCTGAGCTGACAATGTTAAGTAAGAATGGCCGTACACCTGTGTGTTTGTTTAAATGAAAACAAAATGGCAAAAGCGAGAAAAAACATTAATGAAAAATATGTTATGAAAGTAAATTGAAGTAAATATATCGGAAATGTTCGAAAAAAATAAAAAGATTAAAATAAAACGTGTAAAAATTGAGAAAACTCGGCAAACCTGAAAACAGCATTAAAAAAAGCTGACCAAAGTTAGATAGATAGATTTATGTAAATTTTACATTCATAAAGGTCTTCAACTTGAATATTCCGTTAAAGAATCTATTTCGCGCCCCTCAGACAATCTCTACTTGCCTTGACCGTGAATGGTGATCCGTCTACATGATGGTCAGCAAACTTAAGATTTACTATGTAATAACCCGGTTCTGTGGGTTTATATGATATGTTCAAGGTTCCATCTGAGTTATCATTGCACTGAATTTCAGCCTTACTGGGTCCTTCAATCGAAAGGCTGAGACCACCAAAGCCGGCATTTCTTGTGTCTACAGTAAAGGTATTATCCACGTGGGTTTTTCCCTCCTTAAGCGCCGATCCTTGAACTTTGACCTTTTTGGCGTCCCCAACCTCTCTCTCGCACACGTTAATTTTAAATGGAGAGTTTGTGATGTGCGTACCCATTTTTTTAACGGATACTACATGCTCTCCGACTTCTCGCGGTGTAAATGAGATTCCAATATTGCCGCTGGCCAGTCGTTTCAGGAAACATGGTTCCTCCAACCCACTGGGTGCCTGGATCGAGGCGTTTAGAGACCTGATATCAGCGTCGGATATTTTCCCTGGCAGGGACACTTCACTGCAAGATCCAACAGAGATTTGATTCCTTTTTCTACCCTCCCCGGTAATTTTTGCAAAGAAGGGCGATCCTTTGATGTGCTTGTCTCCGAACCGTACGGAAATTTTGTATTCTCCAGGGGCGGTTGGGAGATACGATACAGAAACTGTGCCATCTTTATTGTCGTGACAGCTTATTTCTGCTTTGCTGGGCCCCTCCACTGCCATTGAAAGACCACCATCACCGGCTCCCTTCGTGGAGATGGTGAAGTTACTGGGTTCTCCGGTGACTCCATGAGTAAGGCCTGGGCCGTAGGCGGTCACGTAGCCAGAACTGACAGAGTCTACGTGGAATTTGTAAGGGGATCCTTGGACGTGCTCGCCGTTGAATTTGACAGCTAGCTCATGAACTCCTTCCTCGCGAGGTTCATAATTTATTGAGACAGTGCCGTCGTGATTGTCTACTATTACTGGTCTGTCTACATTTCCACTGGGCATTTTTACTTCGGCTGAAACACAATAAAACAAATTAATTTTATGTAGCTACGGAATATCGAAATGAGATACTCGTAAAATTGGGGTACTTCTGTGGTTCGTTGTTTACTGGTTACGTGTAGTCAATGAATCAACCTACACGCGAGCGGCTATTTTTGCAAATGTTGCTATTATTAAAGGTTTTTGTAAAACATAAGTTTATTTCATTTCACTTACATAAATTTCAAATTTGAATGCCTTAGAAATTATATTTTTTAAGTCACATTAAAGGGTCGCGGTAGTGAAATGGTGTTTCACTGCTGAATTTTTTTGCGCGACGAAAATTGAAAGAGAGTTTACTAGAATCGCCCCACCTAAGTCGCAACAATATGTCGATTTTATACAGGGTGTCCGGAAATAACGTTGAAATATTTTAGGAGGTGACTAGAGGTTAAAGTAATAGAAAAGTTCTTATAAACATACCCAAAAAATGCTTCTTAAAGGGGCTCGCGCCCTTTAAAGGAGGACCTCTGAAGATGTTGTTTCGCAATATTTTCAAAACAGTTTGTGTCAAAATTGTGATCCTTCTTGAAGGGTTCTAACCCCTTTAAGAAGCATTTTTTGGGTATGTTTATAAGAATTTTTTAAAAATGATTTTAACCTCTGGAATCACCTCTTAAAATATTTCGACGTTATTTCCGGACACTGTAAAAAAAGTAGATAATTTAAAGTGAAAATACTTGAGGGACTCGAAAAATTTTCTAAAACCTGCTTTATGTAAATTTAGTCTAGCCGCTCCCTGTATAAATTCTGGCCTCTGACAAGTTTTTTTTTTGTTATGACAACTTCCTCAAATATTTTCGTGAGAAAGACATATACTCAGATCTTCGTTGGATCCCAAACTCAAAGCGGAGAATTTATGAAAATGTGGGATGTGTTATTCGAAAATAAATAAGCACTGGATATATGTGAAACTTGGACAATGTTAGTAAACTTAGATGTTTTAAATCTTAAGTGGCCGCTGTGGAGATTTGTAACTGTTTACAAATCTTAAATAACACTGTTTACGATTTAAAACTTAATATGTTTTGCCGTTCATGCTGTCTGGACCATATTCCATGCGGATTTGCGTATCTATTTATTCTTCATTATTAAAATAGATAACCTTTGTTTCATATACCTGCTCATTTTTACGGTAAATTAAACTTGCAAGACATATTTTCGGCCGTACGCTAATTTCAACACTCTGTTAATGAACGAAATTTATATTTAAATTTGAGAGGTGATTTGCAACTCGCATAAAACAGAGCGAAAAAGTGAGAGTAATGCATGCTCATTTCATTGTTTTAGAGATAAAATATGATGCTTAGACAGTAAACAAAGTTTATATCGGGATGTTCAGGTGGTAATAGACCCTAAACATCTCGTGAACAATTACTGGCAAACAGCGCAATTAATCTATTTGAACTTAAAAGCCAAAACAACTATTAATTTTTAACTGAGATAAGCCAGCATTGAGAAAATTGTGAGAATTATAATAATTAAGAAGTAGTCGGTGGTAAAAAATTAAAGAAGTCCTCTAACTCGGACGGCGAATGCTTAGATTTTTAATTATTCAGTTGAATGTATTTTTGACTTTCAATTAATTTACTTTAATTTCAGTTATTTTCAATCGTCACTCTTTTTCCTTTTCAACTACATTAACAAGAGACCCACATTAGAAAGCAAAATTTCGAGTTATTTCAAACTATGTAAACAAGGGTGCCTATTAGTGCCTTCAATAATGGCGCAATAGCTTATGCTACGTAAAGCTCACATTACCTTTTCTGGTATTTACAGTAAAACTGGAAATAAAAATGAGGGGAATAAAATCACACCCGAAGCTCCTATTTTCGACTGAAACCGACGGTACGTTCCTGTATATAACAGGAAGCTCGTGATGGTCGTACTCAGAATGAGTGACTTTCTTAAAATTTCCAATAAATAATTTGCTTATTTCATTCCAGTTTGCTTGAGGGGCCTCTGGGATGTTAAGCCAAGAATACATTATCTAACTGTATTATACATTGAGCACAATTTAAATCACACTTAGCTTGACGTACTAATGCACATGGACGAGGAGTGAAGATGTCTTAGCCGTCGCGAGCAAAACTCCAAGGAACACTGAGTCGTCAATGTCCAAAATCCTGAAGTTACGAAATGATTTGATATCATTACTGTCAAATCCGCGATGTAGTATTTATTAACCGCTGCGCTTAGGTACTTTCAAGGTGGAGAATATTTGATAGTCTAAAAATATCAAGATATGTTTTCCGCTATTAAAAATTTATTTACGCACTAACCAAAGTTAATTTATGATGTGCAGAATCGTGCAAAAATCATTTTTTGTCCATTTAAACGTAAAAATGTAATTTTCACGAAATGGTCTCATGAACCGAGGGAAAAAATCTTGAGAGTTTTAACGAATTGAAGCGCGATTTTTTCCCTCTATGAATAATACCAAATGCAATAAGAAACGGTGAACCCCAACAAAGGGTGCCTTGGGCGAACAAAGAAGGCCATTTTCAGAGGGTGCTTTGGTACCAGATCAATATTACATATATTAAGAAGCCATTAGTTTCATCAGGAACATAACTCATAACGAAACATTCACAGTTTTTATGGAAATGTGGTCTTTATGCAGAGGGAAATGAAACACATACCAGTTACGTGCCCCCCTGTACTAGGCAACGGGATATTATTTAAGTTGACAGGCCTATATTGCTTAGTGTGACTTTGCTGGGTACTGGAAGTTTGCTTTCTGCTATCAGTCTGGGAAACAGTGGTCTTCTCGGTTTTTCTAACCGATTCCTCGGCCTGAAAAAGAGAATAAAAAACTTATATTTGGAATGTTCTTGAAATCTGAAAGAGTTTACACCAAGAGAGGCCTGAAAAGGGCGTTCCGAGGATCGCCTGTCAATCAGTGGTTAAACAGATGTTCAGGCCGTTCCTCCGATAATCCAGGAAATTTTTGAGGTTTTAATTGATCGGAATATTTCGCAAAAAAATATTTGAAAAAAGTTCTCATGAAGGAGTTGTAGCTATTTTCTCAGGTTCCCTAGTGTTAAGAAAGGATTGACTACATGGAACTAGAATGGAAATCAATTGTTCAGAAGAAAGGGCAGAGAAGTCATCAATTTTATTTAATTTCAGAGAAAAAAATACTTGAAAGATTTTAATGTGAAATGTTGTTAAGTGATTCCCTTCAACATGATGTAACATATGGCTGTTTGCCAGGAAAGTAAATTTGCTGCATTATAATATCAAAACTGATGCACAAGACAATATGATGAATTTATCATCAAACGTACGTACTTATTTATCTTCGTACAGAGGTATTAATATATTTTTTTACAACTCAAGTTATCGAATTGTCGATGAAAATCACAAGTCGAACACTTTTATTTCCTACGGGTTGCGCGCCCAGCATTAAGGAAATAAGTCCGTTTCCCACGGTTTCCTTACAAAATGACCATTTTCCTGCAGAAACCCGTTCGTCATTGTTTCATCTGTGAACACAATTAATTGGTATTCTTTCATTATCTGCCTATGATAGTGACGGATCTCGATGTTATTTTAAGTTGGTTTTGCATGCGTGAATGTATACGATATTTTTCATATCTTAACCTGCCACTTATGTATGTATGCACACTATTTTCATAAACACGAAATAAATCGCTGACAGGTGTAATACTAAAATTAGTGCGGGAGTTTGCTTCGGGCCTTGTTGGCCCTGTAATTTTGATGGTTTTCTTAGTAATTTGGGCAATTTTTAAGATACTTAAAAGTGGATTTTAATGGCAAAACGTTCGTAGGCTGACATTGATGAAGTAAAATTATTAATCAACGCTCACCAAATTGCATAAAATCACTCAAGCACGATATAAGAAAAGTCAAGTAATTTACCCGAGATTTGATTAAAATATTTGTCAGATGACCCATTTCTGAGTAATTTTGGATTTCATTTTGGGATAAATATTCTTTTCGTTGGTTTCAACTAGTCAGCAGCTCTTTTGCATTGACATGCGGCCGGTAATTTAGCTTTCGGTCGTGAATTATGTGCACCTGGGACCCTGCCAGTTTCTGGATGAACAGTCACACCGAATGTTTATCCAATTAATTACAACACTTGGCATTTCAGAATTTCTTCATAATGCATTTTTCATGTTAGGATAATGCCTACTTTATTCCTTCTGGATGTGGTGAGGATAAACCGAAAAAATACTTCACGAAATAAATATTTGAAATCTTGAAAATAACCTTGTAAGTGAAGACTTGCGGACGCTGAGTCAGCAAATGCAATTTGCTTTGGGATGATTCTTTCCCGAATTATTTCAGGTTGTTTTTATTTCTCTGAAATTTATTTTAGGTTTGTTTGGCTCAGCTGACAAATGTAGTTTCACGGAGAAATAAAAATATCAAATTTTTCTTCATTTTTATTTTCAGTATTGTAGCAAACGTTCGTGGCGATTAATATCAGTCGTGTGTTTATCTAGAGAAGCGTCTTAAGTTTGGATGTATAAGTATCTAAGGAAAGCCGTAAAATGAGTGCGTAATCTCATATCATTCAGAAATCATCAAGAAAAAGTTCGAGTAATTTTAGGCAGTAATTCGTATTCTTCAAAGGTTCTACGTTTTATCTAGCAATTAATTACAAAATTGGCGGTGCAAGTGCGAAAACAAGGAGCCGAATTGGCTCTTTGCGCATCTTGCCTTTTCTGCCCTGGCTGCACCTCAATTTGAGGCTAAAAAATGTAATGAATGTGCCAAATTTACCGACACAATTACTGCTGTGTTTTTCTCCACACGTGCCTTTTTCATAATATACGAAACTAAACAAATATACCCGGTATATATTTGTTTGTTTCAATTAGTCGCAAAAACAATGATAATTTAAAAGTTTGTTGCCTTTAGAAATTGTGAAACTTCTAAAGGTCACAAAAGGAAGTTTGACACTAAGATCCATGGAGACAGGTGAACTAATAAATAAACGGACGGCTGGAAGATCAGAGAGGACTGAGAGGAAAGACGATTAAGTTTAAGCAGTGAAAAAAATGTTATCTAAAATTTATGTCTTTATTTAGTTTTTGCACGGAGGAGGGCACTAAGGATAATTGATCGATTCCGGGGAAAAGTCTAAGATTACGTTAAATAACCCTGGGAAACTCCGAATATGGTGCCGAAAGCTTGATGCACAATTTCAGTAGCCCATTTTGAGAAATATGTCTTGAATCAAAAGCACACAAATATGAAAAAAAAAAGTGACGAATGTTGCTCTACTCAGTAATTTGAATTCGCTTCAAAAACATTTTTGAAAATCATCGATTCAACGCTTTCTTGGGCTTGAATGAACTAGATCAGTCTCGCATACGACTCCTTTTATTTTGCGCTCTTTATGTATGTGTGATGGGCTCACAGCTGCGATTTTCTAAAAATACATTGAATAATTAAATTGTTTTCTATTTACACGACTTCTGAATTTAATATTTAATGTGCAATGCACTGACTTGCTTACAATTAATTAGAGCAAATGAGAATGTCAAAATCATAATTGTTTCATGAAGGTTTTGGCTTCAGCCCCAAACACCATCTTGGATGGTTTGGTAACGTTAATCAGGGTTTGCGGCTTGATTAGGTTCTAATATGTTTATTTTTCTGTTCATTGCGGGACTGCCAGGAAATATTAATTAAATTATGTTCATCCTGTTAATATAAACTAAACACAACTATAAATGTAACGAAGACTATTTTTGTTTAGGCTATAAAATGGTATCGTTTTTAAATCTATTTGTGGTTTGCCTTGATGTTATTCATTTACGATCAACAATCCCTCCCCCACGTTCATATCGAAAATATATGAACTTATTATTAGAAAGGCCATTTGGATTCATTAGAACAACTTATCCATGGTTCATTTATAGGTTTTTGCTACATGTGTACGATTCGGTTCGTAAAAATTGACACTACTGACCAAGCTAGTCGCAGACCCATATAAAATTCATAAAATTTGTTAGTGTATACATAAAAATACCAGACTTTTATCCCATTGCTCACATGTATTGCTTGTTTTTGCCACGATTTTCTACGTCGAAGAGTGTAAAAAGCAATATTTAGGATAGTACAAGGAATTATATATTTCGTCCCGTCTAAACATAATTAAGAAAAACAAAATTATTATTTTTAATTTTATTGGTAAAATGTTCATTGAAACTAATTACCGATTCATACTGATTACGAGTTATTCCCCGTCGTTGGTAATTTAATAGGCTGTAGCGTGCCGTAAGGTAACTCGTGCAAATAATCTTGAATTTTCCTACATTTGCAGCCGTTTTTGCGGAAATAAATATTTGAAAAACTGTGGAAGAATTCACCCCCGACATTTCATTTGACTCTGAATTAACTTATATGTAATTTGTTTTAACTTGAAATGCCTTACTTATGCGTCCACATCCTCCCCTAAGTTATTCTAAATTCCCCGAATCCTCTTAAAATCAACCGGTGCCCCCTTGAAACCTGAAACGTGCATGGGGGATGTATCAGTTGTTACAACAGATTTTCCAGAAATATCTAATAAAATCAATAAACTTTTTGAGGCATCGCGTTCCCTATAAATACTATTAAAAAAATGCATCTTACTTAGGAAATCCAAGAGACGCGTCAACAGTCCCGTGTTGAGTAAGCACTGTAACTCACAAGGCTCAAAGACAATCCAAATAATGCAAGTAAAATAATGAATAGATGTTTGTTGAGGATAAGAATGGTTCGGCTGTTTTCGAATAAACTCGCCGTTATAATTTTATCAAAAACGAGATCATATAAATCGGATGAGGGAAAATTTTTCCAGGAAAGTCATGTGAAAACAACTAGGAGGTGGTCCAGAGCTGGGTCTTGGAATGCGACGGTCAAAGTTTAGGCATATCGTAAAGGAGATTTATTAAGAAAACAAATTTTTAGGCATAACGATGAACTGCTTAAAAGACTGATCACAGCTGCTGTTATTATCGTTGCCAACACAATTAAACTAAGTGAAATTTGGATATTTGGATTCGCGGTTGTTGGTGCTGGTCTGGAGTAAGAAATATGTTTTTGATTTATATACAAATATATGTATATATGTATATGTCGGATCATCACTAGGAAGGTTTTCCATGATGATATAAAGTATTTAGTTTACTTTTAATAGCAAGAATAGAAAAAGGGCAAAACCAACGAATTCGCTACCACACGAGCGCTTCTCGTCACTCCCCAATCTAATCTGCCTGTCCCTTTTTGGTTTCTGGTTTTCCAGATCTCGCGAGTCCTTCAAATCCGAGGGATAAGGTACCTGCTAGTCCCTGTTTCCCACGAAGGCTCCCACACAGGGCCTCTCGATTTCGCCCTTGGTGGTAGCGACATCGTTCGACAGTGCTTTTCCTTAAGGTGGCCTTGCCAGCCTGCCCTTCGTCATATTATCAGCTCGTAATGTTACACTTTATCACTTAAGGACTAATAAATATCCGACATATACAGGGTGTTTCCTAACTACGTGTAAAAAATTTAAAGGCGTAATCCTCGACTGATTTTGGGTCAAAAATGTCTAATAAACATATGTCCGCAAATGCCTTGTTTCCAAGATACAGGGTGTTGACTGAAAGACGTTGAAAAAGGTTTTAAAGGTTTCTAAAGGTTTGGTGGTATTTACTAACTTGTTTATTGTTAGTTTTTTTGCTACTTCCACTACTATAAACAAGATAGTCAGTGTTATTTTGGTGTTTTACTCTCTAAAGTGAAAGAATTTAGTTCTGTGTCCCAAAAATCAGATTATACCTCAGTTTTGAAAATTTTTCAAATGCCTAATTATACTAATCAAGAAATGGCCAATATGGTTTTTGTTTACGGCCTTGCTGATGGTAAGTGTTTGGCAGCGAGGCGCATTTACATGGAAAGGTTTCCAAACCACCAAACCTTTAAAAACCTCTTTCAACGTCTTTGTGATACAGGATCTCTTATGAAAACTCCAGGAGGAGGAAAGCCAATAGCACGTCGAACACCAGAAGTGGAGGAAGAAATTTTAAGACGTATTCAAGAAAACCCCGGAACCCCCGGAATTGTCTTTTCTAAAATTCAAACACCCAAATTGAGTCATTTTGGAAATAAAATCTCTTTTTCTTGTCACATTTCAACACCCTGTATCTTGGAAACAAGGCATTTGCGGACATATGTTTATTAGACATTTTTGACTCAAAATCAGTCGAGGATTGCGTCTTTAAATTTTTTACACGTAGTTAGGAAACACCCTGTATAAATCAAAAATATATTTGTGAATACCATACATGTAAGAGCACGAGGATGTCGTAAACGATAATAGGCACCGACTCGGTCAAATAGAGAAAAATTGCGCATACAAGAAATTTCTTGGAATACAGAGACAAAACAGATTTGTTTTTTCTGTTCAAGAAAAAAATGATTTTTGAATAGATTTTTTGTTTTTTTCCGCGCTATGATCAGAGATAAATGAAAACTAAAACGCTTTTCCATAACAGTTTTTCATGAGTTTCGATATGATAGTCTTGGTAGGACTTCATTACCTTTCGCTTGGCGAGAATAACCACCGCCATTTTTTCTAAGTACGGCCCTAGTGAATTTTTTGTCGATTTGAAGAAATTTCTTATTATTTTTGGGTTTGTTTACTTTTTTATTATTTTACGTAGCGACGCTTTAGTCTCTCATTTCTCCTTTCGGAACGAAAATTTCGTCCGCCCTTATTTACTAACGTACGCTAATGTGAGTCAGCTACGCTCGCCATAAAAGAGTTTTTTCCAAATTCTAAATTTATATTTTAATCCCGACGTGACGGCAACTCTCGCCGCTTTCTGAGATTTATAAGATTGCTGAAAAGACACAAATGCACCCAGATTAGCGCAGGATTTCGAACTCCGGATCTCTGGCACCGTAAACAAAAACATTAGTAATGAGATACCTCGACTAATAGATTTACAGATACGTGATCGGACTAAGCGCCAACATTTCAGAAAAAAATGGATGTACGGCGTAGTGTAAACAAATCTGATTTTAATTTCGTTTATCTAAAAATAAAAAAGTGCAAGTGTTTGTTGAACTGGATGCACTCTCGAAATTGCACAAGAAACTGGCAACGGAGGCTGCTCTAACGCCGACCCGAATCCCTGAATCAGCAAAGAGACACACGCAAAGGAACAACGAGTCCTAATCTGTCCAAGTTTTTCAAATTATTTGCGTCTTATGTATCAAATTTTAATGCAATTTTGCTCAATAATTTTTAAATTGATCGTCAATTAAATACCAACTTCTCTTTGATTTTTTTTTGCTTCAAAACGGAGGCACAATGGGAATCAAAGATTGCTCATAAATCCACCCTTGGATGTATTCGTCAGTCCACTTGTTCAATGTGCAAATATCGACACAATAAAGCCACAGACTTACCATAAACGTGTAAAATCCTCCTGGAACAGTTTGACCTCCGAATTTGATGTTGATTGTATATTCTCCAGCATCTTCTACTGTGTAGTATATGCTAACTGTACCATCTCCATTGTCTACTATGTTTATATCAAGATCACTGAAACAATACGTGTCTAATATGCAATCTGGTGATAGATAATTATTTAAAAAGTCGTAGAAAGCCAGGATTGCTTAGACGCATACCTTCCATTAACTGATTTGATCCTACACGTGACTTCTCCATTCCCTGCGTTTTCAGTGTTTACCGTAATGCAATAAGACTCTCCACTTGAAAGGGTCTTCTCCAAGCCCTCTGTTATCGTACATTTTTCAGCCTGAAATGCCAACATTAAGCTTTGGCACCTCCAAAGTGAACGATGCTTAAACTTACATTGCCAATAGCATAAGCCTGGATCGGAATGGGCGTCTTTGGAACCTCCTTTCCTCCATATTTTACGTCCAGCTTGTATCTCCCGCAATCGTCAGGAACGAAAGTCGCATTAACAGTCCCGTCTCCGTTTTCGTGTATTTTCACCGGTCGTGGTTGACCATCAGGTCCGCTAACTTTAACCTCTAAGTCACCAAATCCAGCATCCGTGGTGTCGATTTTCACCGATGTAGGTATTGATGCTGGGATCCCTTTGTCCGCTATGGCTGGTCCGGTAATTTTAACCTTCTCAGGCTCCACCACAGGCCTCACTGTGATGGGGAATGGGCTGTTAGGGATGTCCTTACCGTCGTAAAGAATATGGGCTTGCAGTTTGGTTCCTTCAGTAGGTGGTATGTAAGTAACTTCATAAATGCCATCACCGTTGTCTCTGATTTCCGGCCTTCTTGGAATGGGAGCCGAGTCAGAGAGAATGTTTACTGCTACTGGTGCTGCGGCCGCTTTTGAAGCGTCTATCTTAAATTTAGCTGGAATTCCTGATCTACATTTATTAGGCTCGAGTCCAGGGCCGTAAACTATCACAGCAGAGGCATCCTGTTCTGGACTAACCACCACTTTGAAGGGCGATCCAGGAATGTGGTTGTCAGCAAATCGAATAGCCACATCGTATTCGCCAGGCTCAGTGGGAACGTATTCTACTGAGCATGATCCATCCCTGTTATCCTTACAAGTCATTTTGGCCTCTGATGGCCCTTCAATTGCCAAACTTAGCCCTCCAGTACCAGCCCCTTTAGTTTCAACAGTAAATATGTTAGGTTTATTGAGAACTCCATTGTCTAGCCCCGGTCCATAGGCAATACATTTCTTGGCATCACAACCTCGCCTTACATTCACCACGAATGGTGATCCAGGGACTGGCACATTGTCATAGAATATGTCGATGGTGTGTCGTCCTTCCTCAAAGGGTGTGTAGCTTACTTTGTAAGTACCATCTAGGAGGGCGGTTACTAATTTTTCGGTTTGTGCTCCTGAAGGGTTGGTAATGGTGCATGTTACTTTGCCGTCATCAGTGTTGCCCTTTGGTATTCCTCGAGTGTCAACTAAGAAGTCCGTGGGTGAGTCGACGTAGACGCCTGAAATTTGAGGGGAGTTGAAAGATCTGAGAAGAAACGTACAAAATATTTTAACATGCGCAGGCAGGTACCAAAATCTGAGTGATACTAAAGCTGAGAAATTCTACAACGATTTCTCAGTCTAAAGAGTTCTAGGTAAGACAACAAATAAAATTTATATCCATCTAAGCGTTACGCTGTTAATACATCATTATTTTAAATCAAACAACACAACATCCAGTTGAGTGAAAACCCACATGTTTACGCACACCAGATTACCATGTAATTGAATCCCGCTTCCTGACACCTTAATCATATTCATATCGACCTCAGGTTCCACAAACACCTGGAAGGGGCTTCCAGGGATGTGGTCATCATTGAATGTTATATTAATCCCATAATCTCCTACTTCGGTAGGGAGATACGCCACTGAGCACGTTCCATCACCGTTATCTCTGCAGTTAATCGCAGCTTCGCAAGGGCCTTCAACCGTGACCCCAAGACCTCCCCCTCCTCCTCCTCGCGTGTCAATAATAAATTCTGCAGGTCTATTTACAATTCCTCTGCGTAAGCCGGGGCCTGAGGCTTTGACTTTAGTGGGGTCACTTCCAGTTAGGCATGTCAGTTTGAACGGTCGGTGGGAAATTGGTTCTCCCCCGAAAGAAATTCCTAGCAAGTATTCTCCTAGTTGGGTTGGGGTGAAATTAACTAAATAGCCCTCATGTGTGGGTATAACATGAGCTTTGACTTTACTTCCCGAGGGGCTTGTTATAGATATCGCGAATTCCGCTTTGCCGGCATCTTGGGTTATGACTCTAAATTGTTGTAGACTGTTTATAGGGGCCGCTGTAGTCAGGGCAGAAAGTTGCTATTAGCTTTGGTGAGTTTGAGAATTAAAGTTTATCAAAGATAATAAGAAACTTACTCGGTTCCAGTCCATCGACTTTGATTTTGGAGACGTCCACGTTAGGTTCAACTTTAATCTTAATAGGAGTGGTGGGTACCCTCAAACCGCCATAATCCAGGGATACTGAGTAGTTACCAGGTTGCGGGGCTTCATAGTCAACAGTGTATGTTCGGTCTCCATTGTCGGTTAGTTTAACTGGAACATCTTTACGGGTGTCTTCGTTTATTAGACGGACGTCTAGGTCACCATCGCCAGCCTCCCTGTAATTTTTTTCGTCATTTAGCATGAATTTATATCAGTTCGTCTTCTTGTTACTTTTCTTTAGTTTTATCAGTAAAAACTCAACCTTATGAGAGGAAAGTTAAAGAAAATTACCTGGCATCTATATTGAAATGAGTAGGGACTCCGGGCTTGACCCCATCTTCAACCCCGGGTCCGAAGCACAACACTTTAGCTGCATCGGGAGGTTCCCCGACGTAAACCCGATATGGCGAGTTCTTAACTGCAACACCGCCATAGTTAACCTGAACTGTATGACGATCTCCATTTTTAGGAATGTAAGAAGCTTCAATAATGCCATCGGCGTGCTCCACGAGCTTAACATCGACTTTCTTGGAATTTCCTTGCGTTACTTTAACATCCAAAGGCGCAGAACCCGCTTTTCGGGTGTCGATTTTAAAGTTGGTTTGTACGTCTTTTTGCGGGCCATTGGGTTCAACTCCTTCACCATAAACCTCGACTTTTTCGGGATAATAATCAGTTTGTGGTAAAACGTGCGAAATGTACGGGCTTTTCGGAATGTCTTCGTTGTCGCAAAGGATGTGTACTGCATATTCGCCGGGAGCTGTGGGGTAGTACCGCACATCCGCAGATCCATCTCCGTTGTCGTGACACTCGATTTTGGCCTGAGACGGGCCTTGAATGCTGAAACCTAGAGCTCCGGTTTCACCGTTTGTCTCCACAGTGAATAGAGCTGGATAATTAACTACTCCTCCTGACAGACCCGGTCCGTAGGCTTGAATTAACGTTTCCTTGTACGGTCCAACATTCACTTCGAAAGGAGACTTGTGAATCTCGTGCCCAGCAAAGCTGATCATCACTCTATATCGGCCCTCTTTCAACGGATGATAGGCACAGTGATATATGTTCCCTTCTACTTTGGTAATTTTGCAGTTCTCTTTAACCCCAGCAGGACCGATGATTTGGACTTCTGGTACTCCTTCTCCAGCACCTTCAGTATAAATGTTGAAATCAGCCTCATCTTTAACTCTAACTCCTGTTGGTTGCAACCCTCTACCGCTGGCTTTAACTTTTCTGTAGTCTGATGCTGGAGATATTCGAACTCCAAATGGACTGTTTGGAATAGGTTGGCCAGCGAAGAAGATGTTTACGGAATGTAGCCCTACGGCACACGAGAGGTATTCGCATCGCCACAGATCTGGAGTGGTTTGTCGCACTTTTACTGGTACTGAGTTCTTGTTTCCCGAAGGGTCTAGGATCACCACCTCCGGAACTCCTCTGCCAGCATCTAAAAAATACATTTTACTTATGTTTTGTCGTTCAGAAATTAAAATTTACTTTTGGTAGAAATATCGAAATATGTGGCCTTATTAACAAACACGCCATCTTGCTGAAGTCCGGGGCCTGAAGCAGTGACTTTGCTAGGGTCCCCAGCGTGACCCTCTACTTTGACCAAGAACGGGCTCTTTGGAACATCCCTTCCAGAGTATTTAACGTATATCTTGTGTTGGCCCTCCATTTGAGGAGTGTAAGACACAGTATAAGTAAGGTTCCTGTCATTGTTAAACCTTACATCGACGGGTTCCTTTTGGCCTCGCGGGTTTTCAATTATAACGTCAACGTTGCCTTTACCAGCCGAGAAAGTTTCGACCGTGAAGTTTACCGTAGCGCCAACCACCGGCCCTGTGGGTTCTATTCCTGGACCATATACTCTTACCCTGGAAATATTGATAAGGCACCAGTTAGTGATTTTAGGCTTTTTTTTAAATTAGAATATCCGATATAATTGCTGACCGCGTCACCAGCAAATGCTTATTTTTGCTATAAATTTAAAGATGCGCAATTTAAAAAGACAAACATGATCAACTGCGATTTTGAGATTGGTATCGAGGCACATGATTTTCTGCACATTTTTCCAAAATTTATGCATTTTTCCATAATTCTTAGAGACTTGCGGCATATTTTTGTGATAAAATACTTTCTTCCGAGCGGACTTTTTCCCCTTTCAAAATTACCCGTTAATTAGGAATTTTACTCATACGACTTTAAAGATATATATAAAAATCGCTTCTGCCAAAAATTTCATTGGGTGTTCAAAAGCGCTTAAGCATTCTTAGCGCTATCAAGACCATTAAACAATATTCGCAGCAAATGATGAGATATGAGAACACATAATGTTTCAATGTTTTTGTGGCTGTTAATAGCTGTGAAGTATTGTAAGGCTTTTTAATGTAAATTTTGAAAAATTGATCCTTTTTTTCGCCTGAGATAAGCGCTCCGTACAATGTGATATCTTAACAAGATTTTCCTTGAAATTGTTAGTAATGCCATGAACGATATCACTCATTTTGTGTTAAATAAATCACGTTCAACTCCTAGAGTTCACTTACCTAGGTGGTGCGATTCTGAAGATATAAATAAAGAAAACGGTGAATTAATTCTTGTTTTGCCAATTCGCTCAATTTAAAAAAATTCAAATCCACAACAAGTAAAAGAAGCCAGAATAATCTGCAGATACATAGTCCAAATCCAGTTTTTAGAGAAGCATTACAGATATGTTTGCACATACTTCACTGTTCATTAAGCCTCTGTAATGCCTCCCTTCTTGACAATTTAACGCTGTACCGAATACTTACTTAGTTGGACTGGTTCGAGGCCTCAAAGGCGCTCCACCCTTAAGCTTGGCATTAGGATATTGAGACAGATAGGTCATCATTGACTGTTCGTCAATGTTGGGGTTCACAATTTCTTCAGGTTTTATCAATTGGGGTATATTGAGCCAATCATCTGCCAGCCCCATTGCCTCAGATGCGTTTTGGATTGAGTCCTTGGGGTCCCAATCCTGTAAAAACGTATGAGTCACACCAATTGTTGTAAATTAACTTGAAAAATTTGATGTAACCACTTTCGGCTCGCAAATTGTGTCTTACCGGCCAGTCGGGACATAATCCAGGAGCCACCGAATCAACCAATGCTCCAAGTCTCTTCCCATCATTCCAGTCTGTTGTAAAATTTTTAATGGGTAAATCAGGAATTTTACTTTGGATCCAATTCATTAACCTGGATCAAAAACAATTCGTATTAGTAAATTAAGCCACTTCTGGATCTACAATTCGATAAGCAATTATCAAGCGATACAAAAATCCAAAATTTTTCATTACGGTAGAATTTGGCAGAAATCCAAAAAAGAATCCTAATGACGACCATCTTAAAGCTTATGGTGTAGATACGTTTAAAATTATTGAACTTCAGATGACGTGTAGATACGAAGCACTTGCTTATGGAATACACTGAATTATGCATGGAAGATGCTTACCAAATTCGCTTGCATGCTTATTTATTTTACATGCAAAAATTAGAAATGACGTTAATCTGTATTGCTGGTTTAACTCCTCTCTGTTAAGCCATCTACAATCAACTTTAAGATGCGTCAGTTAAGAATAACCATGGAATTTGTGTTTTTTTACCTGCGAGTAAAATAGTTATTTTCGTAAAAACTGTTGAATATGACGCGAATCTGTTAAAACCATGGCGATGATGTGCCAAGAAAACCAAACTGTTTTCTTGAAATTTCATCTCCAAATGTACTTTTTGCTTAAAAACACAATGGTACAAATAAAGGGCTTTTACTAGTTTTTTTTAATACGTTATTTTAACTTTTTCAAAATTTCTCAAAATCCACAACGGTTAGAGCCGTTCCGCCGTTGTCATTACGTTACTAGCGCAATTATTCAGAACTTTCTTCATTTAACCGGTTTTGTACCTCCTATAGTTTCCAAGATCCCAACGCATGGAAGACCAATTTGGGACACACCGCACACAAAAATAAGCAACTATGCATGAACTTAGCCCGATCATATGATAACATTTGATTAAGAATTAACTCTTGAATTCATCATATATTGGAATTGTCACCTTTGTTTTGGTGTCGATTCTGTTCCACCGTTGCTGAGGTCGTCTTCCCCCTCCCATATGGGCAAGGAGATTGAGTAGTGTAGAATTAAGGTCCATATTAATCCTAATATTAGCTTTAATTTGCAGTCTACTATATGGGTGGAATCTGAAAGAGAAAAAAAAAACGATTCAATAGGTTTCAGCAACATCACTGAGCCAATTAAAATTTCTCTTCTTCTCTTCAAGCAGCATTTTTCTTTTGAAATCACATCGAAGATGTTCTTCTGAAGAGTCCAATGTAAATCACCATAATTTTAATGACTACATTTGGGAGTAAAAGTTTTGTGAAAACTTACCTAAAAAGGTCAAAATGATCGAACTCGCTTAACTGCATGGTCAGTTTAAAAGTATGTTGTGCTATTTGTATTAGTAAAATAGATTTGTAAGTATATTCATCAATCTTAACGCATTTGCCTTACGGGTTTAAATCACTTTAACTGATCGTTATGTTTGCGCTACTTAAATACTCAGCAACGAGGCCATAAAAACCTATAGATTTTGGAGGAATATGCTACATGAATGTGTTAATTATTCATCAAATTTATCCGATTCGAGAATTTTGTTACTGAATCCGTAAAAAAACGGCCGGGAGGAGGACGGAACTAGAACTCCCCGCAATGAGGAATTTTGAAATTATGATTTTTTTTTCTTTTTAAAAATTTTTAGTGATTTAATTCACTAATTTTCATGAAACGGATTGTTCTGTTAGACGTTACGTTAATTTTCTAAAAAAATAATAAAAACACTGACTTGCGTCAACGAGATGTGTTGAGGATGCTCTGAGGCTTTTTTCCTTCTTAAGAGTCTTAAGTTTTTGAAAATATTCTCCACGTTTCTCGGGAAATCTTAAGAAATTTTGAGGAGTTTTTTAGCATGAAATCCTGGGAAGAAAGCTGATCCGACTAAAACCAGCTTGATGAGAAAGCCAGTTTTGGAGCGGGCTCACGTCGCACTGGAAATTTTAATGTACATTAAATATTGAAACCTTCAACTTCAGGACCTGGATTTCTTGAGATCCCACTAAACCGATCACTTTTTGAAAAATTTCCATTAGCCCCATTTTTTCATATCGCAATAATAGGGCATTGCGTTGATTTTCCGCATTTTCTGACCCATTTCTTCTCGTAGTTTTTTAGTTTTCCTTGTTACAATTTTTTCTTGCCTAATTTCCCAGCTTTAAATAATTAAGCAATTCACGCCAACCAAACGAAATTAATGTTTCTGTTTTCTGTTATCAACCAGGACTAATGAGCTTCAAAACCATCAGCTCATAGCCAATTCCCCCTAACTGTTTAATGACAAATTTGTTTCCTGTTTGTATTTAACGAACGCCCCCATTAAGCGGCGTGACGTTATAGTTATAAGAAAATCACCTTAGATCATCATTTTGCATTGCACTAGTAGCGATTGTTCATAAATTTCGTGTGAAGAACCTTCATAAATAACAAAATAATTTACACTATCAGCAACTAACTAATTATATGTGAGCGTATTTTTCAACTACTCAAGATTACCGAGGAATGGACTTTATCGTCGTCTTGGTATTGAAGAATGCGTATGGCTGCAGTGAATGGCAGCGCTTATCGAAAAGCCTTTGGTGGCTTAAATGTGCAAATTGGCCTTAACTAGAATTGACTGGAAGTCGCGAGATAAGATAAGACTGATCTCGGCGTTGTTAACATACAGTCTGGAAGTTGGGAATTCACTACGAGTCTTCAATAAATATTTATTATTAAAATTATCGTTTGCTCCGTGGTTGCCTAACAAATGACAAAAAGTGTTTAACGAACCCTGCGAAGTCTCGATAAGACTGAAAGCCGTAAAAATTACCATATACAGTAATAGCGCTTACGAGAGAACTTACACATTTCTAAAAATAGCAATGAGGTTTCAATTATAAGGTAATTAATGTTTGTGGGCAGCATTCAAATATGATAATTCCCAAAATAAAGGGGTGCCATTTAATACATGAGTTGTATCTACGTGTTCTACAGGAAGCGTATCGTATCACAGTCGCAGCTACTGCGGTTCAGATCCTTACCACAGTCTCAACGTCTGCGGTCTTCTCGTGACGATTAAAGGGGATTTAGAAACAAGTAAAAGAATTTCATACGTAATGTCAGACAGTCTTTTCTGGAAGGTTTAAAATGGTTCGGGTATTCTTATTTTTGCCCTAAACTGAGGAATTCTTAACAAGCAAAAAGAAGGTGTCCTCCACTCTGTCTCGCTGCTAACAATAAATCCTTTTTGTAGTGCTGTTAGAGACTGAAACTCTCTTCAGATAAAAAAAATTAAACTACTTTTACCTGCGTTTAGAGAATTATATTTACATGTAGCGATCAGCCTACTATCTCATCAAGCAATTATCGAAATAAATCCTCAAGGTGTTCGCTATAAAAAAATAAGTCGATGAATATGGTATAAAGCTATAGACGTCGAGGAATGAGGTTAAAACCGCAACGTTTATGTAACAGACTGTCCTTGACTTCCCAAAGAAGTTTCGCAGGCAACAGGCAAGCTTAAGCCATGTTTCGATAAGCGTGGTTAAAACAGTCCATACACATGCGTCTCCTTTAGCATTCCTTTAGAATTCCTTCGACTGGGTTGGAAAGCGTTTAGGACGCACTAAAATTATCTACATTAATATCAGTCCATCCTCGGCTGCCATTCTCTAAGAAATCCTTAAGAAATCTGTGAGTTAGTAGTAATGCGAAACGTGATCTGTATGACACACTTTAGGATGCACTTATCTTGAGTAGCTTTTGTTAAAGTGGTTTCCGATACCCACCCTTGCCTCACGCTATGACGATGCTGATGATGTCATTTCAAATTCCTCTTACATGACCAAATTTTGCTGACCGACTCTATTATAGACGTTACACATTAATCCTTAATTATGCAGAGGTACCTTTTTTGTTGTTCCTAGCTTTCTGAAGGAACAGGTGAATAATTTTACGTTTTGCAAAAATTCATAATCAAACTGAATGTATGGCTGCAGAAAGGGCATTAGCAGCGATAGGGCGAAGAAACGAGTCGGAAACCTGGGCAAAATTCGAAGGATTAGGGCCACCCGCGAAAACTCCAAGAGGCGCTCTTAGACAGAAGAATAAATTAATGAACAACTCTGATGGCGCCCGAGGGACACGAGGTTGGAATTTCTTGAAAGCAACGACTATTACAGAGACTCAAAAATCACGGTGAGAGTGGGTGATGAATGGGAGACCACGCCTCACATTTCCCGACTAAATAACATCACTTGCTATATGGGAACCTGCCAGGATGAGCAAATATTGGAGAATTGCAGGCATTCGGCAAGAATTGCTTTGCAGGTCTGCAATTCATGCCGGAGGCCATTATCCGAACCTGTTTAGAATTTACGAGAGAAGCTGCCATCTTTAAAATTCTTTCGACATCTGGGAGATTTTTATTAGCGATAATTGCTGCGATCTTGAGAAAATGTTAGAAGAGCTTCTCATAGGTAGTATTTTTTTTTACATTAAGTTTTTATTGATAATTGCAAAGAAAACGTAAATATAAAGAAATTAGTGTTACTAAAGCGTTAGTTGAAGGCATTCAGCGTCGCCAGTCTTCGACCCATACACGGAATGCGGAAAGGTCTGACTGCGGTCGTTCTATAGGAGAAACTGGAGAGTGTTGCAGTGCTCTGTCGGAGTACGAAATGGGTGGAAATAATTGTATATAAGCGCGGCTCATTAGATCAGGAACGATGAGCGAAATTCGGAAAATTTAAAATGTGCCTTTTCCGACAGATTATGCGTTTTTAATTGATGAAAAAGATATGAATCTCAAATTTAGATAGCTGCGTTCGAAAAGGTGTGGCTTCCTTTAGTTGTGATATTTAACATTTAATTGTTCATCTAACGTCCTAACAAAACTCATACAGTTTTTAAACGCTGGTGTGTGTTTACAAGAAAATTTCGATAAATCCATCTTGATAAACTTAATTACGCCCAATGTAAAAACTGATTAATACTGACAAACACTGACCAAGTCGCTCCTAATAATACAATGTTTATCAATGCTTTAAGTGAGCGTACTCGTTCTCTGCTCGACCAGCTTATGCCATATATAGGCATCTTTCTTTTTCCATTATTAATCAGCAACCGTCTGGTCTGGTACCACTTAAATTATTATGGAGTGTGGTAATAACTTCTCTGAAGTGATGCTGCACTCTACATGGGCTAGATTTTTTAAAATTCTTTCTAGGTCTAGGAGATTGTTATTGACGATAATTGCTGCAATCTTCGCATAGTGTAAGAAAAGTTTCCCATAGACACCATTTTTTTAAATTGCTATATTAGATTTTTATTGGGGTTCGCGCAGACTGCGTGATTCAACCGTTATCAACGGAGTCTGAAAATACCCCAGAGTACTTGCAGGAGTGCTACTATTAACAACGTATTAACGAATAGGGCAAATATACCCAAATCACGTTTATTTCCAGGTACTTATGTCCAATTAGCAATTCTATTACTTGCGACCATGCTATGTGGAATAAATTCGTTTTTATCTCCGACGAAAAAGAAGGTGGAGAACGGAACCAATTATACCTCTTAAGTAGATCTGTATGTAATTGCTTCCCAGAAACTCCTCGATAGCCATTCTCTGATGTAGAGCTTGGCCCCATCTTCAGGTCACCATAATGGGGCTCCAAAATGTTTTAATAACTCTTACATAATCGCCCCGCTATTTTTCAGAACCTGAATTCTTAAACGTTCACGTACATGCGAGTTATTAAGTGGTCGCGTTAATTGCCTAATGAGCACAACAATCTAGTATATCACATCCTGACATCATCTAAATAAATTGAATCTCTTGGCTAGTATATTTCGGATGCTGACACGAAGAGTGACCGAAATAGGTTCCGTGGTACCTTTGTTGCTGTTTCGCAAATCGGTGCGTGTCTCTAAGGATGAAAGTCGCAAGTGGGTTTAAAGAGTCTAGCTGAGGTGACATGAAAATCTTGGGAACTTAGTGATGGTTCTGACGAATTTTCGAGTTTAAAAAACCTAGAATGGTGGTCAAGCGCACCTTTTCTGCCGATAAACAGCTACATGTATAAATAAATCCCAAAACGAGTTTTCTATAAATATGTATTTACATGCTTTAGTGACTTTACTCAAAGGCGTGTTTTACTTTCAACGGTCGAAAATAGAACAAAAACTATATAAGGAATGTCAAACTTACCAATGTTAACAATCCTAATCCCTTCATCGTCCTGCAAGAATTTAAGAGCCACTGACACATTTTCTAACTTTTGAGAGCGAAAAGAGGGTTTCTTGTTGTATTTGGGTAGCTGCTTATTCGCCAGTACCTCGATGAGGGAAATAAGCCTGAGGCCATCACTGAGATCAGTCTCTAGGTTTCCAATGTGTTTCGAAACTGTTTTGAGGTGCTCGTTTGCCCATCGCGTAAATGTATTCTGTTGTATTTTTTTCCACTGGGCATCCTCTGCGAGTTCGCGTTCCGTTGTCACCATCTCGTCCTCCTCGTCTGTTTGGGCATCGACATTGTACTGCCGGTGGTACTGCTCCTGCGGTAGAATACATGCCGGTGGTTCGACCGGTCTGAAACCGGTGTCGCCGCTGTCTTTGTAGGGGAATTGGCTCATCGTAAAGCGGCCAATATGATGCCTCTGTGTCACCCACTATTGGAACCCCTAAAAAATTTTCAGTTAACTAAGATTATATTCCTAACTTAGATTACCAACATTAGTACCAAGTTTGGTACCAACATTACGTCTTACAAATGTTTTACAAACAAATGTGACAGTTCTGAGAAAGCGATCTGAGTTGTGAGCTTGTGAACCTCCAACAAGTGACGCGACAAAATTAGAAAATTTCTGATGTGCTCGTCGAGCGAACCAATATTCCGAATCTGCTAAATTTTTTGTGAAAGGTCTATACATCGTAATGTGAACGCGAGCAGAACCACAATTTTCTGAGAGATCTGCGTGACAACTGCAAAATTTCTGAGGTGGTGGACCAATATTCGGAAAAAGTGTTCAGGAGGGGCGCGAGTATGTGTCGGTATTCCAAACAACCTTTAGATGCTGAGTTGGTTCGCAACTGGTGCTCATACTCCAACTGCCGTTGCTGAGCTAACTTTTCTAAGACTACAGCAAGCTTGAGGATGCGTCCTCATGAGGAATGCGCCAAAAGCGGTGGCTCTCATTCAGGAGTGCATAAAGTATGCGCGCGCGCAGCTGACATTGTTTAGTAGGGCATTTTTGGGGATTTTTAAATTTAAGGTAATCGTCGGGGATTCACTGCATTTCACTTGAAATCACTCGTATATTTAGGAAAATATGCCATTACTAATTATTTCTAATTATTGTGCCTCGAAGATGTCTGTGTAAACTTTCATTGCCGGCTCTTATGTACGCGAAATTACCCCACAGTTCAATATTTGGCCATCTCGTGGAAGCAATCCGTCCGTGACTCATATTTTTAGAACCCACCCTGTATACTATGTGTTGTTAATAACACCTAATGCTGGCAAAATCAACAAACGTGCGATACCTCTAATCTGAAAACTTAGGAGATATTTTCGAATTCACTAATGTAAATGTGGGAAATTCCAGTTTAAATATAAACATTTTTTCTGCAAAGAAATGAAACTGCGGTACCAACATTAAAATTATTTTCAATTTTATTGGTTTAAACCCTGGTTTCAAAGCATTCCTCACAGGTGTCTCACGATTTTATACGCTATTCCTGCGCCATGTCAACATATATATTTTATTTTTACTCTTCTGTGGGATCTCCTTTGTAAGCCCACTCCTTGGTCTTGCTGTCGCAGGCCTTCCAGATGAGTCGCTGATTGAATGTTACGTGACTAACCGCTCCTTTTGTTCTCATTTTTAATGAAGGTATTTCAATATAGGGCGTTTTTGGGTACTTACTTGGAACAGTTGCTCAGCTATATCATTCCTGAATATGACACCGAAATAGTGTGTCATATTTTTAAGGTCAGTCTTTTTTTGGAAATGCGTTCGAATCGGAGTTTGGACATATTTTTCTTTTTAGAGAGCCCAAAGAATCATACTGCGAGGTATTAAGCCAGGCGCTCACTAATGAATTGTGTACGGCAGCAGACCAAAATAAACTGAAATGTCAAGAACTGCTCAAATTTAACTTAAGGTCTTACTGTTTCAAGTTTTCGAAACCGTCTACCTATATTATAATGATAACACGGCGTGAGACGATAGTAAAATATTTTTAGAAATTAACTTCATGATAGAGGTCAGAGTGAGAAAAAACGGAACATCAGTCGGAGTGTTCAGGTACTAAAAATACTCTTAATTTTGAACGGACCTGTAAAGAAATGCGCTTTTTCACTTAATCCTTACCTGAAAATTTACAATACACATAAGAGTGAATACCAAAAAACAGTCCTTAAAATCATTGCACTTTCACAGTTTTCGTCCGTAGTACGAGCGCGCACCGTTAACTAAGGATATTTATAAAACTAAGAATAGCCCACCGTCCATGAGTTTAGTTGTTTATAGATTATCTCTTTACATGCAACCCCACTTTTCCTAACTTGGATAACCTTTTATGTCGCTAATTTTACTCTTATAGGTGTTAACGTAAGTCCACCACACTCCATGATAGTCGCTCACACGTCAGCCAATGATACGGATTGGACTATAGTCTAATCTGTATCATTGGCTAAATCTGTTTTAATGACGCTGATTGTTTTTGGCAGAAGTGAACCACTTTTTATGCGAGAGGACCATAGTATCGGAACTTCATTATCCATTTGGCGATTTCCATGAAATGTGCAAAGAAATATTTGATTTTTCCGATATTGAACTGCAGTTATTACGCGTAGACATGCGAAGTGCCTTTCATTTAGTTAAGAATAGATGTTGAGGCCGTTTTCTTAGAAATGAAACGGTGCAGTTTGAAATTGAAGCAATTCCGGAAAATTCACGATATCTCCGCATTCTGTCGAACACTAATTGTTGTTAGAAATTCATATGTAGTCGATTATAGACCCTCGAAAATGAGGATTTGGCTCTGCAACCGATCAAATTGATCAATTTATTTCAGTTAAAACAGCGAAAATTCTGTTTAAGCGTTTCAAAAGTTCCCGATTTGCAGGAAATATGGAAAAACGTACGTAGTTGGACTAATGCGGCCAAATCTCAAACGATTCAAATGCGAAAAATTGTATTTCACTAAACCGAAGTGGTTGAAGTGGAGCTTTTGCTCTGAACACGTAAAATTAATGCAAAATTTTTGTGAATCCATCAAATTGATCAAAATTAAACTTCATATGTGCTCGTTAAAAGGGGAAAATTCTGTTTAAATGTTCCACATCTCCTTGATGTCGAAGATATGCCTGGGATCGTGAAAAAAAGTACGAAATTCTAAAGAAATCTATCACACTGAAATACATATAAGATCAAACGCGGAAAAAACTGTTGAAAACGATGGTTTTTTTCACAACAAATGCAATATTTTTCCACCTGCCATCTCTGTGAGGAATGCGCAAAAAGCATATGCAGTGAAAAAAACTAAAAGGGAAATTTAAGAAAAAGCCATTTATTAATTTTTTTTCATCAAGCATTAAATGCAAGAAATAAAAATAGACAAATTGCAGTATAAAAAAATATATATATAAAATTATTGCAGCTTTGTGCGTAAAATATCAAACATGGAGAAAACTGACGAAGATTTTTTGAGCCACTACGTACATTATTTTGCACAAATTCAGATAACAATATAACAATAATCATTGTTCAAGCACTCGGGCATGCAATATTGTTATTTATTAAACCTGATTTCTTTCGCAACGCTCATAAAGTCCAGATAAACTTCATGTATCCTTAGTAAGCCACTATTTATAACAATCAACTCTCATCATTTATTTTTGCTGTAGAAAAAATATACAGGGCTGTTCGTTAAGCGCACGTCAGACAATTACGGGCTTATTTATGGCTTTTATCGAAAATTGTTTTTACAATTATATGTAGGACCTTATAAGGCACATGTTAAAAATGTTCTCATTTATACGGGGTATGTCAAAAAAAAGATACATTACAAATTGATGTTAGTTTTTTTAATGAAACATCCGAATTATTGTTGAATTTTCGAATGTTACACTCAATATTAGTTTATTAATACGTTGGTATTCTGATAATTAATAGTTTTCAAGATATGTGCAATTGAATGTTGCAAGTGATAGGTGCAGGTGTCTGCTAAATTGCAAATTGTTAACAAATGGAAAGGTATTTTGGAACAATTTTTTGCCACAATACAGTAGAAAGTCCATATTTTAGTATGGTATCGAGTTTTGCTTAATATTTTCTACAGGGTGTTTGCAAAAATAGAGCCAACTTGAACATCAATAAATGGCCAAAACGTAAAAATTTCAAATGGAACCCTACTATTATTTTGATGGTTTATGATACTACGTTTAATTAACTATATTAAAGTTTTATGGTTTTTGTATTGTTTTATTTTACAAGTTTTACTGTTAATTTTTAAAGCGCACACGATAGATGTATTTACGGACTCAAAAAGTGCGTTTTGTAGTATTAAGAGGGTAACTGAATTAAATCCTTCTCTTATTCTTTCTTGCAAATTTGCTTCAAATTTGTATTGTATCTTTTCTTTTAACATACCCTGTATAAATGAGAATATTTTTAAAATATACCTTATAAGGTCCTACATATAAGTGTAAACACCATTTTCGATAAAAGTCATCAATAAAGTCGTAACCGTCCGACGCGCGCTTAATGGAGAATCCTGTATAAAACGCGCTTTCGAGCTTTGGAAAATTTGGAATTAATTCAACAATTAGCTGAGCAAAAAGTGACCATTCTACGATACACTATGATTAATAAAGTAAAATATTTATTGCAGCAATGTTCATACGTGACTTACTAATAGATACTTTGTGAATAATCCAAAACGCATTTGGTGAAGCTTAAAATTAATCATAAGTTCCTTTGCTCTGGTTATCAGCATTAGTGCGCCAGACTTATTCATTTGATATGACCTATATGAAGCCAGCTGCTAAAAATATGATACATGTGGATTTTATCGCGTACCATCCAAAGAAACTCGATATTTCTTGTCCAGGACTAACTCTACAGAAAGTCGTACCCATTTAATAATTTTATTTCTCCTTAGCTGACCTTTTGGAAACGTTTTCTGAGCTTACTGGACTATATCGCTACAACCATCAACGGTTGGAGAGTTTTATGATGAAGGCTGATGGGTGATGCCACAAAATTAAAAATTTCATAGACATGTTCATTAACTTAAGCCGTTTTGGAATAGTGGCGTCCTCAGTGTCGCAAGTTATGTTTAAAAGCTAAAAAAAGCAATAATTTAACATATGTTTTTTGTGACCTGCAACGATTATTATGTGGACTGCTCTCGAGTCAATACCTTATTCGGACAAAATGAGATTTCTTTTCAGGTTGTCTTACTAAGTATCAAACTACTAATGTAAGAGAACAGTACCGGACTCTGGAAAAATCCCCTTCGTAATGTATTTAGTTTTATTGCGGTCATATGGTAGGCAATCGAGTGAAATGCGCGTAATTAACAAAAAAAAACAACAAAGAAGTATGTCAATGATTATTATAGAACGAACTATAAGTTTTTGTGTTTTACTAACCAAGTACGATGGAGAACTCTTGGTTTAAGAGCTGAATGAAAGTTTGTTGATCCATTACAGAGTTAAACAAGTATATCTCAACGAACGTGCGTATCAACCAATTTGTATCAATCACGCAAATATGATATGAAAGGATTATTCAAACCGGCAAATAATTTCCGATATGTTAATTCAAAGATTTCTGATAATAACCGTTATTATGGATTTTGAGATATGATCATACGATTAATCTGCATATTAGGTAAGAGTTGACCTCGATTGGTTGACGAAATACATATCAGATATCGATGTAAGAAAAAGTGTGAAAAAGTGTTCACTCAAAGAGACCTTTCCGCGCCTTTCCGCCCTTTGAAAATCGTATTTTTTTGGTTTAATTAAGAACGTGTGAGTGTGATTTAGTTACTCAAAAATTCAAAATGTGCTTTCAGCTAGTGAGCACATGCGTCTGTTTTTCCCCTTAATGTTTGCTGGCTACGTACCCTTTTATATGGTAGAAAACCTTTAATATTTGAGCTTAATAACAATTATAATTATTTTATTGTTTTGATAATTTAATATTTGCAATAATTAAATAAATAGTAATTTCTTTCACTATTCTGCCTCAAAAGCTCATAAATCTTTAATGATAGGTTTTAGGCGATGTTTAATAGAAGCCCCCAGTTAGTTTTTTAGTTCATACACCCATAAGTACAGAATGTTTGCACAAGATTTTAACAAAATTGTACTGTTTTTCTTCCAAAGACTTTGCATTTTTGAGCAATAAAAATTGGTACACTTGAGCTTTAGGCGATTTTAATGCCTGCAGGCAAGGCATGAGGGAAGCACTTCTCATTCAGTTAAAGTCACAATATTGCAGCGAATAAATAATAAAAGAAATTATTGTATATAAAATGTGTAAAACGCTCTGGAAATTCCGCGTCTCAGTTACTGAGGAACGACAGTTCTTGATAGGCAATTATAAATTTATTATGTGCGGTTCGGCTATTTTGCTGTGCCATCTGGTGCGCACGGTTTGGACTTTGTGAAAGAAATGTTAGGGGATACCCTGAAAAATTTAAGCACTAACGTTACAACAAGCAGGCATGTTAGCCTTTCCGAGTTTCCTAATAAGCCCACAGAACTGTGGTATTATGTCAACACATAGCTCTTATTTACGCATTTTTTTAATCATTTGAATTTTTTATCTTTTTAGCGGGTAGGTGAAGGTTTGTATTAAGAAAAAATTATTCACGTAATGTCTAATTTAATTAATATATTAAAAATTTATTAATTAATTATATAAATATGTCTTATATATCCTGATTTAATACTCTATAGATTTTATTAAAGTATAAGAGTGTAAAGCTGTCTAGTCACCATCCTTTCCTAGGCCTGCGATACTGGTCTCCTCAACTGGAGAGAGAAAAGGGGGTCAACCTGAATCAGTTTACGTAAACCGAATATAAAACATCCTTTTCTAATCACGTCAGTCGAACAAGGACAGCACATTAAGTGTCTTTGTTCATATTTTTAAAACTACACGCGTTGAGACAGACGTAAATGTACTAAACATAACCAAATAGTATCTCTTAATGATGTTTATCTGTTGGACCTCTAGCCTCTAGCTAGTGAACCAAATAAACAGCCCGCGCGTGGACTTTAAACGCTGATAGACCAAATAAAAAAGAATTGAACCAACGTTTTTCCTTAAATCACATAAAAATGTCTCTTTGGAAGTCGATACTTAAAGTTTCTGGTAAGCAAGAGGTGTACAAAGTAAGTGGAGAGGTTCTGCAAGTTAATTTTTATTAAATATTTTATGCACATATTAGGTACCAGTTCGTTATTTAAATTTGCTGGAATATCAAAGCAAAAATCTGCTGCGAAGGAGTAACGTGGCTATACAAGATTTCTGTATGATCGATGAAGAAGGAGAGCATGGATTTGATAAATTTAGTAAGTGCAAAAAATATACAAATCTTTTCGAGACTGTAATTTGACTTTATTTATTTCAGACGCCAAGGAATATGTCATCAAAGCTCAGATTTTGGCTGGAGGTAGAGGAAAGGGTCATTTTGACACTGGCTTCAAAGGAGGTGTTCACATTACCAACAGGTACCTATCAGGTGTAAAAGAAGAAAGTTCCATACTAGCCAAAAACTTTATTAATCAATCACACCGTTCACTAACATAATCTCAAAGATACCACCTACAAATTCTTCATGTCCCCTGTACTAAGTCAGCTGATTGACTTTCAGACGAGAGGAAATTCCAAATCTTGTTAAGCAAATGCTTGGGCACAAGCTGATTACCAAACAAACACCCAAAGATGGGATTTCAGTACATAAAATCATGATTGCTGAAAGTGTAAATATAAAAAGAGAGACATATGTGTGCATACTAATGGACAGACAAAAGAATGGACCCGTTATAATTGCCTCTCCTGCAGGTTCTTTGCTGCAATAAACTCAAAATATTTATAGCTTAATTTACATAAATTACAGGGGGAGTTGATATTGAGGGAGTCGCAGTAAAAACTCCTGAGCTTATAAAAAATATGCCTATAGATATATTTGAAGGGATCACAGACAGCATGGCCAATGAATTGGCTGATTTCTTAGAATTTAAAGGCCCCTTGAAGGCAAAAGCAGCAGAGGAAATTAAAAAATTATGGCATTTGTTTGTAACTGTAGATGCGGTACAAATTGAAATCAATCCTTTAGTTGAAACAGATGATGGTAAGTGTTAATACAGACCTGCTAAGATTCTCAAATAAGTATATATTTTCATGCTTGACGGTTTAAGTTTGAGAGCTCAAATCCAGGTAACATTTCATTATATGATCAAACAATTTCATCAAATACCAATGTAGCATTCATTCGATGTAGGGAAAGTAATTTCTGTGGACGCGAAACTTAATTTCGATGATAACGCTAAGTACAGGCAGCAAGACGTTTTTGCCTTGGAGCATATTGCAGAGAGTGACCCAAGGGAAGTTGAAGCTGCTAAATATAATTTGAATTACATAGGAATGACAGGAAATATTGGGTAAAAATTTATATCACATTTTTATTAGAAGTATTTGAATTACAAAAAAACTTTTCAGTTGTTTGGTGAATGGAGCTGGTCTTGCCATGGCAACCATGGACATCATTAAACTGTATGGAGGAGAACCGGCCAATTTCCTAGATGTTGGTGGAAGTGTGAAAGAAGACCAGGTCTTAGCAGCTTTCAAAATAATCACTTCTGATCCCTCTGTAAAAGCCATTCTAGTCAACGTTTTTGGTGGAATAGTAAATTGCGCCACGATAGCTAATGGTATAGTTGGAGCTTTGAAAAGCACGCCTTTAAGAGTGCCTCTAGTGGTGAGATTAGAAGGAACCAATGCTAGTGAAGCTAGAAAAATAATTAAAGAATCTGGCCTAAACATTCAAACTGCTCAAACCCTTGATGAGGCAGCTCAAAAAGCTGTTCAAGCTTTAAAGTGATGGCGTTAAATAATAAAACTGTGATGCTATTAAAATGTGAAATTATTTTAGTGGTAGGATGTCATTTCAAATTACTGGCAATAATGTTTTTGTTTTTCTTTTTTATTTGTAATGTGCCTACTGTTTTAAAATGTTTATAAAGTAGGTGATATATGAACCTTTCATGGACATTGGAGATGATATCTACTATGATTAGATTTATATGTTTTTCACAGTTTTACTTAATAGTTAATCTTGAAATAAAGGAGGAGTTATGTGATGACTTTTTTTGATTAGATAACTATTGCATTTGTAGATACCCATCTGATAGACTATTTTAACATTTTTCGCCGGAGAACGTTTTACACCTTAAATGACAGACCGGACCCCTAACGACGGTAGCTCTAGCTGTAACTTATTTCAAAAGAGAAAAACAACCAACTTTAATTACAATAACTGATTTTATATTTCATAAAATGCAAAACACGATATATACAAATAGTACAATAATCAGTCTAGTTTCAAAATCTACGTCGTGACCGAAACGAGGTTCGTTACTTTTGTCGACTGAAAAATGTAGATACTCACCCTTAAATTCAAATGACACGTAAACAAATTTAGATAATGTATCTTTAACTATAGGGCAACATTATGAAGAATCTAATTTCGGACACGTTAAAATACATTCTGGCCGGACTTTTTTGTGTATCAAAACGTTAAAAATTCTTCAAAGGATTAAATTAATTAAACCAGAACAATTATGAGAAATCGTACAATAAAAAATGAGAATATTTTTTGTCATTATACATTAGTACTCAAAGCCTATACATTTTCTATGCAAGTAAATACAGTATAATTAGCAATTTCCTGTACATACAAAGTTAAAAGTAGGATGACTTAAATATATAATTCGAGAGATATATGCATATAAGTTTTCTTTTGATCAACTATCCACTACAGAGAGAACAACAGCATATAGTATTTTTCATTATTTGAGATAAAATCTTCCATTACCTATCTATCTATTATTATAAACCTTATTGCATTTATTTTATATGAATTAGAGAATTTGATTTTTTGAGCATATCTTTTCAGCCCGCACTTTAACCTAATAATATACCAATCACACTTAATTAGTGTTTAGCCCTAGTTCTTGTGCTCTATCAAGACAGTCTTGAAATATTACTTTGATAATGATCGTCTATTTGGTCCACCTAGATCCAGTTTTATAGGTTTGGCTCAAATTATTCATAAATATTCAACTGAAATTGAGGTTTGCGGACTTATAAAACCGGTCCTTAAGGTGTAAAGATAAATACAATGTTAGAGGTTATTCTGTAGGCAATGAAATAATTAGATTTCTAACCAGAAGCAACATTTTCAAACATAAATAAATATATTTTTCTAACACTAACATATTCTAGGAATTAACATTGAAATATTTCACTTCAAAGAGCGATATTAATGATTGAACAATTAAGTCTTTCAGAGCAAACAAATTCCTTAATAATTTATGTGGTGTGATCCTAAATAATATAAAAAATACATTTTTCAAAACAGACCGCGTTTTGTAACTAGAAGTCAATATAGATGAACAGGCAAGTTACATAACAATGTATATTCTAAATCTAATGTGTATAATAAAGTATATAAGTAAATATAAAATGCATTTTTGGTTTACACAATTCATGAACGTTTACGTAATGATGAAAAATAAATACGTTATATGTATGTATTAAATATGCCTAAAGTCGTCAGTCGTTAAAATAAATAATATGAATTAAGCCTAATTGAGATTCGTTGGGATTATTGAATTATCAAGTTCAACCATTGCCAAAAGGTTATTTCTTTAACTGACTTAAATTTAGTGATATTTTGAACTTTCTTTTATTAATCAACATACATTCTTGAACGCGTAATGAGAACAAATTTTAGTTCGGGGTTTGCCCAAAATATTAATAGTTGGAGACGAAGTTCTTCGCTACTACATTAAGGAATATTTTGTTTTGTTTCTCCATAATATAAATTACCGATCGATTGCAACATTTTCTTACTAATTATAGTAAGATCGTGTGCCTTATATGGAGTAAATAGTTACAAAAGTAAACTGACATTGAGAATAACGCACTTGTATGTCATAATTATTTCAAGAGCATCAAGTTTCTGCTGTTACATTGGGAACTATGACTGAGAACTGCAATATTCTTAAACTTACCATTAACATTGGGTCCTTAAAACTATTCTTAATTAGGGGCAGTGAATAATATAATACGTTTAACACCAACATGCGAAAACAAGAAACCATCCAACAAAGTTTTACGTAATAAACTCTTAATGTTCCAATAAACAAACTGCGGTTTTAAACAGTTAAAAAGATCCTTCAAAAATTATTGTCACGCATTAACCAACAATTTATTAAGGCATTTTTAAATATTAAGGCAGGGATGTTTTATGTACAAAGTGGTTCGTGTTATACAATTCCATTAAAGAAAAGTGTTCAATGGTTTTCTTTCTTATCTCCCTATACAGGGTGTCCCGAAATTAAAGCACCATATTTAAACAACGTAAATTAGGTCAAAAAATAACACCAAAACTTTAAATAAAACAATGTCGGAAAATGCTTCCTTAATGAGGTATGCCTCTTTAAAGACGTAACTCTGATGATGGTAATTTTGAAATATTTCCAAAACGGTGCAAGATAACTTTATGAAATTTGGTACGATTTTATACCTTATAAGCCTCAATTGACTGATGTGGCTGAATGGAAATTATTTCGTCAGAGGCGTGCTGCACGGGTAGTGTCGGGGTTAAAAAATGCTAGATTTTTTTTATGTGCCCCATTTTTTAGTTGCTGATGCAAAATTATGAAACCATATACGCTTCCAGAAAAAAAAGACACTCTTGGTTCACGATGCTAGGACGCTTCGTTTTCGAATAAAATGAATTTAAACATTACAATGCATGACAAATACAAATGATGCTTAAAGCGATATTTTATTAAACACATCAAAACGATTAAACAATAATAAAAAACGAACAAGAAATTTAAATGACGCACTTTCAAAGTAAGTTTTCAAATAAGTTTCCGTTTTGTTGGATACACAGTCTAGATCGTTTTTTTATGCTCTGGGAGGCACGGGAAATTTGAAACGTATTTTCTTTTATTTGATTAGCAGCTAAGTTGATTCTATCCAACAGTTCTTCCCTCGTGTTTATTTCTGTGGCATAGATTATGCTACACATAAAGCCCCAAAAAAAATAATCCAGGGGATTAAGGTCAGGTGATCGAGGGGGCCAGGTTATTGGACTACCTCTTCCTATCCACCTGCCTGGAAACTTTTCATCAAGCCAATTTTTCACGTTATTTCCAAAGTGAGCTGGTGCCCCATCTTGTTGATAATACATTTGCAATCGGGTATGCAATGGTATATCTTCTAATAGGCCTGCCAGTTGTATTTCCAAACCGGTTAACAGCACAACACTATTTACATTTTCTTCAAAATGAGCTGGCAGGCCTATTAGAAGATATACCATTGCATACCCGATTGCAAATGTATTATCAACAAGATGGGGCACCAGCTCACTTTGGAAATAACGTGAAAAATTGGCTTGATGAAAAGTTTCCAGGCAGGTGGATAGGAAGAGGTAGTCCAATAACCTGGCCCCCTCGATCACCTGACCTTAATCCCCTGGATTATTTTTTTTGGGGCTTTATGTGTAGCATAATCTATGCCACAGAAATAAACACGAGGGAAGAACTGTTGGATAGAATCAACTTAGCTGCTAATCAAATAAAAGAAAATACGTTTCAAATTTCCCGTGCCTCCCAGAGCATAAAAAAACGATCTAGACTGTGTATCCAACAAAACGGAAACTTATTTGAAAACTTACTTTGAAAGTGCGTCATTTAAATTTCTTGTTCGTTTTTTATTATTGTTTAATCGTTTTGATGTGTTTAATAAAATATCGCTTTAAGCATCATTTGTATTTGTCATGCATTGTAATGTTTAAATTCATTTTATTCGAAAACGAAGCGTCCTAGCATCGTGAACCAAGAGTGTCTTTTTTTTCTGGAAGCGTATATGGTTTCATAATTTTGCATCAGCAACTAAAAAATGGGGCACATAAAAAAAATCTAGCATTTTTTAACCCCGACACTACCCGTGCAGCACGCCTCTGACGAAATAATTTCCATTCAGCCACATCAGTCAATTGAGGCTTATAAGGTATAAAATCGTACCAAATTTCATAAAGTTATCTTGCACCGTTTTGGAAATATTTCAAAATTACCATCATCAGAGTTACGTCTTTAAAGAGGCATACCTCATTAAGGAAGCATTTTCCGACATTGTTTTATTTAAAGTTTTGGTGTTATTTTTTGACCTAATTTACGTTGTTTAAATATGGTGCTTTAATTTCGGGACACCCTGTATATTAATACGAGATAAGAGCCTGTAATCTATTCGTAGCTTTCTCTGCAATTTTCAGTATTGAGAATATTGCAAACACTTAGATCGTCGCAGAACCTCTATGCACATATCCCTAACCTGAATAAACAGAAGAATTAACAAGACAGGGGGATGTACGCTTAATTTTTAAAATATGAACCTACAAAAACTTTACATCATTTGTCACATTTTACATGTTCCTTTGATCACAAGCGCGTTTTGATTCAAGCTTCGAGCATGAGAAAAAACTGGAGGTAAAATTTATGAAATACCCGCAACGAATGTATACATGATGATTTATAACTTATGGAGAAAAATTTTAGGGTAGATGAAGACAAAAGTAATAACTTTTTAACTATTAAAATTTGTCAATAAGTGTATTTTAAAAAATATTAGACCCTCTTCTAACTAAATCTATCTTAAATTTTTTTCCGTAAGTTATAAATCACCTTATGTATTACGCCCTAAACATTCACAACCTTAACAATCATAAATCTGCATTAGGCGCTATTGTTAAAGTTACCGATAAGCCGGATTCTTTAATTAAGTTCACAATATCGCCATGACTTAAATGCATTATATCTATATGATTAACAGCTACAATATAGTCCCCAACGCGCAGTCTTCCACATCGTTCCGCGGGGCTGTCCTCAATTAAACGTCCTTTAAAGGTTTCATTTATGAGTATTAAAATGTAATTTTTTTTCCGCTTCATTAAATTAGAATAAAATCAACTAACCAACAACTGAAACGTTACAGGTGAAATTAACTATCAAATTTGAATGGTTGTTGCGCCACGCGCTGTAACGGGTCCCTTTTTCATTTATATTGATTAAATAGTTGCTATTTATAAGAAAATTATTACTACTTACCAATAGTAGATCCAATTTTGTTGACTGAGGATATGATAACGAAACCAAATCCCTCACTCTCAGTCCTTTGCACGGTAACATCATACGTTGGTCCAGTTGGACTGGCAAGTACCAAAGGAGAAGCATGATTGGCAGGCAAGGCAGGAGAGGTGTTCTCCAAAGACCAGCTTATGGAGGTGTAGTTAACTGGTCCTGGGCCAGGCGGAGTGAAAACCCGTCTCCGCAAGATGAGACTAACTTGGCCTCTAGCAGCAGCAGCGTTTATTAATTGAACGACTTGCCGGTGTTCTGCTTTGAGTACCGAAAAACCTTCAACGCTGACTATCTCATCACCTGTCTGCATGCGCCCGTCTAAGTCTGCTGCACCTCCAGGAACTATTTGGCCGACAGCCACCTTGAACACATATTTTTAACAAAAAATATTGAAATGGCCAGGAACGAAAGAAGTGAGAATCGAATTTTTATAGACATAACAGTAAAGTTAACTGCTACTGTTAAAAATAAAATATCTACCTGTGACTTATCCTCTATTCCTCCAACGATCCTAAACCCAAATCCATTTTCCAGCCTATTTAGAACAACATGCATCGTAATATAGTCGTGCCTGCTGTTGATCTGATATGGCCAATAATTGTTCACTTTTTTCCTATTATTAGGGTAATCTATATTATTAATATCTAATACATTAGGTCTGGGGCTGGAGCAGAAGGCGCAGGCGCAATCGTATCTATGAGGAGGAGGCATATAAGGACTGAACTTGAGATCTACAGGAGGAGGATACTCATATGATGGTTTAATTTGATTATTCTCTGGAATATCCACATCTAACTCGTCTTCTTCATGGCTGTCAATAATTGATGAAGGTAATTGAACCTTATCAACAGGGAAAACATCATTTTGGAACTCTCTGTGGACTTCGTTTGAGTTGGAGTTAATGTCCTTTAATGATGTTTTGCTGAGGTTTCTCGTGTCTACAAGCGGTGTTTTAGGTCTACTAGGCAGCACTTCGCGAGGTTGAGTACTGTACAAATCCGCAGTGGGTGTTTTGCTTCTGTGTGCGTTCACAATATCTTTGGATCCATATTTAGGCTCAAGTTTTCTATGCTTATTTCGAATGTTCGTGGTTTTGTTGGAACACCCTCTTTGCACACAAATCGTAGCCTCATTATTGTAAGGGCAATTTTTAAGAACTTGAACCACTTCGTCATGGGATAAGCTTTGCAAAGATATATCATTTATTTCCAATAAAATATCACCTTCCATAAGATTTTTACATCGCTGCCGATCTAATATTTTCTTAACCCGCTGTCCGCAGGCGCTATCAGCAATAGTAAATCCAAATCCAAGGTTTCCTTTTACTATACGAACTCTAACTTCCAATTTTCCCAAGGTCATTGTATTTATTCCTTTGAGCAAATCATCTATGTCATCAGGAGTGTCAATTTGCTCCTCATCCCTGGATATACAGTCTTCACCCTCAAGGAAGTTGTAATTGGTGTCAAGCAATCTTTTGTCATTTGATAAAGATTGTAAATGAGCATCAACTGCAATTGTGGTAACCACCTCTGTATTTGGGTCATTTGGGTCAAATGGTAAGGGATAACCCCTGCAGACTTCAAGTTGAACTGTGGACCCTACGCTAATTGATTGGAATAACCTAACTATTTGGTTGTGGGTATAGCCTAACACACATGTGTCATTAACAAAGACTATAACATCCCCCATTTGAAGCTGTCCATCCAGCCAAGCAGGACCTTTTGGCACTACAGATTTAATTTGTAGAAACTCATCAACCCCATCATCCCCACCAACTATAGTGAACCCCAACCCTCTTGAAGACTTTACCAATGATGTTCTTATTCTTTGACCACATAATTCAGAGGGATCTCTAGTAAAATATGTCCTACTAGCCCTAGCTGAAGCTTGAGAGGCTGCTCTTTTGGCCTGGATTACTGGATTCTCATATTGTGTCCTTCTATTCACATGGTCAATAAAATATGTTCCATAATGAGGATCACTGATTTTTTCCCAGCCATATGGAAGCTCGTCGTCAAGGCAATCTTCTAAGCTTTTCTTTTGAAACTTTGATAACCGGGGGTCAAGCCAATGTGAAGTTCCAGTTGTGTGACTGTAACAATATTTTTTTTAAATTGCTTCACAAAGTTCTAGTAATAAGATATTTTGTAAGGAAACATTATACATCACTAATTTTGCATTAATTCTGAGAAAATTTTATCTGCATTCCTTGGCCTAGAATCTAGTTTTGACTTTAGTGAAAGCTGCATTAATAGAGAAATATGCTAAATAAACATTTAACTTAGTAAAAATTCTTTCATGATATTATAATTTATGCAAAACATCTTGAAAGGTAATAAAAACCTTGATACTTTTCAATTTAATATTTTTCACCTGTTCCAAGGAGGACAACAAAGGAAATATTTGACATTGCATTAAATATAATTAAAAAAGTTCTAAATAATTATTATGTCACTAATTGTTTGGATTTGGTATTTGTACTCCCATCTGCTTCCTTCCACTTAGGTTAAATACCCCGTTGTCAGAAATAAGTGTACAAATTTGAAAAGAGCATATGAACAACCAAACAGGTTTCAGTAGGAACCTACTTTCTAGTTTCACTTAATATCCAATCTCATAATGCAAAATAAATCTTAGCAGAAGTACTTACTCAATGAAGTAAGCTTCACCGCTTTCAGTAAATGCTTTCTCCCATTTGGGGGGCAACGGGCCTAATGAATCATTCTCATGTCCTTCGTTACCATGGTTAAAACTGTCCTTCTCCTGCCCATAATAGTTTGTAGTCTCAGACACACTTGGATCTTCAGTTTCCACCCTCAAAGGTTGGGATAAAGGATTTGGATCACTTGAATGACTCATTGTGAAATCTTCATTATTTTAGCCTATTTAATTAAGAATCATCTGTAGGTAGTTGAAAAATTGACAAAATGTCTAAAAAAGGAATTGAGCACAAGTGTAAAGGACCGTTTTGTTTATGTTTTTGAGTTATTTATTTTTCTTGAGTTTTAAGTCTGATTTGCCTTTACCTATTGAGGTCTTCAGAGAATACACGGAAGTTAGCATCTTGTGAAATCTTGATACTTCAGGTGTCTCTTAGTACGTATTGCCAATCGTAGACCATAGAAGTTAAAAATAATGGATAAAAACCTCAATACTTGTTCTCCATAAACAAAAATAAGCAAAAATTTTAAGTAAAGAAGGAAAATGAAACAATCCACTCTTCTTTATTTATGCAGCTGACAGCTGCCTCGATTGTTATCTATAATATATTTGTCATTATCAATTGGTGACATTGACAGGTACAGATCTGTCCCAACCCTACAGGACACTAAGATTTAATATAATTTATATTTATATTATTACATGATTTGTACAAACGATTATATCGGGTGCTAACAAAAGATCTCCTCAAAACGGTGAGAAAATATAGAAAGGGACTCAAAATGCAAAGTTTTTTTAAGACTCCCTATATCTAAGATTGTTCTAATATTGCACCTACCGCGTACATTGTACACGGTTGGGCCAAATACCCGAACACAGTCTACTTCGAACAGATGGTATGTCAAAATAATCAATGTCAAAAATCATCATATACGCCCCCTTTTCCCTTTTTAATTTTCAATTTATTAAACAAAAATTGTAAACTGAACTGTACGATCCGGTGAAGAGTTTTTAAGCTAAAAAGTGTTTCTTTTTGTTATTTCCTACATTGGAAATTGATTTTTCCATTATTACTTAGTCAAAAACCTTACTACGTTCCTTCAGATATGATTAAAAGGGTCGGTTAAAACCCATGAATTTTTGGTGTTTTTGTAATTATTTGTTGTTTCTTTAACAATCTAACATTGTTTAAGTTTTTGGTTTGGTGTTATCTCCCTTTGCATTTTAACACTATCACTTTAAGTCTGGCATGATAATTTGGCATAATGACTGTTGACTTTAATGATTATTTTTGGGTAAGTACCTTTGATAGAATAGTTTGCCCTGTGTAGGTTATTTGACCTTTTTTTTCACTAATAATATCTGTATTTTCCTATGCAGGGTGAAAAGAACAATGGGTTTGACGTCTTGTATCATAACATGAAGTTTGGCTTGAATGCCAGCAAGGACTTCGCTGAGTTTTTACGAGAAAGGTACAGCACTAAAGTTTACAACAAATTTTGATTCCCTCCTTATGACGTAACTATGTATATAGTGACTAATAGATTTTTTAATGTCTATCAGGTCTAATATTGAAGAAAATAATTCAAAGCTTTTGACTAAGCTTGCTAAACAAGCAGGGAGTTGCTGTTCACAAGGAACATTTGCTCCATTATGGCAAGTAATCAAATCCTCAGCAGAGAAACTTTCAACTTTACATATTCAGACCATGCAAAAGTTGTCAGAGCTAGTGAAAGAAGTTGGAAAGTATGCAGATGAACTGCACAAAAAACACAAACTGGTAAGTTTTTTTACAGTTTTGTTAATATGAATTTATGTGATTTAAGTATGGACTCTTTTGACTTTTAATACATGTCTTTAGGTGTACTCCTCATTGTATGATTCATATATATATATATATATATTTCAAAAAATCAATAACCCTTTGCTAGTTTTGCTGATAACATGTATCACCCATGATGACTAAATATTTGCTTGCTTCATAAATCTAGGAAGTTTAACAACTGCTCTCAATAATATAGTTTAATTAATTAATTATGGAATTTTATACATTTTACAATGGTAGCGACGATTGTAAAATGATCTGTTTAAGATCTAATTAATGCTGGAAAATAATAAAATGGGAGATCTCCTTGTAGCAAAATATACCAATCTGTAGTTGTCTTTAAACTGTTGATGCTTTAATGTGATTTTGCATAGAGATTAGAGGAAATCTAGACTCTATAAAGGTTTTACAGACACCTATTAGAGAAAAACTTCATTGCAATTTTTACCAAAATAATCGAGAATGTTCTTAGCTTTGACTGGCATAAAATGATGGATTAGGTTAAGCAATTATTATTTTCTACAGTCTAACATTGACAGAATTTAATGATGTAAAAGATTCAAGAAAATAACAATACGCGCGCAAAATTCTACCCAACCCCTACAAATTTGAGAGGTCAAATACATATTTTAAAAGCCTTTTATTAGAATCAATTAAAGTGGCATTGAACGTCTCATTTGCCCTAAATTGTTGTTGTGCATATTAAGAATATAAGTGACGTTATCCGCCCAGCCAGTCCTACCTATGTATGTGAGTTATTGTTGAGCAATTTATTAACTTTAATGCAACCTATGACTGGTTTTCAATTCAATTTGATTAATTATTGACGAATTCACGCGGATGTAGCTACATAAGATTGTATTTTCCCAGTAATGTAAAACACGTTTTAATTGTGTTAACTGCAGTGTTTAAAGACGAGGCAGGAAGAAGCCTTGATAAAACATTGTATTATCTCCAACACAGGAAAATAGTGCGAGATCAGTTTATATTGGATTATATTTTATTAGCACGGAGTTTGCATGTACATTAGCCATATCAAATATGTGTAATTATTGCTTAATATGAAAAGTAAATATTAAGTAATGACCATAATTAAAAGTGCGTAAATCACAATTAGCCATGTTTTCCTCTCAGTTTTTTGGCAATTTAATTATTTTCAGGTAAAAGAACAAGAATCTGGAACATTAGAAGTAGTGCAGGCTATGCAAACTCTAACTTTGAATGTACAAAAATCAAAAGATGTTTATAATCAAAGATATTTAGAATTTGAGAGATTGAAAAAGGAAAACTCTTCTGCGAAAGATATAGAGAAAAGCGAACAGAAACTAAAACGAGCCCACGAAGAATATAAAGCGCTGGTTGACAAATACAGTACAGTGAAGGAGGAATTTGAAAAGAAAATGTCACTGAGCGTGAAGAATTTCCAGGAATTAGAAACAAGTCATTTAATGCATATGAAGGAATTTTTGAATAATTTTGCGGATGTGATTGAGTGGGCTCATTCTGAAACAGGAAAAGTACATAAGGAGTTTAGGCAGCAGTGCGTCGAATTGACTATTGATCAACTGTTAGACCAGTTTGTCAGGAGCAAATCTACCGGACTTGAACGGCCAGGTTTCTAATCCTTTCAAATATTTTTAAGCGTACTAATATGGTTGCTTATTCTGATGAGGTTTATTTATTAACCCGTGGAGTTTGCTATTATTTTATTCGCTAAGCAGGTTACGAATCATGTAAGAGTTGGGTGACATTGGTGATATTGATTCAGAATTTGATTGGTTAACTGATCGCAATCAGTTTTTATTCTTGTCGATTTTGTCCCTGTACCTTTGTATGAAAAGAGCTGGGAAATTATAGTTTTAAAGGAATGTACAAGCTTCTTAGACAAGTTTCTCTCTGTCCAATTCATGGATGGTTGAAAAAATGTCTTAAATAGCCAAAACTAAATATATTTTAAGCCAATTTAAAACATCTAATAATAGTTAACCCTAGGTGCTTTGAACCATTAACTCGTTAACACGAACACCATTTTGAATTTGCAGTAGAGTGAATGATATCAGTCTAAACAAGATCATATTAAGCACGTAGCAGTTAACAATTTAGACGGAAATAGACTTCACTAAGCCGAAATTATATTTTTAGGAATATTAGATTTGGAAGATCCAGTTATATCACCGAGTCACGATGCTGACTCCAATGCAAAACCATCCAAACGAGAAGGTAACGGTCCTACCAATCAGGCAGTGCCAACACATGCCAACAAACCTTCCCGTCGAACAACTTCCCTATTAAATCTCTTCATGTCCAATTCGCAGGGTACGTTGTTAAATTCTTCTAAATTATATACTTACATTTTGCCTGCTGGTCATATAGTACTAATGTTGCCCAGTGATGGTTTGTAAGGGAGAATTAAATTATATTAACCTATTGCTGGCTCTTAAGCTACCCAATAAAAGTTCAAGACCAAACTTAACTAAAAAAGGTGCGAGTGGGATATTTAAACAATTATAGCTATATTTTTGGTCCCCGGATGAGAGTTAATGAACATAAAATTCGCACTAGAATAGAGAGTCTAACAAGGGGTTGGGGTGTGTTTTTCTAGGTTCTCGTGAAAGCCGTCCCGGGCCTTGCAGTGCCCCCTCCAGTCCGACCAGTCCGGAAGGAAAGCAACAGTTAACGCGCCTGTCACAGCGTGGATCTAAATGTAATTCTTAAAATTTTGAGTCTCATTTTAAAGTTTCTAGTCTAGCAACTTGGTGTTTGTTTTATTTGCATGATGATCTTGGGAGTATGAAAATGGGACTACTTTGCAGCTTTTCCACTGTTCTTGCGATGGCTACGTGTTGCTGAAATAAGTGTTTTTCTCTTCAGAATTTGTGGAGCGCAAACAATACAAAATTATAATTTTTTATCTTCATAAAAATATCAGATAATCGTCGAAAAAACTCGGCTCGTTTTAGACTAGACGCCAAGATGGAAATGTTATCAAATAAATAGATGAATCTATAAAATATTTCCATCAACGTGAAAAATACCATCATTTATAATAAAGTAAGCGGTGGTTTAAAAAACCTTAAGTAGAAGTTAAAATGTCAAAGGCATGTCGTGGATAAATTTATGTGTTATCTATTGTATTGATTATCCTTTACTTTTAGAATTTTTGTTTCAATGGAAACGTTGATTTTAGGATAACCTTTGTCGAGAGTTAGTTATCGGCAACTCATAGTTTTGATTACTATTCAAAAATAATTGTTTGTTTAACATATCTAAGGCTGAATGTCGGATTTTTCAATTGTAGTGTAGATTTGACGGGTTTCTCTCATAAACCACAAGTTTTTCGAAACATTAATTATTATTTCTTAATTTGAGAGAGACAGAAGAAACAAGAGTTGAAGGAAATCGCCCAAAATATTGGTTTTATCTATAATTTCCTCTTTTGCGCCCATGGCGATAATTACACGTTGATATAGTGACTTGTAAAAAGTTAGGCACTTACCCGTTACCTCATCCACTTACCTGATGTTAGGTATGTACGGTTATGTGCGATATTCAGTGATTCATAAAATTACTAAAAATATACCAGAATTTCAGGCAAGGAACATAATTTTATAATACTGAAACCTTTACTGAAACGATTGTTTTACTACAGTAAATTTGCTTGCCATTATATTTAATAAAATATTGAATCAAAGCTTCTCCCCTATTTATAATGACAAATTTCTTCTGTATTAGCTGAAATAAAAAAAAGTACGCAAATAAAACAAATACCGTAATAGACATTTCTATTTCCTCTTTCTCTCCTTTCACGTTTATTTTTTCGTTTCAATTAAAATCATCCACCTTAGCATGCATTTGCACGCACCTAGATTAGAAGTTTTCTTTTTCCGGATTTCAATAAAAATGTTCTTTTTTAATGGTGATGGATCGATCTAAATATTGTAAATATGTATCGATTTCTTTCTACGGATTGGTTTTGGTTTTCATGCTTGATTATAGGGACTCTCATTATCGCCGTGAAATAGAATTATTTCATTAAATATGTAAATTTCTATGTTGAAGCGAGGGTGAACAGAAACTCTTCAGGATTTATTCAGGGCTAAACATCAGTGTAATGGTGGTGAACACGTTTAGGGCAGCGAATGATTTAAATAACTGAATTAAGATCTCTGTATTATTATGTATTTCTTACGAGTTTAAGCACACACTCAGGAGTCCCTCATAGATAGTAATCGTTTCTCCATGCTTTTGGTCGTTATGATATAAAAACGACAATTTAAAGGATTTGAAACGGTTTTGATGAAGAACTTTATTTTATAGGTACCCGTTTCCTAACTACTGTATATCACCGTAAAACTATGAGCAACATTGCACATATCTTAATTACCTAAAATCCTATTTCTTTGTGCTTGTCTATAACCACCCAATATTAAAAAAAAAATCCTTTGGCGTTGTGTTGGCAATTGTCTTTCCTAAATAATCCCTTTTAATTATAAGCTTATTCATTAGATTTTTGCTCTTTAAAGGTAGCACATTGCTTGCGACTTATATTAAAAACACGTTCGCTTTTAGGGTTTCTGAGAAGTCGCAGAGATAAAGGCAAAAAGAAGAAGCCCGCCAAGAAGCCCCAAACTAAGGATAGTATTGATAACCAAAGCAATAAAGAAGAAAAATCTGATATGTAAGAATTCGAGGTTATCTCAAAACCAAATTTATAGATAAAATTAATTAAGGGAGGAGAAAGACGATTCTCAAAAAAGTGACAGTGTGCTCCCTCCGCCAAACCCCCCTCCAAACCAAGAAGTTGACGATGATGGGTTTGTCATTAGGCCAGCCGTGACAAATACGTGGAATGAAAAGAGTAGTTTTTATTCGTCTTCAGACTCAGATTCTGGTGAGTGAGCCACGCCAAAGAAAACACTAGAAGTCGCAACACAGCACTCAGAAAAGAAGCTATATACAACTAGGCGGCCTCTTTTGCGCTGGCTTATTGACTTCCTCCTCTGGCCTTATTTGACCTTTGCAATATCACTAGTCAAATAGCTACTGATTCCTAAAACGGCCTTGTAAAACCTTGACAACTCATAATTATTTTTTAGTTTTCACCTGATTTTGTTTAAATTTTTAATTTTCCCAGATGACGAGCCAGAAGTTAAACTACACGTTGAAATTAAACCCCTGAACAATGGCGCCACCCCAATGTCAGCTTCAGTAGACGAGCTTCGCGCAACAGTAGAAAATATTTATCTTTCTCCCACTGGAGGATTGGGCCGCCGCGGATCCAATTTGGATAACGATTTGCAAATGAAAAGATCTCAGTCTGTCTCTCAGCAAATCGGAAAACCGAGTTCTGAACTGTTGGGCCTTAATTTTGTTCAAAGTCCTACAGCTTCGAATGCTTCCACTCCAACAAGCAACCACCCGTATGCGCCTTTGCAAAGCCCTTCCCAATTGGCATTGAATTCCCCTACATTATCTGTTACCTCCAAGTATACTGGTAAAATTCACATATTTGGGCAGAATTGCGAGTACTAAATAGTATTTCTTTAAAGAATTGGGTGATTTATTCACAGAGGACAGTGAGTCTCAAACAGGCCCGAAACAGTCCAGCCGTCAAACCCCGACTCCCACATCTGGATACATGTCAATCCCAAGACCGCCTTCGCGTAGGTCTGATCCGAATAAGACTTTGATACAACAGAATTCGAATATTACCCGTGCTGACAGTATTAATAGTTTGGAATTTCGCACGGCCTGTGTTCCAGTAGGAGTTTCCAGGGGACCGTCTCCTTTAACAATTGGGATGGCAGATACAATTCCGCTAGCAGTGGCTTTCCATGAAATTGTACACTCCTATTTTAGAGGTGCTGAGGAATCTAGGTAAATTATCATTGCAAAATTGATGTTAAATTTATTTCCTTAGTTTATATTTTCATTAGATAGGTATTAAAGTACTGAAGTAATGATACACGAACTTTTCCAGGTGCCAAGTAAAAATGTCCGGTGAAATGATGCTATCATTTCCAGCCGGTATTGTAACAATACTCGCCAGTAATCCCAATCCTGCAAAGCTAGCATTTAAAGTCAAGAATACTCGTAATTTAACTTCAGTGATACCAGATCAAAAATTGGTCTCTTTGTAAGTAGTTGGAAATCCACGTTGCGCAGCATGCTGGAATGACTTTGTTGCCGATTTCAGAGAATTAGACCAACAAGCCGCCGATTTTATATTAGTAGAATTCAACATGTCGTATTTAAGCGCATTATTGAAGAAGCAATCCGAACAAAACCCCAATGCCTCTTATTTCAACGTTGATATTCTCAAATATCAAGTAAATCACAAAATTTTTATTTAAATTGCAGAGTCTATGTAGACTATTTCTTAAATTCCAGATAAAATCAAAACCAGGCGCTAACTCGTGCCCTCTTCAGCTTGTTGCATATTGGAAATGCACTAAACAACGCACCGATTTAAAGATCGAATACAAGTATAATCAGCACGCTATGAGTTCACCAACACCTCTGCTTAATGTTGCCGTGGGGATTCCTATTGAGGGGGTTGTTAAAGCTATGCAAACCAAACCTCAAGCACAGTGGTAAGGCATTCTGGTCTAAGAACTTCATTAGCAAAATTGTGTGGTCATCTAGGCCTGCAGACAATAATCGTTTGGTTTGGAAATTCACGGAACTCTCGCAGCACTCTGACAATAATGGTGTGGGCTCCATGTTAGCCCGATACGATATAGAAAACGGCCCAGGAAATCCATCAACAATTACCGCTCAGTTTAACTGTGAAGGAACTACGTTGTCTGGAATAGATTTTCAGCTCGTCGGCATGGGTTACCGACTATCTCTAGTCAAACGTCGATTCGTATCGGGCAAATATATTTGTGATGGTGACCGAAAGTATAGTTCGGGTCTAACCACTCCTAGTACTACTGGCTCTGGGGAGCCCAGCTCCTAGCATTCCTCGTTGACATATTTTCCACACAATATCTTGGATATGTAATTATGTTCATATTACCGACTTTTTGTTTAAGAGTTCAGCGTTATACAAACTTATATAGTTTATGAGCGATAGCGAGAGAGATATTGGTTTTATAAATAAATACTGGATAACATTTCTTGACATTTAGAGTTTTATTTAGAGACCTGAAAAATCGTAGTTCACTGCTACAATATTTCACGAACTGAAGAAGAAAATTGGTCCTCAAATTTGAAAAAATTAGGTGGCCATCGCGACTTAGCCACCTTGTCCCGGCTGGCCTAAATGGGTAAGTACTTACCACTAAACAAAATAAAACGCTCTAGGAAATTTATATTTAAAATATGCTTTGCTTATTTGAGAAATGTGACAGAATACAGCTTTATAAATTGGGAACTCTCTAAGTATCTAACTTGTGACTTAAGATCTATGAAGGATTGTAGAAGGTTGCCCAGTATTATATTAATTGTTAGAACAGTTAGTGCTATTCAGGAACTTCTTATCTAAAACAGATTAATGGAGTTGCACATTTTTTCCAATGCAGATAACATATCTAGTATAGCTGGTGTTAGATTCAACATTAGAAATTTCCCGTCTATAATAGAACACTTCATAAAATAAATTACAATTATATAAATACACTTTACAAATAAAAAATATAACAGATTGGTATTTAATAATAATAAATTAATTAACAAAATTCAAAAGAAACCAGGATTAGTATGTTCTATCACGCACCTTTTGCAATATTTCTTAACAGCTCTGTAGCCCTCTAGAGAAATTTGGCAGTCTTGGATGTTCAGCTGCTGCAACCCTCTGCAATAATAAGCTACGCATTGGACTCCACGATCGGTGACCAATTCGCAATTTCTAAGGCTCAATTTTTTCAAATTAGGACAACTTTCTGCTAGGGCTCTCAGCCCCGCGTCACTAACATCACATTTTCCTATGTCTAAAGCCCTAAGCCTATTACACGATCTAGCTAAAACCGTTATGGCGTCGTCTGATACAGCTTCACAACCTCTAGCGTTTAAATAGCGCAACTTATAACATTTTCTCGCTATTACTTTGAGACCTGCATCACTAACTTGATCACATTTTGCAACAGAAAGATATCTCAATGTAGGACCTAATTTTGCTAATTCGTATAAACCGAAGTCTGTTACATTTGTACAATCACTGACACTTAGTTCTCGGAGTCCCGAACAAAAACTTGGCACATATTTTAATCCAGCATCTGGAAGAGTACTCATTAGTATAGGAACTTCCTTGAGATCAGTATAGAATACCTGTAATTTGTACACATCTCCTAAGGTATAGGTATGCCAGCTGCGGGCAGTTCTGGACGATGATCCTTAGGCCACCGTCTTGAATTATAACGCAGTCAGTGAGATCTAAGTATTGCAACTGCATTCGTCTATTGACGTCAGGGAAACAGTTTAACCCTACGCAGGAGACTTTTATGCACCCTAAACGGATAAGTTTACTTCAGATTTCTTAATTTACACAATTTTAGCTCCATTACCTGTTACATCTAAATGTTGCAAATTAATGCACCTATTCGAGATTTCATAGAGGGCGTTATTCGTGATCTTAGCGCAGCCCTGAAGCTGCAAATGGGTTAATTCTGGACACCTCTTTGCTAGTAGCAGTAGGCTCTTATCAGAAAACTTGGCGCCATTTGTCACATAAATCCGTTCCACACTGGGACATGCCCCAGTTCTGTCTTGTCCGCATAGTTGCCTTAGAACTGCCTTGATGGCCTTGTCTTCACTAACAATTTCTCCATCCAACGTGATGACTCTCCATAAAGAGGGAGTCCACACCAAAGTGTCAAACCTCCTGCAAACCTGTGCGCAGGTACTTAGGTCGATGCTGCTCAGAAAGGAAAATATTCTGATGATTAGGTCGTCGGATATTTTGTCGAAAGAGTTATTTTTGGGTTGGAACCTCTTTCCTTTGTAAATGTTGCCATCGTTCCAAACGTTGGCGTTTGACGAGGCACCAGCAGTCACCAGGGTGGCATACCCTTGGTCTAGACTAGGACTAGATTTGCCAATGTTCACAAAACTGTCAAATAAATAATTGGAGTTGTGTGATTGGTGGTGGTTTTGTGACGAGTAATATTGGTGGGAGGAGTTCTCGCTGGCACTTTTACTCTCATACTGATCGTTGTCCCAATAAGAGGAGCCCAGACAAAGGGACGATAAATCAATAGACCCTTTGGTGTATTTCAGGCTGCTCCTTCCCAGTGGAGCATGGTCTGATTTGTGGTCATAATCAGGGTCTTCGCTCAAGTAAGAGTGTGGCTGGTCATAGTAGTTTTGCTAGAAAAATCCCAATGTTAATGGTTAATAGACAAGGTATACAATTCGTATCAATTAAGTGCTTGAAAATGCCAAAATAGGACGATATATACGAATTTTATGGAGGCGCTTCGGTTTTAAGTATTCTATTTTCAAGGAGACGTCCACTTACCACATAATCAAACTCTTCAGATGATCCATGTTCTCTGGGAAGATAGCGGTTCCCGTTATCGAAAATTCGTCCATTTACGCGACTGTGCTGCTCGAAATGGAATGGTTGGTACTTCTCTCCTCCATCGGTGGAAGTGTTGGTATCATCAGTGCTGGAGTTGCTGTGACCTAAACGAACCAGTGGACAGGGATTTGGCCTCGGCGAGAGTCGTTCTAGGAGACTAGATGGATGATTCATATCTTAGACTAGGAGCCCTGCCGAATGAAGGACACTGAATTTGAGTAGGTAGATAGTTTATAAATTATAATTTGATTTTTTACGAGAGTTGAAGTAATAACTCAAATTTGTCGATACTATACACAGTATCAGCTTTAAGAGGAGGAAGGAGGAGGAAGGGGGAACGAAGTTGGGCGACGGATCAGCGGTTTTTCTGGGGATAGGGGGTGCTCATTAAAAATTTCACCCAAGACGTTAGACTTGCTAAGACCGGCCCTGACTATACACTGGGGTACAGGTAAACAGGTAAAAAAAGGGTATTTTCAACGGTGTTATAAGGTAAGTAAATATTCGCATAAGCAGTTATTAAGAAATTTCGATGCAAAATTTTCATTTTTAGAATAGGAATTACGCTATGGGTGCTGGCAGAATGGGCGGCCATACCCAAGTTCGATGTCCCCATTAAAAAAATTAAACTTTGCATCGAAATTTCTCAATAATCCGTTATGAGATTATGGACTTTTATCGTTGAATTTTTTTCCAGGCTTCTTAAATATTATAATAATGTGCAGGATTACGTTGTTCCATTTAAAAAAATAAATGTGAGGCCATTTCTGTAATTCCCCATTTTCGCCATTTATTAAAAAGGAAAGCTCTGCTTGAAAATGAGTCCCAGCTTCGGGACTTAATGAACTTGCAGTGGGCTTCTTAAAATATGAGGAACCTCCCTGTGCATATAATTAGTGGGTACTAAAGATCTTGTCTGCTATTATGGTTAATGACCAGTGATCTTATTCCAGTCGCAAAAAAATCCTAAAAAATTTCTCACAGTTACCGGCTAAATTTGCATTATTTAATGGATATCATCGATCACTCGCGTTTTGTTATAAAAAGGCATGAAAAAAGCATTTTTGACGGTAATCGGGTCATACAATCTATAAACGTATTGAATTACACAATAATGAGCCATATGGTTAATTTTTACCGTATTTGCTCTCTGAAGAAATTTCACATTAAACCGCATACTCCATACATAGTTAATTTGAAAAGATAACAATTACTGTCATTGAACATTATTGTTGCCGGGCGTTTGATTAATGATTTTTTAGCCCATACATCTTCGCTGTTATTATTCCACTGTACCATATTCAGCGTTTGATACCAGAGAATGACCAGCGAAGTATTTTCAGCAAGTTTATTGTTGAAGGTGGCATCGTCAATACAGCACGTAACAGTACCCATGGCCAAGTTGCAGGCGGATCTGAAGGTCCTCATGTATTTACACACTCAAGGAAGATTTATGTTTCTGATACCGTGGACTTCAAGAAATAAAAGTTGGATGCGAGTTCTTGGTATAATCATCGCTTGTGCCTTAGCGCCCATTGCCTACAAGCTTTTAACCTTAAGGCTTTATTATTTTACACGTTTGCCCATCACGTGTTTAGTAATGGATATGTCCAATTTTCTTACCAGGTAAAATCAAAATCGCAAATTAATGGTCTCGCTCGGTGGTATCTGTCAAATAAAAGTAAACTACTTGTGCGTCAGTCGTATGCGCACATAGTTAATTAATGATACGCGTGCGTGACTTTTGTGCATTTTAGTTACATCTTCTTGTCGTATTTCTGCATTAAACAGAACCGTTACATCAACAACTGGCTTAAAATCCAGACCCTGCTGCTGCGCACCGAAGTTTTATTGACCACCATAAATTTTTCCCTGCGCAGCTACATCTTTTTCCCTAAATTTGCCCTCCTGCACATCCTTTTCTTCATCATCCATAGCTCCCAGTTGCTCTATTGGTACTTGAGCAACGAAATGAATTTGGCACTCTCTTACATAATGTTTCGGTAAGTACGTATTTCGAGCTGGCGTGCGTCTTTGCAAGAATGCGAGTGTTACAGGGTGATCCATTATTGGACTTCATTCGCAACCATTGTGATCCTCGAATGGCTCGAAGTCCTGAGGAGAAGATACGACCATGTTAATAAGTACATAAAGCAGCTTTTACTATCGAGGATCGGTGTGGTCCATCAAATATGCCACCAGCTGCGGATTGTGACGGAAATCTACTCAAATCTCGACGAGATCATTCATGAGCTAAACACTGTCTTCTCATATCACTTATTTTTCTTGATAATTACCAGCATCCTCATGACCCTTCATGGCCTAAGTTTCGCAATGGTGATGTTTTATACTTTGGGCTCCAGCGTCACAGCCCTCGCTTATGTTTCCGCGTTCTTCGTAAGTGCATAATAGGAAAAAAATCGTGATTTATCCATTAATCTCTTTCAGGCAAATATACTGGTCCTGGTCCTCGGGTATGAACGCCTTCGAAAGAAAATCCAAAATAACATCAAGACGTGCTTAATGCTCCAAGAGGAACTGGCCCAAGGCCAGTTGAGAAGAGAAATTGGCTTCATGATAAAGATCATGAAAAAATTTCAGCCCAAAATGTCCGCTATTGGTTTTTTTGAAATGGATTTTCAACTGATATCCGGCTACGTCTCAATTGTGTTCACGTACTTAATAATCATTCTGCAGTTTAATTTGACTTTTAAGTGAATTCTAACACAGTCATGAGAGCTGATTCTAATAAAAGAAAGTACATTGTTGCCTGATGTCCGCAAAGAAAATTAATTCAATCAACACAACCGGCATGCGGTTTTTCACAGTAAAGAAATGTCCGTTGATGAGGTATTCTCATTAGTAAACATTGTAAAACAATTCTATTATGTCGTGTGTTAATGGGAAAAATCAGGCGAATGGAACTTTTCCAAATATAGCATTCGTTAAAATTGTTATTATCAATAAATGGTTTGTTAAATTTACCCAATAACGCAACCAATAGTAGGTCAGCTTTGATATAATTCTCGTATGGGGCCGCTACCAATTCCTTTGCAGCTGTGATTAGCTGTCCTGGTAGCGCCACTGAAAGGGGTTGTCAGCTTATCGAATATCGTGATTTATTGCATTACTTCTGCCTTGTTTAGTCCAAAATAAAAACGTCGTTAATCCCCAGATTACTGAAACACTAATCGATTATTTATTTAAACAGGGACACGCTCTTCGCCCACACATTATCATTTTTCTGTATAAATTGCGGTGATTTGCTAAAAGCCACGAACAAGAGGTGAGTACGTGTTTTCACTAACCCTGAAAGTACTGAATAGTACCATTTAGTACTATTGAGAAATCATAGATGTTTGGTCGTTTATTTCGTAATTTGTTGTCGTTTTTCAGCAGCGACTAGGAATTTTCTAAGACTAATTGAAACGTAGGCGCCCCCAATAGATTGGCCTCTCATATATGGGTGCTGATCTGGCTCCGTGCACTAGCAATGAGGCCCGCGGACCTCCCCCCACCTCCACTGGACGACCTTGGTTCCCCCTAAGCAACCCCAGGGCAGGGAGGCGACCGACGCGGAAGTCCCGAAGATGGACGTGCAGTGTGTAATTCCCGGAAGAACCTGGGCGCGAGTCTGCCGAAAGATGGCGTGTACCTGCCTGACACAGAGCGGCAAATGTCTACAGTTCGGGCAAACCCTCACACGCGAAGCGACGGCCCTTTTCGGTGAGGAAACCACTGTTGCATTCGGTGAGGAAACCACTGTTGCAGGTAGCAACGTTCTGGAGTCAGGTCAGACGAAGGAGAGCGGGCTCGCAAATACAGCTACAGAGAGGCAACTAGCCTAATGCTAGATACTAGCAACTTGTTGGTCTCTGATGTTATGTCCCTGCGGGACAGTTTCGGATCGGGGAAGGTTCTTTCCACCAGAGGTTTTTGGGCGCTTCAGTGGATTCCACACTACTCGGCTGCCAGAAAACCAGACCAATCGTTTTTTAAGGATTTTTCGCTTGACAAAAATAAAGAAAAAAGCTCATTAGCCGCCAAAATGATAATAAAATAGTAATATCGTCTCATACAAGGAGACGGCTAATGATGACCCCTTATGTGCGGTTTTCGCGCTTTGAACATATCGGCTTTATCACTAAGTTTTCGACTTCCGAATGCAATGTAGGCTTATTCGGTTGAGTAACTGAATAATACCTAAGCTTATTTGATTTAAAACTTGGTGTTATTCGTGTCGAAAACGCCTAGCAGAGAACGCTTAAGAAATAAACAATTTTTACCTAAAAAAGAGAGAGAAAGCCAGTGCTTCTCATATGATAGATCTTGTAAAAAATGATACTGTTGAAATTCCACGGCAAAATGTTGCCGTGGAATTCGTAATTGCCACCCGTCGTGGGCGTATGATTTCACAATTTTCTTTGGAATTTGTTTTAAATAATCTTTTATATTCTTCTTTACGCCTAATGACTAGGTTTGGCGTGCGTGGTTCACCTAATAGGGACATTTAATCTTGAACTGCTAGAGCATTTAAATATGAAAAGAATTTGCAATTAAAATTCCATCTTAAAATCCAAAGTAAACTGCGGAAATGAGGATGATTTGCGCGGTCAAATTGTGCCCCTTCCGGCCACTCGAGCCCTATAACGAGTAGAAGTGAAGTTTATGCGATCGACATAGCAATAACTCCCTTTTTGATTTTCCCCGGCGATTATACATTCAAATTTTTGTGTATTGAGGGGCTGTTCTGCAATTATTTTTCCTTTCTATTGCTTTTGTCATCAAAGTAATACCAGGACACAATCGTAGCAAATTAGACAACACACGATGGGAAATGCGCTCCGTCTGTTTACCAATGAAATCGATAAAGTATTCCGAACTCGTTGACTCATACGGTCAAGAATTAGTTAACTTTAATGATACACGAACAATACAGGGCGTCCCACGAATACGGGCCTCTACGCGTATCTTGAAAACTATGACTAAGAAACGGTAGAAATTCGAATGGCTGAAACAGAGCTGGTGTATCGATTAAAAATATTTACATAAAAATGTCACCTCTGCTTGTACCGGGAATGAACGTCAACTCGCTTGTTTTAAACGGATCACCCTGTATATTATATTAAATTTAGATTCTGCGGAACGTTATGAACGTTTTTCACGTATGATGTTCTGCATCCAAATTTTTGCGGTTTTTGAGTTGTTTAGAATTTTCAAAAAAAAATGACAGTTGACGCCATTAATGCACTTTCTAATAATTTGCAAATTGCAGTTGCGCGAAAGTCCTTAACCGCATAATAGATCATTTTAAAACCAGTCGACCTGTCAAAACATCGTACAGAAGAAACAGACTTATTGTTGAGGACGAGATAGCTGAAGCTGCAACTTGCAAATTATTAGAAAATACATTGATGGTTGCAACTGTAATTTTTTTTTTTTTTGAAAATTGTAAATATCTCGAAAACCGTAAACTTTAGGTATAGAATATCATACATGAAAAGTATCCATAACGTTCCACAGAATCAAAATTTGATATAATACCCAGGGGGGTTCCGTTTAAAATAAGCGAGTTGACATTCATTTCCGGTTCAACCGAAACTGGTATTTTCGTGAATACATTTTTAATCAATGAGTCACCTCCACTTTAGCGTCATACCCGCCTTTTTGACTTTTGCCGGTCATAGTTTTCAAGGTAGGGGCAGAGACCCATATTCGTGGGACACTCTGTATATCCATGTGTACTTGGTGTAAGTACTAGTACTTACAATAAACATACTGCTAAATGGCGATTAATGCGTTGCTTCAACGACTAGAATCTCATTAAAATTTGTATGTAATTGCTTTGAATTTTTAAAGCCAATTGATTGGGTTATAATTAACAGCATAAATTAAAATGAACAAAATTCCTGTAGATAAAATTTACCCACATATGCAAAATTGTGATCCCACGCAGTGGGATTGTGCTTTAAATAAGGCCGATGTTGTAATGGAAGTACTGAGTTTTGGACTTACTATCGTCGCGTCCATTAAACTATCTAAGAACTGTTCTATGGCCATTTGGATAAACGGCATATTTATTTATTAATATCTACTGCGTTTGTTCTCAGCTCTCCTCCTACTAAAGCTCACAAAAGCTTTAGAGGTCTTTTCAGTCTAGCGATACTGGTTTCTATAATGCATCTAACGGATTAAAATTTTTGATCTAATTCCATAAAAATATTGTACCGATATCAACATAAAATATTGCATAAATTATCTTTAAGAGTAATAATCCGAGCACTGGCAAATGAAAGATATCTTCAAACGAAAATTATTTATTATGCATTCCTTGTTCAGAGAGAAGGCTTGGCAAATTCCAATCAATTTATTATTTACAGGATGGATATTGGATCGGTACTACCATTTGACGTTTCTTGTAACTGGTTCTATCTCTTCATTATTTGCATCGAACTTTAACTACGCACATAACTTAGCCAAATTCCCGTCCCTGGTACCTTTTCCCCTTCAGAAATTTCGCTAAGTAGGGTAAACTGGTAGATAAAAGGGAAAGTTCATCGACACTACGACACATACCTTAACCTAACATTGGTTCAATGGTTCTTGCAGCTCAGCTGAAAGCTTCATCCTTATTCCTCATGTGTTAGTAAGCACCATCCTGTTGGAACCACCGAAATAACTAAGGAATTCACAAAAATGCTGGTCACAATATGCTGGAATCTCTTACGAGACCTGCCACCGTACCGAATGGTTTGCTTTGTTAACATTGAGTTGCGACTTCTTTTCTTGTCTTGTAGTACTACTCTTACTTGGTCGCGGTACGACTTCGATAGGTAGTGTGCGGTGCCGAAGACCAATAACGGGTAAGAATTCACAGGAGCGGACTTCAGAATATTTCCCAGACATTTGAATATTGCCGAGGCTCTGGAAGATAGTTTTGTTGCATCCTCCGCACTTGCAAATCTCTGATGCGTACATCTTCCGTTTTTTTATATTTCTGTATTTTTTATTCTCCGCTTGAGTTCCTGAGTTAGTGCGATTTTTACATCGCTTAAAAGTTTTACGAGCTCATTACCAGACGCAGGTGCTATGTTTTACCAAATGGACGGATATTACACGTGTTACATCGTGTAACACCAAACGGTTAATTAGCGAAATAGAGCTTCCGCCATGAAGATGTCATGAAGCTAAAACAAATTCCACAAGGTTATTTTTTCACGCGAACCATAGGGACTTCAATGCAGTTATATTCCTCAGAATGGACCAGCAAACAAGTTTGTAATCATGGGTTTCAACTGAGTTCTTATTAAACGTTCTTGTTGCAACCCAATCGCTAATATGAGTTAAAAAGACATCACCCGAACTACCTAAAAAAATAATTACTTGTTTTAGGCTGCATCGAAACCACTATGCTTCGTTTAAAAAAACATCCTGTACCTATATTTGAATACGTGATACGGTTTTTTATTCCCGCATTTGCATTCAAATTTTGAGCGCATAATGGGCAGTGATATCACCGCTTTACACGCCGTGATTATTCTTCCCGCAATCTTTAGCCAAAACAAAAACAAGTAGATCGGTACCTCATTAGGACTTTTGGATTTAGCGGCTCATCAATTCAGTTCACAGAAAGTCGCTAATGAAGAACGAAAATTTCACCCAATTTTATTCAGAGCCTCCATAAAAATTTCACTAAAAGGTACTGGCGCAGTTGACGGTGTCCCTGCGCTGCCCGGGTAGCAACGTGACGTGTGAACTTCGACATTTTTCCGTCACTTTTTCCTAGAGGTGATGTGATCGAGTTGACGTGAAAATGACTTGTAAATATGCTCCGCATTACTCTCTACAACACTCAAGGCAGATAGGGACAGAAACGTGACCTTTTCCGCACGTGCGGAAATTTAAGAAACGTAAAGTTGATGGTGGTGGCATCAACTCGAAACGTCGGACGTAAAGTATGGTCAAACTATCCAGGTGCAATAAAAATTTAAGCAATTTTGCAAAATTACTTTCGCTCGGATATAGTGTAACTCTGTTAAAATAATTTTTTTCTTTCATTTCACTGACGTTGTGTCTCTTCTAGTTTCACAGATCCCGATGGCGAGCCCTGTCGCGATCCCCTCGATCCCGCAACCTGACTCTCCTACATGTAAGCCATCGTGATACGTATGTTTACATACTGCAGTACAGCTTTCCTATGTGTAAGTATCATTGACGTTGTAATTTTTCCTGCAGCAGTCGTCTTTCGAGCTATACTTAAACCGTGTGAAATCTTCCCCTTTTCCAGCTGCAAGATTGATAATACTCGTTCACTTTCCTAATACCCTTAATATCTTATCCGGATTAGCATCGATCTTCAAGGAGGCCAAATCACCCTTATCCGTCTTCTCCTGCCCATTCCTTATATATTTGTAGGATGCTTCGCGAAAAAGGGGGGTGAAATCGAGCATCGTTCCCATTTCGCTATCGATTTGTTATGTTTGCGAATCTCTCATTTCACTTCCTCTAAATGGTTTGATTGCAAATAAATATTTTAGTTGCCGGGAAACCAATAATTTTGCGCAGAAATAAGTAACAAAAGTAAGGAATAAATAACTGAAAAACAAAGAAAGAAGGCCATTGCGGTAGGAACTGGAAAATATATTTGATTCATAAAATATGTAATAACAGTTCCATATGAACGGTAAATAATAAACAGTTTATGTATTGTAAGTAGAGGGTAAGAATATACGAATACAGTATATAGTACAGAACCAGAATTTGAACAAACATGACTTCCTACTAGTCGGTAATGTGAGCATTTATTTTGGGAAACCGAAATAAGGTATTTACATACATAGACATGAAGAAGGCAATATTTTAAAAACGTTTATCTAGTATAAAAATAATACCTTTAATTCGCATTTAATATTAATACTGACAAATAATTTTTATTTATACTAAGAGCAGCACGCCTATCCTTGTTCTTATTTACAGTTATAAAAATAGAAAAAACTGATCAAGAATTGGACACTAACGGAATTTAGGCAATTTCTGTCCTCGATAACACTTTTTACTCCTTTTCTTGAAACGATGGAAAATTGACTGTCGCATTCGCCATTGTCCAGAATCTTGACAGATATTTCTTAATTCTATTCTATGGTACAAGAATCTAAACAATCAAATTAAAATTGAATCAACATAAACTGTACGCTTTGGAATATTCTACTTTACAGTTTTGTGTTCTGTACAATTGGAAATTCAGGACTACGTACGTACCTATGCGAAAATATTTCAACTTGAGACTAGAACATAGGACTAGAATATTACTATTTTATTGCCCTCGTTATAATAAAATTTAATGTTGTGCGTTAATCTAAGCCTATAATAGATAATTAAAAAACACAGTTTAATTAACATAAAAAATAGTGATAATTGAAGAGTCTTCGTCGGAAGAGTCGCCTTGATTTACGTATTTTTGTACTTACATGGAGTCTGCCTATTAATTAAAAATAATATAAGCACCAGGATTTATGTGTTTGAGATTAAAATATGATGAAGGCCCAGCTGATCTACTCAAGCCAGGCACGTCGGATTAGTTGGGCCTCAGAACTGCCATAAAATTCAACTAATTTTTTAATACGTTTACATGCAAAAATCACACTTCAGACAGGGATATTATAGTCTAATTTTCCTAAATTTACTAAACGTACTGACACGCAGACTGGTAAAATGCAACTGGCGTGTAAAATTGCTCATTTTACATTTTGGCGCAGCCATGTGTAAATGTCTTTTTTGTTGTTGTTTAACCAATTGATATTTAATTGAATTATTTCCAAACTTTGATCTAAGGGCCTTGTTGCTGATTCCACGTTCATTCCATTGAAGTACGTAGTGACCTGAAATTGAAAAAGTTCTTTAAAACAACTTTTTATGTCGTAATTAAAATAATAATAATATTAATAATAATAATAAATGAAAAATAAAAAAATTAAAGAAAAAAAAATTAAACAGGAATTTATTTTGAAACCGTAATAATTCCCCAGGAAACAGATCAGCTAGAGTGTAAAGTGACTAATAAAGTCCTGAACGCGCTGACCCGGCTCGTTTCTAGGAAACCGTTTTATGCAAATCTTTCGGGTTCAGATCAGACCGGGTCTTTTACGTATCGAAGCCCGACCCAATGTTCGGAAGTGCCGTTTTTTTATAAATGTATGCGCACATGGGCCGTGAGGTGGGATATGCCTACAATCTGAATTAAGCGCAGTTACCGGGTATCAACATTTTATATAACATTAGATAAACATAATGTTAGAACGGTGTTTAAACTAACCTGTTAACCACCAACCGATCAACACCAAATATCGTGAGCTACGCTGGTTTGCTGGTCAAGACGGAATGGGTCATTTTTTTTCAGCAAAATATCCAATCGAATATTTACTGAAAAAAGACCATTAAACATTGACCATTTCCCCAACAAATCTTTGCGCTTAATTCAGCAAGATATTAATTTTGGCCGTATGCGCAGCGTCTTGCTCCCCCAAACAGATTAGGAGCGTATAAATACAGCGGGATTTCGCGTCGATGCCTCAGTGAGCGTTGAAGGCGGTCGGAAGTCACTTCGACCTTTCAAGGACACTCACCTCGTAATAATCATAAGGAGTAGATAGATACGCAGTGACTGCTGATATGAGACCGCCCATCATGGATGTGGAATTCCCGAAAAGGGTGTACATGGTGGACCAATACGCTTTCAAATGCCGCCACGCGAGGAGTTTCCCTTCGGGATTCGCTGCAACCACAGCCAACACGATTTTGACATCTTCAGGCCTTATGGTGTTTTTGTCCAGAGTTTCTATGAGGTATCTGAAATTTTGAGTTTTACCGCAGGAAGAATTCAAGATTATCGTCTAAATACCGTTGCAGGAGCCAGGGGTCTCCCCTAGGTTGCCCAAGCGCCTTTAGAAGCATTCGTCGCTCGTTCACGTCTTGAGTGATGTTATAAGCATTCCAGCAAAACTGCCATTCTGCCATTCCTCCGAATTTTATCCCTGCTGCGTACACCATTTCTCTTAAGTTATAATCGATTGTTTGATTGTTTAACATCCATCTTTGAAACAGCGATTTAGCATCGTTTACGGTTTCGTTTAGCTCACATAAAACTGCGGCAGAGAGCACTTTTGAGCGCAGTAGTCTAAAGTTTTTAGTTATTTTAGTGGTGAGAAAGTCCCTTGCGAGCTTCACCTTACTGTTTCACATGATCCTTGGATTGCTTCCACCCAACGAACTTGGCAATAGGACGCAAGAGGTTCCTCATAAAGTTTAGAAATAGCTTATAAGGCAGTGATTCTGACATGGTTCTGGCCCAGTTCTGGAAGTGTTCTAGCGCAGTTGCCCATGGCACGTAATCGTTTTCCTTTACCAGATAGGTAGATAATTCTAGTGGTATGGTGGCGTTCAGGATTCCTGCCCTGTAATTAAAAATAAAAGTTTTTCATACAGGGTAATACAGAACTATGCGATCAAAAATCTAAGGATTACTCAGTGTAACAATATAAGACATTTGAATATGAGGAGCTATGTCCGAAAATATTCTTCTAAGGCGCTACGGCCTTATGATGCTTTAAGACAGTTACGTGCAAAAACGTATCTTATCGAGTTTTCGTCCGTTTCATTTAATTTATTCATACAAAATAACACTACAGTAATTGTTCAAAATATTGTCCTTGAATTTGAATACACCTGTTTAAAGGACATACACGGTTTTCGCGAACTTGGCTACAAATTTGATAACTGCTTTGAACGACTTCAAGCTAGTAATTCGTGCAATCGCGTCTTGCTCCATTTCCCCTGGAATTTCATAAACCGAAGACTTTACGCGTCCTCACAAAAAGAAATCTAATTGTGTTAGATCGGGTGACCTAAGGGGCCACGGATTTGGAACGCCGTCTCATCTGCGACTCGGCAGAGAACCGTTTTCTCATGGACCTTGAACTCATGGCTCATAGACCGTGTTTAATGCTTTTTCTGTACCAGTATCATGCATGTTTGGCTTAAAACTGTCAATCTTGGAAAGTCGTCGGTGAGTTACAATAAAGCTTTTGGACCCACAACGTTGCGTTGCGGGCGATATTTCCGGATATGGCCCCTTCCACTCAAATGTCTCATATCGTTCCACTGAATTATCCATAGAAGTTTGTTCCTGTAGTTTTCTCTCTATATGAAACCCTATACTCGCCTGCATAACGTAAAAGCATCATCAATAAGATTAGCTCGATCAGTTGCACTGAACAACAAGTGATTCTTCTTCAAAATTTCAATCAGTGATTGCCACATTGCCTCGTCGTACATTACCCTGTAGAATCCTGATTGATTTGTGTTCGCCTTTATCCATTTCAAGTTCGAATCCACTTCAAACCTCACTAAAAAATCCTACTATTTCTCCGATCTAAATCATTGTTTTCCGAAGGCCTCACCATCCGTCATATTCATCCAAATATTGTTAACGGTTTCTGAATCGTTGCTGGTCATGTAGGTGAGAGGAACATACCATTTGTTGTCGAATTTGGATGAAGACAAAGTGCTGTCGTTTCCAGTCCTCACGGAGAGGAGAAACCTCCTCTGAGAGGCAACGATTTCGTTCCCTTCCCTGGTAAGCATAATGAGTGGAAATCCTGCTTGATGGGTCCAAGTTTCCATGATTACCTAAAACTGTCTGTAAGACGTTTGCGCCCACTCCTGGGTAAACTTACCTTAAAATCGAAACTTCTATTAAAATTTTTGTTGAAGATGTTCCACAGGTCCTTCGTTTCTGCTGTAGTATACTTATAAGTGTAAAGATATTCGTTAAGGCCATTTTGTAAAGTCTCTTCGTGTAAAAAATCGCTGAACATGCGTATAATGGCTGTCGCCTACAATATTAATCGATTGAAAAGGATGATCTTCTATAGATCAAAGGGGTCTTACCTTGCTATAAGAAATAGTATCAAAAATATGGGGAATTTCATAAGGATCTAATATAGCCACATTCACAGGATGACTACTAACTAACGCATCTAATGCCATGGCCGGCTGGGTTTTGTCTATAATAAATTGATCCATCATTTTCCAATCTGGATAATAGTTATCTACGCCTAAGTATTGTAAATATGTTGTAAATCCTTCGTAGAACCACACGTCTGTCCACCACTTCATTGTTACCAAATTCCCGAACCACTGCAAGGGGATTCTTCAAGTAAAGGTTCGTTTGAATTCGGAAAGAGTACCTGATGCACAATTTCGTGGGCAATGGTCATGGTGATCCACTGGTCAGTTGATATAGAAAGAGAAGGGTCGGTTGATGAGGCCGTTTCGCGGTATGTTATCAAGCCCCAGTTCTCCATGGCTTCTGATAGAAACTCTGGGATGGACACTAAATCTAAAAACCAGCATAACAATTTAGGTTTTTCTCTCGTGATAAAATGGTAGATATTGAAGCAACTTTTACGTAGAACATTTATGGTTTTTTGGACTCTGCGAAATTTACAATTTTTTCGATTCCAGTTATGTGAAGCCAGCGTCAAGGGTACAGGAACGTATTCTCCCCGGCAATACTTTTCTTCATTGTCACTTGCATACTAGAGCACCCTCAGTATTGCTTCCATGCTAAAGTACCCTCACCATTGCTTCCATGCTAGAGTGCACTCATTATCACCTCCACGGTGGAGTGATAGTGAGGGCATTCCAGTACGAAAGCGATAGTGAGTACACATGGACATGTCACTAAAATATTGTCTGTGTCTCTCTTGAACAAACTGTGAGCTTCCCAGTTCGAAATAAACGCTCAAATTTCATTAGCGGAAATGCCATCAGCTCTTTCGCAACATCTTCCATAATAACCACTGTTTTTGTCAAGCTACATTACATTCAGAATTGCAGGTGTCTTAGAGAGGGATGGAATAGAAGCTATTAACACTCAATGGCCAAAAGCATTAGTAACAAAATACTAATGCTCCTTCTCTGGGAATGTTTTCCAGAGTATCTCTGTCATCAATTTGAGTTTGCACACCATTCTTTGCGTTTACTTTTACTCCCCTTTTGAATGGATAATCCTGTTGAATGGGTAATCCATCGCAATGTAGCGGTTTCAAGGTTGGCTCTATTTGGAAAGTCAAATGAATATTTGGACCGGCGCCATCAGCCATGAGTTTTCAGTTTTCGTCCCATATTTTGAGCCTTGAGGTCGCGTTTACGATTTTTTTTAGGTCGCCAGGGATGCCAGTGATGTGCGGCAAACCCCGAGTGACCCCCCTGCATAATTGGCAGACTTAATGCAATGCCTGGATCTTGTCGATCCAAAGGTCAAACATTCGAAGACAAAGCTTCACTGCAAATTTGCTTCCTGGCCTTAGATAGCAGCGGTTGAGCATCCACTCCCTTGTGGTTCGAGGTCTCAAATATGATTATCGAAGGCGGAAGGGGGCCATTTGAGGACGAAACAATGAATAAAGGGTGTCGGGTACTGAAATATTAATCGGTTCTCATTTAGAACAATGTGACACGACGGAAAATCAATTGCTCTGTTTCATATCTGACTACCTGCAATGCGGCACTTCACGGCGTTTCACACGCTTTTTACCCGTTTTAAAAAATTTCAAAAATTTTCATCATCCATTCATTTCCTGCGAAACGAAAAATACGTAAAAACTCACCTAATTTAGGTAGAGGATATGATATTCCGAAAAACCCTTCGAAGTAGCTCAGGAGGTGTATGGCAGTGTCCAAGACGAACCTCGCCTTATTCTTAAACGGCGGAGCCGTGTAAACCGACACTGATATACCCTTTTCAGTTTGATTTGCCAGAGTTTGGTAATCACACACTACGAATGCAACCAAATACGTGCTCATTTCGACCGTTTCTTGAAAATCGTCTCTTAACTAAAAAGACACCAGGACTCAATCTCAACTGGTGCCAAGGTCGATGGACACTTACCAGGCCTGTGCCCATGTAAAAACCTAAATCCTCGGTGTTGACCACCGGGGTATTAAATAGGGCAAGATGAAATCTGTCTCTGAATATTGTTAATCTGAATTTCGCCTTAAAATGCGGTTCGTCGAAACATGGAAACGCAGACCTTGCGAAGGTTGGCTCAAAATGGGTCACTGCCAGGTACCTAAAAACCAAAACGAGTCAATTTAGAGTTATAACAAAAAACGTCCATACAACGAATTATGCGAGTAATTGAACCATCAATAATGGGACCACCATCCCCCGATTTTTATTAATTGCTCGGCTTTTTACTGCCGCTTGAGGGTTGAAACTCAGAAAACGTTGTTCGTAATGTCCCCTGCGGGAAATTGCCTTTTAACTAGTTTTAAGAGGAAACAGCAAAATTGGCAATCAAGAAGCGTATTTCCTAATTACTCTATGTGACAGAATGAAAATTGAGTGATTGGGGCGATTCTAGAGACGATATAAGTTAAGGGGTTGATTACCTTTTTTCTCCCTCCGGGCCGATATAGCTAGACAGATAAAACCCTTCTTGCCGCTCCTTGTTCAGTCTAGTATTGAACCTTATTCTTATGGTGTAATTGTGCTTCTTCTTAAACTTCTCCTTTATTTCTATGTAAAGCTGCTGCCCCCTTAGATACTCTAACATCCTAACGATGGTCAAGTTGTGACCCCTCCTATCCTGGATTATCTTGTCCAATATCGTCATATTTCGACTGTGCAGGACAATAAAATTAGTCTCTTTGTCGCAATGGAACTCTATGGACACTTGTCCTAAAAAATAAGAGAAGGAGATCCTTGAAGTTCTCAGGGCTCCGGCGTACATACCCCTAACTTCTAAAGTGGTAATATTTGGATGGATCGTTAAGTTATATCTAGCAGGTCTCAAGGTGGTAGGAAGACGAACATTGTTCCAAGGGAAGATTTGACCGTTTGTAGCCTTGGGAATGTAAGTTCTTGTCAAGTTGGACTCATCGTCCACGTAATTTGGAGGTTTTTCTCCGGCGCAAGTGCAGTCTATAAATAAAGCTTTTTACCAAATTATATCAATATTTTGCTCAGAAGAACTTAATTTTAAACTATCTACACAACGAAGCAGGTTTAAAGCCAGATTCATCTTTAAAAACCCGGCACTCATCCTTCAAATGCGAAGAATACTAAATAGGATATCGCACACATTTTTGCATTTGATATATGGCGCTCCAGCGTTGGATGTAATGGCCAAAATGGATAATAACACACACGCCACAATGGACGGTCTATGTAGGAGATTTTGTTGGGCGGCAGGTAAACACATCAATAGATAATTCCAGGGGGAGAAAAATGGTCTGAATGTGAAGCATTCGGGATGAATTGTTTGGCCATTTGTGGAAAATGAAAATGGTGGAACAAAAGAGTCTGGATCGATAGAACCACAAAATCTTTATCGAAGGGTTATTGTTTCGAAGTGCTTTTAATCAGCTAAAATGTTTACCGAGAGTCGGACAAACATTTAAAGTGTAAGAAATGTTTAAATCTCTCTGAGGCGAATCAAAACGTATGAATTAGGAGATCTGTAAGTTGAAATTGCTGTGAATCTTATCAGAAGTTACTACAGGATGTTTGGAAAAGTTCGTACGAAACTTAAGGAGACGAAAGTAGGGCCAAAAATGGTAAAAAAAGTTCCTGTAAACATTGATCCGACAGCGCAGGATTACTCAGATATGGCCCTCCAAACGGGTCATGTAATTAGAATATTTTGTAGAATAACTTTGTCATTAAAATGATAGAATGAAGATTGTGGGTAATAATCGTATCATAAGGGACTTTAACCGTGATAAGTTTCATCAAAATCGGCTATAAATAAGGGTAGTTTTGTAACCACACTTAAAGAAATTTTTCGAATGTTTTTTGTTCATTTGCTCTATCAAGCGAATAATATTAATTTTTAATAAATTAGACTTTTTTGAAGAAAAAATGTCTCTACATCTTTTTCGAATTCTGCGTAGCTTAATCAAAATAATAATTTTTTAAATAATATAGGACTTAATATAAAAATAATATAAGAACAGTAAGATTTTTCGACATCTTCACATAATATGCATTTTTCATGGCGACAGTTTCACTATAGTGACTGTCACTTTCTGTAATGGAAATAGTCTGCACGTTGAAAGAGATCTACGGACGTGCCTGCAAAGTTGATAATTAACATGAGAAGGCGAAAGAGTAAAGAGATTAAATTTCATTATAAATTTTTTGCTTATAACTGTGAATCATCAAATGCATGAACGACATGTAAGTGGCAATTACAGCAATGAAACTGTTACCGTGAAAGATGTCTACTATGTGAAAACGTTTAAAAAATGTTACTGTTCTGAGCCTTACATTGCTTAAAAAATTATTATTTCTGTCTAAACTACGTAAAATTCGAAAATAGAGATTTTCTTCAAAAAGCCTAATTAATTAAAAAATAATATTGTTTACTTGGTAATAAAAAAAAATTATTCAAAAAATTTCTGTTAAGGGTAGCTAGTACCCTTATTTATAATCAATAATTATGAAACTTATAATAGTTAAAGACACTTATAATATGATTATTACCTACAATTTTCATTGCATTATCGTAATGAGAAAAAAAGTTATTTTCAGAATATTCAAATGATAGATCGCTTATGGAGGACCAAATTTCAGTAATAGTGCTCCGTCGGATCCATCTCCATGGGAGCTTTTTTTTTACTATTTTTGGCTCTACTTGCACCTCCTTAATTTGTGTACCATTTTTTCCAAATACCCCGTATGGAGTGTATACACTGGGTGTCTATTTAACAGCCCCTCGAACTCCTATGAATTTATCCGTGATTACAGAAAAAAAATTGAAGTTGAAAAGGTGATAATTAAAGTTGTTGTTGTGACCACCCTGTGTGTATTTTCGACTAAACGAGTATTTGTGCCTGTTAAAATTATCGTTTTGGGACACCCCTCATTTTAAAATTTATCTTCATCAGCCTCATACACATCCCCCTAATTGATATTTTTCTGAAATCATAGGAGCCCGAAAGGCAGTTAAATGGGCACCCTGTACAGCGGCATCCAGGACAGGTCTTTGTAAATCTGGCGCGCCGAGCGGAATTTCGGATCGCCGCCCTGGGCCGTCGCCCAACCCCATAAAGCGATTCAAGTTGTAACTGAAGACATTTCCTGGTCGAATTCAATCGCTCTCTGACCCGAGAAGAAATCACTCGTCACTGCATCAACCGTCGGACTCTTCATTTGTCACTTCAGTCCGGGTCGACAGACACGGAAGACAATAAACGCGTTAAGTATGTTATGCGTGAAACGGATGCGTAGAAGTAAACTAGGCAAAAACCCATCGATTCAACGTAACACCGTGCGTGAGCGTCGCAGCGACCAAATAGCAAAAATGGTGGCTTCCAGCTTTCCTCGAGTTCTTCCTGTCTGGTCTTCGCACCTTATTGCCGCAGATCGGAAGAATTCGAAGAGCTACCTTTTCGTTTACCTACAGCGAAAACATGCGTAACATAAGATTCCGCCAAAATATTCTGAACGGAGCGACAATGAGGTCAAGTCAGGCAAGCGCGATGAAAATACTTAAGTAAGATCAGAGTCGGACTTGGCGAGGCTCCGCAAAATTTTTAATCACCACTACCCCCAAGAAAAATCGTCGCTCAAGCTCGTCCCTCACAAGCACTGAGTAAGATCAGACGGGTAACTATTGTTCAAAACCAAGATGGGGAAAAAAGGAATCGAAAAGATAGATGGAGAGAAGTGGAGAGAATAAAAATTAGTTTGTCCGGCGACGATATTTTTCATACGGATGGATAAAAATAATTTTAGCGGCGCTAGAAAGTGCTTCTTAGAACTTGGGAGGAAGAAAGGGGCGCTAATAGAGTCCCACTTGAGGGATATTTTATGCCTGAAATTTCTATGATTCGTTGGCGATTCCAGAGCTGCGGACCCCCCGTGGGGGGCGGTAGGAACCATCGATAATTCTGGCTTTAAACCTACTTCTATTAATGAAGAGCTTTGGTAAAAATAGAAACATTAGCTTGAAGTGGGGGGATGACTGGGAACTCACAACACACCGTATATACAAAAACAATACTCACCACTTTGTGGTCCAGTAAATGCGATGATAACAGCGATGGTAAATAGAAGTGCAAAAACAATTGTAGCAATGCAGAGAGCCCTATTATGACTGCAGGTAGCCACCCCATTGTTTTCGTACAGGGTCTTCTTATGGGGCTGGCCCGTAGGGCTTTCGTGTCCTGTAACACCGCCTGTGTCACAGGGATTATTTATAAGAGGAGATGATTGACAGATGGGGTGGGTGATTTGAGCATGATTTGTACCTGTAAGAAACGCAACATCGTCAACATCCTGATCGCTCATCACTCTTTGCTCCCGACGCCAAACTTTCACAGCTTCGCGATTTGCTCTTTTCACTTTTAGGTGTACCGGTCACAAAATAATCACTTTTCGCACGAGCGGTCACTTTAGCTTTATTAAACTCTAGCAGGATTAGGACTGGCCCTCTAACTTATTGATTCTACATACTATTTGTATTTACTGATTGGAAATCGATCACTAGTGTCTTGGTCGGATGGTCTACTTTTGATATTTTAACTTGTACTATACGTATTGTGTGGTGTCACTATTTAGGGACGTTTTTGATCTTATATTCTGATGGGGTCGGCGATGAAACTGTAGCCTTTTTCGGCGCGGTTAAGGGATCCTGCGCCCTTTCGCATCAAATGCGCACGCCTGTTTTCCCCGTGAAAATGGGCCTTCCTGTTTGGAAAACGGACGAGTTGGAAATTTTCCTAAGCGTTCACCGTTTGCCACATTCCATGGTTAATTCCAGCCACAACTTTTTAATCTAGTTAATTTGCGAAGGTGATGAGACCATGTCAAACATGTCGTAGTTAATTAACCTTCGAAATGTGCACTTACACAGGGAAAAATTTGATTTTCTGATTATTGCTGCGTGTCCACAGTTCAATTAGAGCGAGGCACTTCTCCTCTACCCCTCTACAGAGTGTCCCGAACCAATGTCTATTTTGTGGAACCGAGGACAATATGGAAAATTTAACCAATGAGTCTTCAATGGGGTTGGAAGACCTCCATTTCGAGCCGAAGAATTAACGAGTCATGTCGTCATCAACGATATTTCTTCTAACCTATTTTCCCTCTATTTTTTCACAGCATTTGTTAAAGAAATTTTTCCTTATGTGTCATCTTCTAAAAGTTACAAGCAAAAACGTCTTAGGAATTATCGCAAAAATACGTCCAGAAATGCCAGACCAGCCCCGGTTTATTTCTATATCTAGTTTGTTAGATTGTGCAGAGATATCTAAATAACTCGTTCGGACAAAACTGGAGCGGCATTAACGGGCCTCTGCAGTGGCCAGGAGGCTCTCCAAACTTAACTCCCATAGACTTTTTTGTGGGGATTTTTTAAAAGAAAAGCTTATGAAAGCTTTTCAAGGAGTTTGGAGCACTTAAGGGAGAAAATAATAATTGCTTGCAATGAATGACGCAAGACATATTAAGGAAAGCTACTAAAGCGGAAGTTAAGCGAAGACCTCAAATGTGCTTTACAAAAGCGGGAAGTTACATTCAAACGTATTAAACTAAATATAATGTTTGTTTAGTTCCTTTTATTATTTAGTTTTATGAAAACCAAGTTATTGCTGTTTGCTCAGTTCTGGCTGTAAAATTAAATAGTTTTGCGACAATTTCTCGAACGATTCTTCTCATAACTTGTAAGCGATAACACATAAGACAAAACTCTTTCAACAAAAGTAGGGTGGAAAATTAGGATCAACATAACTTTGTCAAAGCTTGAGTGTATTTCCGGGAAAAATATCATTGAAAACCTTATAACTCGCTACTTCGACGTTTTAAAAATGAACTTGCGATCGCAGTGGAGGTCATCCGACCCCTATTGAAGATTCATAGTTAAAATTTTTCGTATTATTTTCAGTCTCCACAAAATAGCCATAGGGACATCAGGTTTGAGACACCCTGTATGCGTGGGAAAGAACTTCACAATTAAGTTAAAATTTGCATAATTTGTCCTCTAAACAACGTTGAATGAGATCTTCGCCTTGAATATCACAAAGGGTAGTTAAGCACCCTTGACTTGAAAGATGATAATATTACATGCTGAGTTTTTTGGTCTGATAAACCAGGCAGTGGGGGATAAGGGTTTTTAATGCAGAGTCGAAAATGGATAAATGCATGTGACTCAAATAGTATCTAATCCAAGTTAAGCTCTAAATGACAGCTCTCTTGAAGGAAGTTGCTATATAGGGCGTTCAGTTTGGACAGAAGGATACTTACCGCAAATTATTTATGTGAATTTAACGCTTTAATGCTTCGGCTTAGCTTTAGCCAGTTTTAAAATTGACAAAAAAATCGTTTTCTGCATACAGCGTGTCCAAGATATCCGCGGATCTTCCAGTCAGTACTGGTTAAATAAATACAACCCTAGTTGATTAATGCAAAAGTTGCGTATTTCAGGGAGTAATTTCAGGATGCAGACCTAGCTGCAAAATCTGTTATTTCAAAAAACGCAAATAGAATGAAATTAAATATTTTATAATTCTTTAGTTCGGATAAATCGCTTTATTTTTAGACCCCGTAGTCTCGGATTGTACAAATTAGCACAAATTATCGCTGTGTCCTAAGTGGGACCAACGCTCTTGGGACACCCTGTATATTATATGACAAGCTGGTCGAGCAATTTTGGGCCATCGGTGTGATTGACAATTCTGCCGTACCCAGATCAAAAATGCTCACGATAGGGGAACAATAAATGGGGGCCGTATGGCTTCCTAAGAAGAAAATAAAATATCAAAGTAAAAAACCCCTTAAAAATGTCTGGTAACAATTTTTTAATTAATGTTTTCTTCTATATCCACTTTCCTCTACATCTTTCTTCTATATCCTTTTTCCTCCCTATCACTCACTGTGGCGTTTCGTCACTTTAACTTAATCATTACAAATTTTTCATTCACAGCTTGCCCACTTACAATAGCCAGGTGCTCTCCTTCACAGTCTATTCACGTCTTATCAAATTTAGACCTTAACAATGCAGTTAATTCATTCGATTTCCAATTGTCTTGGATTGAATATTCATCATTTGCGATTGCAGTATTGCAGAGTTCTCTGTTTCTCGAGACCCTTATTGTTTGCTATTATCTTTATTGATTCATTTGATTTCCAATTGTTCAGGATTTCGTACTAGTCACTGCTCATTCCTTATGCTTTGCAGAACTCTATTGTTTGTCGTTATCGGACCTCGAACGAGAGGTGCTTCGCTGCTTGCATGATTTGTTTTTATGGGATAATGAAGGTAGGCACAAACGAAGGTGTGGGCGTTTGAGGGAGGTTCTGGGGGTGGTGAAATTCCCCCATTTTGCGCCAAGCTTGCTTTTAAATATCTCGATGTGAGGTGGATATTATTTGCGTGCGAAGGTATGCGAAATTGATAAAACTTCCTTAGCTATACAAGCTGAAACGTGCCATCCTCGAGATGTTTCAGGGGGTGATGGTACTTTGAAAAGTAATAAAAAATGCTAATAGACCCGTGGGCAAAAACGCGCCATTTTCGATATACAAGGTGGCTAAGTTTTATGTTTTTCCTCATATTTGGAATTTTTTGCACGTGTGCACTGAGTTAAATTTTGAAAATTTTGTACAGCTATCTTCTTTAAAACCCTCTACAACAAAATTCCAAAATCATCGTTAGCCTTATACCAGGTGTTATGTTTCTTGGGTCATATACTATTTCATGCAAACAAAAACTAAATTGCAATAACTGTTGAAAATGTGTTAAAAAAAAACGAAACTTGGTCACCCTGTATATCGCAAATGGTGCGTTATTTTATCGTGGGTCTATAGCATTTTCTATTATTTCGCCGAGCACAATAGCTCCCTGAAATATCTCCACCGTGAAATGTTACACCCTGCATTAAGGAAAATTCTGAATACATCTAAGGTATTTCATACTATGGCCAACCCCTAGTTTGAATCGGCACCAACCTCGAGATATTTTGGGCATGTTAATGCTGAAGTCTAATCAGCGAACTCGATCGGTAATCAACAAATCCGGTCTTTGTGGACAGAAAGTTCAAGCCTAAAAACATCCTCTAATGGCTTGCTACCCTTCCATTATAAGTTATTATGAGGCCGAAAGCTAATATAGCGTTAATAACGTGGTATGGTACTTATTCATTGAAATATCTAGGCGATGGGGTGCAAGTGCAGCTAAATGAATAAAATCCCGGGAATGAGCCATTGAGAGCAGAAAATATTTCTAATTTAGTAATTCTTATTTGCCTCTGCGAAGAGGGGTATGAACAGGGTCGGAGGGTTGCATTATAAGGCACCCAGGGCAGATTTGAAGTCGCAGCACAAGGGGGAGCCATAAACTTCTATATGCTGTAAGGATTCTCTAGTATGGCTCTCATTCTACTTGCGTACATCAGAGGCCAGCCCAATCCTTTTAAATTTCTATTTATTATAATTCTACACGGTATACGACCACGTTAATCCGCTCAATGGTTGCTAAACTCGTGCTCGTCGTATACCTTCAATAGACTGCAAACTTGAGCGTCCAACGGCAATTACAATGCAGATTAACGAGATTAGTATACGAACAAATAATACATTGGTAATTTGAATACTGGTTCTATAACGAAACTAGTTTCTTCTACTGTAAAAGAAAATCGCTACTGAGAAATTAATGTTGGAATTAACCCACCTTGAGATCGAATATTGCCATTTTGCGTTTGTTTAAATTTCCCCAATGGTTCAAGCCGGATGACGTCTCTAGATGAAGGGCCCGAGTTTGACTGCATTCCGATTAAAAATGCCCGTTGATGGGATGATTACCATAAAAATTAACTAGCAACTATTGAAGGATATATCTAATAGCTATCGGCTCTTATCCTGTCGTATGAGTATTTTATGAGTCTACAGTTAAAACTACTATTCGACCAAATCAGGTTCAAAATAGACATGCTAGGCTCTACCTGTTGATAAAACTTGAGCTACACTTTGGCACACGTTCACTAAGTAAAGACATTCGCATTCGACAGATTTTTACGCACAATGCGGCCGTCAAACGCACATTTCAATCAACTTGCGCTAACACCGAGTCTCACACATTAGAGAACATGGTCACTGTGAACCATGGAGCTGTGAACTACCCGTGGTCATGGAAGTTAGATATAATAACATATCGATTTTCTATTTAGTCGGCAAGCAGTCTACCCTTGTATTTACTCCCTACATCAATGGGGCTTTTGCCAGTGTCGGCTCCCCATAATTTTCGGTTATAGATCTGTATATAGCTATTCTCACGTGATGCACTTATTGATCTCTTCTTCTCACGCACGCGCAGTCCAGAGTTCTATATTGTCATTATGCAAATTTTTGTCATATTTTACTATCTTGCCTTGGAAGTATGGCATAGGGGTGTCCTAAAACCAAAACGACGCGATCAATGACAGATGAGTGTCTAACTATACGCTTACTCGCTTATTCACATGTGAAGAACGTTCTGCAGCCTCAGGGCCACCCTGCTTAACATTCGTCCTCCTCGGAGAAATTCAATTTCTGCCTCTTCCATCTCTCTTTAAACAGCATCATGCACATAATGCAAGAAAAAAGCTGCTTAAGGAGTACATCAACTGCCCACCATTCAACCCAAAGCCATGACACGTGTAAAATTTTGTACAATTGAATGACGGGGTGAGATAAGGGCAAACTTTTTATTCTCATTGTTCTCGATTATGATTTTAAACTTTTTTATTTGATATCTTTTCTATTACGATGGGTGCAAATCTCCTTTTTTGGGATTACGCTGAACCCCACAGCACCCATAAAACGGAGGACGACTTAGCCGTGCTACGTAACTTGGGTCGGCGACCAAACCACCCCGGAAGTATTAAGATTTTGGTGAAACGGCATCAGTGTCGAAAGAAAAAAGCCACAAAATGATGCTAAGCAACTCTTTGTTAAATCATGATGATACGGTCAAGTTCATCATCGATTCATGAAAAACATGTCAGATTTCAATAAGGCGACTCAAGCCAATCTGCACCATCCATAGTGAGCCATTCAATCCAGAGATCAATTTGAAAAAAAAAGAGTGACTAGTTGAGAAAATCAAGAGGAAAACCGTTTTCCAGCAGAATTTTTACCAATATTGTTCTCATATTAACTTGAAGCTTAATTAAGTACTGAATGTGAAATCTCTCTCTCTCTCTCTCTCTACCATCAACACTACAGATCTGAACAGTTTAATTTTTGGTCCGGTAGCTCTACAGGATGCCACTATTGAAACCATCAGCAGTATTTAACAACTGCAGATAATTCGATATTCTTTGGACCAAACTCAAAAATTCAGTTTGCATCATTTTCTTACTTCTTTTTGCCCGGTACCAGACCGTTTTTTTGGGGGGCTGTGAATTAAACTTTTTGCCCAGATATCCACACTAGCCAAGGCCAGCCCAGCCCGTACCGCCGAGAAACTTACGTAAAATGGGTCCTGTGTACGTTCTATTGGCTGAACTTGACATCCCATTAAGAAGGTTCCGCTTCCAAGAAATAGAACAGATTTTCACTTGAACTATTTATTAGTTATTAAAAAACACATAATGCACATTTGATTAAATTAATATCAGTATATGAGATTCCTAACTATTTACACTCGACTAGAAAACTTTTGCTCTCATAAAACTAAAATGGTGCAAACTACCATATGTACATGTGTAAAAATATTCCTCCGCAATAGTTAACATATGACAGTGGGCTAATTATAGCATGAGAGCTTCATTGACAAAGTTAGTATTCATAATTTCAGTTACTAACGTCTTTCTGAATGTTCTTTACTTGATACAGAATTAGCTTGAACGCGCTTTATATGAATACTAAACCTGTTTTCTGGACAAAAGTTAGTTTTGTTTGTATTGTATAAATAGTATTAAATATCCACTATTTTCTAAATCGCTAACCGATTCGAAAAATAAAAGTACGAATGTGAGAGTGAATACATTTAAAACACATGCGCACTCTCTCAAGTCATGAAAAACTTCAGTACAGCTAATTAAAATAACTTCTTTACAAGCTAAATGTACAACAAATTTAACAAAAAAATGAACAAGAAGTAATAATTTTGCATGAAATTTCGTATAAATAATTAGCTTGTCGAGTCTTGCATACAGTTGACAAAGTTGTATATTATATTATGTGACTAGGGCGGCCTACAGACCACTAAAAATAATTAAACGGCAACCAGTAACTTTTTACACTTTAGTTATTGCTACTTTAATTTGCTGCTGAGGAATTTATCTCAAGCGAAAGGCGATATATCCATTTATTTTAAAGAATGGTAGGACCTTACAGGACTAATCTGCTTTTGGTTTCTTCATATTTAAATATGCGTGAAAACTGACCTGCAGTTATTTCTTGCGCAAGATGGGAAGAGAATATCATTGTATAAGAATATTTCCGTAATATTTAGTATCACTACTACGTGAAATAAACGCTTCTTCGGCAATGCCCTTAGAGGAAAATAACCTATGAAATCGGACAATACACTCATAAGTTATGTAAATAGACAACATCGATTTTTTTTACCAGAAAGTCGGGGTGTTGCGCAATTTAGGTCGCTATTGATTCAAAAATGTGTTTGCGGTGCCGCCGCTGCGCTGCACTTCAGCTACTACGGTCCGTCATTTTGGAAATATTCTTTATTTTTAAAGAAAAAGGGTATACATTTCTAAATATATACAGTAAGCCCAGTTTAGTAGAAAGCTGTTGGCACAATGTCTATAGAATTCAATTGTGCGGGTACCTAACATAAACCGCAGGGCCCTTTTTATGACAGAGACAACCTCTATGTCTTTTAGGGCACCGTATCATATCTAAATTGGTTTTTAAAATTAGTCTAGTAGACCATTCTTACCTTTGCAAACTGCATTTTACCATAAACTTTAGATAGACAGTGTAATTTGCCACATGCCTCTTAAGGATTTTAAAACGTTTTCAAACCATAAAACGTCTGCAAGCAAACACCAGTGATTTTCTCCACTTGGAGATTAAAACTCAAATATTAAATTTTGAAATCTTGATTTCCCTTTGACATCCTCGGCACTAAATTGAACAACACCACCTCAAAGTCAAATACTTAACACATGTTTATCTATTAGCTGACTGTGCGGGAATGATTACACTTCTGTTGATTTAGGAGTGAGATTATTGCCGCTAGTATGGCGCTTATTAAACAATCCCCCCAAGAAGCCCTGGTGGTGCTGCACCCCCGGTTTCTGCTGCTTGCCTGCTAGTTTTTCCGCCCTGGAGCAACTGCTGGCCGATGTGGACTGAAAGGAAACCGACATTCCGCTGTCGAGTGATCCCACGCTTCCGCGCCTTTGAGCCTTATCTCCTGCAACTGTGTTATTCGTCTCGATAATCAGACACAAACTATGTTTTACATAGTTAGATATGACAATGCACTTTAATACATCAGGAAACTTTATCATCTACTCACATTGTTCATGGATATCCAGTAAAGAATTACTAAGCGCGGATCGTTTTATCTGGGTCTCGTGTGCGACATCCTCAGAGCAGTTCTCCGATTGACCCATCGTAGGGTTTTGTGAACATGGACATTGATGACATGGATAAACCTCTACATCTGCAACACCACTATCTCTATTTTCCGTTCCTGGAACACATGCGTGGTGTAAATGTGGGGATCAGAAGCATAAGGGCATTGTGAAGCGCAAACATTTACACAGCACGGACGGCATGAAAAATAATGACGGCTGAGGAACATAGTTGTTACACCAAGCGGATTTCTGCGATGATATTGCTTAGACCCTTGTACCTTTAATCCCTTACAAGCTTATATTGCCACACAAGTGAACGTCAATGGTTAATATATCATGCAGTGGGAGAATTGATTGGCAAAATAGGGGAACGGGACAAATTGCTGGGATCATACATCTTAGATAAGCAAACTTTGATGAAGGTTTTGTCCAAGGTTGTTTTTTGAAGTCAGAGTAAGAAATAATGGAAGAGTGAAGAAAAAGAAGGAAGAGGGGGAGCCTTGAACTCCGTCATCTATCGGTATTTGAATTTATTACTTATCTATCATCTCTCAAAAATCATGCCGCAACTCTGTTAGTAAACAACTCCAAGTCACACAATTACGGGTAACTTACCAGATCGGTTCCCTCTATTGGATTTTTGCCTTTCCAGCTCTGCTTCGATTCGCAAATTCTCCATTTCGTCCATTTCACTGACCGCCTCTTTCAAATCTTCCGCGAACTTGCATCGGTCATGTTCATTTCTCGCGTTGAAGGTAACTAACACCTTTTGATCGACTCTTTGACTAAGTTTAATACCAAATGGATAATCTGAAATGTTGGAAGAATGGCAGAGATGGTGAACTAAGTTGTTTACGATTATGAAATTATTAGAAATCCCGGAAAATCAACCGTCCTGAAACGAGTAAAGGATAAAATCGACTTACGTGGAACTTCGAACAGAGTGACAACCATCCCACATAGAGGGTAACTATTCCTAAACGTATAAGTGACTGATGACTTCTTCTTGCTAAGAATCTTGGTTATAACCAAAAGATCGTTGAACAAAAAGACTTCTCTTTGGTGAACGCCCGGCCTTTCCTTCTTATTGACGTCGGGTATTTCGTACAACCGGCAGTAACAAACTAATCTCCGATGTGGTAAGGCCATATTCGGTTTCTTCCCCACGATCGTGGCTTGAACTTTCATCACCTGAGTAACGTGATCGGAACCGGGTTTGAATTCGTTTGCTTTAACCCTTTCGTAGATGCCATTCAGTATATCACTATCAATATCACCGCAGTCGTCGATGCCTCGTAAGTTTTTGATGAAGTCCTCCACTTTCATTCGCCTCTCTGGCTTTATATTCGGAGTGTGCAAGTCCGTGTTCAACATTATTATTGCAAAAGCTAGGACAAATATCTGAAACAAAACTACAAGTGAGCATTCGTGCTTGAGAAAAATTATAGAGATTTACAGTATCAGGGGATCGGAGTCTAGCTACGACATCAACATTGCATTGGCAGTATCTTTGAGAGTACACTTCCATTAAACGTTCGATTTTCTGGGCCTCCCCTGGCATGCGAAAGTGTTGCTGGAATTTTCGCAATGCCACATCGACTTGCATTCCTGATAAGTCGAGCTCTGCGGCGAAACATTCCAAAACGGCCATGCAAAATGGGCTTTGCAAATTTCCTAAGTATTCTCCGATCATTTGTTTGCTCAAGCCTTTGCGAGATATCAAAAAACGCGCAACACCTATAACAAACATCATCTCAAAACCGATCGACAAACTCACATACCTACTCACCTTGAGGGGAATTCTCGAGAAAACCTCTCCTAATCAAGTACGCAACCCCTTTCTCCGGCTTTTTATTAAATAAATTAAGCCCTACTCTATACTGTCTTTTTCTAATAGTCTCGGATATTTTGTAACTTTGAGGCCCTTGGGCGTCCACGGTCCTCTCTACCAGAGTGTATGTGGAAGAGTTTGCGGTGGACACGTTTCCCAGACTCGTCTCTAAGGCTGGTTCTGCATAATCCGACCCGTGGTTCGCTTTCCTCTTCCAGATAGGAGAACCAGAAAACTCACACTGCATCCTTTCGGTTGATATACTGCTATCACTACCTGCAATGGGACATAGAAATGTTATAACCGGTCCAGTGCAGACCCGACGCATAGAGCAGATGGGAACCTAATGTTAGGTTGATCGCCAACTGGAGATTGTTTATAACTTTTAGACTATTAAAATAGTACATTAATAGGTGATTTTATTAGTTAGGTCGTGGATTTAAAAAATCTTCACCTATTAAATACTATATTGTGTGTATTTAAATTAATTTGGGCCAATGTTCGTAAATGATTCTGAAAATTCGATAATTCGCACAAGCCTCTGTGAATCCTCAAAATCTTTTCGAAACAAACGACCACCCACTTCAGCTCTATGACCAAGAACCACCCCCAATCCAACTGCTCACCTGAACTCTGGACGCTGGACAACGATCCATTTTCCGCAGTCTTGGACAATCCATTAGTCTTATGTCTACCTTGTTCAATGGAACGGGAAGTAATGCTGGAAGTTCTCTTTGGTACCTCTGGTGGAACTTTTCTACTACTGCTACTACTTAAGCTGCTCCGCGTCCGGACGTATCCATTCGAAGAGGTCGTTGGCGTGCTACAGGAACTTGGACTACCAGTGACATGTGATCCTATAGACTCAGACTTAATATCAGCTGGAGAATAATAGTGTTGAAGGGAAGAGGAGGAGGAATAGTTCTCCCAGCACCCGGAGGGCGTGCCAGATTGGCTCCGAGGAATGGGCATATTATCGATATGTCGCCTCTCGCGTAATGACATTGATCTAACGGGAGGAATACGGATATTATTATAGTCCTGTCCCTCATAGCTTGTTCGCATATACTCGGAGCATTGCTGATCAGAAGATTCTGAATGGCATTTATTTTCTTCGTTGGAGGGGGGCAATCTGCGACTGATTCGTTTCTCTGCTTTGGCCATTGCAGTAATAGCCGCGAATTTTTTAAGTAGAGTATATCGCCTGAAGGCCCTCTGTATGGTGAGGGCTGCATTTCGTGCTTTGACGCCCCCATATTTTCTCTCCAGGACCTCTATTTGTTTGTCGAGGATATCTTGCGACAGCTCATATCTGAAACACATTACCTCGCTTAATCTTCGGTAAAAGCTCTTCGACATGGTTTATGAGGTATTTAAAGGAAAAAAAAAATCATGCATATCATTTGAATATCAATATCGACGTCCTACGTTTAGGTTGACCCACGACCGAGATTTAATACGAATAAAAGAGGAAATTCCCACACGGTTTTATTGATTTAAAGCGTCTTTAATTCGTTTTACGACCAAAAGTAGATTATACCAAATAATATCTTCATGAGTTGCATTGTTCCTGAAACGTGACTTTACATAACCTGCGCTATAAACGATTATGCTTACTTTCACTTCAGTATCCAGCCAAAGAGCTACAATAAGTAATGATTTATGAAGCGTAAAATAACGGCGGTAAAAAATGTCTGAATTTAAAAATTTAATATTAATCATAGTATAATTAATAAGTGAAACGAAGTTTAATTATGCGGATTCAAAAATTAAAGAGACATATAATTAATGCAGGAGAGCAGTTGACTAAGGTTGAATGCGGTATAAACTGAATAAAGTAGCTTAGAGAACAATTTTAATGTTTGGTAGTCATTTACGGTGACACCTTGCATTAACCCGGGGGCTAAGGCAACCTTCGAAATTTAGACATATTTATTTTCGGGCCATTTCAAATTTCACCTTAAGCTACAGGATTATTCAAAGAAACCGATAAATTTTTATATCGTACAAAAATTCAAAAAATTTCCTGCACTGGGATTTAGACGACGTCGCCAAGATCACACTTGTTCTCCCAGATATCACAACTTTCTTATACCAAACGAAAAATTTGCATTATTAACACTTCTCCACAATCTGGCGACAATCTGAATTTTTTACTACGAAGAATACCCTATACGTATCTCCTATCGTTTTTGAAATAATTCGCCAGTTTTTGATAAATTAACTTACGTAGTTTGAACACGAGACCTCTTGAGAACATCTCCATTCCTCAACGATCCTTTTTTGTGAAGAGGCTGCACCACCGAAACGTATCCTGGATTGTTCGGCGACGATCTGCAGTAAACTGGACTCGGTGCCGGAGTGGCGTAATTTTGATTTTGGACAAAGTTCGGAGCCTGTATGTACGTTTGTTCTTGAATGTGGTCCGAGGAACCCAGGGAGTTGCCCACTTGGGACCTCTCCATTTTTGGCGGAAAGCTGAAACAACAACACAACTTTGACCACAGCCGACACATTACGATTTATTCTAATTTGCCGATTTCAGTGACAACGGGAAAGTGCTGATTGCATGTTAAAGGAACAATAACAAAACTATGTTGTCAGGCAGATAATGCTGGTTCGGTAATATGCATTCGGGTCTAGCAATGAAAAACCTTAAGAACATCACTATTGATTTGCGGTCGTTATCGCTTCCGAATAATTTTTAACGAATATTTTTAATAGTACAGGGCTGCACGAAAATCTGGAATAAAATTAATATCTTATCAACGAGTGACTTAAAAAAAACCGCTAGGATGCTTGAATGGAGTTGCACGCATCTTTTAGTAATAAAAGAAAATATTTTCCCTTAACCCCTTGGCGGTAACCCTGTATCATTTTTTTTTAATAGAAACAATTCGCGCGTGGTCTTCTCGAAAAGCTCGTAAAAAATGGAATCTTACCATACCATTTTTTCTTAAAATTATGTGGTTTCCATGAAAAAAAAACTTATAAACAAAAAATTACAAATACCTTCTCAGTCGTATCTACAGGTTATTTAACGCACCAAGAGTTGAAAATGTCCTTCACCCTCCAGTTGGCATGCTCCCAGGCAATGGTAAATCCCAATAAAAATTAATATAGATACGCTGTCTTTAATTCTGAATGAGTTTTTATTTTATATCGATAAAATAAATAAACAAGCAAAATGGTATTCAGCGTATCAATTTGTACTGCAAAACGCGAAAAAAATTGCTGCATTTTTTGTGCCAAGTTTATTGCCTCGATAAACAATACATTTTTTATTCCGTTTTAAAGCATAAGCGTATCGATATTAATTTTTATTGGGGTTTGCCATCGCCCCGTAGAATGACAAGTAGAGGGTGGAGGACATTTTCGGCATCTGCCCCGTTAAATTGGCTGTGGATAGGACTCAAAAGGTATAAGTTATTTTTTTTGTTTCTAAAAGAGATTTTTAAAAATTTTTAATAACCACGTAACTAAAAGAAAAAAAAGCATATGGCAAAATTCCATTTTCAACGAGCTTTGTAACGAATCCACACACGACATGTGTTGCTTTAAAAAATAAGTTGGGTAGGGTTGCAGCTAAGGGGTTGAAGGAAAACATTTCAGTTTACTGTCAAAAAATACGTGCAACTCAAAATCAATTCGCGTGTTCAACGGTTTTTTTTATATCACTCGTTGAAAACATATTACTTTTATTCCCGACTTCGGACCAACCCTGTATGTATAGTTCCTCGCGTTTATTGTCCTATTGTTTTGACCAACGAAGAGAGTCCATTTAATGTAATGTTTATTTTCTCGCTCCACAAAATAATAACTTAGCAAGTGTGTACCTTAGGTCTCTAACCGTGGGTGTCACTATTACAGAAATTATCACTTCCAGCACTAGTGATTTATGATTTGCAAAAGTGCCATTGAACCCGGATATTGGGTCGTTTAACGCCATTACTTAACTTAATTAGTTAACGTTTCCTAGAACGGTTTCCGTACTAAATTTCGCCAAATATATATACTAAAAAAAGTAAAAATTAAGCTTAATTACACCGCTGAGTTTGTCGCACCGCATGTCGGATACTTTAAAGGTTGAGCAAGTCAAATATACAGAGTGTCTCGTATTAGTATGCCAATCCGCTAACCGGAGATTTCTTATGCGAAAATAAGTAGACTTTCTTTATGGCAGTTTTTTCTTTGGCGCTTTATACTCATTACACACGGTGTTGAAGTTAGCAAACATTTTTTTTTTAATTAATAACTAGGATGCATTTTAATATATTTTAGTGAAATTTTGCAGTGATGTATAATTCAATTAAAGGCACATTTCCTATGATTTGAGTTAACAAAATTTAGAGAAACAATGGGGAAAATGGGGGGCAGTGTACACGTTTTTCCCCTCAACTTTTTTTGTGCACGCCAATGGTGCATTTATTTAGTTGTTCAAATTACTCGTTTCTTCATCTGGTTTTCTTCATTCTCGCAAAATTTTGATTTAGAGCTTACTTAAAAAAATATTTCACCTTATGTCGCATAATACGTGGCTTTCGTTATTTATTTATTATTTAAATACACCAGGAAGCCGAAATTTTATAAACTGTCCAAAACACTCCGGGTATAGCACGAGAAAGATAGCTTTTCAAAAAGAAAAACAAGACATTAATTTAATGAGTACAACGTACACTGAGTACTAAAACGGCAATCACATGGGGTTTGAACTATGTTCTCGATATAAATAAAAAATTAAAGCCACGTATTGGAGAACACTAAGCCGAAATATCCTCTAAACTAAGCTGTAAATAAAAAATTTATCAAAATGAAGAAATCCAGATAAAGAAACGATTAATTTGAAGAACTGGATAAATGCACCATTGGTGTGTGCAAAAAAAGTCGGAGGGAAAACGTGTACGTGACCCCCATTTTCCCCATTGTTTCTCAATTTTTTTACTCAGATCATAGGAAATGTGCCTCTAATCGAAGTATACATCACTGAAAATTTTCGTTGAAATATGTTGAGAAACACCGGTGTTAGTAACAAATGAATTTTTTTTACTAACTTCAACACCCTTTTTAATGGGTATAATGTACCACAGAATAAAGTGCCAAGAGGACGATTTAATTATTTTCGCATAGGGAATCACCGGACAACGGATTGGCCTACTATTGCGAGACACCTTATATACATGAAATGACAACTATTCAGCTGTGTCCCTGACAATTGCAAATCGATCCTTGATAGGAAGCTAGTCACAACTTGGTTGCGCATGCGGTTATTTTGACAAGTATATTATTTTCCAATGAGGTTCAAGAATCAGGTTGACAGCGAACATGTGGTGCGTGCCGCTGTAGGCTTTCCACTAGATAAAGTCGCATCATTTTTTCTTTAAATGTCACAAGATCTGGGGGCTCATATTTTAAGTGAATACCCACGACAGTATAGCTAGATTGTTTCTCTGAGTACCTTGGAGCCCGGATTGGCGTTCTACAAGTGAATAAATCATATATTACTTTTGACATAAATTAGTCCTTTCTTGAACCTCATAGCAAGAGCACCTTTTGGGGCCATAACAACTTTCCCCAAAAACATCGACTATATTATTAGATTGTTTCCAACTGGGGACAATGCCGGAAACGCTGCCCCTAAGTCGTGTTCTCTACCCCTGCATAACATCTCCACAAACTTCATTATTAATACCTCCACTAATAGCGAACAGGGGGAAGGGCTCACCCTCGACGGCCAAAAAAACATGATTCACTTCCTCTTTTCGGCCAGAATAGCTCTTCTGCAGCGCTCGTCTGATGAGCATGAAATCATCGTATATAAGGTAATATCGAACCTTGACTCTTAATGCCCAGATTAGCAGATGTTTATACCTCCAGATATACCCACATGTATGAAAATTTCCTTAAAATGGGCAAGATACCGTGCTATGCAACACCATAAAGTATTGCATGTTCCAATCAACTTGCCACCTTGAATGCAAACTTCGTTGCCTCGCAATCGCACGCTTTCCTAATAGGCGGGAGAAGAACGATATAAAACTAATCGACCCTGTAAAATCTATGATATAACCGGATAGAAGTCGTTCATAAAAGTGCGGTCATTAAATAACGAAATTTAAGTATATTGGCAATATTTCAAAACGTATGTTTTACACTTACAGCATCATTAAGTCGGTGGAAATGTACGACTAAATTTGTTCTGATGTGCGCTGCCATGCAAATAATTACATAATGCGTGTAGAGGATATTTGCCGGAATGGACATTCTCTCGTGACCGCCGTTTCAGGACATACTAAAAGGCCCAGTGCCGCTCGCTCTTAAATACGTGCAAACCTCGCGGGGTTTTAAGGGACAACTTCAAATCTTGATGAGATAATAAATTAGTAAAAAAAAAAAAATACAAAAAAAAAATAAGTACAGAAAAATTCGACGTAAGGCTTATCTTGTCGCCACTTGTATAAGGCATTTCCCGAGAGCCCATAGCGAAAACGTACCAAGACCGCAAATTTTAGCTGACCTTTATCTACATCGCTTGCCTTGAACATTGCCTTGAATCATTTAAATATAACATTTGTCTGGTGTCCAGCAACCAGGCCAATTAGCACAAATTAATTGACATCGCAATAAAAATTTCATATTTTTCATACGTCCTAACTATTAACACACGAAAACTTACGGTATTCCCACCAAAAATCCCGAAATGCAAATGATCATTTTGGTGATGTCTCACGGGACACCACTCGCTCAACTACACAAGACAATAGAACGTAACTTGGAACAAACTTCACTAGATAAGCGCAACTTAGAACGCAACACCGCTCTCCACTGCCAGACTGATCCCTAAGGAAACAGCTGCCCAACTGAGGACCCAGAACCCAAAATCAAGATGGTAGTATGGTACTAAATCACAGGTAGTGAGTGAAAAGAAAACGACCGAATACAGATAAGGTAGAGCAGCTGTTCGATTTGACAGACTCGAAAATTGTATACACTGGCCTTACCCGGGTATACCGAACACCATCAGGTGTGCATCTTTCAATAATGGGGCCCTTTTATATTGGGTGAACTACATCTCAAAAGGCAGTAAATCGGGAGTCTCCAGGCACGTTAATTTTTCTATTGTTACCAGGGTGGATACTCGTTAGTAATACACATTAAAAACGCATTCATCTCGAGTGCACGAGTTGCATATAAAAATACCCAGGAAACTTTGATGAAATGTTTAGCTGATAATTGCATGTTCGGTTCAACCTTCTGAAGAGCGTACTCACTTCTGGTGATTTGTTTATAAAATGCCTTAGGAAGTAAATCCATTAAAAGAGGAAGTCAGACCTTGAGCAGACACTCGAGGAGAAGAAAACCAGAAGGTGTTTCATCCTGTAAATAACTTCGGATATTTAATAACATCTGAAGGCCCCACACTTCTGCCACATGCCGTCGAGATGCGAACCACCTGCCTTTATTTCCCTTCCCCCCTCCCCCTCGCGTGATTTTGGCCCATTTAGGACCCGATTGCGTTTTATCGGCCAGAATACCGCCCAAACCCCTCTAGGTGTAGGTACTTCATCGAACAGGAGTCGGTACCATGGGTTTACGGATAAATGACAGAATGCTTAAAAAGTAGGTATCGTTGCTACATAAGCTGCGTACTTACGGCGACCTTCAAATAAGTGCTTGCATTGGCTTAAGACCGCTGGTCAATATGTTGCATTAATTGTCCCCGGAGTTGTGCAACTCACATTCATAACACGTGAAATGCAAACGAAATAAAAGCTATTTTTTCTTGGCAAATATGACTTGCCGGTGAATAAATGCAATTAATTAAAGACTATTTATCGGGCGATTGCTATACTTAAAGCTCATTAATTGCTTGAAATTTGCAGTTAAATCGCAACATATGTTGCGAAACAACAGGACCGTTGGTCGAAATTTGTATGAGGAAATTGGGGGAACATAATTGTTTTGTATGTAAAAATAAATTACACATCGGGCACATGTTAGGCGAACATTCTTGCCCTTCGGGGACGCTTGACAGCGATTTGCCGATAAAAAAAAACACGTGACACAGATAAATGCAAGATTTTGCAGCACCTGGTTATTACTTTCTACTAAAAAACCGATGGACAATGGCGATCAAAAAGTACGAAAGAGGCCCAAGAAAACTTGTTGCTTCTTAAAATCGACCGAGGCACTCCAAGCTAACATTGCTCTTCATAGAAAATATTTCACATGCAACATGGTGTACACTTACTTCTTTAAAAGTGTTTAGTGACCTGCCGGCAGGTACCTCACTGGTGGGACCAAATTATTTAATTTTTATTGCTTAGTATGCGCATCGCCTCACTGTTAACGTCTGCAAGACTAATATGTTTGCATTAGTCTTGCAGACGTTAAGGCTGTGCCACCTTGTGCATCAAAAATGGTTCGTTTTCGACCATGGGCCCATCAGCATTGTTTCACTGTTTTGCAGCTTGCTGTCGCCCCCGGAAATGTCTTCATGGCGATATGTTCCACCCTGCACACGTTTTTCCACGTGAAATTTTCCCTTCGGACGCTGAATAATGAATTAAAAAAAGTCCCCCTATTTAGGGTTTTCCGTTATTCGGGAAGTTTCTCAAGGCGTTTCACTGAGACGTTCGTCGTAACTTGACTTGCGCAACGCGAAACCGATTGGAACCACCCTTTTCTGAAACACCTCGTACACACCTGGCAATAGTATGTAACGCAAATCTATAAACACTCTCTCGCTTTCCATTCGCTTCGATAAGAAAAAAATCTTCAGGCTAATGTTAAATCTCTGGGAACCGCTGTACCGAACCAAACTAAAAATATCGATATCGTGATCTACAATGGGTCATGACGCGTTACGTAAAATGCATCGGTGATGTATATTACATCAGCCCAGAGATTCAATTTCTCATTAGTCGTACAGAACATTCCTACAGAGTAAAAAATATATACATGACTGTACAAATCACATTGTCAGCGTGCATGCATAGAAGTACGGAATGGTTTCTACATGTTAGCAGGTACGTGCACTATGCGAACTTGGTACCTAAAGTGGTATAACTGTTATAATGATAATTATAATGAATGTATGTAGGGCAACACGGAATGCTAATTTGCAGTCAATAGTTGGGTGAACGACAGTACCTACAACTTTCTAAATGAATCTACCACAGATAAAATGAAATGCGATACTTGGGTGAAACCGCCCGCAACTCGCTAATTTCATGATAAAACAATATAAGTGCGGTGATAAAACGAGAATTGATGGCAACCATCGAACGTCTGTGGTTCTTCGAAATCAGACGTCCCACATGGTTCCAGTAATTTAATTATCACGCATTGTTGTAGTGTTGGAAGGTTATGCGATAGTTGATGTAAACTGTTTCAGCGCTAAAGCAAGGAGCGCACGGTCGATTCAGTTATCATCATTCATTTATGCTCGCAGTTGAATCATCAAATTTTTAACGTCCGTTTTCGGTGGCCAGTTCGAAAACCGACGTGAACTCATCACCGAAAAATCTATTTGCCGTCTTTTGTGTCCTTCACGTTCAGCTTTCAATTCACTGCAAATTTATTCTATCGACTAAATTTAATGTAGACGCAACAATTCCATGCATTATCACGTTTGGTCAGTAAATGGTGCAAGGTCTGATTCCATACCAACATACGAAACTCGATAGAATTTTGTCACGTTTGCTCTAGAACAAATACATATGTACATTATTAAATACCGTCTACTTTAAATGTCACTGGAATTTTAAAATTTAACACCTGACCCACTTTTGACGAGGGGTCAACGAAGACGAATGTGCCACAATTGGATCCAGGCATAGAAGTCATGAGCAAATTAGGTGTAACGACGGCAAGAATCATTTTTCGATGCGACAAAAGTTGATGTAATTTCTACTTATATGTATTTACTATGGCGCAGATAACTTTCGAGATTTCATTATGGTTAAATTACAAAACAATCTCCACTCATGAATCAGGAGATTAAGTTGATTTTACTGCAAGATTACCAGCGTTTGCTTTAGGAGTGATTTTATTGCAGTAAGGATATTAAATTGGATTAGGTTCTCTTGTGGGTTGGCCCTCTCGTGTCTATATTTAGACCGACTTTACCCGGATCTTCTGAAATAAATCTTTAATTAGTAGCTAAGCAGCAAACCTCAAACTAATTTTTATTTCTCCGATGTGGGAGCTGCATCGCTGGACCGCTGCAGGCTCATGGCGCGCGGAAGCTAAAATATACATAACCGAACCAAATGCCACGAAGACGAGGCTTCGTCTCCGGTTGAAATGGAAGAACGTGAGATTGATGGTCAGCGCACTGACCAGCCACTGTCGTCTCTGGCATCGTCGAGATTTGACGGACATACGACCGGATACTGGACACGTGCTGGCGGAATGTGACGTGTGACTTGCCAGAGCAAAGTTCCTGGAGCAACAAATCCTGCTGCCCAACGACACCAAAGGGTTATGCCTCAGCTTGGCGGTACGAATTTTAGCTCTACTGAGACACGACGCGACGAGCCCGTCCATTCCTGCTAAAGGCACTTTGTTCATTCAACCCAGTAGTTGTACAATGCACCGTGCAAAAAACTTGTTTGTTGATAGGAAGTTGGTTTGTTTTCGATTTTGTGTGCTCACAAACAGTCTGGTTATTTTTTTTTCTTAACCAAAGGCGTATTTGTGAGCACAAAATCGAAAACAAACCAATTTCCTATCAACAAACAAGTTTTTGATTGGTTACGTACTATTTAACTGAGTTTGTAATGCTTTTTTCTACCAAATTTATATCTGTCCATTTCAAAAACTAAATTATCGATTTTGTATCGCAACACACCGTTGAATGTTGTTTTGAAAGACTCTAATTTGCAGTGTCACTTGACCCACGTTTCGACTTAAAAACTAACAAACGTCGAAAGTTAGCATGTTTTGTCTTGTTTAATTCAATTTTTCAATTTTTGAATTTCTTTTTGACCATCAAAAAGATGAAGGGGGGGCAGGGTGACAAGTTAGAGCCGCACGGTATAAGGCGAATATTGTTACAGGCGAGTGCAGCGAATTTCGATCGAGAGCAGGTATCTACGCTATTAGCTATTCAAGAATTCCAAATTAGTGTTTTTAATAACTATGTAATTGTTCAGGTTAGCGCACTACGTTGAAGTAAATGAATTGTAAACTTGAACGTTCTAACAAGTGAAAGCACAAATAAAAAACGTAAAAAAAAATTTAGGAAGTGAGCAATTATTTAAAATAACTTGGACTGTGCCACTGATTTTCGATCAAAATCGTTTGGGAGGAGAGTTGACGGTTTCCGCGACACCGTTTTGCAAGAAGAGCATTTTTCACAGCCTTAGATACTGTCGGAACCAGCATAATTAAACACAGATCTCTCTTAAAAGAAATTCGTCGTTTCAAAATGGGGCAACCCCAACTCGCAGAACAATTCAAACTGTTCTCGAGGTTGGAACTGTACAGTTACATCTCTTCAAATAACGGCAGGAAGCAAGAACCGAATTGGTGATAATTGATTTATTCCGAAAGCTACCACGGATTAACTGGTATTTCAGTATCAAGCTTTACCGGTAGGCCTGAAGTGGAAGGTGCAGCACACCATATGAAAGCAAAAAAAAAAAAATCTTACTACCATTATCTACATCTGGCAATGGTAATATACTCTCCCGCTATCCGATTTGTTTTCTTAGAGACAAACAAGTGGAAAGCAAAATATACATTCCTGTGAGAATTCTCTAGAGATATTCCTTCTGGCGGTCTCGTTAAACAGCCCATAACAAATGGTCTTGAAATCAATTAAACATCTAATAATTATTAAATTGGCTATAAAACCAATAATAACATTACTTAAACTGCTCAACATACCTTAAGGAACAGTTACTTATTAATGCTTACTAATAACACAAACTCAATTTTTATGAAAGGCTGCGCATTATATTCTCTTCTGCCTTGCTAAACATCTCGCTCTACTAATCCCTTAAATAATGTAATAGGTAAAAAAATTATATGTACGATACACTTAAACTGCATGCTTCAAACGGTTCACTTTGGTGGCAATTAAAATAAAATCGAAATGGCGAATGGCAGTTAAATTCGGTAAGTCCACGGGACTGAATCGAGAAAGGACAATGTAAAAGAACAATGAATAATAATTGGTTATTTTATGTTAAAATGCCGGGAAAGTAATCGACTAATGATTACTGATAATACACAAATGGGATGGGAAAATTTATTCAGCAAAAATAATTATCTTGTAACTTTTCACGTGGGTGCTCAATGACCAAATATATATGTAGACTCGTTATCCAAAGGTGAATACACTAAGACCGTTAAAATCTACTGGGGAAAATAGATTTGTCGGAAACATAATCAATATTCATAGAAGCTAAATATAACGCCATGATATTTCGTCTCTTAGAATTGATTAGTCGCATTCGATCGCAAGTAATGTGCACTCGATCGTCGTTGGACGTACTGGTGTTGAACCAAAATTTCCATTAGTGATAAAAGTTAGGTTTGCATCACTAATTACTAAATTGCTATCACTTACTGGTAATAGGTGCTAATGGCTTGTTTTATGATGTGCGAAAAATATTTGCAGTATTAACGCCAACAAATGTAGCATGTTCCTTTAACCCTTGGAACATCTAGAGCACTAGAATAATAGGCATAGCTCTGATTCCTTCGAAGATACCACACGTCATGGAAATGAAATATTTAACATTTCTGCTAAAAATAGAAACAACAGTAATTACCTTTTCCAATTAGCTTCTGTATCTACATCATAAATCTTACTACCTGTAATAATATCTATTATATCAGAAGCTATGTGCACATACGCTAGTGATGTACTTCGATAATAAAGAGGCACGTTTAAGATTAATGAAGGTACAAGACAGAGTTTGAATGTTTGAGGTTGACCAATTCAAATATTCCCACTCCATGGGACATTAAGAATAAATTTCATTAATTCGTTGAAAACAATTTCGTGCATTGTAAAACGAGAATTTTAGGGCAGATTCTATCTCCACAAACACGAACGAAAATTTTCTATAATTGTCCCTAAATGGTTCCTTATAGCAATACATGCTCCATTCAACGTAGCTCTTTTGACGAGAATAACGTACGGAATATTCGTTTATCGGATCCTTAAAGTCGTTAATCCGTAATCCACAGCAGGTTTGCAGAAAATTGCCCGATCGCGAAAAGTAGATTGTTTAATTGTCAGAAATAATCGAAACCGAAAAATAACGTATAAAGTCGCATTAAAGATCTCTTCAATATTCTGATAAAAGAGTGCCGAAAGAAAGTACAAAATTGAGTTAAATGAGCCGCATTTGGGCTTCACGACTCGGCGATATCTTTGTTTTTTGAAAAAGTTTTTGGAAACACTCTGTACAACCGCTTGGTTAAGTAGACGCTTGCCGAGATGCGGCGAAATTACTTTAATGGTAATAAATTTAAGTAGGTGATAAACAAATGGAAACAATTAGTGTACAGGCGTATAGGAAGACGACAGATCTCTACATGAAGTGTCCTTACACTTTGACATAAAGGCGAATTGAGTTCCAAGAAAATAATTAAATTCTGAGGCGTTTTGCGTCGGTAAAACGTCCAATTATCATTTCATGAAACATATGAATTTTTAAAAACCAATCGCTTTCTCAAGGTACGTTTCGAATGTAGGACATACGAAAAGTGACCTAAATGCATGGCCTGTTGGTCAAATATCCAAAAATAACAAAACAATTCGATTTAAGTGGACAAAATCGTTGCGTTTTATGTGTTTGCGTCACGATGCATATAAAATAAGTTATCGGCAATTATTTTTCGATGTAGGTAATGGAGAACTCTCTCAAAACCTTATAAGTCACATTTTCAGAATATTTATGAGTGTTATAGAAAATGATCGCAAAGAAGTATCCTATAAATATTTGGTTTGAGTACTTTATCAAAGTGGAGGGCACTCGGTAAAATTTCGTAAGAGAAAACGAGGAATTCCCCCAAACTGTTAGTAGTTTAAAACCAAAAGGTAATTTAAACAAAAAAAAATATTCTGGTATGTTAAATTACGCCTCTGTGACCAATTCCCGTGAATTTATTCTCCACTTTGGCACCTTTTTAGACATCTTTAGAGCCGCTCTAATCTACATTTACGCCTCAATATATACACAACATTCCTATACAGGTTGAGAGATATTTTTGTACAAAATTTATGTCTACATATATTTATAGCCGTTTTATTGTAAAGATACGCATTTATGCCAGCAGCAAGCATCAGTTGTCATTTAAACAAAATCTAAAAATATAGACATTACATCACAAAAACGTCAATTTTTCAGGAATTATTCGACGCAGTAATGCAGGAAACGATCAACCAGAATCATTGCAGGTAGACTAAAACACTCAAAAAAAAAACGACTTCCCTAAAAGCATACCTATAAGGCTTTTTGTACTGAAAATGGTAATGAATGAAAGTGGTTATGAACGTCTAAATCTTGTCTCCTTCCTGCATGCGACTTAGAAAGTAATAAATGTCGGTGAAGCGACTAGATTGTATGTAATATTGCAATGAAAATAGAAAGGTAATTACCATGCTAATTACATGATACCGCTATCAAGTGTTCGGCTTGTAAACACATTATTTGATCTACCCCAAAAATGGTTTACTTTTAAACTTGAGAAGTGAAAATTTAATTTGTTTACATTTAACTTTACACAAGAGACCCCTTAAACACGTACAGATTTGTTCAAAGACCAACGAATGCTTTTTTTTATTTGAGTATCTCAATTGTATTTTCAACGACACTTCTGTGTTATACTTTTTTTAGAATAAATATTAGCATTTATACATAAATTGGATTTAATGAGGAATTAAAACTAGCATTAAGTGGTGCCATTGAAAAATAAAACTCGATAGAATTTGTTGAAAATGATATTCAATATAAAAAGGATCAAACAATAATTATAGTTAACCATTAAACACTCGTAAAATTTCAATTTATTTGGGCACTCGCAACTACTTCGAGCAACTATATTTGATGCTCTATTGCCAGAGGGACTTCCCCAAGGGTGCTTCTAGAATTTAAAAAAAAACACATACTGAACATCTCATATGAGGCGTTGATACAACCCCAGGAATTTGATGTCACTGACCAGCACTAGAGACTAATTTTACTAATTTTAGGGCAACTACGGTCACATCACTCACTCTAATAGTACAAGACCCTGCCAAATCGTCTATGGTAGGAAACACCAAAAGGACCGAAAGTATTGCTCTCATATTGGCAGAACACGTCAGCACTCACCCCATTCGCCAGACAACTCACATGTATTAGAAACAATTAGAGGATCTAAAATGAATTCCTGTGACACCCCCTGATTGATACTAGTCAACCCGGATATGTGACTTCTGCCCGTCGAGGATTACCCCATAAGTGCCGAACATTTACCTCTCAGCCCATAATGGGCTAATCTTTGCTGCAACGGCTGATGATTAATTGAGTCAAAAGCCTTGGAGAGATCCCCGAACGGCCTGGCTACTCTGCCACCGTTATCATCCTCTTCATATAGGTAATTTATGATGTTGAAAATAGCTAGTTCCCGTAGATCGTTGGCGTACAAATTCACATTATATTGTGAGAGTGCACATAGTCGACTACAGGATTGTAAATGACTGGTTGAAAGATTTTTGAGATAGAGGAAAATCAGAAGGCAGGCCTGTAATTCTTGGTTGAACGAGAATTACGCTTATTAAAAATTTAAACATCTGTTAGAATTCTTAAAGTAATTTCGTCAAAATCGGCTGAATATTTATAAGGGAGATCCATCAAAAAACAAACAAGAATATCGTCAGGTACCGAAAAGTGCCAACCACAGGCAAGAAATTCTGATTAACAGCGGAGAGATCAAGCTGTTTTCTTTTCAGCATTTGCAATTCGCAAATTATATCTAAATCGGATCTCAGGATTTCATCTTGCTCAATAACCATATCAGTCGGTGATTTTCCTTTATTGCTCATTCTATTGCAAATATTCCAAGCCGATTTAAATTTGTGTTAAGAGGTAAGAATTGGATTGTCATGTAGAGATTTCTTATAGCCTGACAGATCTTTTCTATATTTCACATCTTCTGACCGGTCACCTCCATCCTCAATAGTCTAATACCAGGCACACAAGTTTGTTATATGTTAACTACCATTGAAACCGATCGTTCCCTCATGTACGAGATTTCCCTCCGTTTATCGGGAATGACAGAAGAAGTGTAGTCAAAATATACCCTCAATATGCATTTGTTTAAGATCTAATAAGCAAAAATCACACAATTAATTATCCGTTGTTTTCAAAAAAAAAAATTATAAATTTTCCTTATGAAAATTCTAATGAATCAGAAAACATCTTTAATCCTTGACCATAGACTTAACAATCTTAGGACAATCAACATTTTATACCTGACAACGGTAACATGTTTCCTGAATGGCGGTAGCGTGTGGCAAACATCTGACACTGTCACTAGTCGGCTGATATGCTGTCTTCTAGTGGTGCAAACTACGCGAATCCGCTCATGACGGAACCCGGATCTTCGAACGCGAACCACTGTCCTATCACAGACGTCATTCAACGAAGTAATGGTGGTTTCGTTTTTCGCAGGACTTAAGTGTCTATTTCGCACATCCCTCTGCAAGTAGTTGTTCGTATAAACACTGTCACGAGACGAGAGGCTGGATGGTGTTGTCATCTGACTGCGCATCATACTAATTAGTCTTGGTTTTCATGGATGTAAAGACATTTTAGAGCTACCTATATGGTAACTTCATGTCAATTCTATACATAGGAAAAATCTGGCAATTTGTCACGACATGAAGGTCAACGGGGGCAACACGCCTGAAATGTCAACTTGTTTTATTTTAAATAGAACGACCTATTTATATATTAATGAATTTTTGGTTTCACCCCGAAATTTTAATGGTATTTTTTATAACATCTCATTTTCTGAATTTCAATTGCATTCGAAGTAGTGACGTATGAAATACGACACTTTTTGCACTTTTCACGTCTGCACCTGCCGAGCAATTGGAGTTAAGGCGAAACGCATTCTATCTCCTTTTTTCGCAATCTGCCTGTCAAAGTATGTGTTTCTTAGTTTGACGCCCCCATAATTATTTACATTTTTCACATCTGTGGCATTGAACACAATATCCGCAGAGTTCGAACGTGAATCCAACAATTCAGTGATATGTGGGGCGTTCCATTTAAAATGAGCAAGTTGATACGCACTTCCTAGCGAAAACGCCGCTACCTTCCGACTATCAGATCGTGCCAAAATTTCAGATTTTTAACATGATGGTGCAGTTTTCGGAGAACCACCCTGCATTAAAGTGGAATTCAAATTTGGAAATTGGAATTTTCTGTTAACGACCATATGCCAAATTCGTCATGCCCTCCTAACTAGTCATAATTTGGCCTCGACGCGTTCCCATAATACGCGTCCTAATGGCAAAAAAGGCACAAAAGGTGATATAACATTGGTGTGAAAATAATGTCCGAGGCATGCTACATAGAAAATAGCAAATGTTAAACCCCAATTATACTTGAGACTTACGAAATGTGAACACTTGCCGCTACTTTTATGCGACATGTGATGGACAGTATCGAGGTTAATGTGTTTATAAAGCTTGCGTGGTTTATATTATTAATCATGGCTACCGGCCATGGTGCAGGACATTACGACAATACATAAAAAAAAACGCTAATCTAAACCGAAAATTGCCTTACTTTTGCGCTATTGCCAACATTGTGAACCTGTGCAATGTTTCAATTTTTTAGTTGCCAAGGGCATGCAACATTGGATTTTGTACTAAGATTTAATTGTTGCCTTAGGGCTGGCTTTACGACGTTCCTTGCCTCGCGAGCTACAAGTAACATATACAAAATAAAAGTAAATACGCGGCTAATACCAAATATGGATAATGGTTTTAAATTTATTCTCAAGACAATGTAAAAAAATTATATGCGCTATAAAAAGCACTAATTTTGACCTAATGGCGATTGTCTACGTGTGCCTTGTCTAGGACGTATTAACTTTTTTTGGAGCAATGCACAGTTAAAATCCATTATTAAAACTAAAGCATTTCCGCAAGTAATCCACGATATCGCGAATGCTTCAGCAGAATAATAATAGATAGTGATGCTAATAGACTTTCAACGTGTGCCGCCCTTAGGCGTCTGCACTTGAATCCCGGAAGCGTTAGCTACCTAGTTTCACGGGGGTTTCGAGTGTAAGGGGGTAATTGGACAGTTGAGCTTAACCAATCTAAAAAAAAATGGTGAACAAAGAGAGAATTTGCTACACTCTAACTGTTCTTTTACTTTCGTTTTCGCTTTGTATGCACACCTATTTAGTCATTGCCAAATAAGAGTATGTGCACAAGTACAGTTAACTGGAAAATTATTCGGAGTATTAAGGTTAAACAAACAATGACTTATGGTACTAAAACGTAAGGAAATTCAGGGTCTGTACGTATGTATGTCAAGAAAAATAACTTGTTTTACAGAATGCTGTATCAGCTTATCGGTGCGTTACCGCGAGAAATACCTACAAAAATTATTTATAGAGTTAGCGCTGGATTATTATTAGCGCGCACCCAATTTGGCATATGGTAGATTAAACCAAGAAGTGCATTTGCATGTCACTACTACCGTTCAAATATGTAATTTTATCGGAAACAGGAGGATCCACTTTGCGTCACCACCAATTTCCAAAATGCTAAATATTCAACAATCTGATTAAATCCCGCACTCTTTATGCGTTGAAATATCTCCACTACAAACACTAGCGAACAACGTACAACATTCGCGTGTCAATTTAAGCCTTGGATTACATCATAGATCATGGTTTTTATTCACTATGGCAATAGAAAGAGCTCGCGCACCTATCGCCTTCGACGGAACACTAAAACTTTGCTGAAGTCTATACCATGGACTGTGAACGGAGCCAGGCGTAGGAGAAGGATGACGAGTACGATTCATTTGTTAAACGGCAAATAACAATATCGCTTGCAGCGTGGGTGCAGGGTTCAGTATGACAATTAACTGTTCTTGTAAAGAACTCACTCTCATTATGCATACGTACGTGCAAAAAAGAAAAAAAAACGACAGACTTACAGCGTTCTGAACACTGACCCCAGCATTAATGTAAAATCGATACGACTCGAGCATATCAATTAAGACCATCATAAATTGGATTTTAAGGACGTTCTCGAGGTGGTAGAGGCCATTAGATGTCCACGAAATGATCAATTTCCATGCAGAAACAGATATCGTTGCCCCGAAAACGTTTAATATAATTTTTTCGGAACAGACGAACGAATCACTACGGCGACGGCAATTTAGCATTTGTACCACTAAAGGTGAGACGAATTAAATAACAATTGAGTGCCGAAAACGCGAAAAATTGGGTAATAACAGGAATATTTCTTATTGTTGCTGGCGTTTCGCAGCGGAGGTACGTGGGAGACTAGCGCTTCGACCGCGCGACTCCCACGGCCCTACTAAAGTGATAATAATAATCGACAAAATATTTTTTTACTGCGGCTAACTATCCGTTTCCCAATTATCTGCCAATAGTCATTGGAAAACCTGCCAAATGGGAGACTTTCCACGATTAGCACAGACCATATTTAGTCGAATATTCAAATAGCTCATGATCGATCGAGCATCTATCTGATAAGTTCAGGCTAGGTTTTCTTACATAAATGCCACGTTTAAGATGTGTTTGCAGATTTCTTCGCTTTGAATAAATTATTTTTTATAAATGCGAGTTTCTTTACGAGGCGCCCTTTATAAATGCTGTCTATCGCTTTCTCAATTTAACCCCAATCATTAAAGTACAAGCCCATCAAAGGTCTTGCCCTCCTGAAAACGCCAGTAAAATATATGCGAAGATAAAAATACTCCCTTGCGTTATGGGTTGGATACTTCAAAGCACGAAATGAACTAATATAACCTGGGACCAGCTACGTGTTGGTTAATATTTTACCAAAGTAAGTATATTGAATAATTTATGTTGTTGCAGCTTTTGGCGTCAAAAATTAGTTTAGTGAATAAACAAACGAACTAAATTGAAAACATCCTCGGGAATACCTTCACAAGACCAAGGTTGAATGGCAAGAGCATTTTTACTCTGACTCACTTAGGTCAAAATGACATTATCTAGACCTAGTAAGAATCAAAATAAACCCGCTACGTCATTACATCTGGTGTAATCATTGCCAAGGCTGAAGGCACTTAACAAAATAAAACAAAGCTTGAACAACCGGTAAATTGTTACGTCGTAGCCTCAGGATATCCGTTCACTTTCCCTTATTTAGAAACCCATGAATAAATTGAACACAGTCAATACGGCATCAACAAAACGTAATTTGTCAGAGGCGTAGTACAACTATTTGAATAATTTTATTGTGTAATGATTAGATGGCAGAGTTCAAAGTATACACAATTACAATGAATAAAGGAATGATATTTCTTTTTCTAGTCATATAATATTTCAATTCAATAAGACGGCCTAATGTAGTCACGAAATACCTCCATCCTGCTCGTACATAACGTATGAGTAAAATATTGACTTATACATAGGTTTTTTGATAACCTTTGATACTTTGTTTCAATAATTCTACGCACACAATACGAAAACAAAAAACTGCAAATCATAGATTTGTATTCAAATAATGTAGGTAGAAAATACACAAAGTAAATTCCACCTTTATTATTTTTATATCTTCTATTAACGTGATCTTGGCAAATCAACAAATACACAATAAACTTTTATCTTTTGGTTTATCAATTAATTCCCCACTCTACAAAATATTTATAAGCAAATAGCAACAAACTGAAGATATTGCCACGTAGACCAAAAGGCGTTGATTAATGTATACTCGATAATTGGCAATGACTAGCATAATTCTTCGATATTACCCGGCAACGTCCTTCACCATCACGTCGAGAATTAAATAGCAAATTTGTAAAAGTTCATAGGTTTTGGTGAAAAATACCTGTAATCTTGTAAATTCAAAGACCTTGAAAATTTCAACATACATCACACATTCTCTTGAGTGTGGGAAAACTCTTTAGGACTCACTATTTTCGTGACAAACTTGGGCGACTTAATTTCTATTGTCTGTATTATTCGAACAATTCAATGTATCACAATCATTCTACATTGTTTCTCCTTTTTAAAGAGATCCAAATGGGCGATATGATCAACTGGAAAGCACCAGAAATATTATTAATGCAATAGTAAACTGGTAACTGACATAACTTCGTTTCAAAAGTGTCATTTCTACCCCCTTAAATCTTAATTACTTAATCATCAGTAATTAATAGCAGTATCATGTGAATTGTTAATAATAGCTTTAAACACACTTCCTAAACAATTATATCTTGGAATAACCTCATAATCATTTTAATAATTTTCTTTTATCTGTAATGCTGCTTACGAAATAACTCCGCAGTATTACCCACAACTGCTCAAATATTTAATTGGTTTCGAAAGTTAGGAAGATCGTGTGATGCAATATTCAATCATCCCACCCACATCTTTAGCTATCATACTGCATTTATAAGGACAAATACATCAGTCGGTATATCTATGCTTCGCCATTTTTCCATATAATTCGAGGTTTAAGAAGCAAAAATCGGAGAATACTTGGAATTCGTTTTGTACCATGGCTAACAAAAAAAATTATATTGTTAGTTTTAAAATCACGCATGTACATGTGCACGGTTAAATTTTATTATAAATAAATTATCAGAAATTATGACACGTGTTTTTAAAACTCGACTCTAGACCCAGGTTTACATTATTAGTCATTTGCTTGATAAGCCGAAAGTGTACTTAAGTACATAACAAATAAGCCAATCAATTAATAAATGTGGAGTAACCAAATACAAGATCTACGGGTAAATACAGATGCGTATATTGTCAGAATGCTGCATTTTTCATACCTCGTAGTTTTGGGAGATTCTAATAAAAATAATAAAATAATAAACTTATAATCAGAATAAAGTCATCTGCTTTACCTCGTGCATTTGAATTTTTGAATATCAACTCATGGCGAATGCAACTGACTTCGCTCTTGACTTAGAAATTTAAATTTTGTAACGAAGCATCCAAATTCCTAAGTTAATGAATTATACTGTAACATAAGCAAAGGCCCACATACAGTGTAAAATTCGGGTACGCCGCATAAATGGCGCTACCGAATTAGCATACTGCGCGATTGTCTGCAAAGCCCCAAAGATGTAGAAAGTTCACTCACAGGTTTTTAACGCGGTCTAAACAGAATTTCGATGCACTTTCTAATCTTGTCACGGAGGAATCTGGTTAAGTATGAGCTTTTTATGGTTTATTTACTCAAACAAAAGCTTGATTTCAACACGCATAAGGAGTTTGAATCTCACAAAGATGCCCCAAAATTAGATTCATTGGATGAGCGTTTTTGTATGCATGTCTCACCCTCCTGGCGCTCAGCTCTTTTTCCAGCCAAAAGGAAACCCCCCAACTTCATAGCGTTGTTCATACTGTAATGTCATAATAGGGAATATATACAGTCGAGAGATTAATTATTGATTCACCCAGAATAATTATAAGATTTTACGATAAAATGCAACCTACTTAAATTTATTTTAGTGTTATTAAAAAAGTAAAAACTCCTTCAAACATGTAAATCTAAATATTGTTATGTTTTCTTCGTTTTAATTCACAACGAAGTAATCTAAGGTATGAAAATGTTTGTAGAAATTTACGATATCAAAAATTCAACCACCCACAAGGATTTCAAGGGGGGGGGGGGGGGTGTTTTTAAGAGGGTTAATGCCGAAATTAAAACTCTACTCGTTTTTTTTTATATAACAACGATAAATCTCACTTTTCTTTTTAACTTAAACTCGGAATTTTCACCGAGCCTGAATTGTGTAATTTTAAATAAAATCACTAGTAAATTGTCCGATCCCGGATTATTATTTCGGCCTTCAAATTTCCGGAATATGTCAATCTTTAAGGTTGAGGTTTTTTAAAACCTATTTACAATCGATATTTTGTTAGGTGCAAACATGCTTTTATTCAATTGTATCGACGAATAATATATAGGGTAATCTATTTTCTTCTTTCTATTTACCTTATACATTTCACCTACATGTAAAAAATGCAAATAAAAATAAAAACTTCTAAGAAAATTTAACAAATATATGTATATTTAATATAATAAATAAAAATTCATTTAACACTTTATACATACATTTTACGTAGAAGATTAAACTAATAACAAACAAAACCTACCTAGTAATAATAATAATAATGGGTATGATAAATTTGTAGTTAATGAATTTTACAAAAGAAAATTTAGTTGCCATTAAATGTCTTTTGCTTTAAGTTAATATAAAAACCTCTTCATGACCTCAACCAATATATTTTTTTATATTAAGGGCTTTGAAGTAAAGTGCTTGAAGATACAATTTTCTTCTTATTTATTTCACGAGGCATAATGCATGTGTACAAATTGGCCACACATACATCATGTAGTGTTCTTTTCTTTCATCTTCGCCTAGGTCTTCTATAGGCCACACACTATACCAACATAAACGTATATTTTTGGACTCTTATCTTCCGATCAACACATAAAATTGAATTGGATCTCCCGGGATAGGACTGTCTTTTGACCAAGGGGCTTATTTATACTGTACCGTATGATTTGCTTCATATACTAAAGGCTAAAGCATAAAAATAAGTTTAGCCCTTAAGTATAATAGTATTTAAGCCTTTTAAGTATTTGAATATTAGTACTAAATGTTTGATAGCTAGTTATTTGTGGGATATATCTTTGACACACTCTTCCTGTAGAGAAAGACCAAACGCTTACATCTTAACCTTGACCTACATATTATAAAACATCAAGCATTGATAAAGATAATGATAATGATAAAACTTTAAGTTTGTACTTTGGACAGTCAAGAGGTAAACCAGATATTTCAGAAAATTTATGAAGAAGTCCAAACAATTAAAAAATAGCAGGCTTCCATATGAATAGGGATACTGGAAAGTGAGTTCAACATTTAATTACTTTCCTAATTAAGTATTTAACTACCTACAATTATTACTGTATATTTGCAATAAAATGTTGAAGATTATGCGAAGTATGAGACAATACTTGCTGAAAGTATCATAAGCCTGTTATAGAGTTTCCTCAAAGTCAAGTCAAAGCTATTAGATACTGAATGAGAAATAAAACAACATATCTAACTAGGTGAATATAACAATAAAATTGAAAAAATGCATTTCAATTAACTGCAGTATATGCAATTTTGAGATTTTTACATGACAAAAATCAGTCAATAACCGCGAACTATAACAATTTTTAAAAATTTGGTTTAATGTTGTCATAGTGATAAATTAGCAGGTAATTAGGGCTTAAGTATAAACGAACAACTGTTCAACCAGTATGAAGCTACCCTCATAGGTGCATATAAAAGCATCTGCCATCACTTATAAGCATATTCCATAGTCACATAAGACACTATTCTAATGGGGAGCCCAGAGGCCCTAAAATGCTTTTGTGGAGCTTTTGCTATTTAATATGGAAATAGGGCTAGCATACATAAAGTACCTAGTTGCAAAATCTACAGTTTCAACTCAAAAATTTGATTAATGAATTGAGTTTTTTTACATAAATTACACTCACATGATCAACTTCACTGAGTCCCAAGGCAAGACCGAGGGCATGACCTAACCAAAAAACAATATGTTAATGATTCTTTATGTGACATGAGTATTATTGGAAATTCTTTATTACATTACTTTATATTTATATCATATCCACATAAAATGTTTGTGCAAGTACGTATAGCTTCCTCAGTGCCTCGTAAAAATTTTTCTCCTCATTGACAACCAATGTAATGTTTCAATTAACTTGAGACATAAAAGTGTTACATATAATGGAGATCAAGCATCTTCTTTACTCACCTCTCATCTTGCAGTCTCTTTAATTCTACCATTTCCAATTCAAACCTAAGGTTGCTATTCTCACAGAGGAGAAGATCTCGCTCACTGGCCACTCCATCAAGCTCACGTTTTAACCGAATGATTTGTTCACTTTGTTCGCGAATTATGGCATCTCTTTGAGCCAAAAGGGCCTTAATATCAATATCGGTTCCAGCCATTGTATTGATATGATGCATACATATATAACATGCAGCCCTCCTACTGTTGTTTATCGTACAGACGGGGGCATGTATTTCAACGATCAATTCATAGTTTATATTTCACGAATATGATTGGCTAAATTACATGGTGATGCACAATAAAAATTAATTGTCAAACTACACGTAATTATTAATCTATTGCCACCAAAACACCAAAACAAATTATCGGCAACCTACATTTAGCCCGCCATTATTGTTTAAGTGATACTTCTACAGTGTTGTCATATGCATTATTGATATTTCTCTAAATGAAATGCTTTTAAAAAATGATTGTATGGCTGAGGCCTTGTAAAATTAATAATCGATAACTAAATATTGAACAAGCAGTTTCCACATACGAATGGTGGAACTAATACAAACCCAAAACATTAAATCATGCAGGGAATAAAAGAAAAACTCAGGAACTGGATTATAATAATTAGGACCTCCCACTTTGCTATTCTCTTTATGATTGCAGGAAACATAGACCTACGATTCTTAATTAAAAAATGTGTTCAGTCAAAAATTATTTTGCGTTCAATCGTTTGCAATCGCTAAAAGACGGGTATTAGTTGCTTTCATCTAATTTTATACTAATAAATCACTTTGGCAACAGGGTATTAGATCATACAATTCTGCTATCTCTATGACGTCATCTTGCGTCATCCCTCCAAGGCTATCTTTGGTGAAAATTCACAGATGGCGCCATAGTACTTATATCGATAGCAAATTGTTATAGACGTATACCGGGTGGCATTGATTTTCCGATAAATTAGAATTTGGCAGCTCTCCAAATTGATCTAACACCGAAAAGGTCGCCTATATCTCAACGGCTTGTGAGTTTAAAAAGTAGCCGTTTTATCGTAATACGGCTATTACCTCGATTAATTATTGCACACGCAACAAAGCTTCCAGTAATCTATTGTCTTCATCAATTTCAATATGTTATGTTCTGTTTGAAGTCAGATGCTACAAGGAATGCATTTCGCATACATTTTAGTACCTATAACTCCTCATGATTCTCTCTGACGAAGTCGGGCTCTAGATAGACACCCCATGGGGCATGTGTTTCGCCAATTTTTACTTGGCTCCTAATTTACGCTTGCGCGTGAGACAAATTAAATCCGAGGAAAATTTAATAATTGAAATTAAAATAAAAATATACTAAATATGCATGGATCGGTGAGTACTGCTTGCTTCATGACTTGGTAATTCTGCAAACCTAAAAGGCCTAGAAGAACTAGCAAAAATTTACGATTGGCAAAAGCAGCAAACGAAAGCACGGAAGTTTCTTCGAAACAACACTTTCTGTCCACGCATTCTCTATAATTTTGATGGTATTAACGTTACTGAAAGTAATTAGCTTCCATCAAATAGGTGACTATTGTAATTTTTAAATAATTTAAAATATCGAAAAATTGATTTTTGCCAAATATTAAAACTGTTAACCATTATATAAATCTCTAATTTAGATACCAACCTTCGGAGTTTCGACATTGACCACCCTGGTTAGCATCATTCTATGAAGATATCTATATTACATCCTGAGAAACAACAACTCCAAATAAATTTTCAGATGTTGCATCAATACAACGCTTTGCCTACAGCACCATGATCTGTAGACTTTTATCTCAGAACCTGAAACATCAACTTGGAGTTAAACTAAATAAATGAAATAATCATTTATGAAGAGATAGTGGATGAGTTGCGATCAATGCAAATCGAAATCCGAAACAGCAGATAAGATTTCTGCAGGTATTACGTTTTGCTTATTCCACCGATGTGTGCATGTCCCGCTACGGTGTTAAGTAGATCGCTCGAGCAAGTGCGTGCATGGAGCCTGCACATAATTACTGATTTATAGTGTTTCGTTGGAGAAAAGTGCCGTGTGGATCTTTAAGTCTTGAATTTTAGCACTTTGAATTTTCCTGGATTCACCTGGAAGGCGAAATTTGTTTAGATTTTCTAAGGCGTAATTGGGATATTTAAATGATAAACATTAAAAAATTGCAGATGGCATATCACGATTGTTTATTGTGGCAGTGTTACGTATTATGACGATGCGGCAAATGTACAGCTTCGCAAGATATTTCAAAACAGCTGTTAAAACGTAACACGCGCGGCAGGACACCCTAGTCTAAATCTTCGTCTCTTACTGGACAAATTTACAGTCTAGTAGTTTTCTAAGAATTCCCGACCAGCTATTATTAATTTCGGGACGCAGATAACTCATGAGAATTGATCACGTGTCTCTCGTAATGTGGCAACATAGCTGCAGAGGCTCCGATGGAGGAGTCGCGACGCCTTGCGCCGCTGCTGTATAGAACCGTCGCGGCGCTGCCGATGGCAGTCGGCAGCCCGGCAACATGCCCGTTGTCAGCCTGCACACACCTAAACGTGCACCAGCGTCCGGACAACCCCAGCAGCAGCCGCGTCGGTAGAGTGGCATCACCGTTTCGATATAAATAACATTAGGATTCGCTATACCGTCGCGGTCAATTAGTGCAAAATGACAGTGGCATGCTGAGTACTCACACGTGCAGGAATTAGGGTCGTCCGAGTCCGCGCCTCACCCCTGTAATGGAACCCGGTGCGCGGCCACCGTGACCCGTGCGTGAGTGTGATTCTGAGGAATGTTCATCCCCGACACGTTGCGCAGCTGCATGGTGGAGCCCGATGTGTCGTCGTACCTGCAGACGCCGTCCTCGGGACAGGTGCCTACTCGCTGCTACCCTCCCTCTTCCCCCGCGCCCGCCGTCATGCGTGGTGATATGTAATTAACATGATTAACATGAGTGTTATTCTGTTTTGTATTTTATGTTTGCTGTCTGACCTGAAGGACACCAAACTAGTCCTAATTTGATCGAGAGCGAAATTTTGTTCTTCGTCGCATTGCTGCTTCAAAGGCATGTCGCCACTGAGCATGATCTACTCAAAAATATGTTTGCCTCGTTCTCTAACGTATTGCCAGACGTTCTGCTTTGCCATTCTAGTGGGCAGTTTGATGTATAGTTAAGAAAATATAATAAAGGTGCTGCGTGTGTGCTTTCTTATTTTGTAATTGCGTATCAGCTCGTTTAGCCACAATGCCAAACACAATAATATGGTGGTTACGTCAAATTAAGAACCTTCGGTTACCAGACAAGCTAGACTAGTTATGAACATTAAAACAATTTCCTATAATTCTTTGCATTTTGACCACCGTCTATCAGTCTTTGACACTTCTTTTGTAGAGACACTTTGTATATTCGAAAATATAGCATGCTCTAGAAAAAAAAACGTACAGGAATATCATTTCGAGAGTCTCCCTCGGATCCTAAGTTTTTCCGAGTCTGCTCTTTGACATCTTCTCAGATGTCAAGTTTGACAGATTCGGCTCTATGTTGATTTCTTACAAATGGTAATATGCTTTTTCTATTCCACCAATCGACCCCAACCATTAACCAATCACGAGAGTTTAAAGAGCACATTTCAAAAATGTATTCGCTGCTAGATGTCACTTCACTTATTTTCATTCGAAAGGGTGTTGAAGTTCTGGAACGTCCAGATTCATTCTAGGCGTCTCACTCGGATCGGAATTGTCCTATTTCGGAACTCAACAAAACTGGGACCCGTGCGATCCGAGATAAAGAGTCTAGAAGCAACTGAATTTGCTGTCAGAAATCTTCACCCCTGTTAATTTTGACAAGTTCATGTACTTGAAAAGAGCGCAATGAACGCTGTGGATTCATGGAATAAAAATGCTTATTATCATTCCCCTTTTCAATGTCTTATTTAGGATCGCATATTAGTTTCATTTAGTTTCTAGGAAAAAATTTCATCTTTATTAAACCTTCGATATGATGTCCCCGTAGGTGCCCACCTATCAAACAATGTCATGTGATACATTACAATGAGAACTTTTTACTGATAGCCCATAATGGGCGTTCTGGATTGCAATGACAAAACTTCACAAAATGTTCTACGCACACAACCATGAGCACCTAATGTAAAAATGATGTAAATGTAATAGAAATGAACTAATATTTTGAACGTCAAAGGGAAAAAACGTCAGTCATTAAAAAAGGAAGCTGAGGAGTTGCATTTGCGACTTATTGCAAAGGACTGACGTCATTCGTTTATTTCTGGTCAGGAAAACTGATCTTTGTAAAAGTAACCATGCGGTAATAAAGTAGTAACGGGTCATCAAAAAATAACTCGCAGTAGGCCGTCAACTGTAAACAGGATCTTGATTAAACCATTTGTTATTTACGTTAAAACATCTGACGGTATCCAAAGACAAAAAGTGAATCTATCCAAGACGGACGTTTAACATATCACCGCCTACATGAGGTTTTTTTCATGATGACCCTTTAATACTCTTGACTAGAATACACACTAGAAGTTTCGCCTTTGCAATTAGGAACACCCTGTATATAATTCCACATTATTTTCCATTTTGGTGATTTCACGACTACCAACAATCATTTGTAAATGTTTCATTTTTTGTATTTGTTTGATCGCTCACATCCCTCATCAAGCTAAAATACCTGTTATACAATACTACGAACGAGCGACAATATGCGAAGTTGCATTTTCTGAGTCGTGGAGGCCCTTCTAAACCGTCAACAAATTCACACCTTACTAAGTATACTTATGAGTTAAGTAAAATATGTCTTTAAGATTAGTTTTGAGGTCGAATTACAGATAAACCATAAAATTCAAAAGATAAAACAGCAATGAGGTTTTCGAACCTTAATCGTCCCCAGCATTGAATGATTAATTACACATCTCTGACCCTCGATTGAGATAGTAAAAATCAGTTTTCCTAGCTGGTATAACTAACTGCAAATCTTATATATGTTATGCATTTACCTGATTACTGCTATTAGCCGAACTAATCAAGTAATCAATCAATTATTTGCTCTAAACATAGTTTTTGCTAAGTCATTATTAGAGCTGTATTTAGATTAAAGGAATGTTTTTTTAGGGGGGGGTGTAGAACCAGCTATTCTGGGTCATAAGCTAAGTTAGTTGTAGGCACCTGCTACTTTTACCTATTCTACATCTAAAGTAGTTTGGTGCAAGAAATAAAATTTCGCTTCTTGATCGATCTATAGGTCCGACCGCTAACCTCGATGTTGACATGTTTGATTGATGTTCATGACTGCTCTGTTTCTGTCTCATCATATGTGCGCTATTAATACTGAGGCGAGGCATATTTGTGTACCTTCTATCGCTGTGTATCTTAATTCAGCATTGTCACTAATATAAATGTTGTTCATACCGCAGTAATTGACCATCGACCACAACCAGCTAAAAATAACTCGAAGACAGGCAGTTTTTCGTGTTTGACGAGCAGCCTTCAAAATCCATATTCTCGTCTCGACCATCTGGATAATTTAGGAACTTATATATTAAGATTTAGTTCATATGCTCGATTACTCGTAATAGTCCAAAATCGCCTATAAGAAGGGAGATGGAAATATACGATGTGACAGAGAAAATAAAACACTTCCTACAAATTACGAAATAATTACATATAACTAAAAAAATTCAAGATATTCTAGTATTAAAGTTACACGCTCTCAAACACGTCTAGGTATCAACCTAATGAGATTATTCATAGCCTCTTGAATCATGTCATCTCAGGCTATTCGTACAGCATTATCAAGAGTTGCTCAGGGGGCGAGGAAACTTTTGCAGTATTCCACCGTCAAATTTCAGAAGAGTCAAACATCTAAAGGTCTTGACGATCATCATAAATAAGATAAAAAAAAATGATCTCTTTTTGTTGAAAGTAAACTAACGTAATTTTGGCTACATCTGGTCGGGTGTGGTCCCATTGAGAAACTGAATTAGAACGAGACCTGAATTAGGACAAAAGGTGTTGCTCCAATATGTTCTGGATGTAACGCTGAGCGGCCATACTGCCAGTGATGAATATCAGAGGTGACTTTTTTTTTATAAAGGTTGGAGAAATGCGTTTTCGCACTCCTAACCGTTGGTGGTATGATCTTGTTCAGTCTGGTAATGTGGGACTCGCTGTCAAGCCATTGCCAAATACCACTAAAACCTCCTTTCCTGTATTTACTCAGTTATCTGCCCGAAATCGCCGTTGAGCATTGATTCGTACATCACTCGTTAGACCTGGAGAGGGAGTAATTCCTCTCCAGGTTCCTTTCGAACTCTAACATCTTTCTCATTATGGTCCCTATCATAATGGATTTGGTCTCCCAGTCCTCCTTTGACCTTAGGAGAAGGTCTGACACCTTCCCCACTGTGACCTCCTTTGCGCATTTTTCCATCGGTACATCTATGCAATGAAGAGAGGTCTTTATCGCAAAGATGTCACTATGGATTGCCTCTCCCCACAGAATCAGCATCTCCAGTCTTCTTTTTCATTTTATGAAGGTGTATCCTGAAGGTGTCCCGTCTTATCGTCGCCGGAGTAAGAAAGTAGTTCGTCTCCCTCCCCACATACTTGCGTAAGTTTCCTTTGTTTTCCAAGTAGCAGGTCAAAGATGATCTATTGCCATAAGAAATCCTAGTACCATGACTCCAATTGTCCGATGCACATTCCCCTGCGTATAAAAATAAGGATCGTTTCTTTTGTGCCATGGTTGCTGAAGATCACCCTATCTCATTCCAAGTTGGACGATGCCGAGTGGTGAGAGCTGGCGCAAAATGAGGCATGTATGAAATGAATCCAGAAGTTCTGAGCAATTTTTTCATGGCGTTCTGTACTTCTCGTGCTTTGTATTTGGCCTCCATGGATTTATGCCCCATCGGAAAGCATCACTATATTTAAATTTCCAAGCATTCTAATAGTGCGTTTTCTAAGGGATAAAGAAGCGTATATTGACAAAGAGCTGATCGTTTTTAGTATTTATATAAGCAAAAATGCACACAAAAAAATCGTTTAAATAAAAACCATTATTACTGAGTGTTCTGTTTCATGTGTCACGCGGTATATTTCGGGATTTTTGGAAGAAAACATTCTAAATTTCTTCAAACGTTAGCGGATCAATGCGTGCTGTGCAAAAGCTTGAAGTATAAAGACGCGAAGAGGAGATAAGGAGAATAATCTCCTTGGGAAATATCGACTCCAAGGTTCTCCTCTAGAACGTTCCTTTGGGAGGGCGATTAAAAACGAAAATTAGGTGGAATTACACTTTAGTTTCTTGGTGTTTAATGACTCTCTCATCGGCTTTGCACCCCTTTAAACAGAAGCTTTAATACCGTGTTACTAGAAAATTGAGAAATTCAGAGATATTTTTTAACATATTTGGATATGTTGAGAAAAAACGTGAATTCATGTTCGAATTTATTCATCTAAACCAAACTTAAACAGCATCCTTGTAGAGCCCTTCTCTTCGTTGCAGAGGCTCAATATAATGGCGTTAACTGACCTTATTACTTACAGAAATCGATACTGAACAGTTTCCGTGAATTAGCGAGAATACAGTGACATTACCTCTTTCGTTTTAATGGTTTCGTCAAAATTGGATTTATGATATTTAAATGCGAAAATAACGCTTTTGTATTTTTATATTCATGGGGATAATTGCCTCGCATAAACTTGGCACTTGCAGCCATTAATCTTAAACAAATCGACGGTACAGTAATAGTGTTTAAGAGGAGTTAAGTATAGTAGACATGAAGGTACCAAATATGCCATCGTATCGCTACATATCACTTTAAATGTATTTAGTGCACCCCCATAATAGATATTATTATGTTTGCATTTCCTTCTCATTCGCATCAATTTTAGTACCTCTTCATTGCCACAATGATATTAATAAGAAAAACCGTATTAGCTCTATATATGAAAATTGTGCTAGTTTTCAATTTCAGTCCTTAACAGCTGACTAAATTTAATAATTCAATGGAAATAACCCCCAAGGAAATCGTGTTAAGCTCTCCCTCACCTTCGTCTAATCATTTTCCTCAAATGCAGGGAATTTGATCAACTCTTGGAATATGAAACATATTTCTTGAATATTCGCGAATGTGACAAATCGGCGAACTATAATAGAAAAATCATTTTTCAGTATAAAAGTTGCATTTTCCAACCGATTTTCTAGTACTGGTTTATGGTTTTGTTTTGTCAAGGATTAGTAATAGGAATTTATAGACAGCAGATACGTATATTATTCTTTAGGAAACGATGTTTACTATGAAACCTATACACGTACACATACATTTTGACCCATTTGATGTATGTATTTATAGCTGATTATTTCGCCAACCTTTATGATGATTGCCCGATGATTACCAATACATATCTGGAATGAAAACTTTACCGTGTAGTGGAATTTACTTATGTATATTTCACACGCTCAAAACAGTGCCTCTTTTTCGAATACGTCCGGAAGCTGAATTTATTATTATTATTATTACTTCCGTGTAGTTTCACAAAGAGGAAATTTCGGAATCGTTCTTAAAATCCACGATTTGGTAGTGCAGACTGCAGGTATTTGGATAATAGCTGCAAAGCTGACTACTACCATTTCACACGTTAGCGCACACGAGAGCTGCGGCATGGCGTACCGTTACTGGATGGTGTCACCGTTATCAATAACCCATCGTTCATCTCCCACTTTCATCCTAAAATAACTGTATTATAAAATTAAAAATATTATGTCAATTGAAATTAAAATGTGAGATGAATGAGTGTATATAATATGGCATTACGACAATGTTAGACGATCTATTTCTGGGCCAAATTCGACCTTTAAAATTTCCTCGGACAATGATTGTCTTATTAGGTGCAATATGTAGTGCGTCACTGCAGTATTCTCACATTTAAAAGGAAAAATTATGAACAATTTATTAGTAATAAGCTAAATTAAGACCGGCATCCTGGAACAATGGAGAGAGCACAAAGAGCGATTTATCCAGATCTGAATATATCGCGAACCTTTGCGTTGACAAATTAGATTGGATTCGTTATTTGTTATTAATGAGAAGAATCGAGACTGAACAAGGTGAATCTCCTCATGCTTCAGGTAACATTGTGGATGTCTGAGCTTGGCACAGTGTCAGGATGATGAATAATGAGGTACAGGATGTCGCGACTGATTATCTTCAGCTTTAACTTTGAAAACTTTTTTTTATTATTTTTATGCGTATTTTTGTTCGGCTTATGCCTGAAAATTAGAGTTCCCCCACTGCATTTGTCAACACTTAAAACGAAAAGATTTGTGGAATTTTAAATTCCAGAATTGGAAACTGAAATGGAATGCAAGTGGGAACCAGGTTTAGTAATCACTTTCTCGATAAAACTGATTATTTTGGGAGACAACTTTTGCTTAAAATACTAAACTCCTAGGCATTCAAAGGAGTTCTCACAATAAATCCCACATCCATACGCTATTCGTCCCACGGACATTACGTAACGTCAGAGCCACAAGATAATATGATCAATTCCAGGGGTAAATTGAATTTTTGCAATTTCAATTTAAATATTCAGCGAATATTTCACAATTAAGATAATAGAATTCAAAGTTCCTTTATTTCATTTCATATGCTTATACCGCAACAAATGAACTTTCCTCTATACTGTACAGTGCTGTTACTCGTTTCTAAAAATAGTGAGATATAAATATCCACCTGATTCTATAGGAACTGAAGCGAGTAGGTATACACATCTTCTGGATTTAATTTTAAAGTATGTATGGTTGTTAGACGTATGGATAGCAAAAGTATTGTAAAAAAATAAAAAGTCCTATGATTTAGGCTCATTTTTCCGTATTTATTGGCACTAACTCAGTTTTCATGTTCTAATAAAGTTATTTAGGTAATTAGTGTCTGGCTACTGCAATCGCTGATACTTTTATGCGTCGACAATATTCCGTAAGTAGGCGAGTGCAGTCATACTTGTCTAAGCAGCTTTACTTATCTCGACATGTTTCTTGACCGTATTCAACCGTCAGAAATTTGTCCTTCTAGAGCTCTTGCTAAGGAATGAAGTCAAAATTCTCTGGAATTTCTATGAAAAAAATTTTAATCTTAAATTTCCTTAATGCAGCTTAAAATACCTAATAGGATGAAACGAATTAGCACGGTTCGCACATAAAACAGTTACTACGTCTTACTCTGAATTTAAAGAACATTTCTCTTTCAACAGCCTTTATTAATAGCTTTTTCCACAATTTTCCAAATTTGCGAAAATGGTGACGTTGATTATCTCCAATCTAATCTAATATGCCTAATAATACCTATATTAAGCAGGACCTTGCAGTCGTTCGACAGTTCTCGATAGTTCGAAAAATACCATTAAGATTTTGTTCAATTTTAGACCCATACTATACAAAAAGACTAGTTAAATCTATATTACTCGAGTATGTTTAACTTCAACCTTCAATAACTCTTTAAAATCCAACGGAACATCCCCACGCAACTTAATCTCATGGCCGCTTCTGACACATTTACACCCTTCCACACCGTCAACGACCCGTCCATCATTCCACATTTGTGTACATAATTCTAATTATTGGATCTAACTTATTTTCAATGTAGTTCGTCTAATCTTCACACTTCACCTATATACATATTCTATATGTCGAATGCCTAATACTTAAGTACATTACACTTGTTCACTCCCCCAACATCCGGGACGCCTATAACGAATTTTTTTTCTCTTACAGGACGAGTTCCACCCCTTCATTGAAGCACTCCTACCTTTCGTTAAATCGTTTTCTTATACTTGGTTCAATTTGCAAGCAGCTAAACGAAAGTATTACAAGAAGCATGAAAAGAGAATGTCACTGGAAGAAGAGCGGCAGTGTAAGGAAGCGTTGCAGGTAATTGAATCGCGCATGCGTTGAGGAAGTTCGGTGCTCCGCTCTACGTGATGTGCACTGATATTGGGTATTGTTTCAGAACGAAAAGGCAGAAGTCAAACAGAAATGGGCATCTCGATTGTTGGGTAAACTCCGCAAAGATATCACTCAAGAGTGTCGCGAGGACTTTGTGTTAAGTATAACGGGTAAACGGCCTGCGGTGTGTGTACTTTCCAACCCAGACCAAAAAGGCAAAATGCGACGAATTGACTGTTTGAGACAAGCAGACAAAGTGTGGCGACTCGATCTCGTTATGGTGATATTATTTAAAGCAATTCCATTGGAAAGTACGGACGGTGAGCGTCTTGAGAAAAACCCAGACTGTGCGCAGCCGGGACTATGTGTGAATCCATATCATATTAATGTGTCAGTGAGAGAGTTGGACCTTTATTTAGCAAATTTTATTAATAGTCATGGTAAGTAAATTTGTCTTAAGAAACCCCCATATATAATCGTCCATACATGATATTGCTCTATTCGATCTCAACATCCTCAGGCAGAGACTTTGAAGCCGCAATCAAGAAAAATGGACCCGGAACCATTGACTCGATAAAAATTGAACAAACATGGTCCGGCCGATTATTCTCTAATTCGAATCGATTTCAAATTAACCGAGTACTACAGAAAAAATGCTAGAAATTCCCATTTGCGCAGGTGGCTTTTATTGACCAGACATAGACGATGAAACGGCGCAATAAAGATCTGACATAATTTTTCGGAGCTCTATGATATCTGTCTAAAATCGTAAAGAAAATAACACATTCGCCTTGTTTTTCACTCAATAAAACTAATCATAATGCAAATGCATGGCGAAATTTTAAAGGGAAACATATTTCAGGAATGTGTATGCGCCTTAAGGGAATTGCGGATATCGACGCCACCGTCGCGACGCCAACGATATTCCAGCTGCTCGGGGTCGGGGTTTCTGTCGACGCATTTATATATGAATGCTGCAGTGTGGTCGGGGAAACATGCGCTTAGATACTGCAAATTTAATGATGTTCTATAAATTCCAGCAATAAAGACTTTGTGATCAAAAGTTCGAGAAGATGCAAACTTGTTTATGCTTGACCACAAATTATCGGGCCGAATGGATTGTTGAAAATTGGCATTAAATTATTATCAGATTTGCAGGCATTTAGCCAGAGAAGCCCAGTTAAAGCTTCCTATTCATTCCTACGACATTGACCTCCCCTGGAATTCAATATACGATTAAAGCTCTAAACGCGATTAAGAAAAATCGAAGTATTTAACAAACTTTTCGAAGTCAAGACCGTGATCAATTTAGAATTGCTGAAGCAGAAATGCAGCGACGAATCTTTAAAATTTTTAATGATTTTACCGCTTCAGTTTCCGATTTTCCAAGCTTCTCCGGGTGAATATCATCAAGTCCGTCTCATCAATAGCCCCCTAAATATAACGATAGTATTAAGAGAATTTGTTGTTTCAGAAATCCTCAGTGGTGTGTGTTTTAATAATAACAATAACAAGAAGGAAGATGAAAGGAAAAATAAAGGTAAGAATCAGGATAAAATTTTATCTATCTACGGTTAGTACAAGGTACGACTAACCTGAACTAACATCGCCAATTGTACCAGACTTTTTACCATTCAGGGCACAATAAAATAAATGTGGCATATAAATCTTAGAACAAATTTATTTAAAATGTTTTCGGTAGGTAGCTACACTTGCGCAGTTACCCGAAATTATTTTACTAAATATTGTTTACAGGTTTCACGCATAATCCCTACAACGGTGTAATATGTAATGATATTATATTAGCCACAGGGGTATTTTCGTCCAAGGAGCTGTGGAAACTGTCGAAATGTAATAGTAAATTCATAACCCTTAAAACGAATAAAGGTCAATTGGGGGGCAAGTTTGTACCAATTCAGTCTAACTCTGCAAGAATTCATGCGAAAATTCAAAACTCTGAGAACCGACCCATTCCAATTCTCACGTGAAGGTGCAATGAGCCACATGCGCGGAGTTAGGCCTAATAATACTCTCGAACTTGCGCACATATATTCCTGTTTTGGTCGGGAGTAAAATGAAGCAAAGTTAAACTGAATGTTGATGAATATTGATTTGGCCCCCCCATTGACTGTTCCGAAAGTGTACCTAATTCTTCTGCTTTACAGCGTCAATATTGCATGAGCTTTCCGAATCGCAGCCAAATATGAACAACGTTAAATTGGAGCATCCTGCGTACTACTGCAATAGCTATCCTGAACAATCTGTTGTACCTGCTGAAAGATCATCATCCGTTGATGCCATGGTTGTATCTGGAACTTACTGTAAGTGATTGTGCCAGCCAGCAAAAAAATCATTAAGTCGTTTATGTGATGTTTCAGCAATGCCTCAAAATACGACGATAGTATCTTCCAGTTCACAGGCTAGTCCAAATGCATTGTATTATCAGCACAGTCCAGATGGTCAACATCATCATCAGAATCAAGTCAAATACCCTGAGAATGGACATGATACATTGTCAGATTTCGTTACGTTTGTTTGTCAGGAGACTGACAGTAATCAAAACGCACAAGTATGTCTTACATAAATCAATTAATCGATTCATTAGCAAAATCGGACTAAATTTGTAGATGCAATCTAACTTGTCCAGAAGTCCAAAACCTCAATACTTCTCATCTACAATGCTTCCACCTCCACCTCTACCACCCATGGCTCGCCCCGTAGCGATAATACGATCTACGGGCGAAGTGGCAATGGGTGGAACAAACTCTCCTCCGCCCAATATAACTCCGCCATGCAGTGATGCATCACCTCCTGAAGAGGTAGTAGTCTAAGTTATAAGAAAGATAAGTTAAGTAAGGGTTCCTGGTTTTAGGTTCCAGAGCTCAGTTCATCTCCGCCCCTAAGCCCTGGTAGTCACGATAGACGAAAATCTCCGACACAACGAAATTCTGTGCCTACCAGCAACCCATATTCGCCCAGTAGAGATTATACCTCCTTCAACCACTTTCACGGGCAACCAGGACATGTTGGTAGTTAATACTGATCTAGACTAAAAAATTGATAGGAATATATCGATCTAATCATTCTAAATCAATAAAATAAAAAATTATCTAAATCAATTACGATCGAAGTATTTTGATGTACGAATATTCTAATACGTGTAAATGTTGTATTTCAGTTGTTCAGTTATCCCAGTATGACCGGAATGTCTGGTGTTATCAGCCCTACGAATCTCACTATGTACTCACCGAACGTGAATACAACTAGAGGTAAGAAATGCATTTAAATTTGATATACAGGATGATTCAAAGTAGGCATCCCTTTAAAAGTTCTGGGAAACTAGAAAAGATCTGCAGGTCTGACACATGCCCATAGTGGGTTATGTGTTGTTTTTTGAATACGTCCGACTCTGCGCTCCTATTATGATCGGGTACCCAATTTCAAAAATTTTTCTGTTTTAGTTCTCCACTTTATTAATAGGGATATTATTTATTAAGGAATAAAATTTATTAATATTAGTTGGGCCCGTGCCATGAATTTCCTAGATATGAATTAAATATAAAAATTGAGCTAAATAGACAAAGTTGGATAGATCTCATGCAGAATGAATTACAACTTTCCATGATTTATCTATGGTCGCCTCTGTTCATCTATCTTTTGTTGCAAAGACTTAGCGTTTGACAGGATTGATAGATAATCTCATCTAGTGCGTCCGTTGGCAGTGTCTATTATCTCACAAGCAATTTTCATTTGAAATCACTTCCAAAGCTCGTATGCCAGAAGGTTCCACAGTCGTGGTAACAACTTTGTCAATTTAACCGAACCGGTATTTTTTTTTCGTTATTAATACAGAAGTCACCTGTACATATAGACATTGACCGTCTCGCGTATCTACCATGTCTACTAAAAATACTACTTAACACGTCTAAATGACCAACACTGTCTTAAAGTGAAGGTTAAGTCATATCGATGTAATTCAAATGAGCATGCGCAGCTACCTGCGCACAGGCATGAACGTCACAAATACGTGGAATAGTTGGATAAATACTTTTAAAGCAAAACCGTCTTAATGAATTCTTTGACAGGTTCGACACGAGCAAGTAACATGCCTAGATGGAGCACCCCTTTATTCAACTTAGACCAGGAAGATTTCAATATGATCACACATGGTGCAAATCCTGAACAAAATACCATTATCTTAATGGATGAAAGTGCTGCGGCAGCAGCAGGCGCAGAACACTCGGCGCAATGTTGTAATAACGCGAATTTAATGTGTGATGCAGATAGGTTTTTTCAAGCAGGTGATACACTGGACTCTAGTGCCTCATCGGCTAACCGTGATACTGTAGATCAATTATCTCAACCCTCGAAATCACCCTAGCAATGAGCCAAAGATTTATGAAGCAGCTACCGAGTTTATTGCGTTAGTTATAGTTAATTTTTTAGACGAGGGAGTTCTAGTCGTTTCTTTAGTTTCTACGAACGTTATTTATGTTTTGAGCAGTTATTTTTAACTTGCCTAAAATAAGTTTATAATCTCTAGTCACATCATATCTCTGAGGTTCTTTATTTAAACATAAGCTTGCAAATGTAGCGACAGTACAAAAATCGATGCATTTTGCAACATATGTACATATGTGCAACGGTGAATATGTTACAGTGAAACTAATTACAGCTAATTTAGTAATTGATCCGATCTCAGATTTAGTTATTATAGAATTTCCGGGTCTGAAATTTTTCTATATTCGTATAGCGACCCATAAAACTGAAAACTCTACGGAAATACAGGGTAAAAGTTAATTATTAATATTTTGTGAGGAAACGAAACCAAACCTGATCAATGAATACCGATTGCCAAAAGCGCTCAAAACCACCGACAAAATGAAATTAAGTACTAAAGTCGCAAAATTCACTGTAGCACATACACAACGGCACAATGAATAATTTCCTAGTACTTTTCCCGTCAGAATACCTTCTATATCATCTATAGGACTCAACTGATTTCATACTTAACAGCATAATATAGAAGCTGCTCAAGTAGTGTAGGTAATTTACTAGAATATATATTATTATGAAGTCGTATACATTTAGCCACCGGTGCCAATTAAGGCTGTGCAGGATCTCGAAACCTCCAGGGGTATCGGAGCTTATACACCGACACAAAATAAGCTCTTTTACCCTTAAAGTATCGAGCACAGTTAAATATCGAGCACGCCGATATTCGGTGAATTTATTAAACGTGTTGTCACTAACTTATCCCTATAGTCTATTAGAGCCCTAGAGAATCATCCCCAGTAAGCTAGTGACACCAAATAAACTTAATTTAATTGCGCCCAAATCTAACCCCTAAATTTTTGGTTTCAAGGTTAAATATATAACTTTATTGCAAATGATATTGATATATACTAAACCAGATTTCATACTAACGTTAATCGAATTTACTACGTAAGACCTATTTGGGCCGCACCGGTTTAAGGTACACGATATTGCAGTTATGCGCAGGAGGCCCGATATTTGAAAACCCTGTAAATACGTTATGCTACTATAACACCAATATTGAGAAAACCTGATGGCCAGTTTAGTTAATAAAACTATTTTGGAATAATAAACAAGTGACCTTAAATATAACGAATAAAAAGACTTTGCTCCTGATATTTTACTACGTGGTTTGATCAAAACGTTCGGCGTTGTACATACATAAATTTAATTGTTACTAAAAGTTATTTACTGTGACTTATATTGTAAATATGTGCGCGCTAGAGAGTATTTACATTCAATGCCATGGCGTCTATAATACCATCTTGGAAGAACACCTTAAGAACACATAAAATATGCTAAAAAAATTCAAAATCTGTAAATGATTATCAAATGCCTATTTTGACTTCATATATTTACGGAATACTTTAGGGTAAAATATCGACATAGTATCAATCTCTAAACATTCGTGGAATAATCTAGCGCTACTAGCTCTCTTAAGATGGTTTTCTACCACATAAATGGTCTAAAATAAACCCCCCTTGCTTTCTACGAAGTCGATGGTTAAAATTCGTGTAAACACTAAGGGGTTGGTTTTGAAGTGCGCATTCAATTCCGTTCCTATATTGAGTAGAGTAATATGAAATTTGCGCTTGTCTTCCACTTAAATAATAAAAATGCTTTTAATGCTTATGTGGTTTTCATTCCTATAATGATATAGCTGTAACGGCTTTGATTCGGGTAAAACTGACATATGCCCATAGCTGTATACGAAGATTAATGGTATTTGCTATAAGTCTGATAACAAGGAGTTTTTATCAACGTAGCAGGTACTATGTCAAAGAATCCTACAGACGAATAAATGAAATAAATAGGGATTTTTTATATTTAATTGCCTTGTTTCAGTAGAAATTACAATTAGAAGCGATACTGGTTGTTTCTGAATGAAAGATCGTCCTTGAAAATTCATTTAAAACTCTGCTTTTCACAATTTGGGATCTTTTAAGTTACCCTAAAGTCCTAATCTCTATTGATTCGATTTCAACTCACTAGTAAAGTTTGTCTCAAGACTACAAGACGTTTTTAAGCGGCTCAGGAATGCATTGAATTTCTTATAAAATATCATTACAAGTTTAAATGTATTTCAAAATGGCGGTAGTATGATTTTGTTGGAAAACAGAATGCCATTTTCACATTTCATCACTTCGCATTTAACTTGATTTTAAAAAAGCGTTAGACAGTGTTATCATCACATTGAACGCGACGGAAACACAATTTTAATTGTGCAATGTATCTCTCTAAGAAGTAACAAATATATCGGAACCATCACTTAGAAGTACCCGGTATCTGCCCGTTGAATCGCTTCTGCACTGGGTGTTTTAGTTTTGGTGTATCTTGCTTTTCGATTTGTAGAAATTTGCAAAATGAGACGACTTTGTAAGAAAAAATAAAGGCAACAAAAATGACTAATGTACAAAAATGCGTATTAATCTTTTTCGTCGAATTCCTTCCAATTTTGGTCATTACAGCAAATTTCAGTCGGCTACAAAAGTTACTAACAATGTCTACAAAGTGATGGTTTTAGGGGTCAGCTCTTTTGCTACTGGGTGTTAATTTTTTTATTAACTTGAACCTGGACAAGGAATTCACATTAATTGTCTCATACTTCAAAGAAATTGAGACGGTAAGACTCGGTAATTCAAAAAACCTTGCACTTTACAATGCATATTTGTTGCCATTATCAATGAATTATACACTCCATATTTGAACTGAATATCTCAAAAACTGTAAGGGCCACAACGAACAACCAAAACCTGTTCTAAAGTTGAACTCCCTGTATCTTTGTTAACACGCATTTTTTAAATTATGTTTTGTTATAAAGTTGTCGTATTTTGCAATTTTCCACTGCCGTTTAGAAGAACGTCGCAGGTTAAAACTCAAATACCTTTGTATGTAAATGAATGTTTATAGCAGGCTAATTTGTGCTAAAGAATCCGTATGTATGTTATTTATTACTCCCTCTCCCACATACAAAACTCTTCAACATTAAATCGATGCCGTAATAATCCTAGGTACTTTCATAAATTATACACAACGATGTTTGTCATTAAGACAAGCAGTGAGCTCGGTCCGTGCCTTAGTATTACAATAATATTTATATTGTTAACTTAGTGGATACTTAGCTAGAAGTTAGTTTTCAGGGAGGCTTGCTCGCTTATGCTTAAAAAAAAAATAGAATTTCCTCATAAACATTATAATGTTATCTTAATACTTTTGATGTTTTCATCCTTGAATGTATACACTACTTACCATCAATAACTTTAAAGCGCATGCTTCCAAATTGGCCCGTCACACGGTGTTAAGTGCCGGACTATGAACTTATTTATACATTCCTGGATGTGAATATTCTTAATAAACAATATGAAATGCATACATATATTTCTTGCAATGCCGATATAGAATCTATTTATACCCAATTGTGTATTACTGCCCCATAGAGGTGGTTTCCAATTTTGAAAATGCATATGTTAGGAAAGCGTTAAGGTAAAGCGTTGTAACCAGGTCGACTACGCATTAAGAATATTCGGAAAATTTGAAAGTTTTAATTGACAATATTGAAACAATTCCATGCTATTATGTGGAGGTTGTAGTAGATATCGTAGGTACTTCACCTTGATGCTTTCACCAGGTCCAACATATTGTTTAAAAAAATTCATAATAGTAGTATATATGTGGTTCGAAGTCCTTGATTATACTGTGTATGTAATTCGGTTGGATTCTTTTGGAATAATGTCCCAAAGGTTATAGGTTTTTGTCGATGAAATATTTTCAAGTTGATGCATATTCTTGCAAGCCATGTGTAACAGTGACAATAACAAAGTTAATGCCCGTGACAAAATTAAATTTCGAATTCTGTAAACCTATAACTACTAATTTATCGTTAAATATTTAAATAGTAACATAAACAGTATACGTTATTAAAGACGATTTTGATGCCCTTTCCTATAGTACCAGCACGCTTCTGTAGGAATTGACATGGTGTTGCAATTATCATCATATTTTGTTCAAGCTGTGTGATACCCTTATTAATTTATATATGTATATGTTACATTATACTGTATTATGGTAATTTGTTGATTTAGTACTTAAAAATGAATTTAATTTTTATGTATATCGCGGACTTGAAATGCATACATATTTAACCTCGAGTAATTTAACAAGTTTTCTTCTCCGACACTAAACTTCAGCCTAATGTAAATAGTTAAGGGATATATTCGTTAAAATTCGCATAAAGATATTTATAGAATCGGGTGATATTTAACCAGTGCCATTGATTAATTGTTGATTAAATTGTTAGGCGTACTTTTCTAAGTATGTCATATGTAGTGGTTATGTTATTATTAGCAGGCTTGAAACAAGCATTGTACCTATACTTATTTTTAATTGTAAGAATAAATCAGAGGGTTTCTTAATTAATGTTTTTGTCTTATTTATGAAATCATCCTACATATTAGATCTCGGAGAGTTGATTTAAATAGTATTTACCTAGAGCTACAGAAAATCTTGTTCTAATCTGTAAACGGCAATATGTTAAGCTTTCTTAAACTCAACAAATTATTTCTTCGCTCTTCTAAAACTTCTTCAAACCCTAGCTCGCCCATTAGAATAATTAGTTTCGATTCGTCAATTCCTTTTTTCCGTTTTAATATAACGTAAAACTACCTTCCGAATTTCCGAAAGACTTTTTTGGTACAAAAAGTTATACCCAATAATGGATCATTCTTCTTTGTGTGAACCTCTTCTATATTTTCTACTTTCACTTCGATATCTCATGGGGACAATTAATTCTGCATAAAATGAAATAGGAATAAGTAGAAAAATATTGATAAAATAGAATAAAATTTGGCTTATTTATTGTCGTAGTAACTGCTTCAATTTCACTATAACAATAACTTTTTCGGTAAGCAGTATCTTAAGTATTTAATACCCAAACCTATTCGCCATAAAGTCAAGTTTTCTAGCAAAATATCCCAGTTTTTAACAATTAATCCCCACAAGCTGCAAAACATAAGTTTTCAAAATATACGCCAGTGAATTCAATTTTATGTAAAGTCAATTAAGGTTCGGTGAAGACAAACACATTTTTTAGAGGTATATTTATTATACTTTAACAGAAAATTAACTATAGGCCATTACTTTACTTTTATACCTACAACATATTAAGTAGAACATACTGCGATTGACAGTTTCCGTTTTGCCTTTGCAAGTTATAAAAAGAAAAGAATTAAGTTGGTGTGTACAAGTTATAACCTATTTTGGTAAAGGTTTTATTTTCATCAAATTCATATACAGTGAACAAATAAGGAAAAGTATCGGGAGACTTGAAGGTATCAGCCTTTTCCTTAATGCTTAAATGAATAGGTCACCTACAATAATTTTATTTATGTATGTATATTATTATTTATAATTTGTACACCTCATTTTAAGAGTCGCTAACACCACTCCTCATCGCTTTCAAGCACAAACTGCTTTTTTATTACGTTGAGAGACTTTATCAATAAATTACTAGCCATTTATTTAATATAGTGGTCAACAATGTAGCTATTTCAGAAAACATACTAGGCTACTAATCTATACATAAATTACGTCGACAAATCTACATGCTAGAATCATTTGGCTCCTACTACGCTTACATTTTTATATAAGTGATCTATATCACATAATTTTCTATTTCTAAGGAAAGGAGAGAATGATATTATTTCGCTATGCATTGCAAAATTATTTGCTTATCACATTGTAAAGGATGACTACTAATGTTGAATTATATTTGAAAAACTCTTCAGAAAAGGGTTTCAAAATAGTTTTTATTCGATAGATAGAAACAATTTGATTGATATTGAAATAGATAAAGGCGTAACGTCACTGACAGACTAATTAACGCTGCTTATTAAGTAATTTCGAGAAAAAATCCAAATAATCTGACTTAGTTTTACAATGTAATTCTAAATTAATTACATTTTTACAATTAAACCATCATACATTTACAAAAAATTATTATTTTGCATAAGTGCTATAAAATTGATTGATTCACTCGAGTACGTTGTTGCTCAGAATCTTGAGACTGCAATATAGTACTGTAAAATATCGATTTAGAATTTTGATTATAATTCTAAAACTAAATAAATTAACATCTGTGTTGATAAGTTTCGTAAAAGTCCAAATTATTAAACTCCAATCCTTTTTCTCTGTATTGAATATAGTCACGTTGGGCCAAACATAAATACAAAAATTATTTTACAGATGTAATTATTTTTCCCCAACGAATAGAACAACCTCAAACATGTTTTGACCTAACAAGAGATTCTAGTGGACAGTCCCTATATCAGCTCAATAAATAAAAAATAGCTACATTGTTTAGTCAGCAAAATTGAAGAAACCAAGTCAAGCTCCTTCAATGGGAATGCTTACACTAAAATTTTGAATATGTACGCCAAAGGAACTTTTAATAATAAAATTTTGTGACTACATACAATTTCGAGGTCGAAAAGCTTTGACTCAATAAGCAAACCCTAGCTTTAATGACCGCAGATAAACAGGTACCTCAATTTAAATAAATTACTAAAAACAAACATTAAAAACTTACCTTCTATTTCCGATTGATGTCTAAGAGCATCCAGTTATGAAATGTACTCAGGTCGCAACTTGAAATACGAACTTAACCTAAACAGAGAGCATTGAGGTAATAATTTGTCATATCCGTATTTAAAACCCGCAAGTGATAAACATAAATACTTCTTCCAAAAGGAAACAATGTGATGCTTAAATTTAAACCATACCTAAGATTAAGTACTTGGAAACCCTACACAACTTAGGAGTTACCGTCGAATAAGAAAAAATATTTTAAACTAATTAATCATCCAATTTATACGTAGCTATATAAAAAAATATAATTTTTCATTACATTTTCGGCGAAATGGATTGCTTTTTTAGAACTCATTGCATCAAACTACAGAGTGTCTAAATAAGAAAAAAATAAATTATTAATGGAAATTAACCCCTTTGCTAACTTCCTTCATTAAAAAATACCAAATGACTACACAAGTTGAAATTGAAATAAATCATATCTAAAAAACATAAATACTTAAGAAAAATAAACTGCACTGTTTAAAAAAGTAAAGTAAAAACTAAGTTGACTAATGAAATGTCATGAAATAAATTCAAGATTGTGACATCGGAACTTAAAAAAGTGATTTTAAGTTTCTTCTATATGTTGCCATAACCAAAGAAAAATAATTAACATTAAATTTGCAGATCTGTGTACACTGTGAAACTACTCCCTTTAATAAAAATTTAGTTATTTTTATGCAGAGTCCTGAAAATATGACCCTTTACTTTTAGCTCACCCTACATAACTTTTCAAACATGTAACGGTTTAATAATTGTGCATAATAGACATTACAGTTGTCCTAGTACTGATCAAAGCTTTGTTCTGCTTTCTTATCTTATTTTGACACCTAATTTCCAGTTAAGAGTATGCCGTAAACAATTAAGTTCAATTTTTAAATATTAAATAAAAATCGCGCCATTTAGAAATAACGCATAACGATCTTAATAAGCACCGTTTGCTATCGGGCTGTATAATCTACAGGGGTCAACAAATCTACTCTTTGCACTCACAGTGAAATACGCCAACGTCTTGGAATATATAATTCTACATTAGTATTTATCACAATAAGTGTGGACTTTGACGGCCGATTCGCCTAAGATGTTGTAAGCCTCAAAGCTCAACAGAAATATCCAATTCATCCTCAGGGATGAGACTTATGTATTATTACTAGTAGCCATAGTCACGAACATTTGTTGAAAATCGGCCAACTCTTGACCGAGTAATTCAATACCTTGTCCCGCGCGCACGCCTTGTGATGTTTGCGGATCACTCTCTTTAGGTGAAACATTCAGTTTCTTTTTATCCGACTCTCCACTGTCGGGTCTCCTCGGAGCCGCAGATTTACTTGGAATCACTGGTTTGTTGGGAGGAATTGGAGGAGGTACTCCTCTAGCTGCTGCTCCTTTTTTAGGGGGAGTTTGAGGAGCTGTAGACTGCTGCAGATGGCCATGGAACGAAGCTTTCGTAACTGCTCTAATAGTAGAAGAATCGGAAGGACCACTACCACTGGTTGATATCTGAGAACAAATCATGACATTTCTTATATCACCAGATTAACTTATTGTAAACTGCACCTTTTTATATAGTTAAAAAAGGTGTTATTCATATCTTAAAAAACTCATAAATTACATTTGACATTTTTAATCTAAAAATTGACTTAGCCAACTTACTTTGTTTGCGGTAGGGACACTTGCAACCATGGCCGTTTGCCTGAGAGCCTGACCTGGACTCACGGATTGCGCAATTCCGGTTGCTGAAAGACAACAGAAAATATTTCTACAATGAAATAAATATGGGAGCTTACTTGGTCCTGACACAGGAACACTTGAAACAGTAGCAGTTGGTTGTACCACTTTGGCAACGCTGCTTATTATGGCAGTGCCACTGTCTGACAACTGGATTCTATTTCTTATTGAGTCGTATTCTAGTCTTAACCTATTTAATTCAGTCTCAAGTTCTGCTATCCTGAAATGGAATAAAATATGTTAATATAAAGCATAATTATTGAAAAATTGTAGCACCTTTGATCTTTGGCTGCAAGTTGAGATTTAAAACTTTTCCTTTCCGTCTCGAAATCTTGGGTCTGCTTTTCGATGTCCGCCTCCATTTGCAAAGACTTTTTGCTCTCTTCTTCTAAACCTTCAGCCATGGTATCAATTCTTGACTTCTCCTCAGATAAAATCTGCATTAAATTATTGATGAATAACCATCAAATAATTACTGGGACATTGTACCTGTGCGAGATCTTCGCTTCTTTTTCTTTCTTCAATATACTTCACAATAATCTTTTTCCTTTCTGCCAGAAGTAGTAAAACTATTTGTTTTTGCCGAGCTCTTTCTTCATCTGCTAACTCAACCTGCCTTTTAACTTCCTTTTCCAATTTCTTGCGCGCATTTCTTTCCATTTCCAACTCTTGTCTTAATCTGGTCCTCTCCATTTCAAGTCCATATGTTATATCATCTCCTTGAGCAGTGTCATGTTCATGTTTGCATTTTTCTTCCTCTAATTCTTGAATAACCTTGAGGATATGCATTCACTTAAGAAAGGCTTTACATGGATTTGGTTATATTTTTGCTACTGTCTTTATTTCAAACTTTAAAAGAAAGACATGAAATTGACAATGATGCTTACCTGTGGTGAAAAGCCCTAGAGAGAAAAAATCAGATGGACGAAAGGCCAATCACAAAAAATATTTAAGATATTGAGGGGTTATTTTACTATTCTAATTAAGACCCAAATTGAATATTATTAAATACAATTTATGACTAATATTTAATAATTGAAATTATTCAAGCAAAAGTTGGAACTACCTTTTTATGTTTAATTTCAGCTTCTTTCAAGATATTGACCATATGCTGATGAGCCCATCTCTGCTGTATTGCCAATTGTTCTAAGGCTTGAAATTGCTGATCTGCAGCAGCTTGCAATTCTTTTTCACTGACAGGAGGTTTAGAATTTGGAGCATCTGAGATCCCATCTCTTAATAAGGCTATATAAGGATCGGCCATGGCAGCTGGCCTGTACCTTCCTAAATTGGCTACTTGTTTTAATTTTTCTGACTGGAAATATTAAAAAATATATAAACATACTAATAATAATAGCCTAAATTTAGCAAAAATAACTGAATTTAATTAATTATTGACAGTTATGAAACAAAATTGTGGATAAATATAAATAAATATTGTGTTAAAAGCATATTTATTAACACAAGAAAATCAGAATTATGACAGAAGGAAGCCTCAACGATGAGGTTGTGGTCTTGAAATAGCTAGTATGTCAGTTCTTGGACATAGAATCCTCATACATGCCCCTTTATTGACAGCTTAGCTCATTAAAAAAGAAATTAAAAAATGTATGATAAAATGGGGTTTTGTATTAGAACTCGATTGTTGCTTTAGTATATTTTATAAACATAATCATTTAGTTAAACAGATATCAATATGTGGCGATGATAGAATATAAATCAAGACAAATAAGGATAAAAAACATTGTTAATGCAATTTGATCAGGTATGTTTTTGTATTAGTGATTACAAAATGTAATCACTTAATTACTGACACATAATTAATATTAATTTAGGATTGTAGCAGTCTGTTATTCTAATAGCCAGTCCATTATTTTTGACAGTTTGTTGTGTATAGTTTATTATATTATTATTGTTTGTTATCATTTTTTGTCCATACCAATGTTTGTTCGTTTATCAGTGGCCTGCTTTAACTGAGCCTACTGCACAAAAGTAAGAATATTATGAAAGTCATAAAATGCAAATTTTAATTATTTTTATATATGGGGTTTCAATTCAATCTGTAAATATAATATACACTGTTCATGAAACAACTCATTTTTATTAGATTGTGGGTGAAGCAAAGAATTTCAAAATTTAACAGGGAAGTTTTTCAAATTTAATAACAAGGTGATAACCTATAATAAGCACAACAATTGTTAAAAAACCTTCATAAATATTACCTTTAACACTGCAATAGCAATATCCCGGGCTTGTATTTCTCCTTCGAAACAACTAACTAGCTTCAGCAAATCACTCTTTGACATTTCCATTTTTGTATTTCTCTAAAAATGGCAAATTTTCCAAAATATAAAAAACCAGATTAGTTTCCTTATTACACAAACCTTTAGTGTACTGCTGCTAAGGGGTGATCTTTCAATTTCGTCAAATATGCCCGGCTGGTTTTCAGGAACTGTGGATAATGCAGCACCAAAATCCTGTGTGACTCCTAAACTTTTGAGCCATTCAGTTTCTACATTATTGCCGGCCATAGCTTACATCTGATTCATGTATAAATGTGGTACGCAATAACTATAAAAAAATCATTATTTATGGGACTGGAACTATTTTAACATCTTATTTCTTTAAAGGGATCTCTATATTATTTCTATTTTCACTTGGCTTTGAATAGGAAAGGAATCAATCCCAATTTGCACATCTGTCACTGTCAAAATATTTCAATTTTCAATTTAGGTTAATACTTGAACTTCTGACAGCTTTACCGGTCTGTTTCCCAAAAGCATTAATTTTATTCATCAAAAACATTTATAACAACAATTTCATTATCGTTACACTAAAATTATTAAAATTAACTCTCTTTATATCCTGTATGTAACTTCAAGCAGGCTGTTAATAGAACATAACATGAATATTTCCTTCGAATCACTATCTATCCTTCACCTCCGCCATTGGACGCAGTGTTGCAAAATTAACAACACAACTGTCCGCAGTGTTGAAAATTTAAACTATCTAAAAAAGCAGTCCAAAATCATTTATGGGGATTTCCTGAATTTTGTGTTAACATTTGAAACGGAGGACCCTCAAAAGCTTACAGTATCCTTAAAAGGTACTTCGTATCGTCCAGTTTGCGCCTCTGAAACAAGAAGCTTCATGTACTCATTTATGCGTCGAACGGCTGATAGCTGTCATCTTGACGTTTAAAGTTTCCACCTTCCACGCTGGCGAATTCTTTTGAATACGCGAGCCGCAAGGAGAATAGGGTTCAGCATATTTCCTGTGAAATTAGTGAAAAAAATCCTTGAAATTGCCGTTGTTTTCATACAGTGAATTCTACATCATGAAAACGAGTGCATAGTACAAACATACTCATCGACATGAACATAAGTGACGTATTTTTTTCCAATAGTGATGCAGGGGATGTCAATATGGATATCTCAATGAATTATGATAATGCAGAGTTAATGGTTAGTATTATTTTTATTGGCTGCGGATAAGACTTTTAGAAATATATATGCCTGTTCATGGTAGTTTAGACATGTCTAAATTAATTCGTTCAACATAACTTGATTAATCAAACAACTTAGAATCATCCAATGCTTGCACAATATACAATATTTGTTGCATATGTTAATAAAAACATGTGCTGGTGTGAATTTTACACACTTATATTTGTCATATTAAGATTTTTTTCCAATACTTAACACATGAAGAAAGAATGATTATGTCAAGTGAAGGTTGTGAAGGTCACATGAGCACAGTTTTAGGACATTCTTGTGAAAACCTAAATTTTTGCCTGAGGCCTATGCTATGTGGAAAATTTTCAAATCTTAGGTACAGTTTTATACACATCAAGACTTTATTTTATTGTAGGGATTTATTTGAGTAATGATAGAGCTTCTTTATAGTTGAACAATAGCAATTAAATAATGTTGACATTGGAACTTATCCCAAAATTAATCTTTGTCAATACCTATTTTTATTAGATTTCATTAAACAATATTTTTATGGACATTCATTGCCTGTTTAACTATAAACATTTTTTTGTTATTACCAAATCACTTCTATGTTAGGCCTTTTCTTTTTACATTAGCATATGTCATCAAGAGTAAAATCCTTAAAATTAAGAATTTTTGTTGCAGTAGCATTTCATTCAACTTAAAAAATGTAATAAAATGCTGCATAAAAAAATGATAACTTTTTATTGCATACTTATTAGCAAACGGCAACATTGTTGAAGAAGGTGTGATGTCAGAGTGTGAGTAAAAGCTGTATGAAAAATGCCCATTGTAGCTAATTGATAACAAAACTGATTGCATGAGTGGATGTACAGATGCACGAGTAGAATCAATAACATGTGTTTTATCTGCAAGCTATTATTAAGAAGATATAAGAAGGTCAAGTCAGAGGTAATACATGTGGAATAAGTATGTCACAAAGTCATGATCCAGTTACATGAATTTAAGTTATTATGCAAAGTGGATATTCTAAACTAAAATAAGAAGCAATATGATTTTTTAGTCTCTTGAAATGTTACAAATAATTCTAATTATTTATAACCTTGATATATAAAAAATATTAAAAAATTGGTTCTTCAATGACACATTAAGTTAGTGCACACCTTCTCATATAGCTAAATGAGAAAATTGTGAGGAGACATTGCAAACAAATTAGGTAGTCCTCAAATTGAAATTATGCACCTCATTAGAATGAATTATATATTATAATATATTGCAGAAAATGTATTATGTGAGCAATTAAACATACTACATGGTTTATTCCATTTTCAGAGCTCTGAATTCTTTGATTCTGTACTATCTCTGGAAAATGATTTGGAAGATGGATTTCTATCTAATTTTGAGGATGACAATAACTTATCAAGTGATGCCAGTCACAGTGATGAAGTTCTCTCACCACGAAGTTTTTACTCAGAAAGCGACAAAAACAGTACATCTAGCTTAGAAGCCTCTGATACTTTCACTGAAGTTGAACCGTAAGTTTTCTTACTTTAATTTATCTTTGCCCCATATAACCTTAATTAAGTGAGTTATAATTTATATATCTATCTTCAGTGCATCTCTCTTGGAAAATATTAATGGATTAGACGACCCCGTTCTTCTTTCATTTTTGGACACAATCACACTACCTAAAGAATCTAAAAATGTTTCTGTTAGTAATACTCCCTCACCAGTTGTTTTACAGTCACCCATATCTACTCCAAGAACCACCAAAATGTTAATTCAGAATCCGTCTAACAAAAAATGCATTGCAAAGCCCATGGCCACTGCAAGTAAGTTCACATTGCATATAGTCTGTAGTAAAAGCAATATAATGTGTACAATCATAGCGCAACTTAGAAAGCCCAACACTAAAGTGAAGCCTCAAATATTAAAGGTGCAGCAAATTACCAATGGGAGACAAGTTTTGTTACCTTTAAATTTAAAAAGTATTAAAATTGTCAATGGCAGTGAAGCTTCTTTATTGACGAATGCTACGAAACGCAAATTTGATCCTCACCCGATTCGTGAAGGTATCGGTTGTTTATTAGTTGATAATAAAAAGAACATCACACATGTGTTTATTTCATAGGGGAGTCTCAGAAGCCAATTACAAATCATCAGTACCCAGCCTTGATTTTAAGTAATGAGGAAAAGAGATTACTTTCCAAAGAAGGAATTCAATTGCCTAGTCATTATCCTTTAACTAAGAATGAGGAAAGGGAATTAAAACGAATAAGAAGGAAAATACGCAATAAGATATCAGCTCAAGACTCGCGCAAAAGGAAAAAGGAATATGTTGATGGATTGGAAGATAGGTAATTGCAATTGTATTTTCACTCTTTTGATTATACACATTTAAAAACATTTACAGAGTTAAAAGAGGATCCGAAGAAAATAAAAACCTTCTACAACGGGTCAGAGAACTTCAGCGTCAAAATCGCACTTTAATTGCGCACGTAAACAGACTACAGGCCTTAATATGCAAGTCGTCAACATCTAAGGCGACTCCATCCACGTGTCTTATGGTTGTTTTGTTATCCGCCTTGTTGGTTTCCCTGCCCAATATGCGTCTATTGGAAAATAAGCAGATGGTAAATGATGGCGAACAAGTCAGCATTAGACGTTCGTTATTAAGCGACGTCCAAGCCACAGAAGATGATTTGAACATGGAGGAGTTCTTAATTTTCAAGGATGACGAACCCGAAATAAACGCCAATTATGGCGATGACGTTGATAACTCCACCGGGAAGGAATTGTCTAAGATTTTAGATAGCATGGGTAAGTTTCTTTTAGAAAATATACAATTCTTTTTTTTCTTTACTAATGAATACACAATATTTTTGCAGGCAAAAAATTCGGGGACAACAAAGCCGATAAAAGCAACGTAGATAAGCTGGGTTTGCTGACCAAAATAATGGAAACGATGAGGAGCTTCATCACTGGTAAAAACTCTAAATTATTGGAAATGAAGTTCCCGAATTTCGGTGGAACATACAACAAAAACGGATTTATCGAGCCAGATATTGATGATTACATCCTTGGGGACGAAGGGCCCCCAGTTAAAAGAATTAGATTTGATGTAGACGAGTACGAGGTCACTTCAACAAATGTCGGGAGTGAAACCTTCGTGTCGTCGACCATTAATAACCACATTATAAAAGATAAATAAATTAAGCAGAGTTTTATCATAAATCATAATCTATTCTCCCTTGTTTGCTATTGTATGTGTCGTGTTCCTGTTATATTTTTATATCACACAACCGTATTTGTAATCGCATTCCAATTGAAATCAAATTTGTCTATTGAAATGAAATTTTCTAATTATTTATTATTGAGGAGACTGTTTAACATTTGTTTTTTGAGATTATGTAATTTTTGTTTGCTACATATTTAAAGTTTTAATTATTATCAGATGCAGAAAGTTTATTTATATCTATAGTTATATTATAAGTTAGGCATAAATTATATGATTTTAATGCTAAATTATGGCGTATTCGGGATCCTGCACCAGGGTGCTCTCAGCGAGGCAATATAACCAACTTTTGTTGGCTGTCTTAGTTTTATTATAGCGTGTGACAGCATCTTGAACAGATGCAGATAGTGTTTGGCGAACATATTGCCATACTTGAGGTGCACTTATTTATATCCGAATTGACCATAATCGATTGTTATTTCAGGCAATTTATATGTTACAAAATGTGTGGTACCTGTTTAGTACTACGCAAATTATTTGAATATAATCATTTGCTTGCATTTGTTGAATTTTTATTTCCACACCTTAAAATTTCGTTTACCGACTATTGAACCCAATAACGGTAAGACACATTCTGCCTATATCTTTCGTTTTCTAATTAATCTTCTCTCGTAGATATACGGTCAAAACTGAATAGGATCTCCGGTACAAAAAAAGTGGCATTGAGCTGAGATCAGGGGACAATTACGTTGAAATTTGCCTAAGTTTTCCCTCATGCTATCAAAGGGCTTTAAGTGTTTTCAATATGCTGAAATTATGTCAGATGAGTATCCATAAACTACAACAGTATTAATTTTTAACGGTTTTACGATCGCTTGTGCTAATTACCTTTTCAAATTGGAGAAAACTTACTTGAATGTCATTTACCAGTTTGGACAGAAAAATGATTTTTTAAGCATAAAAGTGAGGCTCAGCAATGCTTCTTTGAATCCCTCAATGAAATCTTAAGTTTTACCTTCCTTAGTTTTTTAGCAGAAGTACAAGGAATTATTATGTTCTCATCTAAATATTACAGAATTTACATAAAAACACATTTGCCCATAGATTTGCGATTAAAGCGATCAAATTTTAATGATCGAGAAGAAATTGTTCATATAATGACAACAAAAAATTGTAATGAGAAATATTTATTAATATTTTTTTCACATTTTATGATGCTTATTAATCTATTGGTCACATTTATCGACCAGAAACATAATCTAATAGCATTCTTGGTGAATTTCCATGCTTACAGTCTTGGAAACGGCCTTGTCGCTAAAATCTGGGTATCCGCCCTGGTCGATTTGGTTTTTGAAAAAATACGCAGTTTTACTTTTATTAATGCAGTGAACTGGTATGTCTTTGGATACAGTTCTTCGGGCCTGAGTTTTGCATTCGAGTTGTGGAGTAACGCTGAAGCAAATATCTCCATTTAATTCAACGTAGCGACTTCTCAGTTTCATTTTATTTGAAGTCTCACTTTGCCAGTTCTGGTTTTGTCTCTTAGTCACGTCTTGCTTGGACACTACGTTAGTGTACATAGGCAATATTTTGCGTACGCATTTTTGGTCTGAGAGTGGACTATGTGTTCTGCCTTCGAGTTTGTAGCTTTGCACAAAATCTTGGGCTGATTTTGCAATGCAGTCATTAGGAGTCCAGAAGTCTTCAAATTTATCTTTGTTGAAGACACCGCAAAGTCCGATAGTGGCATCGTACAGTTTTTCTGTGGTTGGGGTAATTTTGACGCTTACTCCATCGAAAACTACATGGAACCACCCATGAACGTTGCACTTAACTTCACCATTTGGCAACAAATGCATTTCTATGAACCCGTTAAAGAGGTCGGCAGCGTTGTTTTCATCAAAATGAACTCGTTCTCCATCGATAAAAATATTTAACTCAGGAGAGTATTCTGTGTTGACTACTTGCATGGACATTTCAATGGTCTTGCCTTGAGTTTTGGGAGTGTTGAAAGTCATCTTGATTTCCTTGTGATGATGGGTGACTTCCCTCGCAAGAATTACGAAATTTTCGATTTGGTTGTGAAGCTGCTGAGAAGCCTGGTAGTCATATTTCTCAGAAACCTTTGCTAGTTTGGGAATGTACTGCATCACTAAGGTCCAATCATTTTCTAGAGATGCCGGGTAAGTGCGGTGGTTGAAGGTGTGAATTGCGGTTTGGCCGATTACACAGCTGGCTGAAAGAAAAAAAAAACAGTTTTTTTTACCTTTTTTGAATGAGTAATAAAACGGCTTTACATTTCTTATTATCCTGATTTATAAATTGAGCTACCATTCTGTCTTTCAGGTTGGCCATTGGGTGGGAAACCAGGATAGTCCTCGCCAATTGGTTGAGAGAGATGTTCAAAAATTTGGTTCTCTCTTCATTTAACTCAATAGTTACATCAACTTCTTGCAAGTCGTACGGGCTGAATTCGGCTCTAAGTTCAATTTCATTATCGTTCCTCGATTGAACGTGATTAACTTCACTCATTGGATAGTAGGCCACACGGAGATGTTGCAACATAGTATGCAAAAACTCAATATGTCTTGATGGTACATTCTCATATTGCAAGTTCATATTGATGTCGTTAAGGTAATTTGCTTCAAGGGTCATGTTCTGGCAAGCAGACAATTGATAGTTCTTCTCTTGCATTTCTTCCTTGCACTTATGGTACATAGGGAGATCCATAAATATGTTCTGTCGAGCTTCGTTTCTCGTCATCTGCACCACTCCCTTAATAATCTTGGCTTCTTCGTCGTTAAACCTTTGTTGAAGCATAATTTCGTATACAGCTTTAGGTTTGGTACTCAAGGCATGAATGAAATTTAGCTCACTGATGTTGGGAATTTCTGATTTAACTTGAAGGGCCAAGTCTGTTGTTCTTTGAGCCGTGCTCCTGACATAAGCAATGAAATGAGATTTCGGCGAAACGTAGCTCGTGGAGAGAGCCATAGTAAGAGAGTATTTCATATTCTTTTCTCCTAAGAATTCCATTTCAACGTCGAAGCTACGTGAGAAAGCGTTGTTGATACCGGCACTTACATGTTGAAGTAAATCTTCCTGGCGCCTATGATGATCATATTGGATCTTTGAGGAAAGCTTCTCCAAGTCCAAGAATTTTTCTAATTTTTCAGTGTGAGACTTCTTGTTATATTTGTCTTTAGTGCTCAAATGGAGAACAACTTTTCTACAAGTAGATTCCTTTGGAATTACCGCTAAACTTAGCTCTCTGTGTTGCAAAGCTGCATCGTCAATAAGGTTTTGCATAACTCCAAGAACTCCATCAGATTTGAACCAACTAACTAAATTCCACAGATTAATGGATTTATGAGGATAATGTCCCCAAGCACGGAACTTGATTCCCATGTCGTTTTGACCGAAAACATAGTCGAATGAGCTATCTTTAGAGTTTTTTACTTTGATATGTTGAGTGTTTGGTTGCAAAGCCATCGGGTCCATTTTCATGATATCGCTTCTGGAGGTGTATGGCCAGGTGCTGTAATGGAACAAGCGGGCGTTTTTGTGTTCCTCAGCCATGTTCCATTCCATACTCATCGATGCCTTTGAAACATCTACCTTGACGTTAACGTCCATTGGAACATGGATTTGTACGTTCTTCTCCACCCCAGCAGTGTATAATTGATGGTTAAATGGACAAACAATGCTCAAATGAATCTGGGCTTTACCGCTCATTGTAACGCAACCTTCAACCTGGACAGAGACTTCGTTTGGTGTGTTAATCCTTCTTCCGTCGGAAACTTCTGGATGGGCTTGAACATGAATCCGACCATTAACTTGGATCAGCAGCGGTATGTCCAGAGAATACACAAAAGGTAGACCCATTTCAGTTGGCAGGGACACAACTATTTCCTTCATTTGACGCAATTTCATATACCTAATTTCTTTTCCATTCTTCAGCTCTTGCTCAATTTTACGGAGAGCTACAAATTAATTGTATTTTTTACAAGTTTCAACCCAATTTAAGATATATTACCTTGAGGGATCTGCTGGATACTTTGGTTGTCGAATGACCACATGTTGTACATACTCAGCATCTCAGCATAAATGAAGCCTTCAAGTTGCTCCTTCTGTCTTACAGGGAGTTGGAGAGTTTCAGCTATTTTCTCACTAGACCACTTATGGCCGTCAGCCTTGTTCTGACGTTGGTGTTTCTCCTCATGGTACTCTTCAGTCTGCATTCTTAGGACATTCACAAGTTCTTTGACACTGGAGATCATGGTTTGAACGTTAATGAAATAGTGCTTGAACCCGCCGACTTTTCCACGAAGAGTATATTTGCCTCCCTTGGGTAACATATGGTCATCGCTTCCCAAGTAAAGAAGGTTTCTTTTAAAGATGATGTTCATATTTTCCATGATGGTTTGTTCCAACAGGTTCGCGCTGTTCAATTTGGAGAAGTCCTTCTTAGTCAAGAGCGGTCTTGCAGATTCAGCAGCTTTACTCCTGAAATTATTAACTCGTTTTAGATTTTAATCTGATTTGCTCAACGAAATTTATACTCACAGGGTTTCATATTCAGAGCCAGACATCTTGCAAGCAGTTTCAATGCAAGACTTAACAACAGCATTAACTTCTTCCTGAGGATCGGTGTTGGTGTTCTGAGCCATTCTTTGCAGCATTTCAGTTGGAGGATTGGTTCTCATCAACTGATAGACGGCAATAACTCTGACTTCAGGAACTTCTCCGACGTTTTGGTAAATTCTATACATCACAGTCCTCGCTACCTCTGGGAACGAGACGACCAGTTTGTCCATGAACAGTACCATTAGCAAGCGCTGGAATTGCGAGCACTGTTTCTTGCCTTCCAAGTATGGCTCGAAAATTTCCAAAATCTTCTTATGCCCGATGTTGCCCAGAGCACGAATGTAAATGTGGATTTTGCGTGAATCACCTTCAGTGACTGCATGGTCAAGATGTTGGCCGAAATGTTTGATGACCATAGTCTTTGCCCAGTGACTACCTTCCTCTGTGGCGAAATGTTTGAAACTATGGACGGGGTATTGGTTGTGAGATTCATTCTTGTTGATGTATACTTTGTGGATTAGGTTTGTAAAGCAGAGAATCGCAGTATCATTCAGATATTCCTGGTCCTTGACCTCGGATCTCTGAGTTAGCTCAAAGAATTTATTCATGTATTCGTCGGTGGGGATGCGAGCCGCATTTGCCATAACAGAAATTAACTCAGCGGCTTCCTCACCTTCAATTTTTCTAGAGGAAATCCATTCTTCGATGGTCAAGAATGCAGGTCCAGTTCCGGCTTGAGCCACAGCATCGCGGAATGCAGAGCAAGCTAGTCTCACTTTGTGATGCATATTTGATTTGCAAACGATGTGCGTAAGCTCCCTGATTTCTTGGAGGTTCATCAGTCTGATTAAAGAAGACAGTATGGTGTATTTGCTAAGGGTGGATTGCTTCAAAATGGTCTCGGGCTCAGACACGTCCTCGCTGATTTCATTAGCAATTCTAAGAACGTTTTCCTTCAGGTCGAAATTGGGGTTTTTGCTGACCGATTGCCCCTTGTAACCGATGAAATAAGGCAGAAGGGGGAACTCGGGAGCATTCTCCATATTAGGCTCGCTTTGGTGTTGAATCTCTTCGGAAGATTTAGAGCCTGACTGACCCTTTCTGATTAAACGCTCAGCAGACCGGCGAAGCCGTTGCCAAGAGTTCTCGTCATTGGTTTCATGGGATTCCTTTTCCCAATTTAAAAATTCTTGTTCTTGGCGTACTTCATTGGACTTGGCGAAAGGGCTCTCGTAAGAGTATATCAAGTTTCCAATTTCCACGGGCTCGGTCAACTCCCTAAGTTGATGGTTTATATTCTTAATTTCAGAGAGGGCCAAGTTGAGGTTGCTGATAACCATACCCATTTTATGGGAACTTAAAGTAGGTTTAATCATAATTTTGTTCACAGTATTACTGCTTTGAATAGTGAATTTGGAAAGCTTTCCAGACAAGATCATTCGGGAGGTGCAGTGCCTTATAAAGAAATCACCAATTTGGTTAGAATCAGCGCTATCCAGTACTTGGCCTAAACCAAAGTGGAACATTGGTAATTCATGATTGTGTGTGAAGTTCTTAGTCTTAATCAATTCATACGTTTGTCCATCCCTCTGCAGTTGTTGTTGGGGAGCCAACCATGGTTGACTGAGCATCAAGTATTCTGGAAGCCTGTGGATTTCATAGGAGGTTTCGATCTCTCCAGTAATAGTTTCCTCCATAGTCTTGAACGAACCCTCGAGGTTATCACGAGTAGGCAGGTCATTCATGGGCGACTCGACAACATTCTCGCCAAAGAGATCAAGTTGAAGCTGACTTAAGATACTCTTGATTAAATTAGCTTCCCAGGTGGTCATTTCTTTCTCAACAACAAGACCCTTGATCATACCATTGCTGGTTAAAATGTTAAAGTGTTTATTCAACACTTCCAAGGGCTTGTAATTCAGGCGGGACTCGTGGAGTTGGGAATCCCAGTCATCGGGCATTTCAGTATGGATCTGAGCGTATTGGACATCAGAGAGCCAAGCTTGCAATTGGGTATCAGACCAAGAACTAATATGTAATTTGGCTTTTAGAAAAATGCCAGAATACTGATTGGAAATTTCGTGCAGGGCTGTGAGGGTGCGACCCTTAAAAGTATAGACGTATTCTGTATTGTCTTTCCATCCGGGATGATAGGAGGCCAGTGCCGTAGCAACTGCAATAAAAACAGATAAGTCTATTGGGTTTGGGTAGATTGCCCAACGAAAGGCGTATGGTAAAAAAAAGTGTTACGTATGATTAGAGAGCAAAAAGTTAGCATTTCGAAATGCAAACAACATCTAAATCCCTCGAGTTAATGTAGAAAAAATGTGCTTACCAAAGACCAAAAGTACCAAGCAGGACCTCATCTTGGATTGAGATCAGAATGGACACAAGTGTAATCGTTATTGGGATTGGCCAGTATTTATATACAAGTTTATGCTGATTTGACTACTATAGAAAGATTACCGCAGTGAATAAAGTAGAGATAAAAATATAATGTGATAAATAAATTGCAGCAATATTGATTAATTAAAATATGTTCATTATGTAATTTAGGAAAAATGTAAGAGAAACTATCTTTAGGCTCATTTTTAAATAAAAATGTTGAGAAAGGCTAGATAATTTTAAGTAGACTGAACAGGACAATTTTCAATCACACACAAGTTTTTTAGTGGGTCTCGGAACCCCTCGTGACGAACAAAAAAAAAATTTTTAAAGCATCTACAGGGCGTTCATTTCACCGGGTCTACTTTCTTGAAATACATACATACATATAGTTTGCGATTTAAATCTTTGCGTGTGTATCGAATTAGGTAGAACGTAGATGCCTAGGCTAGGGTGTGTGGGGGGAACGTTATATTTAAATAACAAAGACAGAGATATAATGTGCATGTCTTCTACGGGCTAAACTAACAAGTCAAAATTGGTAATTGGAATGTCTACGGGTTCAATAAAGGTGATGATATGAACAAATGCATCTGAGTTGCTAATGTGTTACAATTCTAGCAAGATCAGAAACGTGACAACATATATTAATAATTTCACTACTTTCCGTAGAATTATAAACAGTTTTCTTAATTTTCATTTAATTTTCTTAGTGTTTAGTTCACAAATTAGTCTTTCTTCATATCCTTATTCTTGACCTGTCTTTGTTATATCAGCGTTTTTCACTTCAACTAAAAAAAAAAAAAAAAATTGCGACGCTACTGGCAATTTTTTTTTTTGTGGATTTTGAATTGATTTGGTCCATATGATTCGTATGTACGATGCACATGCAAAGATCCAAACTACAAATTATACAGGGCGTTTATCAAGTACTTGCACAACCTTTAAAGAATCTTTGAGTTAAGATAAAAAATTCATATGGACATGGATCTGTATCGGTTTAGTTTTTGAGATATAGGGCTTTAAAATTTTTTTTTTTGTTAGATATTTTGATTATATTTTTGTTTAGTAATATGTCAGTTTGACGAAATTTTGAATACTAGGAGCATCGGTGATGAGAAACTAAAATATTTAATTAGTTTTTTGTTAAATGTTACAGGGCACCAAATACAGTGTTGTCTCTGAATTTAAATAACCATAACTTTTAGCATTTATATGCTGTATGTGGTGCCCTTTAACATTGAACACAAAATTAAGCAAATATTTGAGTTTCTCATCACTGATACTCCCAGTATTTATAATTTCGCCAAAATAACATGTTACTGAACAAAAATATGATGAAAATAGAGTACAATATTTTTTTTCGAAGACCTGTATCTCAGGAATCAAGCCGATAGGTGCCCACCACTATATGAACTCTTTAAAGTGTGTACAAGCACTTAATAAACACCCTGTACATAGATTGATTCAAAAATCGATTAAATTCGTGTTACAATGTTTTCGATATTCTTATTTACAAACGCCCTGTACAATTTTTCGATATGCTGCTAAAATCGCCAACTTTGACTTAAAAATTTTCTAAACTCTCGAAAACACGTGAAAATTCGCCTGTTGGAACCTAGCGGGGGCGTGGTTGCTAAATTCTTGCATTTTTACAGAGCCGTGATTTTAAGGTAAAAACTGTTAAACGTATAAATCCATTGAGAATTTTAGTTTACGTCTTAATTTGCTGTTTCCAATAAAAATCCAAAAAAAGTTTGAAAAGGAAAAAAAGGGGTCTCCAGGTAGCAACATGCTTCAGAATTGACGATGTTCTTAGGGAATAAGATCTTCGTCTTCCTTCCTAGGAGCACTGAAAAATATGGGTTCTTAAAAGGACTGTTAAAATGAGATATCGCTCGGCCACCTTTATCATTTAAAATTTAACCAGAGGCGCCGCCTGAGGGTACATAAATGGAGACATATTTCTAACATAAAAAGTTTCACTCTTCGATAACACGTTTGAAGTGTTTTGGGCTATTGGTGAACAAACATTTCGAGAAATTCAAAAAAGGAAGCCTTGAAATGAACATCCCCTATATTCCCGGAGCACAATACGTGCTTTCACTGATGGGTCTATGACATATGCCATACATTATAGTGCAGATAGTCTCATACCATGCGTCCGTTTTCGGGAAAATTCTGTTTTTGCGGAAAAGCTCTGTTTTTATTCTTAAAAAAGATTATTATCTTGCACCTGAAGGAAAGTTTCTTGTGCTGATTGTTCGATTATTGGAAGAGAGGTCCTGAGAAAGGTATCAATTCCAGTTATTTGGATAATAACTTAAGATTAGATTGTGCAGATTGTCTTGAACTGAATGAAATAAATTTATCTGCAATTTTTGCTCATTAAACAAAATTATCTTCAGGAGTAAATTCGTAATAATTATAATAATATCCGGTCTTAAATCAATAATGTATTTCTCTACACTGCAAAATTTTATCAATTGAAATTTGCCAATATCGCCAGTACTTCCTCCACGTGCTGATCAAAAATTTACTAACGATCCATATTTTTCAATAGATCGTAGTTTTTCTACAACATAACTTCTGTATGTAGGCTTAAGTAACCAGATAGGTATTTTGTTGCTGATTACTATACAACTATTATACCAGAACTATACAAGAATCGTTCGTTGATTACGCAATTTGCTCTCCACCATCAAGCATGTTCCAAATGGAGAACAACTGAGAAATTTATCGCAGATACGCATCTGAATTTCGATCTCTTACTTAAGATCTTTTAACGATAATTCTTTAGGTGGCGCATAAAGCAGATGTGATGATCATCATGATCAAGCTTTATATTGATTTCTTTACTACAACTTTAGGAATTACTGCCATTTTCACCCCTTAAAGTTAATTTAAGCTTAAATTGCTAATCTGAATAAATAGCTATGGGAAACAAACATTTTCCATGTATGATTATAGTTGCTGTTTAGAGTCTACTTTGCGCGAATCATTTAAGGTTACGTAAGCCTCAATAATATAATGTAATCACCGACAGAGCTTAAGCTATCATTTAATTTTAATGTAATAATGTCCCATCGCTCTCTTCAAATTCAAAATCTTGCAAATAAATCTGAACACAAGGTTAATAATTCTTATAATAATTATTGATTTTTTATTTATTTATTTATTTATTGATTAAGGTGTCCAATGAATTTTGATTTTGTGTCTAGTTGCTTGGTTAGATTTAACATAGAAATAAATCGGTCTTATCGTGCCAATATGAACTATAAAATAACAATGTTTGGATGAGCAGCTTAATGAATGAAATATTGTTTTGCAGCTTTGCAATATTTTATCTGTATTTGTTCAATACGTTTCATGATTATCCGCACTCGTGTAGTATTTTTTTTTTGAAAACAGGAAGCAGAATTTTAAAAATTGATATTTGCCCACCTACGTACCTTGTTATACATACCCATTGGTGATAAAATTCTGTACTTCTTCGTAGACTAATGAAAATGTACCTGTTGAAGTTTTGTAATAAACTGCTCAGTTAAACTTTTTTATGGAATTCATCATATAGCAAAAATTACCATAGAGCCTAGATTTTGGTCTGAATGGAACTCGAATAGATGTATCGTTGGAGCCATCAGGAATAAAAGAATGCCAAAGAATTCTTTAAAACAGTGGCTTCTAAACTTTGCGCTGCTACGCCCTCAGGAGCGCCTTCGCCTTCAGCGGGGCACCACGAAGTATTAATTCAATTAAGCAATAAATTATAAATAGCCAATGAATGAACGTTTATTCAATAATGTAGAGTCGCGGGTGAAATTGTTATATTAGAAAAGCGCCCCAGGTCGAAAACGTTTGGGTACCACTGCTATAAAGTGTATATAGGGTTGTTCAAACTCGACTCCCCATTCGTTTTATGAGAAGGCCGTTGGGTATGGTAAAAATATTTTTAAATTTGGGATCCATGGGTTTTCTTTTCATAAAGTCAGGTCTGCTCAGAAACCAGACGCCAACGACATAATATATTGACGTGATCAGCTAAAAAACTATTAATTAGGAAAATTGGAAAACAAGAAAATGCGCTCTTAGTGAGCAAAAATTCTCAATATCTTTTGAACAATTAAAAACAAATGTCGGTTTTTCTATTTATGCACATATCTTTGAAATTCCAGTACGACCGGTACATCTAAGCACACAGGTGCTGCTTTGACTCGAGGGGTAATTCTTATTTCTGAATTTTGTGGAAGGCGTAAAAATTCAGTCAAAGAAACTCAATTATTCAATACTGCGAGATAAAGACTTTGCATAATAAAAAGCGATAAGCAAAGTTCATTCATCATTTCTTAGCTGGATATTTGAATATATCTCCGCAAATTCAGCTAAATTTTCATATAAATACGGGTTGGTTCTTGGTAACATCACATTCTGCGGCTGGTGTTAACTTACATCACATTAGCAATGTGGTCTCAACTGGCCTTGTGTTTAGTGGGTAAGTAGCCTCTCTTTCAACTTTTATTTTTCATTTATCTCGATTTTTATAAATTTCCCTATTTGTTTTTTTTTTTTAGTTTTCTAATATTTATTCTGACTTCATCGATCGACAATCTCAGCATACCTTAAATTTTATTGTCTTAAATTACCGTTTTTAAATGAGAGGTCCTCATCTGTTCTAGACCTTTCTTCAAACAATTTTTTAACATAACGAAATGTAAAATTTTCCATTTTTGTAATTTAGAGGTCTATAATATATCAACTATTTGATATAAAGAGTGAAACTCCTAGTCTCCTGAATCTTAAAAAATTAATTAAGTAGAAGCGCCCCCCGGCCACCAACATCGGTCGTTCTCTATCACATAAACTGCGGTTAACTGACCATCTAGCTCTATAATTTCTGGCTTTTTTTGTTTCAGTGGGGCTTGCCTACGCCTCTGCTTCTGCGGCATGGAAAGAAAATACCGAATATGAATATGTGGTTAATGGACGCACCCTGAGCAGCCTCCATGAAGCCTTTGACCAGTATTCCGGAATTATCTTCAAATGCAAGTTACTAATTCTGCTTCGTCCTGACGGAAAATTGCAAGGAAAAATAGTTAACCCGCAATACGCCCAAATCCAGAGCCAATTACCTGATGGTTGGAGATCTGAAATCCCCGAAAACCAGTTGGTCTACAAACAGCTGACAATGAAGCCATCCCCATTCCTCATGGAACTGAAAGGCGGCTTAATTAAGTCGCTGATTGTGGAAAAAGATATTACTAACTGGGAAGCTAACATTATCAAGAGTATTGTGAGTCAATTCCAGCTTGACTTGCAGGGAACGAACATCATCCCCAGCCCTGTGAACCACATGCCAGGAAACAACAAACTTGATCGAGTTTTCCAAACCATGGAAGAGACTGTAACAGGTGAAACTGAAACTCTCTACGACGTTCACTATTTGCCCGAATACTTGCTTCAAAGCCAACCCTGGTTGGTTCCTCAAAACAACCTGAAACGTAATGGTCAGGGAGTCATCGAAGTCACCAAGTTCAAAAATTTCACTAACGCTGAAAGCAGGCCCTCGTATCACTACGGATTTGGACATATTGATGAATCTGAGCCATCCTCCAACAAAATGGGAGAATTCTTCATCAGAGAATCTTACTCCCGCATCATTCTTACTGGAGACCTTTCCAGCTATTTCGTTCAAAACTCCTACACTATCAATAAGAACGTGATCAATCCCATTTTTAAGAACAAACAAATGGGATCCGTCGTCAGTATGATGAATGTTACACTGAATACTATGAAAACCGGTCAACAACCTGAAGAACTGTCAAACCCGACAGACATTGGAAGTTTGGTCTACACTTACGAAATTCCCTTTTCTTCCAGCAACAAGGTTCACCATAAATTAGAAAAACATTGGGAAAATGATGACAGCTCAAGCAACTACCCAGAGGAGCAACGGTCAAACAGATTCACCAGGTCCATCTTGACATCTGAAAAGTTGTCCCAGGAACAACATAAGCCTCAACTCTCCAGGGTTCCGGACTTTCCCCTTCTGCCATACATGGTGGGATATCACGGAAAATCCATAAAAGAAAACAGCGACTTCGACCTCAAAGGAAACGTAGAAAAACTCGCCAAAGAAATCAGCAGTGAAATGGAAGATCCAGAGAAGATCTTGTCTGAGTCAAGTTTAGACAAATACACTATCTTGAATTCCCTAATTCGCTTGATGAATGAAGATGAGATTAAATCCGTCGCTGAAGAGCTGTACTCTCAAAACCAGGAGAACCAAGGGCACTTGGCTTGGACCGTTTTCCGCGATTCCGTAGCTGAAGCCGGTACTGGACCAGCCTTCATAAACATCAAGCAATGGATCCAATCCAAGAAAATCGAAAAGAGGGAAGCTAGCCAAGTTATCTGTACCATGACCAACGCTCTTCGAGTCCCTACCGAAGACTACATGAAGAAGTTGTTCGAGCTGGTTAAGAGTCCTGAAGTCAAGAACCAACAGCTCTTGAACGAATCTGCTATTCTGTGCTACACCAACTTGGTGTACAGAGTTTACGTTAACAGCAACGAATCTCACAACCAATACCCAGTCCACGTCTTTGGATCCTTCAACACTAAAGAGGGCAGGGAATACATTAAATCCACTGTATTGCCATATTTGTCTGAAGAATTGAAAAATGCTGTGAACCAAGGTGACGCTACCAAAATCCACGTCTATACACGCGCTATTGGAAACATTGGAAGCAGGCAGATTCTGGAAGTGTTCGAAGATTACTTGGAAGGTCATAAGTTCGTTTCCCAATTCCAAAGGTTATGGATGGTCATCTGCCTGGGTAGGCTAGCCTATTTCAACCCTACTGTTGCCCGCTCTGTTTTCTACAAGGTAAGCAGGCAGATTCCAGAAGAAGTTGAAGTTCCATTTAAGACATGTTATAGATTTACCAAAACACCGCCGAACTTCCTGAAATTAGGGTAGCTGCCGTGTACCAACTGATGAAGACCAACCCACCAGTCGAAATAATGCAACGCATGGCTCAGTACACCAACACTGATGCTCAAGAGCAAGTCAATGCCGCTGTTAAGTCCGTTTTGGTATCTGCCAGCCGTTTATGGTCACCCGAATCAAGAGAATTGTAAGTTATTCACAAAAGAAGTTTGAAGCCTTACAAGCCAATTGTGCAATATTTGATAACAGAAGGGAAGCCGCCCAATCAGCCGTGCCCCTTTTGACCAAAAAGCAGTACGGAGCCGACCAAAGCTACCTGCATCTCCACGACTATGTCGCCCAGGAAATGGAAGTCCACGTAAGACATCAATTTGGCGAATATGGAAGCCAAGACAGCAGCTTTCCAAAAATGCTCGGCTTTGACTTCGTAAATAAGATGCATGGAATGAAGTTCCCGCACTTCCACTTCGAATCTGTGATTTCCAGTATTAGGGAACTTACCAACGTCTTCTACCGCCAAACCGAAGAATTCCGGAAGGCCAGCAATCAAAGGTATTTTTTGTAGATGAGTTTGATTCCAGATAACCGAAATGTGACTCTTTTGATAGATCTCAAGAGCAGCAAAATGACGGCAGTTTCTCCAGCAGCAAAGTTGCCCAGTTGATGAAGTACGAGCGTGAGGAACGAGAACAGTTGGAGTACATTATCTTCTCTGAGATAGAGCACATGCAAAAACTCTGGTCTTTCGACAACCAAACCATGGAGCAATTGCCGGAAAGTAAGCGAATTTAGTCATGTGAGTTAATGGAATGTTAAAAAGTCCCGTCTTTCAGTTATTCGCCAACAAGAGGAACAGCTTAAGAGCGGCAAACAATTCAATTATGCCAAACTTAGACAACTCCAGGAATTGGCCCTGTCTTTCCCCACTGAAATGGGTATTCCATTCCTGTACACTTATGATGTGCCTGTGCTAGTACGATTGGAAGGAAAAATTAAGGCCACCGCTACTCCCCAGATTTCCCAGAAGAACAGAATATACACACCTGAAAAAATTGTAGGAGATGTAGACACCTACGTCACCATCAGTGGGAAAGTCCAGAGCCACTTGAGCTTTGTCACTCCATTCGATCACCAAATTTACTTAGCCGGTTATGACAGAACCCTTCATAGTCACATTCCATTCAAAGCTCAGGTCGACATCGATGTGAAGAACAAGCAGGCTAAGGTCGAGTTCGAATTCCAAGAGAAACACGAAGGAGCTCGTTTATTGCACTTCTCCAGCACGCCTTATACCTCAAGAAGCGATATCATGACAATCAGGCCCGTAGCCTTGAGACCCAACACTCTCATCATCAAGGATCATGAGAAACAGCACAGATTCTTCGACTTCGAGTTTGGAAAGAAAGAAACCGGTTTGTCCTTCCGTGCATGGGGCCACCACCCCGTCCAAAACTTCAACTTGGGCAGTTTGACTTCAATGTGGAAATCCGAGAACTTCGTTACTTTGTGGGACGAACTGTGGGACAAAGCTACCCTCACCTACACTGAAGCTAGCCTTAGGTTCAACCCCAAGCAGTCAACTGTGCGCAAAGTTACTTTCCGATTTAAACATAGTCACGAGTACGTGCAGAAACCTGAGATTGAAAAAGAGGAAGACTTCCTCAGCTTGAGCCAACTGGCGACTAAGCTTCAAAGCGATGAACCTCAGGAACGTCAACAGGAATTGATGAGACACGTTGGATCTGGAATTAAGAGTGTACGTTTCTACAGTACTGATATCTCTATGGAGTGCGAAGGAGACGAGAAGATGCAATACATTTTGGGATATTCTATTGCTAAGAGCAACGTTGGATCTTTGTCAAAGGCATTGGTTTACTACAAAAACAGAAAGCAAAACACATATTCCGCTTTTGAGCTTAGAGGTGATGTCCCTAACACCAACGGATTAGATCTGACCTATTCCCTCACCACCGAACCATCTGCCAAAATTACCTGTAAGTTCCAACATGGTCAGGCTGACAACAAAGAAACCAGGATCTCTGCTCAAGTGCACATGACCAGAAGCAAGGCTCGCAAGCAGTACCTAACCACTGAAGACTCTTTGTACCACGTCTGCAAAGAACAAATGCAAGAAGGCAACTTCCAACTCCCTGCCTGCCAATATATGACCATCAGAGCTAACTTCCTGGATGATATTAAATACAAAGTCCAGTTTGAGAACCTCAACAAGCGATTCGCCGAGTACGTCGATGATGTCTTCAAAGCGAGTTTCGTCTATTACTTCCCAATGACCGAATTCGAATATGTACCAGCGGAAGCGGACAATACCGTAAAAGGAACGGTTCAGTTCCAACCTGAAAATTTACACCAACTCAACGCCACATTTATTATTAAAGATAAGCAATACAAGATCTACAACCAGTCCTACAACAGCGAAATTGTTCATGCCGTGTTGGTGCCACACCCTGTATTCCACATGGGTTCCAGACTTTGGGGTCATTTTAGGGGCCTGAAGAACATCAGACGTAAGACTTATTTTTGAGTTATGAATGAATTTTACACCGTTTCTCTTATAGCAACCTGCGTGATTGACCAAAATGTCGCTCAGACCTTCAGTAACAAGTCATACTCCTTATCCCTGGACAAGCAACTATACACCGTAGTGATGCAATACATCCCCAAAGACGCCAGATGGAAGGGCGACGAACAGCAAACCGTAGAGATGCAATTGAAGCAACAACTCAAGAACTGCGTTATCCTAGCCCGCCAGACATCGGACAACCAAAAGGAAGTGATCATTTCTTTCAATCATGAAAAAACTATGGGCAAAACTGTAGAGATCCAGATGAAGCCCAACCAAGGCAAATTCTCTGGATCAAGCCCTGCAGCCTCCGTTTTGGTTGATGGCAAGCAAATGACATTTGACGACAAACAAAGTGCCGATTTATACGACGGATTTGTCGAAATTTACTCTTTACCTAACGGTGAAGTGAAAATTCAATTCCATCACAGCTTCTACGTGATCTTCGACGGACAACGCATTAAAGTGACTGCCATCGACGGAGCCTTGCGTGACTCAATCTACGGTCTTTGCGGTCGCTACAGCGAGGACCAACAGGAAGACTTCACCGTTCCCGCCAAGTGCGTTGTGAGAACTCCAGAAAAGTTCACTGAAAACTTCCAGATAAGTTCTAAGAGGGGTCGCCGTCAGCACCGTTTTGGAGAATGGGGAAGTGAATGCGTACCCAAGATATTGCCCGTGTACGCCGATATCATCTCCGACCTCGATGTCGGAAGGTCACAGTCATCTTTCCAAAAAGCAACGCAGTCCGGAACCAGGATGCTCAACCGGTACGTCGAGGAGAATGGTCACATTTGCTTCAGCATCCACCCATTGCCTACCTGCAGAGGCTCAGTCCAGAGGAGTTTTACCAAGCTGGTCCCAGTTCACTGCATTACAGCCACTAAGGCTGCTTACATTTTCAAAGCGCAAATCGATCAGGGAAGATCTACCGATTTCAGCACGAAGTCCGAAACTATGAGCGTAAATATGGAAGTTCCTGTGCAATGCGATTGAACAATACCCAATACAATGTATTTAAATTATATTAAGTTCTATGACGAACATTCAGAAAATGTAAAAAAAAATGGTTAAATAAATATTTTCTGTTTTGTGTAAAAAATGTTTGGTGATTTTGCTCCAGACCCATCGCGCAGCGCTGTTTAAACCATTTCTGCGCAACGTGGAGCGTTAAGGTGTTACAGCGTGATCGCGTCGCGCTGCACTGCGCTTTGGAAATTTGCTCTGCACTGAAGGACGCCAAATTTCGCGATTCTCCAACAGGAGCTACCGCGATCCGGCAAGTGCAGGAACATCAAAGGAAAACGTTTGTTTTTGACAGGGCTGTAAGTAGGTGCGCTATCTGTACAGTTCTGAGTTGATCGACCGTTGATTTTAGAAAAAATAGCGTGCGCACGCGCCAACTGAAGCAAAGTACAGAATCAATTTTTCTTTACAACATTTTACGTTGGTTAGTTCCACTCTGCGGCGAGCTACGCGGTTCAGCGAGGAGAAACCCAAAAACTACGTTGCAGTTCATATGATCATGTAAACATTCTGGGAATATCCGCTGATTATCTCGAATAGATGGCCCTTTTTCACAATCATTCCCAAAACGCGGCTAAGCGAGCATCTACTTAAATGGCAAAGATTTTTCTATTTTATCACGACCAAATTCCCATGATGCTTTTCGTGTTATGCCCCGTACCGGCCTAGGGGGGGTAGGTTTCTTGACGGTAGAGGTTGGTCACTAAAAATTTCTCCCAGGGTGCCAGACTTGCTGTATCCAGTCCTAGTTGTGCAATCTGGACTTTCCAGTGGATAAAGTAACTGGATTCTGGAGGAACCGCATGAGGAAGAACGAGAGTTGAGTTAAGATAACGAAAGATGCCTTACGCAATATATTATAGATTACTGAAACAAACCCCACATGTAAGTTAAGTTTAGTCAATTGTCAGCAAAAAGGGTCTAAGAACAGACGTTATCCATTTCTGTGTTACGATTAACGTGATAGGACTAAGCTCACATATTAATCCTTAAATTCCAATAGTGACTTAGACCTATATTTATTAGTCGTTTAGGAACGTGTTCTGTATATCCAGTGATAATGTCAGTTTCATGTTGCCGAACTTTTTTACATACCAATTTCCTATTTTTTCATTATGTCTACATAAAAGTTCCTAACTAGTCTTGGAAACACATTATTCTCGACATTCCTATCTAACGTTGAGCATCAGCAACCATGACTTCATTAAGAATATTTATTCTCATATTGACGCTCATCAGCTGCACAATTCAAAAAATTGCAGACATATTTGTAGACCACAATCTATCCAGTCAAATACAGAACTACCTAAGGAACGTGCAAGACTACAAACTGTACTCAGTTTGCAATATTATAGTGGACTGGAAGGATGGGCAGTGTAATGATATCATGAGCAGCTACATAAGGTTCTCTAAGTGTAAGAAGATCATTACCGATAGATTTGACAATCGTATTTTCTCCGATACTGAGTGGAGCCTTACTGTTGTAGCTATCAGGAGCTTCACTAATTTCTACGATAAGCTAGATGAATTAGTGCGTTCCAGGTACTTCACCAATATGGGGAAGTACAAATTCGTAATGTGTTTTAAGGTGGGACCCACTAACCAGATTATATTCATGTCGAAACAAGTTTGGAAGGTCCTTGTCTTAGACTTCGTGATAATACATTTTAATAGTAATTTAATGGTGACGAGTTACAATCCCTTCACAGAAAAGCTTCAGGTCTTCAACAGCGCACTGAACAAAAAATTCCAAGAATTCCCCGATAAGTTGAAAAACATGAACGGACTCCCGCTAAAGCTATTTGTCATTGGCAAAATCATTTTTCCTCCAAGCTCCAACTACAATGACTACGCCTTCAACTTTAAAATGTGTTTAAAGGATTACTTCAACGCTACTATTATTGACGTAGTGGTTGAAAAAGACACAAGCACGATAGATCAAATCCAACGCAGGCTAATATATGAAGACGTGGAAATTTTCCCGATGCTGCAAGTCTTCACGGGGCAGTCCATACCCGTAGAATACAAGGGGAGAATAACGAGATTGTATCCACAAACGATGAACAACTTGATGATGATAGTGCCCAAAGGCAAGCCGATTCCCAAGTGGAGGCGTTTTTTGAAAGTTTTCTCGATTCGCATTCTCCCGCTTAATATTTTGGTTGGAGTAATGGTGTCAATATTGAACAAATACGTCTCGAAAGCCAAAAAAATGGACTACCTCAGTTTTATGGCGGTGCAGCTCAGAACTCCAATGCGCCACTTTGCGAAGGAGAAATCCCCAATAAAAGCACTGTGGTTCTTGTGTTGCGTATTTAATGGAGCTATATTGGACCTCTTTATCTTCCGTAACATAATCGTCACGAATTACCATAACGAAATTACAAGTTTAGAGGAACTTCGTAGAAGTTCCCTGAAAATTTTCAATACTGACTGTCCGGTACCGTCTGATTTCGCCACCACGCTAGTGAACAAGACGATATGGCACAGTAAGATCGGCAGTAATGAGGAAAATGCGTTTGTTGGTTCCGCGGAAACTTTCGACAGAATCGCCAAATGGCATGCAAACCAAAAGCGTCCATTCCACTACCGGAAACTTCAAGAGATAGTGCAACCTGCCTTTGGTTCTTACTACTGCAAGGCCAAGTCGCCTTATTTCAAAAAGATCAACGCTTTGGCTTTGAGGGTTAGAGAATACGGAGCGTCGTTCAGCTCATTTGTGAACTACAAGAGACTCTTGGTGGATGAGTCTGAGACTATGCTATTGTTCGAGAATTATTTTGCCGTTTTGGTGATATGGATATCAGGGATGTGCTGGAGCGGGATGGTTTTAGTCGCAGAAATATGGGTGAAGTACGGGAAGTTATTGTAACCATAAAGGAAACTTGTCGCTATTGTTACTAAAAAATAATTTAATGTAAAAAACCTATATTACACCTAAAAGGGTTCCTAGGAGTGCTTAAAATTATTTATCACAAGTTAATGGCATTAGAACACAATATGGCTAGTACCGTGTATGTAATTGCACTAGAAATAAAGGATCGAAGTTTAAATATTACCCCGGATATGTAAACACTTCAGATAAATAATATTCCAGCACATAAACATCAAAATTAACGTACCATAAGTACCAAAAGGCCAAACGATAATAAATAAAATAAATAATAAAACTAAAGTGTTTACACTCTCTGCAAGCTCATAAATTACTTAGAAAAAAATTACCTCCAACAAAGTCATGTTATAAGTACTTAGGGCATAAACTCTACTTTCAGACAATATCGATATAGAGGGTTCACATATTTTTTCGTAACGTGCTAAATTTAGTAAGACATCGCGCCCGCGCGATTAAAGAAAAGTTCGAGATGAATTATACACGAAAATAATATTTCGAACGTTCAAAAACTGGCAAAAGACAGTCTAAATGCAAATATACGATTGGTCCTGCCAAGCCTGAAATCTTTGCCTTTAGGCCGACTTTATATCAGTTAGGTACCAATGGGCCTGCTGTATGCTGTAAATTTGAGCACGAGAGCCAAAAACCAAACAGCAGAATTATAGATAAGCAGTGCTTTCCTTCTGAAGCGCCCTTTGGTCCTGTTCTCTAAATATAACACTATGTTAAAACCTTTTTCCATCTTTTAACAGTCTTGCTTATGATGGAGAAAGTGTAACTTCGTGCGTTGCCAAAGTCAATATACATATCACCAGGGCCGGCCTTAGCAAGTCTAGCGTCCTGGGCGAAATTTTTAACCCAGTCAAGGAAATTCGCCACCCTTCCTGGTCTACCGCCCTGGGTCGCCACCTAACCTCGTCCCCCTAAGGCCGGTACTGCATATCACTAAAAATACTGCTGAAAACATTTCTTAGACACCTATACAATATTCATTTTTTCTAATAATAATTGACTAAGTTGCTATTGCTCCCATCTCCATTAAAATTCCCTAAGCTGTCACGAAATTCTGATAAACAGATACAAGTGAAGATTTTTTTAAGACAGAGTGTTGAAAATTTCAAATTCAAACTAGAATTATTCCCAAGAATCGCCTATGAATTCTTAATTATTAAGAATCTATTGTCATCCACTATGTACATAAATCAACTTTCCAGGTAGTTTACATACACCCGCATGTTTCCACGATCATATTCGACAGTAGTTTCGTCGTTAGCGTTTTATTACCATCCATGTAGATTAAATGTAATGGCTGAAATTGGGTAGCCGCGCAGCACGGGGTTAGCTCAGGACGTGACCCTTTTCGATTGGAACTGCCCATCATTTTCTGAAAAGAACAGAAAAATCTATGAAAAAATTTTGTGGTTAAAATTTTTGAACTGCGCAAGTACTGGACGAATTGTCGGGAACGAGGTAAATACAAGCGTGCGCACGCTGCGATTGTTAGCTCGTGTTCGAGGAAATTAAAGATCGAGCAGGACGTCCCAGCGGTGCAAATATGATAAATAACTTTTTCACCATTTAATATATCGTTTTTTCTTAACGGGAAAGCTGCAATGTTACGATCTCTTTCTGTTCAATGAGAGGTTTCTAGCAATTTCTATGACGCAGGTCCTGCATCAATCTTCAACAGTTTTTGAGATAATGAGATTAAGTTGATCTGAATGGCTTAAAGAAAGAGAGAACAATATTAAAATGTCGAAAGCATCCTGTAGTTCTAATTAGGACATCCCGTAGGCAATGAAAAAGAATTACACCGCAGAGTATCGATACCTTCACGAAATCAAAAAAAGCTTTGGACCGACTGCGCATTGATGGTGGCTGTGCGTACTACCTGCGCAAAACATACCTGAATTATGCTGTTATGCTGACTAGCACTGTTCATGATGGCTGTGGGCGTGGTGCAAGACCCTCGGCAAAAGTAGGCGTTGTACCCGTCAGGTTTAATGATCCAATCGCTCCATCCTATATCAGCGAAAGAGACATAGAGACTCTCCCTGCAGCACTCATTGGGCGAATTTCTGCAGTCAGTTGATCTTTTCAGTCGTCGATAAATTGGAGCTCTAAGATTAGTATTAGTTATAAGGGCCAATCGTTGCAGTAATGGATTTCGAAACTAACCGTCTTTGTTGCGAATGCGTGTAAATGATCAAGAACGGCCTCAGGTCCCCTGAGGATGACAGAGGAGATTGAGATTTGTCTAAGCCGCAAGTCTTGCAAATTACGTTGATGGCATGAATGGGGGAATACTGGAAGTCCAGCCATTTCTTCACTACATAGCTGACATCTACCTTCAACCAACCCTCTGAAAAAGGTAGAAGTTGATATTATTATTAGGTAGCCAAGGATTGGCCATAGTGGGAGGGGAAGGTAAGTGCAGGGTCAGTGTTAGCAAATATGGCGCTCGCAGCCCTCGTCCAATCTCGCTCCCCCACAAAGCCAGTACTGAGTAGGAGGGTGCCTGAGGTGCACCCAATATTTATTGCCGACGTTCACATAGATTGATTAGAAGTGTATAATAATCGTGTTATTGTTTAATATTATGACAAGGCCAGATGAAATATTTTCTTGTCAATAATAATATTAAACATATATCTGTTAACACCCCCAATTTCCTCGCGATATAAACGCAAAAACCTTTATACGTGGTTTGTTTAAAAGTCTTAAGTTATTGAACTTCCCATGGTAAGGACAACTCACCACTTATGTTCGTATCCTGTATTGCCAGAGGGTTCGTCTTTTGGAAGCTCTTGTTCGTGTCCCAATGGGCTACTTCATAGATTATGAAGGTTTGATTGTGTGGATCCATTACATCGGACTTCTTGTGAAACCACAATTCCGCAGTGCTTACATCAGAACTGTGGATATCATTGGGCATCTGGAATGGTAGGCATGCCGAAGGATAATCTATTTTCCTAAGGCAACGCGCATCATCTGGAAAGAAATTAATTAGTTAGTCAATTGTGTAAGTAATTGTGTAATCAGTCGCAGAAATGTTTATGCAAAAAAATGCACTAAAAATTCATAAAAATATTGAAGCTAAAGGTCGAATTCTATTCTGTAAACAAGCAATCGAAAATAGCCTAGTCACTACTACAACGTTATAAGATTATTTTTATGTTGGCTCCTTCAGTCTCATATCGGTCCAAGGCGTAAGTCTGCAGATATCTACAAGATTTCCAGAGTTACAGTTGATGCTTGAAATTATTTATGTTATTAACCCCTTTAAAATGGAAGTGAAAACCTCCTCAGTCCCTTACAGAACTCAAGACTCAAACCTGACCTTTCTATTGATAACTTCCTCAGTTAACTTACACGTTCTTCAAATGGCTTTTTGTTGTCTTTTAGAAGCGACATTGTAAGTTTCAGTTAATCAATTTAATACTCTCTGTTAATTGTTAGTTTTTATAGGTATTTCAGTTTTTTATTTTCTCCCCTCGCCCTCTCGCCTCCTTATCCGAAGTTCCTCTCTGGTTGATTTTATTTATTTCCCCAATGATTTTTTTAACACTTTTTCATATTCATTCGCTTCTTCTCCAATTTGTAAAAAAAATAAAATATGTATATTTTCCAAAACTTCGGAACAGTAACAAAACCCCAATGATTTTCGTGGCTTAGCTCTTAGTTCCGCAGCTCTCCCCGTCTTCCCTTCATTCTCATCAACCATGATACTAAATAATATTAATATTTTCTCACTGTAGGGAAAGAGCCAAATATCCAGAATAAATTACTTATGAATCTCCAGGTACTTGATAAAGTTTTTGCATTATTTAAGGGATTTTAAAGATATTTTATAAAATACAGTGTCGGCTTTATGGGGAGGAGGGGATGTTGTTTGACGACCCAGGAGAACGGATTTTGCCGGTCGACGGTTTTTCTTGGGGGTAAGGGGGCGGCAATTGAAAATTTTGCCCAGAGCGCCAGACTCGCCGATGCCGGCCCTGATATAAAATGCCCACGCTGTCTCTAAACTCAAAAATTATCGAGAATTTTAGTTGAACAATAATAGATAAGAAATTATAATATTGACGATATTTTCAAGGGGTCAGAGATAGAGAAGAATTATTTTTCAAAATGTAAATTTTGAAAATTAAAAACCTGAAAGTTCAATCAACGTGGATAAATGGATGAAGTTACACAGAGCTTCGTGTTTTTGAACAATGGGAAACGCTAAACCAGGGAGTGAATATTCTGACCCCAACTTCCCTCATCAACAGCGGGTTGGAAACCAAAACGAAGTGGTACCGTTGCCGCAGTACCCATTTTGCAATTGTCAAAGGAAAGCAACGAATGGAACGTGCCGGTACTCAAGAACAATAGGACAACGCAATAACGAACAGAATAGGGCGGAATGTGCGACATAATAGGGGTGCAACAAACATTTGTCCGTTGAAAGAAAACTATAATTTAGATTCGTAAAACAATAAGCAACAGAATTTTGACGTCTTCTAGATGCTCAAGACTAGTTCCGGGTCGGAGAAGTTTATTTCCACCAGCGGTTTTTAGTGCACAGACACTTCGCTGAATTTCACGCTACCCGGGCGCTAAAACAACTAGTCGGATTTTCGTACAGTTTCCTCGTGAGAAAAAAGTACATGTGGGCTTAATGTTAGTCTATTGTCTATTCGATTTACTAAGGAATTGCTTTTATCCTGGATACTTAAAGCAATCCAGAATTTAAGAATTATCATGCTGGTAGTTGCGCATCAATACAATAGGACTTTGAAGTCAAAATCTCGTTAGTAGATAGCCCCATGCAAATAGACATTGATTTCTTCTCGAAAACACTTGATAGAGTTCCAAGAACTACTTTTATCATTAATCAATTAAAATCATAGAGATTTTATTGGGACCTATGACATTTTATAATGTAGCCTAGATATGAGCTATTTTATGTAGAACCCTCTTATGTAAGATTTTAGCGAGATACGTTATCTGGAAACGAAACGAAAAATTACACTTTGTGATAATTTACATCTTAGTCAAGAATTTGACCTCATACGTTAATAAATCTGCGCATTTCTGTTTAAGTATCTTAAATTGGTGACATACAGTCGCTCTCTAGTCCGACTTGAAGTCGTATGATTAAATGTCTTATGATAAACTCACTGTAATTACTGATGTTAAGAGTTCTATGAAGATGCTTCGTTATCTACGACATGAGCCAGCTACATGCTACCGTTAATTCAATTATAGAAAAAGATGTTTTCCCTCCCACCCTTCTGATATTGGTGGCAGTAATGCGCGATCTTCGCAGTTAAATTATTGTTTTAAGTTTCATCAAACCAAATACAGGCGAAAAACGCACGCAAATCTCCTGGAAAATTGCATCAAACTAGAAAAAATTTTTGCATTCATTTGCCCCCACATTAAGTTCATTGTCGCCTAGCATAATGCCCCTTTGTTGCGCCAGTAACTTTTGGACCTAAACGCGTATCAGAAACTATGGCGTTAATGATGTGTATTTACGTGTCTTATTTAAAAATATCGAACCAAGATTATTATTGTTTTGCATAAATTAAAGATTATAAATATTTCAAAAATGCGTATATTTATAAAACAATTAACAATAAGAAAACTAATCGCATGCCAAAGCACAAAGCAAAACGTTTTTCTAAATTTGTCGCTCTCATTGAAGACGGTCACACTAATTTTCTTGAATTACGTATGAACGCCCTATATGCGATTATATAACATATAAGAGCTAAATAAGGGTCTGCCGGCTCTCTATTACTGGCGAACCTCACTAATAGGGATCTGACTATTGATTGGATTTGGGTTTCGATAAGGCAATTTTTTTGCCTGAAAATAAGGAAAATAGTGATTACACCTCAGGCCAACGCAGCCACCGTAGAAAATATGAAGTTCTACAATAAATGAAAAATTTCAAGGAAAGAGTGTTCACGGCATTTGCGACGAAGTTTCTCCAGAATGAAAGCAAAATACCCCATAGAAACGTATTTAATCAAATATTACTGCAGAACAAAATCAGTGTTATTAATGTATAATTAATTAACAGGCAATAATGGATCACCCGGAGTTAGTATGATTGCACGAGAAAATTTAATCTTGAGTTCCCAGGTCAACCACGTTCCAGAGCACAGATAGTGACAAATCGGTTATTAATTTTTTTTTTTTCAAAAGGCGCCTTGAAGCAATCTGTAATCAGCGAATAAGAATATGAGGACACTGGCCAAAGTACTGGCCCATTGCGCTACACGTGACCAAACTACTCCGACCAGAGAACTGATTCATAATGGAAAAATCGAAAAAAACACAGTGAAGTTATCAAGACTGAAAAGGCCTTTAAGGTCGTGCATAATCAGGAGGATGTTGGAATTGTCAGATATGAGAAGAGGAACGGTGAATCGTAAATTGAAACTCTGTCACATTAAAGATTTTTGTGTTTGAATCAAAATTTATGCTTAAAATTTGGCAGAAAAATAAAGTTATGTCTGTTGCTGCAGGACAGGACAATAAGCGCATTCGCCAGACATCAACAATTACTCTCCGCCTGCGTGTCAGTCCCATAGAAAAACAAATATTGCGGACAGATGTATTATCGACATCCACTATGAGCATACACTTCCTCGAAATTGCCTTTCCAGGAATAAATCGTTTAGAGGAATAGTGGATTTTAAAGAAGGCAGAACCATTAAACCCATCTCTTGAAGTCGTAAATTTACGATTATTATGTACCTTCAGAGAATCCTCATATATAAACATGATTCTTTTCGTTTTCGTGGTACCTCAAAGGGACATAAAACGCTAATCTCTGTCTGCGAAATAAAAAAATGTCCAAGTATGAGCTATGAGCCTGTGTGACTATGAGCGATCTTACTGCCACCTCACCTTCGTAGGGAAGCACTATAGCTTGAGTAGTTTTCCCGTAAAAACCATCTTCCAGGGAACTCCGGTAATCCATGTTATCATCGGAAAGCATATTCTCATTCTCCTGGATAGGTTTCGGCAAGTCCTCGAGTTTGATCTGGGGCTTTTCCTTCAGCCGCAACTTCTTGAGTATTTGATTTTTGATATATTCGATTCTCAGAGCGGTAAAGTCTGCCTCACTTATCGTCCCGGCCGGATCACCGACTTCGCTATCGACACTGTTATCCAGAGGTTCCGAACCCGCAGCCGTTCTGAAGTAGAACGAGGATGGAAATTTCAATCCTGAGACATGATTAACTGAATCACTTAGAACGATTATGACCACCAGCGTTAATACCGCCCGATGCATTGTGGAAAAAAATTACGGATGATACACACGAACTTGTTTACAAAATGCTTTAAATTGATGCTGGGAATTTCTCTCTTAAACATAAACTTTACCCCACCATTTCTTTCTTAACATCTCGGGTTCTCATGATATATTTGAACCTTTAGCCTGACATATCTCTGTCGGAACTAGAGTAATATAGTGGTAAATTTTGATAATGCTAAGGAGAATGCCACTACAGGGCACGTGCTAAAAGATAAACACATTTCTCGCCATGAGAAGGAAAATCAGTTTTTTGAGCGAAATTTTCTGTAGTGACTTAACATCTTTGATGTTATGCTGTGTCCATAACCCACTGTGACAAATGATTTCATACATACTTTATGACGAAGAGCAGATAAGCGCTCTTCTGTGACACGTTATCACTTGAATAATTCATGCCTATAATCATTAATCACGAGCATGTGCTTATTATTTTCGCCGAGTGATGCCGTTACTCAGATCCACGTCGAAGAAATACAAAAACATCAAAAAAGTCCTTTCGAAGTTCCGTAATTCGTTTTAGCATTAGCTCTTCTCTTATTACCATTATCATATATGGGAAATCTCATTTTATTTCGTATGAATAGAATTGTGTTTTTATCGGACTGACCCAAACTCGTGCCGCTCGTTGATGCAAATCGGACAACTTCTGCTGATCTAAATCTCCACTGATACCCTCGTAACTTGTCTATTGTGGACTCGCTGTGCAATGCGTTATGCAGCTCCAAATTATCTTTTCTATTTTTGGTTGCTGTTAGAATGCACATTCCATCGAATTTGATAAGAGAGCATAATACGGAATAGGTTGGAGCACCCCTGGTGATCATGCGCGGGTGTGTCATTTTTTGCCTTGTCGCCAACAAAACTCCTGGTAGAGGAACACTACGCTAAAGCGTGATCCTATGTGTCGTTCACCGGATTTAAAAAATTCAAGAAATTGTGTAAAAACATACATTTCGTCTGACAGTTCAATAACAAATTACTTTGATAAGACCGGCGAATTCCAGACAATTAATTAAATTAAGACATTCTTGAGGAGAATGTAAATCCAATGACAAATTGTGAAACATCTCGGATTTTTCCTTAAATTAAATATTTTTAGTAAACTTTACCCCCGTGATACTCTCGCATTATTTACACCCACGCTGTTTATCGTTTATTGCAGTTATTTAAAGAATTTACTGGGAATATCGCATATGTAGCTGAGGACAAAAATGTATAACCAAGGTCCCAACTGAAAAGCGAATAAAGCAAGTGGCAGTAAATGACACAAGTCTGATAGCGCAGGTAACGATCAAGGGGCCTTTTAAACCCTGTAAGCAGAATAGGCCGAAGCACAGCTTTATGTGTCTTCTTAAATTTTACGTTGATGTCTTTCGCTATTGCTTCCTATATTGGACATGCATTTATTTTATGCTATATTGGACATGCATCTAGGGTTTCCCCGGAAGTATTGCGTTGGACATCAGCAGTGGTTCACCAGCCGTGGAGTTGCAAACGTAGAAATACCCCTATCGACTTTCTCACTAGGTCAAGTTAAATAAAATAACGGCTTAAAAAACAAATAAGTATTAACTTTCCATGAATTTAAGAGGGTACAACATAAAATAACAAATATGTGAAATTACATCATTTTATAGTGAGTTTGCGACATACTTGGACACGATAAGCAATCTTTTAGAAATATATGGAATGTTTTTTCTAGTTACGTAGAATTGTTTTGAGCAAATATTATTGACTAGCTCATATGGGGATTCTGTTATTCTTTCCTGGGGTTAGAAAATAAATTGACCTTATTGATTTTTATTTCAGCATACGACCCCGAGCTACATGAAAAGATTTTGATCATCTGTTCGACTGGATAGACAAAGCCAATAGAATCACAGCAAAAGTATAGAGAAATTGACGTATATCGATGTGTCCAGACTTAGAAGAAATTGTAAAATAAAACAAGCATTTTACTGAAAGCTCTAGAAGCCCCTTTCTATGAAAACCAAAGCTCTGCAACTCCCCTTCCGGAGGTTTCAATTTTCTAGTAAGGGACAAAATTATGTGACTGAGGGTTGTTTATGTTGAAAGATACCCTTAACTGTTTGGACCTTCACAAGTCGCAAAACATTCTCCAATTCAAGCCATCTTCGTCATATAATCAATACGTATCTGAAAGCGTACTTCTCGAGTCAGTGAACAATGTACGCGTTCCTATTAGTACACAGGATAAAATGCGGTTCCAATGTGACGATGCCACTACAAACTTTGCCTGTACTATGTAGGATTATCTCAACTAACATTTTTATAGGTGATGCACCGAAACAAGCAGTGCTATCAGGTGGCTAGCGCGCAGTCCCGATTTAAGCTCGTAGAATTTTTTTTCTGGAATTGGATCAAGTCGTTAGTGTATGAAACTCCTCTAGACACCCAACAGAAACTGCTAGGAAGAGTGATAGCAGACTCTCTTTTCGTGCAACAATATCCACATATCTTATAAAGGGTGCGTGATTCAATTATTTCAAGAACAAATTTACGAGGCAGGTTAAGCGTTGTAATTTTGAATCTTTATTATATATATTTTTTACTTTATCTTTAATAAAAATCAATTAAAAATCGAAGGGTTGTGGTGTCAATGAGCTCTCATTGAGTTTTTAAACAAAAATGGCTCTGGATGCCAAAACAGCTCATTTTTGATAAAGGATTTCTAACAAGAATGTTCCATCACAATATCCCTTGTAATTTCTTTAAGCTTAGCACAACCTTTTTGAAGTAGCCTGCATAGTATATATGTATGTAGAAGGAAAGGAACCAAGAGGAAAAGAGAGAGAAAAAATCATAATATATCTTTTAATTTAACTATTTATAACACAAGAATACATAATTATTCCTGAGAACAAAACAAAGCATTTAGATAGATGAAGAATTAAGAAATTTTTTTCGGCATTCTTGACGTATTGGTGAAGATAATTTTTGAGATGTTCCAAGACTTTCTAAATCTAATTGACCATGGACTAAAAGAAATTTCTAAGTACTCTGATTTTCACTTGTAAAACGCCTCGTGTAGAATACTTAACCTTGATCAACAAGTACGAGCAAGAGAATTTCCAAATCACATCCTATTCTGACTAGTCGTGATTCAGCTGAAAATTTATTGATGTACAAATTATTCAATAATGAGTGTAAATATTTGAGATATTGTTTATTATTTGTATTCATCAGGCGAAAGAACGTACAATAACCGGAGTAGCTGATATGCAATTTGCTTTAATATAATCGGTTAACATGACTTGTTTTAAAATTAAACATTTATTTAGTTAAGACGTGTGGCAAATATTGATATGCTACGAAATTGAGATGAGTTATCCGCAAGTACGCTAAACTTGTGTTATTGATAGGGAATGTTAAGTTTAAAGCCGAAAAGCAATAAAAGAGAGATTTTGCATATTTCCTGTAAGTGTAAGTGCCTGTTTAGCCAAGGAGCAAGTCCGCATGTTCATAAAACTAATTTATAGTTAGCTTAAGTTTCCATACCCATCACACAGGTCGAGTTTTACTTTCACCTACTAATGAATTATAAATTTACTTAAAACAAATAAATAAATCCGTTAAGTAAACTGCGTACTGAATCAACATTAGAAGGTTATCAAAGTATGTTAATAGTGCCTAATTCTTGATTATTTACAATATGCCAAATACTATGGGAAGACTTTTATTGTTATCAGAGGAGTATAGCTTTAAGATCAAAGGTTGGCCAATAATTAATACGGTCCGCGGTTTTCCTGGTATATCTCGAAACGAACAGGAATTCATCAGCAATTATTGTTTAGTGTCAAAAATCAATTTGATAATGTAGTACCATATATCAAGGGCATGTTCGACTAGAGGCACGTGTATGGGAGCGTATTAACCTCTGCTTACTAAGTAATCAAGAAGTACACTAAGTATATTAGAAGAATACTCTGGAAACGTCATACCATCTAGTAGCCATAATCTCGCTTTAGCATTTGGCTTCGCAATTAACGTTACGGTCATTCTCGAAGCTCTCGTGCCACTAACCTAACTCTTGCCTTCACAGAACAGGTTTTAATTAACTCTCCATCTTTCTTCCTCTATAATTCTTTGATTTCGTCAAGTCTTGAATATCTCGTTTGCAAGTGTAAATGCAAGTGGTCAGCCTCGGCATGTGTGAAAGCAGGACACTCTCCTTGCGAAAGTCATCGTGCTAAACATAAGTATGTACATAATAAAAAAAAAATATGTGCGAACATTCGTATCAAGCACTGTTGTTGTTGTAAGCGACAATGACCTGCTAATAAACCATACATATTGTGCCGAGAAACAACATTAACTTCTTGTTTTTAACATTGAGTCTGCTGCTATGCGTTTCTCAGTCTGCCACGTATCTTAGAAGTTACATATCTATCTATGGCACAACATTCCTCAATGTAGCGTCGCTTCTTAAATTTTAATGCTTATTTGAAATTCCTTTTTTGTAATGATCACTCTGCGGTAAACTATTAACACCCTGTATAACAATTCTTCCAATAATAATAATGCACCTAGTTTTTGAATTGGAAGATCAGAATCGCTTGGCTTTTGAAAATACTTTTTGTAGTTTCGTTGTAACGTTATTTCTCAATGACTGACGACAGCGTGAATGACAGAGACATCAAAAAGCAAGGAAATGTTTACTTTTAATATTTCGCAATTTTCTTTGAAAATGTGAAAAATTATCTAACTACATTTTCTTTTCACAATATTAATTAATTTGTCCTCTGTTGCTCCTTTTAGTCATTCAAATCTGCGATAATTGGCCAGGAGCTTAATCAGATAAATGGCATCAATTGTGCGAAAACATGTTTTAGTTTTTTTAGTGTTGTCATAACGCTGATATCACCAGCAGGGAATTTGTAATGAAAGAAAGGGAATGGCTCGAGCTGAACCGGAATTGCAATCACAACCGTTTGAAAATCCTATGTTTAGGGAAATCTACAAAAATACATGGCTTAAAAAGATATCAACTAGCAACTCCAAAAAGGTATTTAATAGCATATTTTTCATATGGCATTTGTAGATTCAACTATTAACTATAAGAAAGTTGAGGAAATCAATTTCTTCCTAACTACTAGAAAGCAGTAACAAATCTTACTTGCATGATTCTCATTACATATCTACCAGATTCATTTTCTTACTACCAGGAATATATATCTAAATATGTATGCCTCACAAAGTTAGGTTTATTATTAACATTTACTATTCATTTCAGAAGAAAGAAAGATTGTGGGTAGTTTTTTGTGTTCATGATGACACTGATCCTTACTTGGAAACATATGTAGATGGGAAATTAGCAGTATTCCACAAACCTGAGTGGTTCATTTCTCTTAGTGGTGTTCAACACATTTCACCAACAATATGTGCTCATGAGCAAGAATATGAATTTGTTTTGACATTCCCTTCAGAAGTTATTAGATTCTCAGCCTTAACATGGGACCAAATGGTGGATTGGGTAGAAAGTCTTAAATCTAAGCTATCAGAACTAAGAATATTAAGTCCAAAGGAAAATGTTTACACCAAATTACCTGAAAAGGCAGTTGTTCCTTTATTACCTACTCGTGACCCAAATTCTCCACTGCCCCCTCCACCTCCGGTTCCCCCAGAAATCCTACCAGGAGTTGAGCATACTATTCGAGAGATCACAACCAATAGACAGAGAGAAAGCCTTCCTTATGAAAGAAGACGCTCAGACTCTCAGAGCAGTGCAACTCCAAGAAGTTTAATTGTGATAAATCAGCCTCAAAATGCCAGAAGTAGTACAAACAATGTGTTCAATTTTGAACCTTTGGCCCATACCCTGGAGGGTAGCCCGTCACCCAGCCACCAACCTAGTAATAACTTGCACTATGAACACTTATTTCAACCAGGTAAGTAATTTAATATATATCATATACTTGAATATATCAATTTTCTTTATTATTAGGTCCGTCCAATACAAGTAACTCTCCAAGGCAGCTTTCAAGAACTGAATTAAATGTAAATAGTATAACCAATAGATTATTAGAAAGATCCGCCAGCTGTTCTCCTAGGATTTTGCAACCAGCACCACAACCATATAAGACTTTAAGAGAACAGCAAGTGCTTATGCTGGAAAAAGAAATGAAACACCCCACAGGGGTTAAATTGCAGCTCAGAAAAAAAGACTGTATTAGTTCAATTGGATTTGTTGATGCATTTGATGGTGTATGGTATGGATGTTTATTTTAAATACCTTCTCAGTTTTAGTCAATGTTTTATAATGTTATCAGGATTTGTGGATGGAAACAAAAGGAGCATCCTACATTGTATAATGCTTTACACATAGGTGATCGTTTGCTTAACATTGAGGGAATTACTATAAAGTCTGCAGCAGAGGCTTATAGAATGTTACAGTCACATTATTGTGGCCTCTATGTAAGTTTCAATATGACTAAAATTCCTTAATTAATCTAAGGTTTTTGACAGGTTAATATTGTACTTAGACGATTGCCTCAAGGGAAGGTTTTTGTAATACACAGAGATACTGAAGGCCAGCCTTTAGGGATAGTTCAAGAAAATAGTACTGCAGTTATTGAAAGTATTAAACCTAATAGCTTAGCAGCACGGTATGGCTTAACTTCAAAAACCAAATCATGTGATGGTATGAGTTTTACCAACTGGGTTTTAACGGAAATAAACGGCCGCCCTCTCAATTTATTTTTTAAAAAGAATCAGGTGCGTGATAGACTCAATTGCGTTGGGAGAGACATTTCTGTGTTAGTGCAGCCTTTGGATCTTGTTAAGCAACTAAAAAAGCAAATGAGGTCTCTAAAGAATTACAAAGATTATCTTTTGCAGTAGTAAAAGGTATATTGATTTTCTCAATAAAAGTTTAAGTCATTGGGTAACTACAAAATGAAACAAAAGTGCTACATCTATAAAAATGCAGTATTAAAAAAGATATTGTAAATGCAATAGTTAAATGTGTGCTCAAATATTTTGGTAAAGTATGCTATAATTTGGGAGGAGCCAAACATATCTTAATGGATATAAAAAATATATTAAAATTTCCTCTTTTGAGTGAACATAATATTCATAGCTCATAAGTACAAATCTGTACAATAAAAATGAGGCAGTGAGTACTCAATATTATATGATTAAAATTTGTTACATCTGTTGTTGCTATACAATGTTTGATAAGAATATTTTAATCTAGCACATACCTAAGACGTTTAAGTGGGTACAGAAGTTTGACTTATGGCATGTCAAGAAATGTCAAAATGATATTTCAATATGACTTTTAATATGTTGAAAATCTTCTATTACCCACTAACGTAATTTATTCTCGCATATAGTATATGAAGTGTTCCTGTATATAAAATTAATCAAAATGCCCTTGTACTCTATGAATATGTGAGAGTCAGAATTAAATGTCAGGTGACGTTAATCGGAGAAAAAACATTCTTCCTCTCATGTTTTCGAAGAACGATATAATTTGTATAAATATTTAACAAGTCGTGGCATTAAAATTTGTGTCAACTAATCCTAAATCTACTTAAGAAATACTTAAAAGGACAACTGATCAATTGCAAAAAAAGAATCCAGTCATCGCATTTTGATATACCTAATCGATCCGCTATAGATAGCCCTATGTTTGTGGCTTTGGATACCGCAGTACAAGCGAGATAATATGGCTAAACTAGAGTCTTGATTCGAAACTTATTCGCCTATCTTTTTTTCCTCAAATGCGATCTATCGGGCCTTATATTGACTAGTAGAAATATTTCCCCATGTCTTACATACCGCAACTTTTTTGATAAATGAAAAAGCCAAAGAGAATATACTAAAATGGTGTCCTGTTGCGTCGCTTATGTTGACGTATCTTTTTTCTGGTTTGTTATGAAGATAAATGTCCATTGCTCCCCCCAGCTATATGTATGCAATGTGGCATTTATCTTTTAGCATCTTGAGATACTGTAATTACCCACATGTCCCGTAAATTGACATACAATAAATGAGGTCTATAAATTAAGGAAATGAATTATGTAGGTATAAATATTTACGTTAAATGGTAAAGGGAGGGAATTGTTTCCCAAGTTTATTTATTTTGTTAAATGAATATCGACGTTTTGCTATTAAATTACAGTGATGACCAAGTTCAAGCAATTCCAAAAAGTTGCCTGCTTGCTACTATTAGCACCACTGTAGGTTTTGTACACTTATTTTCCTAGGTTGGCACAGTTATATATTTTAGATATTTGCGTTCGAACTTCCACAAAAAATGTAAATAGTCCTCTACATCATATCAGTTTTACTAACTTTATCACGAAATGATGTGCAATACGTGTAAAAGTAGATTTTAATGATAGAAGTCTGAGTACTGTGATTATTTTTGTATTGCGCAATAAAGTACATTAAAATCACTTTTTCCTTTTTCTTAACTTTCATATATTCGATCTGATTTCCTAGACAATTTTTTCAAAAATTAGTCCATCTCAAGTCCTAGTCTGCTCATAATCTTTGTCCTGCTCGAAATTCTGTTTGTTTCCATTTGTGATGTGTCCAAGCTGTCCATATTGATGAGTTTTCTCTTTATGTCAAATTCAAAATTTAGGTACAATGACAATTACACAAGTACCTAATATGGTTATATTGCAATATTATTGACGAAATTTGAGTGTATCGTATAAAATCATTACACTTTTATTTTTTCAAAAACGTTTTACTTTCGTGATTTTTATTCAATTAACATTTTACAAATTTATATTTAATACATTCAGTATATATAAAAATACAACTTAGAAAGAATTTAAGGAGCTAAAGTATTGGGATTGCTGATTTTACCAGCGAATATAATACTTCCACTTTGTTTATGTATAATGAAGAAGGCAAATGGTCTGTTAGCTTTCACTATGGGTGGGGGCGCTCTGTTTAAAAATATGGCACCTAAAAACGAATTGTGTGGTTGAATATTTAGAATATAGTTTTTATCATTATTTTTTAACTTTCTATGAATTCAATTTTATCGATTTTTCAATGTTCTTCACGCTTTTGTGGCATACAAGACTTACTTGCAGCAGCAGAGGCAACAGTTCCTTCTTCATCAACTTCAATTTCAGCCTTCTGAATAATTCTAGAGAGAAAGAGATAATGCGGAAAAATTCCCAATAAATTAGCTTTCTGATCGTCGAATATGTCTACGATTCCCATCTAAAATTTAAAAATAAATATGTCGCTGCAAACGTGTTTTTCTTAAGGAATACTCTTTCCAAAACACGGTCCATATTGAAGTCTGAAACGACTTTAAATTTGGGTAGGTAAACGTGTACATCGTCCTCAAAGTATAGTTGATGGTTTTGTTCTAGCTTCGCCAATATGTCCGTAATTGATTCTTTAGTTAATTCATTTAACATATTCGTCACTGTTTGAAAACCTCGAGGTATGAGTACTAACATAGAGAATGTGTCATCCTAGGGAAAAACATTTTTAATAAATGAGAATAATATTACAGGGTTCATTAATTTTAGGATCGTTCCTTTTTATAATGCTGAAGTACAGGCAAGAGGCGTTCATCGAGCATAGCATTTCCATATAAGATAATAGTCTAGTTAATGGTGTTAACCTATCTATACTTGGTGCAATTATCAAGCCACTTTTCGTGGGTGTTAAACTGCCAGAGCAAATAATTTATCACACTGTCGTCCATTATTCAAGCCTGACTCATTTTGCGGGTTGAACGAAATTACCAGTCACACTTCACGCGTAATAATTTCCTTCATAAACCTTGAAATATGTAGAAAATCACTTACAAATCCATAAGGTAATTCAATGGCGTGTGCATTAATCCGGTCAATGCGGTCGTAAGGGTAAGGATGGGCTTGGTACATCATTTCGACCTCTCCAATTTTGTTCTTCCTATCGTCCAAGAACGAGGCTTTTTGAGTTGCTGTTCGGTTAAAAGGCGTTTGCCATTGACCTTTGAAGTACATCGTTGTGGTCATTACGAAATAGGCGTTTCGGACATCATCTGTAAAATATTAACTCAGTAAGTTCCTTTACGAGTGATGATTTAGCATAATGTTCATTTGTAACATTTTCTATCAGCCAAAGTAATAATGCACAAGACACTGGGGAAGAGTAAATTTAGTACGATTTCAAAAAACGTTAAATTTATGCATTTTTGCACTACTGCATCTTTGCAGAAGAAACCACTATTCTCCCACATTTCAGCGGTCCAACTTATACCAACGCATGTGCGAATTACTCATACTTCTTAAGATATTGAAATGAGCGTAAGTAAAAGCTATTCTTACCTGAATTTACTAGTTGAGAAATTCTATTTTTTGTCCCTGCTGCCACATATTTATTAATAATTTCTGCTGCTTCCTTGTTATTCCCTTTAAAATCGACAGGTGTAATTGACGCCCTGTAGTATTGCTTGACAATTTGCTCAAACTTATCTTTAACCGGAAATTCTTGCCGTGAGAATAATCCGGTTGAGGTTTCAAACTCTGTTTCTCTGGTTATAGACTAAAATCAATAGGCACCTACTTAATATGCTGCATAATCCAGACAAGTCTTATTACCACATACCTTTTCCAGTTGTCTGATCAGTCTATCATAACTATCCCTAACTACGTTCTTATTTTGGGGTTGACCCAGCACTCTATCAATTTGGTCTGCCGTTGAGTCATACGCCCCTTCCGAGGCTATAGTAAGTAAAGTCCATATGGTCAAGGGGGATAGGGCTATGTTTAAGTTATTTCCTCCCTCGAGGTTCACAGACTAATCACAAGAAGAACAGACTATAGTCCAGGGGTAAATATTAACTAACTTATGAATCTTTGATGACATTCTTGGTCATAATTACGAAAATCGTTACCAAAATATTTTTCGGAAACGACTTGGCAATTTTTCGGTATAAACAAATCCCACTGCCATGTTATGTTTATTGAATCCCATTTATAAACGCAGTAGTTGCAGTACATGCTTAAGACAAGAAGACTGCTATATAAATAACTACTTAACTGTTTGAAGGTCGGTGATGTACTTACCGCTAACAAATCTAGAGAAAACTTGTTTATGGAATCAGCAATGTTAAATTTGTCTTGCAAATATGCCGGAGCAGCCAAACAAAGGACTATCCCAATATGTGTGTCTGTAAGATTATTCAAGTCATTTTAGGGACATCTTACAATAGCAGTCAGAAGCTGCCAAAATCCTGTCAGAAATTTCCAAGCATCTGTCAGAAATTGCCAAACATCTGCCAGAAATTGCCAAACATCTGCCAGAAATTGCCAAACATCCGTCAGGAATTGCCAAATATCCGTCAGGAATTGTCAAACATATATCAGAATATGTCAAAATTCTCTCAGAAACTGTTTAAAAAAGCGAGTATCGCAAATGCCAGGCTACTTAAACTGCCGAAGCACTATCATTATTTCTTGAACGTATGATCGACGTCGCGAACCTGACCGGATCATAAATTTGCCGTTCATTAATTCTCAAACAACTTAAGCATTCGATAACTTGTTTGAATTATTCGCCTAACTCAAACAACAATCAATTGTCGCTGGAAATAGTGCCTGACCAATAAGGAACACTTCAGAAAATAAATTATACGATATGTACTTACATAAATAAGTCTTCATGTTCAATCACAAAGTGTAAATCTTGCAAAGTGAAATATTTAGGAACCCGACTCGGTGTGGATGCACATGTACTAGAGCTGGCCGTGACCGCTTTTCAATCTGCCATTTCAGTTTCCCCGCTTTGTCTGCCTATAGCTCGTAGCACTACACTGAGGTTTAATCTCATTTAGAGGAATACCTCAGTAGTATCTATAGTCGAATATGATGCACAGCAGAAACGTGACTGGAGCAAATCAATAAAGCAATAACGAAATCACTTTTTTTTTATTTTAATAGCACTACGCAGTTACTTGGGAACTAAACATGGAAAAACCCATCTCTGGGTGATGCCATTTAAGCACTTGTACTGCAGTTAAAAAATTTTGCCATTAGTTTTTGTTTACCTTGCTGTTCACCGGTAAATAAGTACGAATTTCTATTTATTTCGATCAGAGGATTCTTCCGGCATTTAAGGATTTCAACGCTGTATGGGCATCGGTGTATACACATTATAGATCTTTGACCTGAAATGCTTCGAGTTTTTAGTTGGACAGCAGTTTATTCGCTTCATCACCAGCGCTAAAATCTGATTCTTTAAAAATTAATTCTTTATAGAAAAAGGCGTGTTGGTTATTCTCACTGCAGGAAAGTACTTTTTTCTGGATAGTCTATCCAAGTAATCGATGTAAATTGAAATTTGCATAGGTCTATCACTGGAGGTACCCAAAGAGGAACTCACATCATGCAAACATAATTTTTTTATACGACAAAAAAAATGAAAAATCTCTCGTATATACAGAGTGTTTCAAAAAAGTAAGTTGAAAATTTAGGGCGTCGATTTTGTGGATAATTTTAAGCAAAAAAGGTCATGTGAAAACGGGTCCGGTCAACATTGTGAAAAATATTCAAGAGACCTTTTTTCACCGAAATATCGAGCGTTTAAAAAAGCGTATCGTATTTTTCGTTTAAAATATTTAGGATCTCATTGATGAGGACGCCACTGGCGAAAATAAGAACATCGTTTTCTTCTTAAAAGTTGTGTCTCTACACCTACATTACGCTTCTCATTTCCCATAAAAATATTTAACGCCGTAATGGTCTGCTAGAAAAAAAACTTAAACAAAAGATTTCATCACCATGTATTTCAGACATGAAGCGAGAGCGGACCCATGATCAAATAAACTTTTTTCCTAAAACCGTCCATAGAATTACTCGCCGATTTTTTTTACCTGCTATTATGAAGTACCTTGTATAATGTATTGGTACTGCATTTAAAATTAAAAGGAATATTCTGTTCTACTGAGCCACCCCGTATGTTTCAAATTATCTTCAACATATGTACCTCTCCGTCTTATAACTTTCGTATTTAATCCATTCCTCTACCCCTGACAAGTTTCGAGATACTTACGGTTGACCGACATAAAATCTGAGGCACCTGTGTACACAGTGTGTGCAAAACTCTGAAAAGAGATAACATATTTGTTCAGAGAGGTTACGAGGGGGGAAGTGCACACTTCTTTCTATTTAATTTTTATTTAATTCAATAAGAGATGAAACAACACCGTTATTAGTAGTATACCTTTATTTTGTCACATAAAGGATATATACAGCAATAAGCTGATCGTTGAATGGTTCCTAGATCGTATCCTGCGGCTCTAACGCATTAAACAATAATATTGAGGGCCTTGGCGCAAAAAGGGGATAGGTCAGTATTTTGCGAAAAGTAACATGAGTTCCTCAGTCTGCTGCAAAGCGTAAGGTATCGTTTGGTGCAAAAACCAGACGATTACTCAATAAGCGACGAAGTCATAAGAACATTTAATTCATCCCTTTCACAAACCCCCCGTTTTTGTACGAATCATATTATATTATGTTTTTACATATGTAATATAATGTTCTTCCTTTAAAAGTTTAAAACGTGAGATGTGAACGTTTTAAACTGATCCATCCTGTTCTTGCATCAATTACTTTTTTTGAAATACCTGCGTTTTTTTTATGGCAAATTAGTGAAATTTTCATAGCTATGCAAAGACAAGATGTACTCTACACAAAAACCAAAAGAACAAACACATACAATTTTTTTTTCCGAAAAAAAATTTAAAAAGTGACTCATCCCTTTTTCCACCAAGAATATCAATTGTATCATAGCTTGCCTTAAATACTCCTACCGTAACTTTTAAAATGCAGTTAATGATCATACATTCCGTAACATGGTTAAATTCAAAACTGGCTAGATCATTGATGTAAAGCTACAAATATTATTTATCAGCAAAAGATGATAATTCCGACGAGTCCAGCATTGGCCTCAAATAGTCTGAATCGACGTTTTAGGACTGGATGGGAAGATTGCCGACATTCCAACAAAATTAGTCACTCCAAAGTTGCGTCATGTGACGACGCGCATCTAAGGTTTAAAACATTTTGTTGGTGCATTTCCTGATATTTTGCAATCGTGGGTTACTGCTTCATTAGATGAATAAGGGAGATAAACTTCTAAAAATAGTTTTATATTCACTTCTTCTGAGTCACTGATCTGAACGATTAACCGAATTTCAAGGAAATGCCGACAATGTTTCAAAAAGTTATTCGAATATATATATATATTCAGTATACACATATCATCATGGATGTATTTCAGTTAGCGATAGTACTCTGCAAAATAATAAAAAAATGCTAATGGAACCATTGTCGAAAAACCATTATTTTCGATATACAGGGTGGCAAAATTTGGTTTATCACATAAAGACGTTTTCCACAGTTTTTGTACTTTTGTTTACGTTTACTTTTGCTGGAAATACTTAGTTGATAACTCAGTGGGATTATTATTCTTTCCTCACTTCTTTTAAATGCTTAATTTGCGTCGATAGATATTTTTGTACATTTTACGAAAATGGTGAAGCATGGGAAAATACTGTATGAAACCAAGAATCAAAAGAATTGAGAAATGAATTTAAATTTTGTGTCGGGATTCATACAGAATATTCGAAAAAAGATAAAAAAAAACGTAAACTAGGAGACATGATGCGACGAACATAATGTCCCACATTTTATTGGGGAGAATTTTGAAGAAAATAAACGTATGAAATCTCAAAAATTTAACTCATGATATATATGAGAAAAATTGAGGAATTTTGCCGCCCAATATACCGAAAATTATGCTTTTTTACCATAGGTCTATTATTATTTGTTTTAAATATTATCTTGCAGAGTTCTATTGCTCCCTAAAATATCTCCATGATGATTTGTTACACCCTGTATTTCAGCGCGGCAAGATTATCTATTAATCGTTAAAAAAAGGCAATACAAATGTTCATATCATAACTTAAAAATATATCTGCAACTAAACAATTTGTAAATATACAAATCGTTTTTGGTAACTAAAGAAGCTTATGAATTACTTGGGGTACCTCTGAACTAAAAATGAAAATGTTTTTAAATTTAAAATACGTATTTTTCAGTCTAAAAAGGAAGTTTTGATCAGTTTAGATTGTTTAGTGTATTTGAGTATAAAACTGTATTTAAAAAGTGTGAATGCAGTGATTTGATAGACTTACACTTCTATTCAACTTAACTAGAAAGAACGTTCCTGAACTGTACAGGGTTATAGATTAACACCCAAATTAACACTGCAAATATTTATGGTAATTTATTTTGTGGTTACTCAGTACGTACTTATCCATTTGCAAACGTAGATGCATACGCGTAGAAAAGAAAAACATTAACAAAAGTAAAGCACATGCAAGTGGAAATAAGTACATACTCACCAATTGTTTTGTTTAACAATACAAAAATTTAGATATTCGTCCACTTCCAATTAATTTTCATTCCGCACGAAATGGCCGAGAGTGAATGCACACGAGTGCGTGTGGAAACTGGGTAAAACACAAGTTAAAAAAACATTTTTATAATCAATAAACCCTGTACAGGAAATTGCAGACCTTTTTAATGATTTCCACTCTAAACAGAGAAATATTACACAACTGATATTTTGTCTGCGAATATGCGTCTTGTCCTCTCAACGCCACATTTTTTACACCTACTGTATAACACAGTTAGAACAACGAACTAGCAAATTGAGAAGTACATATAAGTAATTTGCACTAGACACTAAATAATGCAAATTCGAATTATTGCATTTTGAAGAAATCATTTTTCCACGGCCTAAGATATTAGGAAGCATCCAGTTTCTTCCTATGGGTACAACAATATCTTAGAGCCATAAATGTCGAGCACCTTGTTAAATGGTTAATTCGTGGTATCTTAAGTTTATTTGCTAAATAACAAATTATGAGGCTTACAATCAAGCACAGGTTTTTACTAAAAATGGACGCCAATAATGGAATATTGTGTGTAAACAATAAGTGCTATATATAATATCTCCTACTTTTGGATTATGCGTTTATTAATAAACCAAAAGTGATCGAGTTCGTGAGATGGCCAAGGCCTAGAAAGACATCGTTTCGAATAAAACTGAATATAATAAACAGATTTTTGCTATCAACAATCTCTATGTACCTCCATCATATTAAGTGAAGGTGCCTTAAACTAACACGTAAATTAATTAGATGTTTAGAAAAATGTTAATATTAGATAATACTTATTTACCATTTTTGTTCAGTAATCTTCTGAGGAAATTTGAAACGAAACCTAAATGCTTCAAAATTAGAATTTTCTGCCAAGCGATTGCATCGAAGTCTAGAGGCCACATCACAATTGCATATTTGTAACGAAAATTCCCCAATTATCTTACTGAACAATCGCACAAACATTAAACGACACAAAATTACTTTCGTGATCTCACTGGGTGAAACTGTAAAAACCATATGGGCGTAAATTAAATAATTTAAATAACTATAGTACCTATACACAGTAAAGTTTTATAGCTAAACGAAAAATGCCATAAATCGCTCAACGCAAATCGGGGCTATCGTTTAACTGTTTCTTAATTTTTAGAAGTATTGTTGTAAACCACTGATCTAAACGAGAGATTTCATCATAGTCCTTTACCGTATCAGTAAAACCCTCTACATTTTGTTCTTCAATGTGCTCAATCAACGTTTTTACGAATTTATATTCCCGCGCATCCTGGAAAGCTGGATATTGTTGCAAATAGCGCTCTAAGGCATGTTGCGCATTTAAAACATCTACACATAAATGGCATAATGCGGCCCGAAACATGTATTCTTTAGCACTATATTTTAGCAAAGAATTCTCCAGCGAAGATGAGGCCATGTCCTGGTAGATCTGTATTGCTTTGTCATAATTTTCAAGCTGGGCAGAATACTGTGCAACTTTTAGTAGACATTTGTTTGCAGAAGAATTGTTTTCTTCGCCTCTAAAATAATCTGCAGCCTGTTCATAATGTTGAACCGCCTTTTCTAGGTCGGCTGAATCATTTTCGTAAAGCTCGGCTATTGTTTGGTGGTGCTTTGCAGCCATTGTAAATTTACCCATATCAGTGTAGATTTCTATTGCTCGCAGCAAGCAATTGACAGCCTCTGGAACAGAAAAATAGGTGAATCTATGTACATAATTCATATTCAGAATATTTAAAGTTTCCGAATGGTCTCCTTGGAAATAATGGTTGGAACAAAGCCGATGTTACCTCGGGGCACAACGCACAATATGCACATGACAGTTGACGCATGGTCCTAACGAACCTTTTGCGGAAACCCTCGTACATTGTTCTTTTTAATGTTGTAAAACACTTTTGGTGTAAGTTGTTTGAAATAAACTAAGAATATCTTTAAAAATATACATAATTTATTACATTAAACCGTTACACAATATTTTCTAATCAACTTCTAATTGTGTTCAGGAATGATCCAGGGAGTTCAAATTGCAAGTCTAGTATTATCTGATTTCGTTGCAAGTCTCATCGATGCTATAAATCGAATAACAATTTTTTAGACCCGAATGAAGAACGTCAACATCGCGTTGACGAAAAAGCTGGGATTTTGAATCATGCAGTATTAGTCACACCCGCTGCGAATATTTGACGACTTACTCGATCCATTTTAGGCAAATGGCTAAGTAAAAAAATACCTTTCGTTCTAATGTTAATAATATACATGCAACACTTCAGATTAAAGAAATATTTATCTTAAATAATCAATATCGTTACTTTCACTACACATTTAATCAACGAGCACTCACTATATTTTCAATTAAAAAACAACACACTCACTACCGACTCATTGAAATCATTAAATACCTATTCAAAAATATTCAAACATTACTTTCACTTCCTAGGGACTGCTCTCGCCTATCAATTTGTACAACTAAGTTAACAATAAATAAAATATTGTATATAATTCAACAAAAGAAATGTAGCACGAAAATTTTCAGCAAAGGTCAGGCTTTTCACCAAGCTGCCTCTTAACTCGCAGCAACAAAGTGGTCAGCCACTCGTCCAAACGTGATATACTGTCATACCCTTTAACTGCATCAGTAAAACCATCAACATTCTGTTCTTCGACATTTTCGATTAAGTTTGCTAGCAATTTAAATTCTCTAGAGTCTTGAAATGCAGGATATTGTTCCACATAACGATCCAAGGCATGTTGGGCGTTCAGATGATCTATACAAAGCTGACACAATGCTGCTTTAAAGAAATATTCTTTAGCGCTGTACTTCAACAACGAACTTTCCAGAGAACTTGTGGCTATTTCTTGGTAGATCTGAATTGCTTTGGAGTAATTTTCGTGTTGGGCAGCATATTGGGCAACTTTTAATAAACATTTATTTGCAGCGTTGTTGCTTTCCTCTCCCATAAAAAAATCTGCGGCTTGCTCATAATGTTGCACAGCCTTATCTATGTCTACTGCCTCATTTTCGTACATCTCAGCTATTGATTGATGATGTTTGGCTGCAATGCTAAAACGCCCCATATCCGTGTACAGATCTATGGCTTTTATGTAACTTGTAACTGCATCTGTAATAAACAAGTAATGCGTGAATAAGAGGATATGGGTTACCAAAACTAGGCTTCTCAGAGTTTGCTCAAAGTTATAGAACAGTTAAATAATTTTTGAATTGATTCATGTCATTACCTTATTTATAGTTTAATGAAGAAAAAATTCAGAACATACGCATTCTCTCTTGATAATTGGGAATTTTTTTTCTATCTTAAAAAATAAACATGAAAAAGGTTTACCCAAATAGGGCTCGAATCTGTATCATCGCAGCGGAAATCTAACTTTGTCCATAATTCATTAGTTTTTCGTATCACACGTGAATTTGTAACAAATGTGTGACCGTTTGTTTTTTTTTAAATTGTTGCTAGACTTGCAAAGGAACTTTGACATAAAGAGATAAAATAAAGACACTTGGCTATTGCTTAACTTTCAGCTAACTCTGTATAGCTAGCCAACACAAAAAATAATCCTGGATTAGGAAGCAATAAACACAAAGGTGATTGACAGATGTGAATAATAAGAGAAATAAAGATACGTCTTTTTGTTTAGTGTTTTCTGTAGGATAAATTTTCTTTGAAGCATGTTTGAGACTATGTTTTGTACTTTGTCATAAATGTATTAATATTTCAGGATAAATATTAATACTATGAAACTAGTCAATTTGAAAATAAACCGCATTCAATTTTAGGTAATTCGCCATATATATGAAAGATCATATTTCATCAAAACCAAAAATATTGAATTTGCGTTCATCCGCGAATATTCCCTTGTTCCAAATTGAAATATCTTGGTCTCTGTGTTTTTGAGGAGATAGAAAAGATTTAATTTTATTTGCGTTCCTGTTTTATGCCACTCTAGCACAAAAGTAGTTTTTATGTAATGAATTTGTTATTGTTTGGGAATTAGCTTTCTTCTTTAATTGGACTTTTATGAACTTGACCAATTTCGGAACAATTTTGGATTTTCTGAAACTTTGCGATAAATCCAACGCTCATTGCACTTATTAAAAATATTTTTTGAAGATTTCGTAGCTTTATTTTTTATTTTGTATAACAAAACAATGCTTTTCCGACCACAACGTGGGTGTCATAAAGTGATTAACAGAGTTCAGATCTAAATCTAATAGAGAATTTATGGAGACATTTAGTTTGCAGGGGACACAATTAGGGATGGCGACAGTTTACTAACGTTGAACGCCAAGTATTTAACGTCATACATAGCAAAGGTGAAACTATACAATTATGAAGGTATTTCAATCAAAAATTTAGGCGATCTTGTATTTTTGGGCAGAAATATTTCATTGGGTCATTAAAATATTAAATTATAAAATGATCAAACTTTATGAATAATTTGAATATGTTCATTGTTTTCAAAGGCATTGAAATAAATTATACTACTATTTCTTAAAAAGTTGTTTTATTGGTGTTAACAAAAAAAAAACAAAGGGGAGTCCTATACTTTTTGAATGCACCTTAAGTCATATGGTATAGATCGGTAGATGAGTCAAAAATAACAAAAACAGTGAACACAATGAATTCCATTTATGGAATAATAAGCAAAGGTGCACTTGCTGAATATGTTCCTAAATTATCACTTGATAGTGTAATACCTACTTAACAAACAATTTTGCAGGTTGAGACATGCCCTAACAACTACAAAATAAAAGCATTGCTAAATGGAATAATATTGATATGTAAATTTAATAATTAATTGGGTACTTACCTACCTTACTTTACTTAGTGAAAGGTAGAAGAACATTACACCAGCTAATATATTTTTTATGTTAATACCTCAATGACTTGAACTCAAAGAGCAAAACTAAAAACCTAGATGAATAGCATGTTAATGAGATTTTTAAGTAACATGTATATCACTAAGAATTATTTAGTCAAATTGGTAAATCTTCCACATTTTATCAATTGAGAATTAATAGTGATTAAACCACACACACTAAAACGTTCCACCATTTATGAAATCATTCTTTGTTTATGCCAAGTTAGTACATTTACCTCCATAAAAGGAATACTTCCAAATTATTAGTTTTCTTAACTCCAATGAGAGAAAGGTTCTGTTCACTTACCATTGATGTTAGATTTCTTGTAGCAGTTTGCAGCATCCACATAATTTGTAGCAGCTTCATGTCGAGACCCAGCCCGTAAGTGAAGGTTTGCAGCTTCGTTGAAAGCACTTCCTGCACTAGGCCAGTTTTTGGCCATTTTAAATAAATTTGCCGCCCGCTGATAGCACTCGATGGCATCTTCTACCCGACTTCCCCTAAAATTTAATTACCCCAAAAATTAAACAAACATACTCCACAAATGGTACTTTGATGATGTGTGTATATAACCTACTTACCCAAAAAGGGATCCGAAAAATCCTCTGGGGCCTAGTTTCTTCTCGGCTTCAGCTACTAATTGTTGAGCCTTTTGCTCATTTGTTGACATCGTCGGTGAATTTAAATTGAGATTATTACTAATAGCAATATATCTTGGAAAATGGATGTTGGACGTCTCAACCTCCCACAAAAGCTTTATTGACTATTGACGTATTAGTTCCATGAATATTTGGTAGTTGGCGCTCTCTATCGAGTCATATATGATCTGGCGTGCGTTCCGAAATTTCACTCAGAGCGTGAGTGTACTTTTTACAACGTGCCAAAACTGAAAGACCCCATAAAGGCTGTGCAATCAAGATCTAACAAGTCAATGTACATTTTAGTTGATCTTGATATTATGGTTCTGGAGGTTTCCTAAAGGTTAAAAATAATCCCCGATCGAATATTGCCACCCTTACGTTGTTTCTAAAATGCGATTTTTCCCTTAATAGAGCGCCCCTATACACCCAATTTTTTACTTACATAAACTCCCGAATAATCAAACAATTCACCCTAAATCATACATTAACTTTTATATTTAAAAAAGTCGCTATCATCAAATATATCCATCGATTAATAGACAAAGTACCTTAAAGAGTAACAGTTCATTTAACATCATTTACTTAAGTTATCCGTAGCCAGTAACCATTCATTGTTAAGGGCCTGGGCCGAGGTAGCTCGAAGAGCCGGGTCTGGTTCAACAAGACTAAATAAAAAACTTGAAAATGGAATGGCATCCAGTCTCTTCCATTTATATTTTTCCACTAAAACATCTTCTATTTTCCATATCCGTAAATTATCTGCCGGTACGTCCCGAAAGAGACCTTAAATAACAAAAAGAATTAATTTAGTAATAAGAAAAGTAAAGTCTCATTTACCGTTAAGGAAATACTTCTTAGATTCAGTCCCAGTTTCAGTAATGTATCGGGGGATTCCCCCAAGAGTTTCCCATATTAGGCAGAGGTGGTCGATATTTGCCGAAAACTCGGTGGATCCCTTCGGGCTAAATAACATTTCTCCGGTAGCCAGCTCGAATGCTAAGCACCCAATCGACCACATATCGGCAGGATAACTGTAACCAGCTCCCAATATGACTTCAAGTGCTCTGTATTGCCTCGTTTGAATTTCTGGTGAGAAGTGATGATCCTAAAATATGACATTATGTGTAAGTAAAGTCTCTGGAGGCACTTAAACTGTACTTACCACCCAACAAGCGTTTCCCAAATCTGCAATTTTTATTTCGATGTTAGGGCTCACCCACATGGGGGAATTGAAATTTGTTTCGTCATTTTCCTCTTTAGGATTTGCCATTTGATTGAAATATGTGATTCCTGGGTATGATAATGCCCTTTGCTCGCCTATTCGAGTGAATAATTCTTCCGTTGGTTCGTCTATTCTGCTGTCCATTTTTTTCCAAATTTCCGAGCTTACTGAAAGTTAAAAGTGAAACTGAACATTTTAAAGGAATCTGTAACGATTTTTCTATAGAGAGTGGAACAATCAAATGGAATAAATTCAATATTATATTATAAATTATTAAATCATATCAATTCTAGATACTAAAATTACATCCTGAAACTCCCAAATTTTCAAAGTGAAAGTATGGTTTTTTTTTCATTTCAAAGGTCTTTTCGTTGTCTATTCAAAACTGCTTTGATTTCAAACTTTATTGCAACGAATGGAGCTTAAAAGGATATTTGAACAGTTGGTAAACATTTTTGTACACCATACTGTTCAAAAATCCCCGTAAAAAGTTTAATGGAGTCATATCAGGTGATCGTGCTGGCCACACTAACGATACATATTTTTCTCTTATTCTTTCTTGCATAATATTGATGTGTTTCATTTGGCTGTTCCACCGTGTATATGACGTCTTCATTCCCTACCATAAGAGCGGGGCAAATCGACCCCCATCTCAGAAAATCTCTCCATTTGCCCAATTAACCTTCTGATGTAGGACTCGTCTACTTTAATCAAGATGTTTTCTGGCTTGATGTCGGTATGAATTATGTGACATTCATCATGAAGATACACTAAGCCTTGTAAAACCTAAAATTCCTGTATTATTTTACGCTCCGACGAGAGTGCAAAAGAATGATGCACCACCTGAAAAATGATTTTTCGAACAGCAGCGACATGAATACCCCTGAAGTCGCTTTGTATAAGGAGGTGTAATAGGCTTGGTCCCATTATTTCCAGAGAAATAGCATTATGTACTCCATTTTCGCTGATGAGTTTAAATGTGTCCACCATCTGAACTATATTCTTATAGCCCACGTGGCTAGGGTTCATGGTTCTAGTCTCTTGGAGAAGTCTGATCTCGTCATTGGCTACTGCAGTAAACATCGGGGCAGATTTACATATTTTTAACGCTACATATTGAGGACCGCTGAAACAGATAATTTATGGAGTGTTCTGGAGATGTTGGTGGCAGTGCTTTGATAAGAAAAATCTGCGAGGTGTCCAGGTAAGGAAGTGGGGCATTCTTGACTCGGCCACCCTGTGCAAACCACGCAAATTTTAATAAGCAACTTTTCACTTACGTTTCATACAAATTTCTACATAGCCAAACTGTAGAAAAATGGCCCCATCCCAATTTTCTACAAACTTTATACTGATTTCTTAAAACATCTCCAATATTAATAGGCATATAACCACCGGCTTCGTATTCGGTTTCATCTTCTTGGCTCTCTCTATTTTCAATATGTCTTAACTTCTTAATATCTTCTACGTTTAATAAATGTACATCCTTGCTAGGTGAACTGAAAATACATGAAACTACACAGGGTGAATCTTAAATAAGAGTTTTCTATTTAACACGACGTAATTAGGCAAAATCTTCATGTCACATTTTTTAGAACTATCAAAAACAACTAAAATATGCTCGTATGAAAGATTTAATAAATAACCAAGACCTTTAATTACTACTCACTCCGGGACTGACTACAAAGTGTTCGAAATTGTCGCCATTGATTTCTTTAATGCAAATTGTCGCTCACCTTATTCACGACATTGTACATGCCATTAAAAGAGCTCCAGTTCTCAAATTATTGCTACCGCGTTCTCTATCCGTTCTACCAAACTTTTCATATAACCCCACAGATAAAAAATCACATGGATTTAGGTCTAGTGATCTCGCGGGCTATCTTTTTGGTCCATTGCCACCTACCCGCCTGTCAGATAATTGGTTATTTAAACAGTCCTGTACTTTTTTTCCTTTTTTTCATGAGCACGTATTTCATTTGTATTTGAGATTTCAAAAAAATGTTGTATAAAGATTTCGCTTAGTTCTTTGAGGTCCAAGTCGTGTTGAAAGACAAACTCCTACTTAAGATTCAGGTTCCATAGTTATTTATGTGCAATCAAAATTTTTCTGGGGAAGTAATTAGGAGGTATTTTCTATGCATATTGCAAGTTAGTTCAGGTTCAGGTAGAATTCGTGTTGGATTTCTATGTGTGTTGGATGAAAATTGATAAATGGATAGGAGGCGACAGCTCACAGCGACATACCAGGAAAGGCGGCGGATTTCCTAATCTGCGGTGTTTCTTGGGGGTAGGAGGGCGGCGATTAAAAATTCCGCCCAGATTTGCAAAGGCCGGCCCTGATTGTGTGTTGGTGTTGATGGAATAATCTAACCACGGTGATACTTACTATTTGTTGCCGGGACAGGAAAGTGTTTTCCTCGGAAACCAAAATAAGCGAACATCTACAACCTCCTCGGTAGGTTCCAAAATTTCCTCAACAACAATGAGAGGCTCCTCAACAACACTTGTTACTATTTTTTTTGATTTATGCCGCTTATATAGAAGATAAAACACAAAAGATACAAGAGACGCAGCAAAATAGTACGTCACCGAATTGCGTCCATCGAGGAAATTGTAAAAGTCTCCGTACGTAGGTAACGTCCTATTTGTCGGACAATTAAAGTCACTTGTCATTGCTCGGGCACTAGCACTTTTAGCATTTTTCACTTTAAAAGTCCCCTATAGTTAAGACAGTTTCCCGAAATATTTGGCCCCATTATTATATCACAATCTGCGCGGGTTTCTAAATTAAGTTCTTTTTTAATGACTTATGTATTGGAATTTCGCACAACTACCTTGTGGCCCAGAGACACGTGAGACATCATGAAATAAACTAGCGTTAAAAATAACTCGTCTTGGCACAATTCTCAAAATTGATAACTTGGACGTTTCTAAAATTATTTAAACATATTTAAAGGTTTTACTCACTCTAGTAAACACATAAAAGACGTAAGTAGTTGTTGACGCTGTGAGGATGTTTTGGTGTTTCATTAGGGAAGTTAGGCCTTTCGTGCAATTAAAACTTGTGGCGATGGTCAAATCCGGCATTTCGGTGTGTTATGTAATGATTGGTTCACTAGACTTTTAACACGCAAATTTCCAAAGCTCGGTACCTGGTTAGGTCGACGAAAACGAGAACACTTGCTCTTGTAAAAGTTGTCAAATTAGCCGAGATATCCCTTTCTAAGAATTGTTCTTGTGAGGGACGCCTGATACCCTCAAGATTTGTAATTAAGGAAATGGTCCTTCGGTATCCCATGGGACTCTAATCAATAGACTTTATGCTTGGCCAGGTCGCTGAGGCTGGCGAGAAGAGATCTGCTCGCTTAATAGTCTCATGTACAGGGTGTCCCACTGAGAACTGGAGAATTTTTTAATTTACCTCGTATTACTTGTAAGCTTCAAGATATCTGTAGAATCCAAAAAAGAAACAAGCAGATACCTTCCTTTAGCTTAGCTAAGGAATAGGACTAGTGGTAACGAAATTGTTTCTGTATGTTGTGTAACGAGTTTTAATTACAGGGCGATTAACATTCTGGGATCAGGCCCATTTTTCCACCTACCCTTTTCTGTGGAGCGCCGCTCGCTACTTAATCCCTGAGACTCCGATTGCTTGTTTTATTTAGAACATTTTTGTCTCTTCCACCTTTCCTGAGCCTTTAACTGTTTTCAAGTTACTTGCAAAAATAGCAGACAATTTACGATATATTTTTATTGATTACACTCAATGAGTATATGTGTAGGGGTATGTTTTGTATGTTATTTTTATAAATAAATCGAAAACAAGTTGAGATGCGGAAACTGTGCAAGAGGAGAAATAACTTCTAAATTGAACATGATGCTCGAATTTCAGGTTTAAGTGAGCGGCGATGGCTCATCACCAAAAATTAGAGTTGAAAAAGAGTACTGACCTTGTAAAATAAATCAACCCGTGGAGTCTGACAATGATTTTTAATGGATTCTTGAATTCGGGTATAAATATTCTGAACAACAGCACGTGCGAAAAACTTTAACTCGATATCTCGACAACTGAAGCAACTCTGAAGGAAATTCTATAAAGAAACCTAAAAATTTAAGTCTCTCCATTTCAATGATTATGTGTTTTACGATATTATGTTTAAATAGGATTTGCGTAAAAAAATTTGCACCTCATTTTCAAAAACTCTGTATAGCAAAAACTGCAGATCTCAAACGGAAACCGTCTAGAACGGAAAAGTTCCACTGAATGTGTTCACTCAGGGGTGTCGACTCACAAACCAACTAGAAGTTTTAAAATTGAGTGCGGGTTTTAACGACCAGAATATCACCTAAGGTCGCTTGACGCCAATTTTAACACTTTTCCAATTTTTACATCGTTCAAGCCATTAATCCATTAAACATAGAGATAGCCTTTGATCGAGGAAACCTGCCAGCGAAATTTAAGAAAACGGATATATGGAATATAATTACTTACCATTTAAGTATTTGGTTTCTGGACCTCTAAATAATATACAAGGTGTTCCAAAAAAGATGTGCAAAACATAAGGAAGTTATAAGGGATATTGCGGTGAACAATTTTTGCACAAAAACCGCTAGTCAAACGAGCCCTTTTGGCTCCTGAGTTATTTTTATTTAAAAACGTAATATTAGCTCGATGATACCAAAAGATTTCGATATTTAATTGATGTTTATTAAAGAGAACGAAAAAAAATCATAATAAAGATTCGAAATGACGATCACCAAGCTGGTTACATAAATTTGTGTTTTCAATCATTGAACGGACCCATTGTTAGATGTGCGGATATTGCTGCAGGAAAAGAAGGGATTTCGTCACTTAGACTACAGGGGTTTTATACACCAACGACTTGATGGAACTCAAAAGGAAAAAATCCAACGGGTTTAAATCGGGACTTTGCGCTGGCCACCTGATAGGACTGTGTACTAGGTTAGTGGTAAATTGGTTTCAATGAACTGTGATCGATGTCACGTGAAGATTGTTATCGTTCCATATTGCATCAGGAGACAAAAAAATTTTTATTTTGTTAATTTTTTTTCTATTAACTTATGTTGAATGTCCAAGTCTTTTAAACAAAAATGGCTCTAGAGCCAAAACGGCTCTTTTTTGACTATCTAGGCAAAAATTGTTCGCCCCAATGACCCTTATAATCTCTCTAAGTTTGGGACAAATTTTTGGAACATCCTGTATTTTTAAATACACAAACAATGCCATAGTGCAAAGTGCGTACGGATCAAAGTTCGAATAGAAATATCTATTCCTGATTAGCCACGGGTACTTACATAGATGAAAAATCTTCTAAGTATACACCCTCATATCTGGAAGTAGGAGGCGATAATGAAAGTGAGTGAATATCGAGGTCAACGTTCAACGAATTCCGTTTACTGGATGGAGAGTCGACTGGAGCGCAAATGGCAGTGAGCGGGAGTGGCAGCTTCTTGTCCAGTGATGGAGTGGTGAGTCTTTCATGTGACCACTTATCGTCGTTATCACTTTTTCTTCTACTGCTGTACCGGTATGTGTAGATGGAGTCCAACTCTCTGTATGTTAAAATGGTCAAAAGTTCAAAGAAGAGCAATTCAACGGGTTTTCACGTAGGGAGCAGAAGCGCTATGGCGTCCTCCCTACCGTAAAAAACTTTCCATTAGAATATTCCTTAAAACTGAATACATTTTATCAGTTTCCTTTATAAAATCCGGCTTTGATTTGTTCGTAACAAACACAAAAAGAGTGTAAGGAATATATTTTATTAACAGCAATTCATAATTCAGTACTCGCCAACACGTGTAGGCAAGCTGCCTTACTTTTCATAAAAACATGATCGGTTTTACTTTGAGGATATGAGGAGAATAACTAATCAGTGAGATCCAATTTCCGCTAGTTTTTCAATTAGATTCAAATGAATTTTCAGCCACTGAACTTAATTTGCTTATTTACATCGCTTCTTGAAATTACAAAAGAGCTTTTAATACCAAATATTTAATTTCCTTATTCAACTTATTTCCAGGGCGGAAACAATAAGTTTAATTAAATGATGTAGGAGGAAAAATCGTCACAAAGCTATTTTCAGATTTAGCGACTACGTTGGCATGCATAAACAAAATTATCAGTAACTTTTGCATCAAATTCAATCCTGATCACAATTCGTATTCTCACATACCTGATAGGTGAAGATCCTCTAAAAAATATGCTCTCTTGGGAACTAGATTTTCTGCAGTAACTATCAAACGAATTTGACTGTTTTTTTGAAAAAGAAGCTTTAGGAGATAAAGAGTAAAGTGTATCAAAAGATGAATGAATGTCGAGAAGCCTGAAATTTGTAGAGGGTCCACTTTTATCCAGTGGCGAAAATCTTCCAACGCTCGCAAAAGAAGCTTTCTGTGGGCTTGCCAGAGTCTTTGGAGCCAGAATGGTGGGGTCTCTTTCAATAAAAAATCGCAGGACGTCGTTGCACTAGGAGATTCTAATACATTTTTTTCTACGGAACGAACTTCAAAATAAGGTACATCCGACATAATGAAACTCAAAGGATTTTTCGCGTAACGTTTCGCGACGTCAGTCCTTTCTGCTTGTGTTGGAAACCTGTACGAAGAGTGTGGGGCGAGGGCGCAGGTTATCCCCGAGGCGTCGGCGTCGGTCGATAATCAAAGATTGGGTGGATGTTATCACAACTGTTGATATGCTACAGTTGCAAGTGTTTCATATCAATTTTATCATTTTTATTAAACGTCTCTCATCAACAAAGTAGTTATGCAATTTGCCCCCGTTCTTAAGCTTATGGTAGTGAAAATGATATTATGAAAGGGCCCGCTATAACGCAAAATAGCGCCCCGACTTGCTATAATGAGGTGTGGTTTAAGGCAGTTAATTTTATTGCGTGTGCTAATTCGACTGAAATTCAGTGATCAGTAGGGCGATATGGGACTTGGAGGATAAAGATAAAGTTCGTTAAAGGAAACGCTATTGCAACGATATCAATCGCACCAATACTCCCCTCCGACCTAGAAACTGCGACTGCGAGTATGATCATTCACAACCATCAATTCGACTGTAGAATATTGTGTATATTCGTCACCATTCAACTACAGACCCCTTTTCTATAGAATTTCGCAATGAAAAATTACAAATTACTACAACAGCTTGACATAAAGCAATAAAGGTATATCAGAGGCTCTTAGAAGAATTCTTGAACGGAGTTGGAAGATACATCAACATGACAATAAATGGGCCATAAATGATGCGTTTTCTCTTCAATAATCTCCTTCGCACGAATTTCAAGCTGAAAAGAAAATAATGTGTTTAAATAATATATGTTTGAATAATAAATGGCTTCCATATGCTATAGAAGTAACGCTGCATCTGTGGCATCAAAAGTGTTTGATTATTAGAGCTCTAAGATGGTACGAATTATTAAGAATGAAAGTGAATACTCGCTTTAAGAAAAACAGAATCACCTTCCATAATCAAAGTCGCACCAATGGGTGGCGAGTATTGGTCTTGAGTAAAACTTGCAGCTTTCCCAAAGATAACAGAGGTAACTCTAACCGAAACTAATCTACACATACGGGTTGTAGATATATTTAAATGTGTATCGAAATGTGTATTAAAGAAAGTAACTTTGAAATATACTATTGGCTTGTACTTTTACAAATTCGGAGGAGGTTCCAGTTGTGTTACGTACACCCGAACACACTCACTGCTGGAAGTGTAATTTTTGAACGCTACTAAGTAGTGCTGTCGTACCTTATTATTATCTCTTTCTGTACAATTCAGTAAAGGGAGAGAGAAATTAGTTTACATGGGGACGTCTGTTAAGTAAGGTTAAGCGTTGTTAAATTTTAAACAAACCATACAAATTTTAATTTTTTTTAATTTACCTTTTTTATCATTGTTGTTTGTTAATATGTGTGGTCTTCCTTAAGTTCAGTAAAGGAAATAAATGTTTGATTGATTTTTAACTGTAATATAAAATTTTTTATGATTTAATATTAAATTTTGTAATATAGCGAGTGGTATCTACTCTATAGGTAAAAGTAGTGATGATATCACAATTTCAATTATTTTTACTGTTCTGACAACCAGGGCAGTGATTTTATTCATTTGAATTTTTGACGACACTTGTTAAACCTTAAAATATCTAATACTGAGGTAAGTTTATCTCATCACATTTCAACATATTCAAACTATACATGAATCATACTGTCATCCTAGGGAAAAAGTCAGTGTCTCGACATTTGTCAAAGTTTTTGTTATATTTAACAAATGTAAAAAATTTGCTGCAAAGGAATTAAAGAGAAATTAATTGTCTTATCCTGGTGACATGTCCTCTTCATTTAACACTCTTGTTATCAAATCATTACACCATACAAAATTAGAATCTCCACATAAAATATCAATTTTTATTTTCAGACCAAATGGCAGAATTCAAACCAAAATTCTCAAGACCATCAGAAACATCTTCATTGCTTGATAGAGACTCAGCTGTCGATCAAACAAGATTCGTATACAATAAATTTGTATCCCAATCGATCCAAACTCAACGACAAAGATTGCCAATATTTAAAAACAGAAATCACATTTTGTACCTGCTCGAGAAATATCAAACTTTAGTTCTAGTAGGAGAAACTGGCAGTGGCAAAAGCACTCAAATCCCTCAGTATTTAATTGAAGCTGAGTGGCCTACTCAAATAGGTGTTTGTGAACCAAGAAGAACTGCAGCTATATCTTTGGCTCAGCGAGTGGCTGATGAGACTGGAACCCTAGTGCAAGGTGCTACTGTTGGCTATGCAGTGAGATTTGATTCATGTACTAGTAAGCCAAAAATTAAGTATATGACTGAAGGGCTTTTACTGAGAGAAATGATGTCTGACCCTCTATTGAAAAGTTATTCAGTAATTATGATAGATGAAGTGCATGAAAGAACTTTATACACAGATGTGTTAATGGGGTTGCTGAAGAAAATTTTGCCTAAAAGGCCAGAATTGAGACTGATTGTAGCTTCTGCAACATTAGATGCTAGTTCCATGAAAAAGTTTTTTAATGGCAATGTGTCTGAAGACCCAAAAATGGACACTGCAGTAATTATGTCAGTAGAAGGGAGGCAGTTTTCAGTTGATATTTATTACATTGCAGAACCAGTTCCATGCTATGTTAAAGCTTCAGTAGAGGTTGCTATGAAGATTGTATCAAAAGAAGAGGCTGGAGACATCCTAATTTTTTTAACTGGACAGGAAGAGGTTGATCGCGCAGTGCAACTATTGTCACAGCATGCTGCAGAAATCAACAACTCAAAATCCAAAACTAAAGTTATGGTATCACCTATGTATGGCAGTCTGCCATTTAACCAACAGTTAAATGTGTTTAGAAAAGCACCAGATGGATACAGGAAAATTGTAGTTGCCACAAACATTGCAGAAACATCAGTAACAATTCCAGGAATAGTTTATATAATTGACTGTGGCTTTGTGAAGATAAAATGGTATAATACAGAAACTCGGACTGATAACCTTGTGGTGGTTCCTATAAGCAAGTCATCTGCAGATCAGCGAGCAGGCCGTGCAGGTAGAATACGGTCTGGTAAAGTATTCAGACTATTCACAGAAGAATGGGCAAAGAAACTGCCTCTTGCTACTCCCCCAGAGATGGTTAGGAGTAATTTGAATTATGTGGTACTTCAACTAAAAGCAATGGGCGTGGACAACATTTTAAAATTCAAGTTTCCCAGTATACCTCCCATAGAGAACTTAAAAGGAGCATTAGAAACCCTCTTTGCTCTTGACGCCGTTGACATTCAGTGTGAGCTAACAAGACCATTGGGATTCCATATGGCCGAATTTGCGTTAGATCCACTATATTCGAAGATATTACTAAGTTCTGCAGATTTTGGATGCACTGAAGAAGTCGCAATTATTATTTCAATGCTTCAAATAGAAGTGGTGTTTGCAAAACCCACGACAGGCAACGGAATTGTGAAATCACGAATTCAAAAACGGCTGTTTGAAGTGGAAGAAGGGGACCTAATAACCTACTTAAACATTTATAATGGATTTATACTTAGTGAAATGTCGCAAGGATTTTGTCACAAAAACTTTATAAATTACATGAGCATGAAACGCGTTTTAGAAATCAAGGGGACATTAGAAAAGATTCTCGTCAATTATAACATTCCCGTGGTATCAGGAATAAAAAATACGGAAATAATTCGCAAATGTTTGCTAAAAGGTCTTTTTCCAAACGCAGCTTACCTGCATAGGAGTGGGGTTTATAAAACCGTTCGGGGTGATATAGACTTGTACATAAGTCCAGATAGTGTTTTATATACGGTTCCCCAACCACAGTGGGTGGTGTTTTGTGAAATAGCCTATAAAATTAAATTGTATATGAGGGATATAACTGTGATTGAGAGTGATTGGCTTTTAGAATTGGCGCCACATTTTTACCACAAAACGATAGAAATAGATTAAGTGAGAATTTAATAATTAGAAATTTATGTCAATCGAGTTGACACTAAGTAATTAATTCAATTTAGTTAAATGTGGTGAATTCGTTTTCTTACTTATCCATGAAGATAACACAGGAGTGAAATATTCAGCTGCATAGTTTAAAGCTGTCCGGGAAAGCAGAACGGATAAACATAATTTTAAGTGAAGCTAATGATTGACGGAGTTCCTCTGCCATGTAACTTATCGCAGAGGAGGGGAGAGTATAACTGGTATACAAAGGTAGGGAGATGGAAGGATTCGCTTGTGGCAGTGTTTTACATACAAACTTAGTAATTCTAAATAAAATGGTGAACAAATGATAAGGAATATCGCTTCCTAATTAAGTGTTGAAGAACCCGGTTTACATGTAATCGCTAATTGTTGGCTGCCCTACCAGGCTTTTAAAAATAGCCGAGGTCGTAGATAATAAACCAAAAAATATACAAAGATATAAATATGTGATTTTTAACCGCCATTGCTTATTTTTTTATTAACATGACTGTTACTGACAAGCTCCATGACTCGTAGATACAACATATGTTTTATAAATCTGATTCAACAAAGGCTTCGAAGGTGTCTTTTAAATGAATAGCTGCCTTGTAAGGTAGACACCTAAAAATAAGCCGCATAAATCGATATATAATGTCCGCCCAAGTATAGAAATACTTTGTACAACCTCCTCAATCTAATCTAATTATTCCGTCAAGGGACTCTGATTAGAAAATATAATTAATAATTGAATGTAAAAATTTAAAACACATTTTAACTATCCGTCTCTCATAAATTTTAGATTACGGCTTATCTCTGGTTCTTCTACTTTTTTCCTAGGATCTGAAAATGGTCACAAATTCGTTACTAAAACGTAAACAAACATGTTCGAATTACTGGAAGTTTTAATGTATTTTAGATTTGAAGAGGTTGTACTCTATTGGGATAAATTAAGCACAAACCTTCCCATCAACGTAAGACCACCTAGATAACTCGGAATTGTCACCTCTATCTTTGCTTTAGTTTGAGCATCCAAAATTTCTTCAGCAACGTCTTTCGGTGATAATAGAGGCATTAAAGTTTCATACTTGATTCTAGGTCTTTTACATAGTCCGGTATCGACCATATATGGAAAAATAACCGTCAGTTTTATTTTATTTTGGGGGTTGGTTAGTCTAAGCTCCTCATGCAAAGCCTCCATATATCCACGAACTCCAAATTTAGACGCACAATAAGGTATCAAATTTGAGAATCCAATATATCCAGCCATTGACGACAGACTTACAATGTGACCTTGATTTTTGCGTTTCATGCTTGGTAGAAACGCTTCTAAAAGCTGAAAGTAATGCGATAAACGAAAATAAAGTGAATCATATGTGAAGGTCTTGGCGCAAACCACTTGTGACGAAACCATTTTCGGTCAAATAGAGGACCAAGTGAGATTCCAAAAAAGACAACACAGTTTGAGAATCTAAATTCTTCAACGTTATTATACAAAATACCTACCCAAAAATGAGCAGTTAAATTTACTGCTATGATCTTCTCAATTTCTTGGGGGGTATGATCACCTATTGGGTGACATGGCATTATTCCAGCATTGTTAATGAGAATATCAACATCGCCAACCAGAGACTGAACATCTTTAGCTGTTTTAAGGACTTCTTCTCTGTTGGTAACATCACATCTAAAACAAGCAAACTATATTAGAGAAGGTAATAAAATAAGTACCTATACATTCCGATGGTTGACTTTCAACAACGGACACGCTGTATAGGCATTTAGAATTAATCTATTGTGAGAGGTATCTATAATATTATTTGCATGAATATGAGAAATGCTACTGGAATGACCTACAGGATGTCTATGATTTACATGTGAACAGTTATAAATTTTGTTGCAGAATTTATGCAAATTAACTAAATTGTTACATAACATAGAGATTCATTTAGTTCATAAGAAAATTCTATTTTCGTACTGAAAAGAATAGGCTTTAGGTCGTCCATCCATCTCGGCGATTTCTTTGATGGTTTCGTCATTATTCTTCTTATTTATGTCCCAACCAACAACGATCGCGCCTCTCGATGAATATGCCAAGGCCAGTTCTCTTCCAATACCGTGGCCAGTGCCGGTGATCTGTAGACAAGATTCTGATTTTTAATTATATAATAAATACACAAATAGAAACTGACCACTGAAGTTAACCGAATTAAAAAAATATGCGCAGACGTATCCAATTTGTTATGTGCGTTGCACATGTACGGTTTAGACCCTGCTATTAATGAGTATGAGAAAAGTGCTAGTTGCCTACAACCTGTCATTGATAAAATTTAAGAATATGCATATTCTGGTTTAAGCTGAACAAAAATGCTGCTGAAACTACGGAATTAAATAGGTTTGAGAAGCTAATTCTGTTGGTGTTTATACTGTGGTTTAAGAAGTTTCGCGAGGGAAATTTTTGTCTTCGGGGCGATCCACTTTCGGGTGTAAAAAAAATGTAGTTGAAGACGAAGAACCTCAAACTTTACTGGACGAAAATTCATGCCAAACTAAAAAAAGCTTGAAGAACAATTAAGACTGGCTTAACGAGCAACTTGAATTTGATTATATATAATGGGAAAAGTTCAAAAGAAAGAAAAATGGGTTCCTCACGAGCTAACCGAAGGGGACTAACTCGAAGAGATGATATCTGTATGAATTTGTTTTTTCGGTGTAAAAGAAATAATTTTCTGTAAGACTGTATCTTATGCGCAGAAAAGCATAGATTGATTCAGGCCAGTTGTCCACATTAGTCGTAAAGCTGAACATTCATATCAAGAAAGTTTTACTATGAATTGGAAAAGAGTCATTTACTATGAGTTTCTAGGTCTTGATCAAACTGTTATAGTTGAATGTTATCAGCCCTAAATAATCAAATTAAGTGAAGCTTTGGAGAAAAAAGCCCATTTACCGGCTACGGAAGTCGGAAAGTGATATTGCTGCATAACAATGCTTGTCCGCATTAGCAAAACCAACTCAGGAACCCGTCTTCTCCTCAGATTGAGAAATTCTGCAGACTTGACCCCTTCCGACTTCCACTTATTCAGATAAACACAGTCTCATTTAGCTCACTATCGGTTTTCTGAAGTTGAAGACGTTAGAAATGATCTCCATATCTATTTTAATTTGAAACCATCGAGTTTTTATCGTGAAGACATTCATCATATATTCGACAAATGTGCAAAAAACCATGGAAAGTAATGGAAAATATTTTTAATAAGTCATTTTTAGTAAAAGGTTTATTTCACCAAAAATATTTAGTTTCTATTTGTACACTTATTAATATTGAATAGCAAAGCAAGAGTCATATTTTTCTTACTGTTACTTACCAACACTATCAGTCCTTCAACAGGCGTAGGAGGTGGAGGATTGAACTTAAGATATATAACTTCCCCCCAATAGTACAGTAGCTTGACCAAGAAAAATAGGATATGGCCCAAGACACAGAATCGTTCAATCACTACCTTTTGAAAATTATTTTCCTTGAGGCTAAAAATCACATTTATAATGTACTTCTGCTGAAAATCTTCATTAAAATATCATTTGTATGAGTGTTCAATGCGATTTTTCTTAGGTATCGGTACCTACCAATTATTGCTTGGTACTATGTAGTCAAAGCATTAACATACATGTTTATCCGTAATTACCGCTATTGTTTTCGTGAAACATTGCTGGTTGTAGTAATTTATTTTTTGTAAGAGCTGATGAAAATATATGTATTATCCTGGTCACGCGATCCGTTATAGATTGAATTGCATGAAATATGGGATCAAGTTTTGCACTAAGGAAATTTCTTATAATCTTAAGTGATATCCTCATCCAGATCAACAAGGTGGGAATACGACACTATCTCAATTGCAATCATTCGAATGCGATTGATTCAAAATGAGTCAGTTCGGGTGTACTTACTGTCTACATTTACTCATTGGAAAACAAATCTTTAATTTGTCCCTTCTAAATGCACACTATATGATAATTAGGTATTTTTTATACTTACACGTTTTGCGCATTATCGACTTTGAGTTTAGGCGTTTGAGTGGACATCTCTACCTAATACCAGATTAGGGTAATAAACGTAAATTAACGCACAAGTTGATATGGAACCTATCTTCATTTGAACTACATACGTATTTAAAATTCAACTCGTTGATAAAAAGGTTATTGCTTCCGTACCCAAGACTGCGATAAAAACATCTTTATATCTACTAAAAGTTTAAACAAACAGATCCTTATAATTTTGTTATATACATGAATTGCTGTTGTAATTAATTGGGCTTAATCCTACATAGTAATAATACATGATTATATCTGGGGTGCACCGCGATTGTACAGGGTGTAACATATGATCGTGAAGGTATTTCAAAGAGTAATAGTACTCTGCAAACAGATAAAAAAATTCTATTAGCCCCATGGTCGAAAACGTACCATTTTCAATATATAGGGTGGCTAAATTTCAAATTTTTAAAGGACATTTTAAACAGTTTTTTATCATTTTGTTTTCGTTTATCGTTTAAAGAAAATAGGTGTACGAAATTTAGAAAATTTAATTCTAAACATACGTGAAAAAAACATAAAATATGAGAAAAAATGTTAAACTTTGCCACCCTGTACACTAAAAATAGTGCGTTTTTGACCATGGGTCTATAAGTATTTTTTAATCATTTTGGATAGTGTTATCTCCACGACGATATGTTACATATTGTATAGAGTGGTCCCTCCATAATGTATCAAATTTTATTTAAAAAATCGTGGTCGATTTTAACTGAATCTCCGGAGGCTTCCTGGAGCTTCCATATATTTTGGGGGATATTAAGATTTTCGATTACCTGTAACCTCCAAGAGATTTTCGAAGGTTTTCAAAATGGTACAAGATGATTCGTAAAATAATCGACGCAGAGCAAGTGCGCATAGAAGACCTTTAAGCATGTTGGTTTTTCGTAAGAAATTTTTGTTTACGAGTGCTGAAATTTTGGCCTCGGAAATATTTAAAAATCGGTTTACCTCAAAAATCTTTTAAATTTGAATACTGCGGCATGAGAAAAATTTCATATTAAAAATCGACTTATTTTGAAGCCACGTACCTGTTAAATCACCCTGTATAATACAAGAACATTAATTCTTAAAGTAATACATATTTCTCTTTAAATAGTATTCACTATTTTTTCAAACTATAGAGGCGGAGGATGCTTTTAAGAAGTTTGCTTTACCATAAAGACTCAGCTACCAGTAATAAAATTATTAGGGCTAGTAATGGACATTCGTCCACCTGATCTAGTAGGTGTGGCCCTGGCAGCCTGGACATGGGCTAGGACGTGAAATATACAGGGCGATCATTTTAAGACTTTTTATGAAGAATTTCTCTAAATATGCGAATTTCATCAAAAGTCGCCGAGAAAATATTACTGATGCGGGTTACTTTTTAGATCATAATTGTGTATAAAAGGGGGGCGAACTAGTGATACAAAACTAAGTTTTCGATCATGATTTGTGACCTCCTCAATTTTTGAATTGTTTCGGCAATTTTTGAACAAATACTTAAGAAATATCGGGTGAAATAAACACCTATATTCGTGCGTTACTCGAATCAGTATGGGTGGCAGAACTCAAGTTGGTTAAAACACACAGCATGGTGGCAATAGTAACAATTAAATGAGCTATTTGTAGTATCTATCTACAACACATTGTTACAGAAACTGTTGCTTACTGTGTACTTCATTGCCTGCGATAAATTAACACAGTGGCAGCCGACATTATTAAATTGGATAATTTCATTTGACTAAGTAGTCGCCGCATGTTGGCCAAAATATGTACGTTATTCATCGACGAACCACGCTGGTGCGCTCGCAGTGACATTCAGAAATTAGTTTTGTTCACATCGAATTGGATGTGTTTCACTTTTATTTTCATCAACAACCATGGAAAGTGCAAGTAAAAGCAAGAATGCTGCCTGGTAAGTACAAATATTTCAAGTAGGTTTTATTACGTTACTCATTGATGTAATTTATGATCGACCAGAACAAACACCATATTTAATTATGCTATTTACCCATTAGTATGTAAGACCCATTATTATGTCAATCGACTATTTATTTTCAACATCAATTATTATTTAAAAGGATGCAAAGGGCGAAACCTTGATGACCTGATACATAATATGATCATTGAGGCAAAATTAACTTCCAGCACTTTAAAATTTGCATTAGGATACCTGAATGTTAATTGCAAAATAATTTCTGCTAGCCTCAGGTTGTTCTCCAATCGCTAAAAATTAAATATTAAATGTTACCTTGGAAATAACCCGAAGCAAAAATATTAGCTAACAATTAATACGAGATTGTAATGTAGACTCAACGGTTGGTAAATCGATGGATTCTCTTAGATAGAACTTATAATATTTACATACTTGTCATTATATTGTTGAAGTCGAGAAATCCATGAGAGTCACATCGGGAGAATTAGGTGGCCAGCTCAAAGAAAAGCGCACAAATTTTACGTTTTACGCACTGATACAAAAAAAATATGCCCGCATTAATAAAAAAAACGAAACGCCACATGTCATGTAAGAATAAGAATGCACAGGAAGTGCAGAGAAGAAGAAACTAACAAAAAAATGTATGAAGCGTTTTTTTGATCAAACTGACAGTGCTTGAATTACCCATGTAAGTCAAAGAAATCTCTAATTATCTAGCTGGGACAATGTTTATATAATTGTATATCGATTAAATAATAAGCAATTGTTAGTTTATTGTTGTAACATTATGATTTCCAGCGGAACTCCGCGGAAGGGACTACAGCAGCAAATATTTGAAGTGGCGCCAATCGTGTTTGAGTTTATTGGCCTAATAGGGTATTTATTCTATTACGCCCTGGAAGCCGCTTACAGAAAGCTGTTTCCAGTCACACCAGCACCAATTAAAGAAGAAATCATTTTGGTGGGTAAGAAATATTTTAGAGCGACATTTTTGCGTTAAGGAAGAAGTGAAGCGATGAGCGTAAATTGGCACCTTTATATGTGTTTCCGACCAAAATTAAAACAACAATCTTATATCATAAAATTGGTCTGTCTTCACTTCTTGTCTATCGAATATGCAAATTTAAGTCGTTTTGCAAGTAGATAAAAAGATTTCAATGTTTTTATCTACCAACCCTATGGGATCTACAGCCCATAGACGAGTGCATGCCTGAAAATCGAGGAAAGGAATCTGTTATGAGCTGACTAACATTGCTCTCAGTCACTTAGCTCGCTGATGCTGGTACTCGTGACGTAAATCACAACGCCGCGACTGATAGGAATCTGTGTGGTTACCAGTACGTGATGGCGCAAAATACGTTTCAGAATTTTGGTTGAAAATACCATAAACGCACAAGCATGTATAACCTGAATTGAACGCAAAAACCAGATCATGCTTTTAGATAGTATGGGTACTTATGTATATAGTGCTTTCCATAAGTAGATCAGGGCACCACTAACATTTAGTAATAGTAGAGAGTATAAGTGCTCGAGATACTGATGTAACTGTCTATACCTTGACAATTGAAATTGTAAAATTTTCAAGTATTCTACATCCTAAACTATGATTTGTTTTGCGAAGGTACAATATCCATGTAAACAAATACATGCTATATTTATGTGATCCGTTCAAGACGAGAATATTGAACAGGATTATAGTCAGGCCACTATTATACTGAAAATGTTTTTTAAACAATCTCTTTTAATAAAATATATTTCTCAACGACTATTAAAACTAAAATCTAGCGCACCACGAAACACTCTCGCACTTAAAAAGAATATATGATCCTTCGGACGATACAACCAACCATAAGCGCCGACCAACCTAGGGATCACACATTTGATTTGTTAACATGGATGTTTTATATTTGTACGACGGAGTACAGAAGTCCGGTTTTGAATCTTTGGGGCGTAAAAAATGAGAAACCCATAATTCTGGACGTTTAGTGAACTTCTTTAACGCATCGGATAAACTCTCTTTTCTAGGTCACAGGAGCTGGTCATGGTATCGGAAGAGAGCTGGCCCTTGCCTACGCCTCTGAAGGGCCAACAATTGTCCTGTGGGATATTGACGAAAAAAACAACGAAGAGACTGCTAATTTGATAATTAAAAATGGAGGTCGGGAACCATTTCGTTATAAGTATGATATTTTAATGCAAATTATACATCGTTTGTTTGAGGTCTAACGACCTTAAATTCAAATCTATCAAAAATTTTTACGATTTTTAAACAACAGTAACTTTTTTGTGCCAACCTGTATATTACTTTACTTTACTTTTAAGAGCAAAAAAATCTTTTTCTCTACCTTGTCTGTTTAAAAAAAAGTATATGTATATAATTGTCGTCACTCGAAGCAACGATTTCCAAGAAAACCTCATCTAAAGCTGATCATGCATGCTAATTATTCAAAAGTCATCAAATAATTTATTTATCTTACTTTTTATCCACGGAAAATAACAATTATAATAATTTTCTTCAAATTTATAAATTAAGTTTATATGTATCAGTTTACTTCAACTTTTTTTTTTGTTGTCACAGCCTACTTTTTATTTTATTTTTTTTTGGAAACGCATCGTACACAAATTGGTCGCTTGTGGCGTCCTCTAGGAAATACAACTAAATCTAAAACCTAAAATATACTTAAAAATAAATAAAATCTCGTAAATTTGTCTGGAACAAATGGAAAATTATCAAAGAATATGTGATTTATTTTTTCCAATTTGATACGTCGCATTCTAAAAATTAAACGGGCTAGGACATGTGTTCATAAGAACTTTCCTTCTTAAAAATACTTGAAAAACTACCGTGCGAAATATGGGACACTTATTCAATAACACTCTATAGTTACATAATAGAGATAAGGCTTAAGAATATATTGATTCAGGTATAGGGCATTGACCATATATCACCAATGGCAGCTGCTAGAGATGAATAATCGATTTGACGATGATTTTCTGTAGAATTACAGATTAATTATTAGGAAGATTATAAAGACAACATTATATAATGTGAAATCGTCTCTTTTGCGGTGGTAAAAAAACTCATATCTGCCCCCGTATCTGGCTTCATAGAAGTTTTTATAATTTAAAAAACCACCCTACAGGATTTTTCTTCAATTGGGAATGGTGATGGAACAGGTAAAAATAGAGGAAGGGTCCTCCGGGAGGGTTCGTGAATCTCCTCTCTGTTTTTATCGGTTCGCTATCTGATAAACGACTAGGAAATTTTATCCATATTCTATATGCGCACTCTTCCACTTTGATTTCGATACTGCTTATATAGGGCAGATGCAAAAATATGGGCAAAACCCCGGAAATTAAATATTCTGGTCAAAAGATTGTCCTTATACTTATAAAATGTTTTTCAAAAACTGACCCTTACGGAAATACAGCTCTTCAAAATTTGATACTCAAAATGATATTTTCCAAATAACTTTGCTTCCAGTTTGATAAAATTTAAAGAAATTTGGGTCACTAGTGAATCATGTCCAGGTTAATAAGGTGGCCCCTAACATTTCTTTCTGCATCTGCAGGGAGGCCACAGGAGATATTACCCTCAAATTCTTTATCCCTAAATTTTTAAGGTCTTAGGTTTTTTAACCCTTATGTGGTTGGTTAGATTTCTAGGGTACCTAAGAAAAACAAAGTACTTTTTATCGATATACGGAAATTAAATTATTTTTTAGAAAACCCATTTTTTTTTAAGGGCTATATTTCATAAAAATAATAGAGTTTGACGTATATTTTTCACTCTATCCCTTAGGTACCAAAATGAGCAACATTTTTGTGTTAAAATTGTTAAAAATAAATTTATTATTTCGAAATAAACCTCTTAAATTTCATTAACTGGAAGGAAAGTTATTTAGGAAATACTATTTTTACTATTAAATTTGAAAGAGTCGTATTTCCTCTAAGGATAAGTGTTTGAAAGACAATTTATAATCATAAGTACAATATTTTGACAAAAACTTTTCATTTCCGGGACATTGTCCACATTTTTGGAAATACCCTGTAGAAAAAAATAAATCTTTTTAGTTGTGATGTCTCAGATAGAAAGTCAGTTTTGGCGACGGCAAAGAAAGTTAAAGAAGAAGTCGGAGAGGTATCAATATTAATCAATAATGCTGGTATCATGCCTGCTCATCCTTTAGAAAAACACACTGAAGAAGAAATCAAAAAGATTATGAACGTCAACGTCATGGCGCACTTTTGGGTATGAGCAAAAAAATTATGCATTTTAGCGTCGAATCACTTTTGAATATATTTTTTGCAGTATTTCCAATGCAATTTCAACATTTTTTTTAGACTCTCGAGGCATTTCTCCCAGATATGCGAAAAAACAACCATGGCCACATAGTGGCTTTATCTTCGATTGCTGGTGTAACAGGATTAAAAAATCTAGTTCCATATTGCGCATCGAAATTCGCGGTCAGAGGCCTAATGGAAAGCCTTGCGGATGAACTAATGGAAAACCAATGCAATAATGTTAAAACTACCACAGTATGCCCTTTCATGGTGAAAACAGGACTATGCAAGAAACCTTATGTGAGGTTTGAAAACGCGCTGAATTTATTAGATCCGAAATTAGTGGCAAGGGAAATTATGCTTGCTCAGAGAACTGGAATGGTGGAATTTACCATACCAAAATTTTTGATGACTGTGAATTATGTGACTAGGTTAGATATTTCAATAAAAATATTTCCCGCGCTAAATTCTTATTTTCAGGTTGTTCCCGGAGAAAGCTGCCATAAAAGTAAAAATGTTCTTTGAAAGCGGAATCCACTCGGACCTGTAATCCTCTGCACGACTGCGTGTTGGTAGCTTAAGAGGACACAAAAGACTTTTTGTTTTAAAAATATATTTTACAAATTTTTATTTTTTACTTTTAATTAAATATTTTTGAAAGAAATAATAGAACTCTGCAAGGAATAAAATATAATAAAACCAATAGTATTAAGTAAACTGAGCGGTTAACTTACATATTTATAATCTTATGAAATTTTCGTTATACAATATAGTTGTACAGAAAAAAATACGCCAAACACACAACTATATCAACTTGTGAATAAGTAGGTTTTAAATTAAGGTATATTATCTAAAAGAATAATACCACATTATTATTTTTATAACTTTAAAGTGCTTGCTGACGCAAATGTTTTTTTTTTATAAATTATAATCAAAATGTATGAAGTTTTGAAAAACATTACTTGACCCTCCATCGGCTGCGTGTATAACATTAATCTCACGCCAGGTCGCACGATTAGATACTTTCTAATGTTTGGCACGTGGTTAAATTGTATCAATATCAAAAATCACAAAAAAAAGATATAGAAATCGATATATTTTACGTGTTATAGACCTAAAAGAGTTATGCCACAATATAATAATAATAATAGAATACATTCAAAAAACATATCAAAGTATCACGAAATTATTGATAAGAAGTATTGAACTTTCTGGTACGTTCTTAGGTTTTCGTTCAAAATTACTTTCTTTTTCGCTTTTATTAATTTACACCTATTGTATTATTAGAATTATACATCAGTAGCAGGAAAATCGTAAAACTAACTAATAGGAAACTTTAGTTGGACGAATTGTCGTTCTGTTAATGGACCTCCTGATATACAGGGTGTCCCTGAAATGACCGTACAACGCTTGACCAAATATTCCTAAACAAACAATAAAGCCTTCAGGGCAAAACTTACCTATGATTCAGATCACATAACTTTTTAACACGTCACAAAATGTAACGACTGAAATTCGCTTTACGTGAAAAGACAAATCATATAAATTTGATATGCTAAAAAGGAATAAGTATATATTTTAATGTCTAAACTTAACCCTATTTTTTTGTACGGTTGCCGCCTAATTTGTTGACGTTATAGATCAATTTGGTGTTTTAAACCCTCCGGTTCTTTATTCATCAGCTTTGGCGGTAAAGATTTGTTCTTTTGAGATTTAAAATAATGTCGCTGATTATTTATTATCGATGTCATTGTTAACATTGCTGGTAAAACGCCCAAGTTTTTAAACAGTCAATGTAAGAAGCTCGAAGCGATCTTTATTAACTATTTTGGAAGTAAAGTGAAAAATCATGGGCCCTAGTTACCATTGAATTCAGTTAGGAAGGTAAATTGAATTTTAATAGTATGGAATTGTATATTATAAGCGCCTGGTTTATTTAACGTGTTTGGACTTCATTGAACTTGAGTTTGTCCACTCTAGACAAAATATCAGCGGCAGTGAAAGATAGTGGGGGGTTACATTCCACAAGAAAAATCGAGGGGGAAAAAAACTAGGACAAATTTTCACATATAAGTTATGAAAAATATGACATTATTGCTGATGTGAACCCTGTGACATGCATAACAAGTTACGTGATTTGAACCATATATCCAATATGACTTCGTTTTGCCGCTACAGGATACCAAAGTGGCAAATTAATATTGTTTTCTCGAAATAATTGCTAAATGCTTTTATAGATTTTTACCAATTTTGAAACTAAGTTATATAAATTGGCGTGTTTTGCCCTGAGCCCGATCTTTTCGTAATGCGTAGGTTTCCATGTTTTTTTTTTTAAGTATAGAGTACATTATGCACAAACGCGATATTAATAAAAATTACAAATTCTGGACTATTTGGAGAAAAGGGCAATGTCCTGTAGGATTTCGTCACGATGCTTATGGCGAACCATAAAAGAATTTATGACAGAAATTGTTCATAAGAAAATTTAATTGATACGCTCACATATATTATTCAGAACTCGAAGTTATTAAGTTTCTAACAAACCGAGACAAAATGTTAAATTGGAGAGTGGCCTTATTTTTATTATATACGTATGTATATTAATTATGAACATGACTTATTTAATAACATTCTTGAAAAACCTCGGACTTCTCTTTCAACAAAAATCTCTTTGCAATAGGAAATATATTTTTATTCCTCCGCGAAATGTTAGTATAATACAACTGATTCCTTCCATTAGCGCCTTTTCTTCCATTTTACTGAATCTGGAAACGTCGCATGCTGCTTCTTATCGCGTATCGTTTCTAAGACCCATGAGCTATACCTTTAAAAAAATGCAGGTAGTAATTTTTTGTTCATTTTCGTACAGATATCACTGCATAGTTGATTCATTCGAATCTTTGCGCGACAATGAACAAGACGTTCGTAATACGCTCTGCACTAATAAATAGGTTTTCTTTTATTTTAAAAATTGTTAAAGTCCGCCCTTTGACTAACTTGGTGAACCGCCGACTTCGTGAGTGAAAGTGGATGTTGCATAGACGATTCTGGCACGCGCTTTTGGTACTTGGAGGTGTGTTCTAAGAGTTGTTTCTTGTGATTCATAGTTAAGTTTTGTGAAGCCTATAAGAACGATATAATTATAATAGAATGTTAGTTTAAAGTCGAAATTATTTCTAACTTTAATACCTCTGGAAGGAACTTACCCGAAGGATCATATTACAACTTGAGCTGTTTGAAAGATTTTAAATGTTTTTTGTTTCAGATTGCTATTACGTATCTCTGCTCCAAATCGAAAATAATTCGACACTCTAGTTTGTTTGAAATTTTTTTTCACAAATTAATATAGATTTCTTTGTGTTTCAGGTCTGAACTGCACATGACTCAGCTCCAAGTCGAAAACAATTCCACATTCTAACTTGAAGATTTTTTTCTGAAATTCATATCAATTTCTTTGTGTTTCAAGTCGGACCTGTGCATGACTCACATCCAAGTCGCAAATAATTCCACACTCTAATTTGTTTGAAGATTTTTTTCAGAATTTAATATTGATTTCTTTGTGTTCCAGGCCTGAACTGTGCATGACTCAGGTCCAAGTCGAAAATAGTTCGACATTCTAACTTCATTGAAGCTTTTTTACAGAAGTTAATATTGATTTATTTATTTCAGGTCTGAACTGCCTATGCCTCTGTTCGAAATGGAAATTCATTCGACAATTTAACATGTTTGAAGACTTTTTCAGAAAATAACATTTATTTATTGTTTCAGGTCTGCACTGCGCGCGTCTCTGCTCTAAGTGGAAATTAATTCAACACTTTAACTTGTTTGAAGACTTTCAGAAATTAATATTGATTTCTTTTTTTTTTCAGGTCGGCACTGCGCGTAATTAATTCGACACTCTGTTTTGAAGATTTCTTCAGGAAAAAATATTCCATTTCTTCCAGGAACAAAAATTGAATTTTCTCGCGATTAAAGTTTCAAGTGAGTTAAAAAGTGACCAAAGCTAAAACAATTTGTTATAAATAACCACTCTTTTACATTACACAACAATCTTTCATAATATGGCTGAGGTTAGACATGGGCGCCAACCTAGTAACCAAGAAAGGTTTGGTACTATCGAATGAAAATTGAATTTCTTCGGCCTTCTCTCGGCCACCACTATATTTTGCATAAAATAATCTAATAATGTCAATAACTTTTTTTTGTAGATAAACTGTATGCCTCGTGAAAATTTTACAACAGACAGAAAACTTCCGAAATATTCATCTTGTAGCAGAGAAAAAAATTAAATCATTATGAAAGGGGTAAGAAAAATATAAACTTTTATTTACAAACCACGCGCCATTTTCAATATTTCAATGCAGTAAAAAAATCCTGTTCAGAGCAAGTCACGCCAATTCATGTCATAACCTAGTTCCAAAATTAGTGAAAAGCGGTAAAAGCGTTTAGTAATTATTTCGAAAAAACGATATTATTTTGAGAACTTTGACGCCTTTTAGTGGCAAAACGAAACATCGGTTATATGGTTCAAATCACGTAACTTTTTATGTACGTCACATACTCATATCAGCAGTGAAGTCACATCTTTTCAATACTAATATGTAGCAGGCACGCTACAAGCCTCTTACACCAACTGTTTAACGACTTAGGCATTGTATTGGCAATAATACAAACTACATCGATAATAAATAACCAGAAACACTAATTTAGTTCTCAAAACAACAAATTTTTGCTGCCAAAGTTAATGAATAAAGAACACAACGGTTTAAAACACCAAATTAAACCAAAACGCTAACAAATTAAAAGGCCACCGTGCAAAAAATTTTTATTATGTTTAGACATTCAAATATATCTTTATTATTTTCTAACATGAAATTTATATGACTTGTCATTTTACGTAAGGCGATTCTCAATTGTTACATTTTTTGACGTGAATAAAAATTTGTTTGATTTGAATCGTAGGTTAGTTTCCCTAGAGCGCCTTATGTTTGGTCCAGGAATTTTTACTGAAATGTTGTACAGTCGATTCAGGGACACCCTATATACTCAAGAGTGTACGTAAATAATTAATCAGTACTGCTGTTAGCAAAAAACAATTTTTACTTGTGACGATTTGTATTGCATCGTAGCTCTTAAAGGAAATAAATATAATAACAAAAATTCTATTATGTACATATAACAAAACATTAGGTATATACATTCATACATGACAACGATAAGAATACGAACTAGCATCTTTGCAAGTATCTAATTAAAAAATCAAATGACGGAACCAACGAATACCTATTGATATTTTCATCATTTACTGTAACCACAGCACTTACTTTAGTAAAGGAAAATATCAACTAACTCCCAGTATCAAGAACTACTAAAGCCGAGGTAACTTCGTATGCCTGTAACACGGGAAATTCGTCTCTGCCTAATCTACTGCAAAAAATTCCTAAATTTGCTCCTAAATCAAATGTTCCCGGCCTGGCCAGTAACACAGACAATTCGACTTTCGTAGTGCTGAGTGGCTCTAAGGTGCGAATTACTTTTCCTTTTGTTAACCAGCAAAAATTACTCGACGCTTGTACCGAAAACCAGTTGGCTTTAGGTGGTTTATTTGTGTTTGTTTTTGAGCTAGAATTGAAGAAAATTATATATACCAACTGAGCTTTAAGAAAACTGCAACCTTTCCATTATATCGATTAATTCGTATGACGGAAGATAAGGATGAGGTTACTGTTGAGTGATATTATTTAATTAAAAATTAGAATTTACTTTTTATATTCAATTGAAAATTAAAAAAAAAGTAAATTATAATTTATTGAAATTTACACTTACCTTGAATAAAGCGTATTAATGGTAACGGTAACGGCATCTTCAACATCGCTATGCAATACTAAAGTCACAGGTACTATACAACCTTTATTCTCTCGGAAGTTGTGTCTAATTATTGACGGGTGAAGCACATTATAAGTCACTTGATTTTGAGTATTGTCTGAAAGCTCCTCCACATTCCCAACAGAACTATTCAAATCAATTACGCTATCCGATATAAGCTTATCTAGTGGTTCTTCCTCTCGTGTTATTTCTATTGGAACACAAGTATGCCCGTAAACTATTCGCTTATTTGAAGCATCACAAACTAAGGCTCTCCACTCCAACACAAGTGTTCCATCTCGTTTCTTGTAGTCGGCATTTAAATCAAAAGAATTTAATAAAGGTATATGATTTTTTTTGGCAAAAGTTTGAAAGGCAGTTGTCAAGTGTGGCATTGGCATTTTCTCCGAGCTCAATGATATGGTACTATATTTGTCATTGTCCTCCCCGACTTTCCTTCTAGCTTTAAACAAAATATGTGCAGATTCCTGGGAATTTAAACTGATGTATTTTGGAGTCACAATATCTTGGGTCAAAATCCAGTTACTGCTCAAGAATGCTATATTAAGCAATGTAATTTCTGTTGACATAGAGTTATGCATTTTGTTTAAATTGGTTGTTTTTAAGGCTAATGCCAAATCTTCGGCCACCCTAGAATTATAACTGTTTTGAGTGGAGATTTCTACAGAAATTGATTCCTGAATTTTTAAGTTCCAGATGTGTCTAATAAGTCTGTATCTGAAAAAATATATATATATGATAGCCAATATATTAATTTTGTCTCTGAGGATGTATTTATACGATTTTTTTATAACGAAATTGTACTTTTAATAATTTTAAAGACGCTTTATCATAGACCACGAACAGTGAAATTCCCAAGCAATTTGTACGACGCTCGAGAAAATTAACTCACCTAGGAACGCTCCGTACATCAATATTCTCGTAATACGTTAGCAAATCAATTGAGAAGGGTCCCCTGGAATATGGAGCTTTAATCCAAATGTAAAATGAAACACTTTGACCACTGCCCAGCTGTCCTTCTTGCAATGGAATAGATGTTATATGATTTTTTCTAGCCAATTTTTCTTTAATTTGAGTTGTTTCTCCATCGGTAATAGTGTATGCAACCTGATTGCTTTTCAGTTCGCAATTACTTAGTAAATGTGGCACGCTGGTTGCAAACATAATATTTTTTAGTGGAACTGAACCAATGTTTTGTAAGTCGACCGAAACTCGCTGTAATTCACCCGCGAGAAAATCTGAGTTTACCTCAGAGAAATTCATCTGAAATAATATAAAAGTTGGTATTATTCATATTTCCAATACGACTTTATACTTATAATAAAATAACCCATTTTTTTTTTACCTGCAAACATGGAGCATGCGGCACAACTTTTACAATTATCGGCTTAACAATTTTAGGGTCATTAGAAATATTCAAAATCTTCTTCCCTTTAACAAAGACATTTTCTGTAGTATTACTCGATCCAGCCAATGTGTAACAAATTGCTGATACCGTTATTTCACCAGTAACCAACGGAGTTAATGACAAGACTAAATCTTGCTTCGCGTTCCCTTGAATAAGGACTAACTTAGTAACATATGTTTTTATGAACTTGTCCACTGTGGTATTTAAATACAAGTTTGTAATTGTCTCTTCCCCACTTTTGTAACTCCACACTACGTATATATCTTTCAAAAGCAGAGCTGTTTGAAGAGTATTGAACAGTTGAATGGATATTTGAATGGGTTCATTGATTATTGCAATGGGGGTGTTGGTTCCCATTGATGCAGTTGTATACAAAGATACCATTGGTTTGAAAATAAGGGGTGTTGATCCCGATTCCTCAGTTACAAGCATTTCTTCCAATTTATGCGATTTTTGTTCTAAAATTGGGTCATCACAACTCTCAAAATTAATTCCTAGAGCTGGAACCTTTCCAGGAGTTGAGAGAGGTCTAGTAGGGCCGACTAAAACCTTTAGAGATGCGTTGTTCAATTCCGGTATTGGCAAAATAGGAACCTCATTTGAAGCGTCCGCTTTTAATTTAGACTAGAAATAGGTACATTAATTTATTTTACGAGATTAACTAAAAAAAATTGATTAAAGATCACATAATTACCCTGTATTAGATGAAAATTGGAAGCTTTAGCCTAGTAAATTTACTTTATTACCTCCAAAATTGAAAGAAATTCCTTCAAAAATGTTGCCTGCTGACTAGCTGACTGCTTGCTGTCACCCGTTAATAATTTAGCAAAAGACTCTACAGCTTCATTATATTGATGCAAATTATTGGCTAATCTTCCGATTGTGTAGTGAATGTGGTCACTTGCCAAAACCCATCCAACGTCTTCATATATTTGATAAGCTTGTTTATAACATCTAATAAAAAAAAATTAGGCAAATTCACCACAATAATTTTAAAGCACTGTATTACCTGAGGGCATGTTGCTTCTGAGCTGCTTTGAAGAATCTATGACCTGAAAGCACCATATGGAAGGCATATTTACGTAGCATATTCGACTGCATAAAACAGTAAGAAGCCTGTTCCAAAAGTAAAGCAGAACGTAAGTCTGAGTCCTCACTTGTCATGCGTATGAGTTGATGAGCTGTTTCACCATAAAGCATTTTAGACTTTAAGCATTCGGAACTTAGCAACGTGGCTCGCGTGGCGAATTGTGGCATTCTAAAACATGAGATTCACGTATATTAAACAAAATTGGTTTTAAACTATTCTTGACTGGGAATTTGTTTGATATTTCCTTTACTTACTTGCATGTATTTAAATAAGTAATAATACTATCTTCCATGTAATCATAAGTTTTTCTTGATTGTTCGTTAGCCATAAAAGCTGACAAAGCTGCCATTTCTAAAGCTCCTGCATAATACAGCCAGGCTTGATCAGCATTATAATCTCTTTTCGCGGTGTGGTAAGCCTGGAACGCTGCAGAATAGTTTCCAAACATAAAATACAAGTCCCCTAGACGTCTAATATGCAGTTCAGGAGAGTCTACCGAATACCTATATAATCAGAAGTCTGGAATGTGTTACATAAACAGAACATACAACTCACACTAAATTGTTCACAGCCGCCATGTTTGAAATTGGCTTACTAGTTCCAAACCAACGTTTGGTTGCGCTGAATAATGACTTGCTCATGCCTTTTTTATTAGCAACTGCTTCATTTAGTGCAACTAATTGTTTCTCTATATAAGGAAGCAAGCATGATTTAGTAAACTCAAAAACTAGTGCTTTAATTTGTTCAACATCATCCACTGACAAACAACTACCATGACTCCATGTCTTTGTATCTTTTTTTTTAACTAGTTCGTTTTCTTTTTCTAGACTGCCCTACAAAAATAAAGAGTAATTATTAAAAAAAGGCCAGGTAAGCATTGGAAAATCAAATGTACAATGTAAAGTATTGAAAGCCCTATTAGTAAAGCAATATTTTTTTATAAACAAGAATATAATTTACTATACCATAACATCTTCAACTTCTGGACTCAATGGATGATAATTCAATTGCCTGCTCTCAATTGCTTCCTGAATACACTCAAGTGAATTGCGCCTCTGTGAATCTGATGGGCTACTGGTGGCAGACTGATAGTCTCTAGGATCTATTTTGTCATGTAAAAAACGACTCCATGGGTCAGGTAAGTGTTCATCACTATCAACCCCTGGAGGTCTAGAGTTTATTCTTAAAAAGAAGCAATTGGGTGCTCCATATGTAGATTTTAGTGACTCAAATGCTTCAGTAGCCCTACAAAAGATAATTGTGATTTAAATAGGTGAAATGATTTCATGGAAAAATAAGTTATTTATTTTTACAAAGAAAATGAAATCTAAACTATTAGCTTGCAAATATAGCTAAGTCAATAGGTACTTCATTTGTTACCTTGTTTTCTCAATATTTGGGAAACAAAACATCTAGAAAAACAGTGTAATTCAATGCCAGTATGGGTATTAACCTTTGAAATAATGGTATTTGATATTACACTAGACAAACCTGATCAGTTCTTTTTTTAATTACAAAACTTAATCTGAAAATATAAACTATAACTAAACCCACCTTTGAATATTCCCTTCAATATTGTCATGCAAAATAATATAATACTTTAATGTACTAGAGCTAAACCATTTTGGCAGATTTTCAGCAACATTAGTGCTTTGCAGCCGGTCTATATTTTGGATGAGCTTACTCATAGTTTCAGTGGGATTGATATCATTGGAAGACACCACCACTAAACATCCAAGGTAATGTTTTGTGAACTCATGATCTGATGGATATTGAACTTTCATAAATGTATTTCTCCACCTTTCATACCATGGAGTTGAACTTGGCACATGAAGTTGGTAATTTTTAATCTCATGCAACTTCATTCTTGGTTCTGATGCTGCACTCACTGAGGAATTAAGTAGTTTTCGTGCTAATGTTGTCTGAGGAGGTCTTAAATTAATATCAACAAATGTTAATTTTAAACCTTTAATTAGGTTTGTGGTGCCACTAGGATCTCTAAATGTCACTGAAATAAGAAGAAATAAGAGATTAATGGCTGCAAGAACTTGATATGAGTGTTTATGTTAATAACAATCATCGTTTATTCTGTTAATTTAGTTATGTTGGATGAAGATTTCTTACACAAGTAGCCACACCTAACTCAATAGACCTGAGCACAAATGGGTAAGTCATTCTTTTATGTTTACACCTTATATATTTTCCACATATAATGAATTCTTATAAATATAAGCCATACCTACTCACAAGAAAACTCTCAAGGATTCTATTTCTTTTCATTAATTGTAACATATGAATTGCCACTTTACTCAGAGAACATAATTTTTAGTTTATGGGTGAAAATAATGTATATTACAGGTTTAATAACATGCCACTTACCATCATTAACAAGCTTAGAAAAAGGCTGTAAAAGTTCACTAAAATCCAAGTTATTTTTTTCGCAAGCCCTCTGAGCCTCAGGGGTGCACATCACAGTAACCTGGGGGGTAAATGCATCCTTAATAAATTCATGGGGGCTGGCTCTGCATTGTGCCATTGCGATAGTAAACTTAGCAATTAAAATTTTCGCGATAGATTGGCTATGCTTCTATTTATGAGTTAAATTAGAATGAGGTATAATAAATCTTTATTGTTGCATTGTTATTGCATTTAAATTTTTATCAAGTAAATTTTTATTTCTTTTATTTGTTGAAAATTGAGTTGGAATCTCAGGTTGGAATTTTCGGAGTTGGAAGTGACAGACCACATAACCACAAATCGTACATATAGATGACGTTTTTACGTGTTGAGAACAACACTCACTCACACTAAGTGCAACATTTAATATACTGCTGCCAAACTTTATGTTCTCGTAAAATTATTGTGAACTTTATCTATTTAACCGTCTTTGTATCTTTCACAGTTTTCAAGGTTCCAATACACGCATTACCCATATTCGTTAAAATGTATATGCTTTAACCATGTAAGTAATCTAGTTTGCTGTATATATTGTATTAAAATATAACATGCTGCATGTTACAAGATGCGACGTCAGAGGCCACCTCGATCAGTAACAGAAGCAATTTTGAAAATATACTTGTTTAGTATAGAGCATAATATGACTCTTGTTAGGTATTGCGACATTAGAAGGTACTAAGAACGACATCAGCAAGAGCACAAGAATGTTGAAAGGGTACTGATTTTCTATTCGAACATAATATAAGAAATGTGACGTTAACGGTTGCCGTGATCAGTACCAGCGTAAATAAAGAGAACGGGGTTGCATATATTCCTGTTTCCTGCTAATAAAAAATGTATACGCTCCCGCCTACCTTTTTTCATTGTCGTTTCATGTGTCAACGTCAATAGTCAATTGTCCCACTGATATTGATAAGAATTTGAGTGTATACATTGTGTGTATGAATGGAAATGGAAGACAGAAAATATATAATAAATATAAATAAATAACTTTTAAAAAGATCAAAACCCGGTAATCTGTGGTGGAAAAAACTGGTTTTCATCTCATCACATCTAAGACGGTCCCTGCTGATGGAGAAAAACGTAAGTAGACACAATAAGTTTTAAGGGCTTGATCTAAAATGTTTATTTTGCATGTAGAAAAATAATTAGGCAGAAAAGTCTCCAAACGAAATAATTTCAAATCAAGGTCTTAACTTCGCCTAAAGCTAACCGAATGTGATGTCATAATGACATCATCGGGAAATGGTTGTGTCATTTCTTGGTCGAAATATGTTTGGAAGTACGACTTGAAATTTTATACGACTGAACGGTCGATGGTTTTGTGTTCGAAACTTGTACATAATTACAATATTATTATGTACTTTATTGCAGTTGAATAGTGTTTATAACGCCATTGTTGCTTGCCGTTCCGACTGTTCGCTAGAATCAATAACAGCTGACGTCAGAGTTGTTCCATCGCGATATCAGTCAAGCGGAAGGGGGGTAGTGCACTTGTTTGTTGGCTAGTAGTGTCATATATCCGCGCAAGTGGTTGTGCCATCGTTCTTGGATATTTAGGATTATAGTGCTTCAATCTCTTAAATCTCGATCTGAGCTTGTAAGTGCAAATTCATATGGTTAGATACATGCTTTATCTATCCCAAGATATCATCCAAAAGCCTTGTCAACCGCATTTCAGATATCATTACGTTAATATCATGCTGTGGCCTTCACCGGCGATTCCACTGTTGACATTGACGGCCTACGGCCTTAATGGCAAAGATTGCGAAATGCTGTTAAAGGTCAAAAGTGCAAATGTCAAGTTTCAACAATTACTTTTTTACTTATGTGTGGTATTTGAATTGTTTTTTTAAATTTGATTAAGTTATCCTTCGACCTGTGACCTCCATGGTGCCGATCCCGCCGGTTATCAAACAAAGCTAACCATAGTAATATTAAACCGCATTATGTTAATGCAGGAATATTATTCAAAAATGCTAATAATTAATTTTTCACGTGATAAAAGTTGACTGTTTTATTGGTTAGTTTTATTTTAAATGGTATGGCAAAAACCGTCTTGCTCCACAGTAGCAGAACAGGTTGTGTCACTTTAAGAGCTTAAGCTTAAGGCCAGTACCATGTAGGTACTTGAAATGCAGGGAAACACTCTTCATTTTATGAAATGTAATGTGAATGTTGGCTATGCCTCGAAACAGCACAGGAGTAAATGTATGAACTTTAATAAAATGAATGATTTTTGTTACTTATGGTCCATTGACATTCTGCAAAAGAATACATTGGTCACACAAACATGACTTCAACCTTGAATTAACACTTGTCTTTAATGGTAAGGTAAACATTAATGTGTAAAAACATTAAAAAAATAAATAGGAATATTAAATAAAACTTGAAATAACTTGAACTAAATTTGTAAAAGCTAACTTGGGCCAACACAAAAACTGCATCAATATACAGGGTGTTTCAAAAAAGTTGTGTCAAATTTAAGGATGAGGAAGAGGACATTGTGGTAAACAATTTGTGCATAGAAATTTGTAATCAAAAATGAGGCGTTTTGAGTCCTGACTCATTTTTGTTCAAAAGGATAATATTGGCTCATTGATAATAAAAGACTTTGATATTTTAATGATTTTTATTAAAGATAATGCAAAAAAAAATTATAATAAAAATTTAAAATGATGACTCCCAAGCTTGGTACCTAAATTTGTTCTTTGAATCATTGAAATGCAAAATTGTTGTAAGTTGTGCAGATCTTGTTGCACGAAAAGAGAAACTATCATCCCTTTTCCTAACAGTTCCTCTTGACTGGCTATAGGAGTTTCATACACCAATGATTTCATGTAGCTTCAGAGAAAATTGATAAACTTGTCTTCTGAAACAAAAAAGTATTTATTATTGCTTATTCACTTAAGTTGAATGTCGAAGTCTTTTGAATAAACTGATTCTGGAGCTAAAACAACTAATTTTTCAATGGGAGTGTTTATGAAAAAATTGTTCACCCTTATGCCTTGTAACTTCCTTAAGTTTGGCATAATATTTTTGAAACATCCAGTATAAGCAGTAAATAAGTATTGGGTATACTGAATTCTATTCAACTTTGACCTGAAGTTTATTGTAACTAATATGCCATTCTAAATTAGCAAAAGCTAAACTTAACTAGTCTAAAAAAGAAATATGTAAAAACACAAACATTTTTAAGCAAACTGAACTAACTAGGCCTGAATAAACCAAAAAACATAATAAAAAAGGGCCTAACACGTTTCTTGGCGGGAAATTTTTAGTTCATTAAATCTAGTTTTACAGGACTGGACAAAAGTCTAGAATCAAATTAATATCTTTTCAACTTGTGAATTAAAAAAAAAACACTGGAACACGTGAATTAATTTTGAGTTGTACGTATGTTTGATGAATAAAATGAAATATTTTCCTTTAACCCTGTAGCTACAAACCTACCAAATTTTTTTTTTATTGAAACATATGTCTTGTGAGAGCTCATTGAAAAGGACGTGAAAAATGGAATCTTACTATACCCTTTTTTTTTTCTTTGAGTTATGTAATTATTAGGAAATAAAAAACTCATTTTAAGATAAAAAAAAAATGATGAAGACCTTACTGCTATCTACAGGTTATTTAATGTATTAGATGCTGAATATGTCCCCCACCCTGTACTTGGCACGCTCCCAGGCTATGTTAAACCCTAATAAAAATTAATATCAATATGCTGTCTTTAATTCTGAATGACTTTTTACTTTATATCGATAATATAATGCTTCAATTTTAAAACTGAATACAAAAATGTATTGTTTATCGAAACAATAGACATGGCATAAAAATGCAGCCAATTTTTTCGGCTTTTGAAGTACATCTTAATATGCCGAATACCACTTCGTTCGTATATTTATTTTATCGTTGTAAAATGAAAACTGATTCGGAATTAAAGACAACATAGCGATATTAATTTTTATTGGGGTTTACCATCGCTTGGGAGCGTGCCAAGTAAAGGGTGGGGGATATTTTCAGCATCTGTCATGTTAAATAACCTGTAGATAAAACTAAGAAGGTATTAGTCATTTTTTTTTATTTCCTAATAACCTCATAACTGAAAGAAAAAAAGGGTATGGTAAGATTTCATTTTGACGAGTTTTTCAACAAGTTCACACACGACATTTTCCCTTAAAAAAAACAGTTGGATGGGGTTACAACTAAGGGGTTAAAGAAACATATTTCAATTTATTGCCAAAAAATATGGTCAACTCAGAATCAATTCACTTGTTTCAGTGTTTTTTTTAAGTGACTCGTTGAAAAGATATTAATTATATTCCGGACTTTCGCCGAGCGCTGTATATTAGAAGTGTTGAACAACTAACTACATATAATAAGTGAATTTAACCACATAGACGTCCCCTACCTTTTGCTTTATTTATATTCACAATCAGATGCAGACACAAGTCGAGGAATGCATGACGAATTGTCAAAACAAAAACAAACCATTCTTATGGTACGCACGGACTATTAGACCATTTTAATATTCTGTATTTATATTTAGAGAATTTTAGTTAAATATTTTGCTCAACACGGCTGCAGCCACGAAAAAAGGCATCTGAGGAAAAGTTTCGAAAGCCATAAAAAAAATCATTTTCTGTAAAGGGATAGTGACGTGTTGCGAAACAGGTCGTGAGGTGAAAGGGGTTTCCATCCCGAACCCCTTAACCTTGTACGTACTTCAAACGCGTGTCAATAAATGGGTTCATGCTGAAAAAAAGTACCTTCGAGCCTGCTTGTTATGACATTTTCGAATCACATTTTCTATACTAATGGTACCACATTTATTCCATGCATGTGTGTATGTATGTACATATGTTATATGTATTTTCTATAAACATGTATTTACGGAGATGTTAATTTCTTTTTTAATCGAATTTTACCTCTTTTTCGTGCTGCTGATTTTCAAACTGCCAATTTGCGTTATTTTTACGTTCATCTTTTTGCAGGTATATTTGCCGTCAGTCATGAAGAATTTTACAATAAAGGTAAGTAGTGCTTGCTTATATCTATGTTAAAAATTAGGTTTAGCCGTTACAGTGAAAATGTTAGAGGGGAAAAGGAAAGATTTTAAAGATTCCGGAATATTTTCTTAAAGCGTCGTAAGAATGAGCGATAAGGAACATAAGTAGGATTTTAAACCAAAATTATATAATCAAGATAGAATTCATTTGTGTTTGAAGGTTTACAAATGACAATAATTTCAAAGTATACATTGTTCCTCAAATACAACTAATAGCCGACCTTACGTTCAGATTCGCATTTACGTTTTGATGAACATCAAAGTTCAAATTTTGATGAATATCAAATTTTCATGCATTTCGGGGCTTTTTAAATAAAAATCAGTTAAATGAAACGACATGATTGTCATGAATTAATTAAGTGTTGGAAACTATTTCGTAATGCAACGGATATTTTTATATAAATAAATGCATTTATTCAAATAATGGTTTTAAGTTAGTAATTTTTGGGGGTTTCTTCAATATGCTTTGAATAAAGGCCCACGTTGATTAGGCGTGACTTCTATAAACCCTCAGAAGATTGGTAAAAAAACACATATTTCCCATCTTGTACCAACGAGCAACCCTCGAAGATGCGCTTGATTTTAAATACATTTACTTGCAAATCGTCTAATAAGATAATATTTTATACACAAGATGTAACATATCGTTATGAAAATGTTTTCGGGAGCGATAGACTCTGCAAAATAATTAAAAAAAAATTATAATAACCCATAGTTAAAAAGGCACCATTTTAGATATACAGGATGGCAAAGTTTCAAATTTTTTTCTCATGTACCATACCTGAGGTCAGCCCCTTTTAAATTTACAGTTACCGTTATCAATTAATATCTATGTGTGATTATCTGGTGATGTATTTTAGGGGCGCCCTTTAGGTTTCAGATAGGTAGCATTGCCAACCCATCAAATGGAATTTCGTTATGCAATTTTTATCCAGACTTGTTTTAAATGTCGTTTGGATAATTATATGAGCAATCGCCAGAGCAAACATCATGTTCGTAACAAAATGATTAAACATGTATATGGCTTGATTCCCTCGGTACTGTGGTCTTTTCCACGTGCCTTTACTGAGGGTTTCTCCTTATTATAAGTACATTAACAACTGAGTTCCACATTTGCCATTAACGTTCGAGAGCGAGGCAGTTTTCTGAATACAGGTTCATTCGTATTTTTGAGATATGCACGCCCATGAAGTAAAGTGGGGGTTTAAGTATTTATTGCGTGGCTCGTGGTAAGACACGTGTGCGTGGAGCGGAGCAGCTGTGGCACGACTGGCAGGGGACGTTATATTCCATGTGTGAAAAACACAACAAGGGGTCACGAAAAACTCGTATGTACATGTATCAAACATAAAAAAAAGACTGTGGCAACCCAGGAGTTCCACAATGGTTTTAAGTAATATGGGGATATATTTTCAAATTCTGCAGCTTGCAGTCAAATATCTGGTGAATTCGCTACTTAAGATTTGCAATTAACCTAGGTAGGTCTCACTTGGCGATTTTTTAACAAAAGGGAAAACGGGAGAAAATTCGCATTAGCCATTATAGGTGCACTTTTGAATTGTAATTGGGAAGTCGTGCTAGTTATCACAACGAGTAGCTGATTTAATAGCTTTGGGATGTGATATTCTATCACGGTAATACTGCTATATAGTAAAGCTAATAGAATTCCAATATCGGGATGTTCGTTGCGCTGAACTAGGTAGTACTCGTAGGTGCTAGTTCAAGTAGCTTCTTATTGCAATGTTATTGATAATGTATATTATTGTGTTTACGAGCAATCTTATTGTTACCAATATTTTGCTTATTTCTTTACTAATAATAGCTTTGGAAAATTTACAAGAGAAACATACGACAAAATTTCCATCGTTTGCTCCGCATACTGTCTTGTTTTTGCCAATACTGCTTTCGCATCACCGAATGTCTTGAAAACTATCGTTTGAGCGAAAGTTGTAAACCTCGGTTTATTTTGTTTACATATTTATTTTTCCGTAACAATTAAAGACTCTAATTAAAGGCTGAGTAAATGGCGGTATTTTGTTTGCCCCCTCTGCCTTGAATTTGATGTGTTTTGATCTTAGGTTCACGTGTATTTTTTCCTTTTTCATGGATTAGACGATAATCAATCAAATGTAGCTGCGAAACAACATAGGTTGGCATAAGTTTCTGCAAAATGTGTTACATAATGTAGCAACGTAAATATTTAGCCAGCCATAAATCATGTTTTAGATTTAATTTAAACAACGGCCATATGCTTCTCTAAAAAACAAAATATTCTAGTGCCTCGTGCCCTGGTTATAGGAAATCTTTTTCACAATAAACAGTTTTGTTTCACACATGATAATCTCAAAGCAGGCTAAGCAGGAAATGTGTTTTTAGAACCATGTAAACGAGCCGTATAGGAGGTATAGCATTGCAGTCGGTTGTATTGTTATACAGCAGAAAACAAAAAAAGTTGTTAAAATCGCACGAAAGTGCAATGAGACCGTCCAAAATTGGAGAAAATTCGTTACTTATTCCGTTAGACGAATATGAAAAATTAAAAAAAAAAACGCGTTTTCTTGGGTTTCATGACTTGCGCGATGGCTAGTTGTAGTACCAAGTCATGCATAAAATATTTTTTATATTATTTAAACAAAACCACATCTATTTATTCAAAGTGGCTCCTGCTTCGCCGTGGTTGGGTTAACTTTGAATATTTAAAATAAACTCCCACTAAACGGTCTTTTCGCGGTTGGTTTGGATTAAAAAAAATCAAAGTCAAAAGTTGAGCAAATTATTTAAACTTCACGTCTCCAGGCCAGTGCATCATAATTGAGTCTCGCAACTTACTAGGGGACATTCTTATAAGCGAAAAAGGGTAAATAAAGCCATAATAAATAATTTAAAAAATTGAATTTTATGAGAAGCCAGACGAAAACCAAAACGAGCGACGCACCTACGTGTTGTCAGGGTCCAGCCAGTGGTGTAGGCTCGCGGACACACGCTCGGAAACTGAAAAACATTTCTGAAACGTCTAGCTGAAGACATTTTTATTGTTCCCAGGGTCCATTTTGTTACATAATCGACTTGCACACGTTTAAAAGATCGGTGAGAGTATGTATTTCCTTGAGAAAAATTATCTACTTGCGTTATCCGCAGACATAAGTACTTGCTATCAAAGAAAATCACTGAGGAACGGTTGATCAGGTTATTCACGTGTGAAATGAGCTTCATCATTATATTATCTCGTTGCATTTATAATTCCGTTAATAACATGTGTACCTCTCTGAAAATTAATTAAAAAATTGCGATAAAAAATACTCGCCTTATTGCAAGGCAATGAAGTAACGCCAGTGAGTTTACATTAGAGTGTACTCAGTGATCAATCGATAGCAGCTGTAAAGTGACGCACTTCCATAGGCAGCCCCTCTCCAAAAATCGGGCCACGTGGGGGCACACGTGTCGCCCGCCCCCGTGAAAATCATTGGAAATGTGCGGAGGAAAGCCACTCAAATTTTAAGGTCTTCAATGCTGGGAGACGTTTTCCAAATGTTTACTTGAATATTTTATGGCTGCCTGGGCACATCACTGGACATCAGACGATTTTCACGTAGGCGCTGGTAATTCTTCTGATTTGATGTAGGGCGTTGTTCGTTAAGGTGTTTTGGGTGCCTTGATGGCTTTCGCTAAATCCATATTTTTATAGGGATCAGATACAGGTTAGTGCATAGAGAACTTATCAGATGTAATGTTTATTGTACCCATTAGTCTTAAGTAAATCTGGAAGTAGTAATACATATATAAGTAAGAACAAATTTGCCCTTGTGCTTGACTTTCAAGTCTTCGAAGTTCATGTACGGTTCAGAAAAAACTCGATTTAAAAAATAATGTAGCTCCATGTTTCGTTCCATAGTCTGGACGTTTTTTGGTCGAAATTGTTTTATCATATTTTTTGCTCAGCGAATTCTCCACATGATTTTTTATTTTTGGGTGTCCGAACGAGGATCGTTTTCGTTTGGGATTTTGGTAAGGTTTAAAAGATACGCACGTACAAAATCGTCAAATGTTGCTTTTTTTTTAAATTTGTCTCCCTTAATCCTGAGGAATAGAGGTAGAAATCAAGGTAAGTAAATAATTGGGATTTGTCACTAAACGATCATAAAGTTGGTACCCACCACTGGAGTTGCTGAGCTGAGGAGCTTGCTGTGGCGAATTCGGTGCCTAGTCACTAGAACAAAAAGTAATGTAGGTAGGATCCATGAGAATCTATGTATAGAAGGATATTTCTGTTTTGTTTATGTCTATAATTAACATTAAAATTTTGTTCCGGCAAGACTGCCTCTCTGTGGAACATAGGCAGGTCAAAAATACTCAAAAAGCCTCGGTTGTATACGAGTACTGAAATAAAACTTATATTTTGAGCGTGTTGTGTGATAATCTGGATAGAAATTTAGTGGGTAGCCAGCTGCAGTACGGTTTGCTGGGGCCCCCTTCAAAAGGGGGCCATCGAAAGGTTCTTCGAGAACCCGAGGGCTTTAACTGTCAGGTGCGTCAACGTGATGTTTCTCAAGCGACATTTCTTGCGTATATATGCTATGATGCGCTTTGTGCTAGTGCTGCGGCATAGCGGTGCGCGGGCCGGATTAAGGATTTTTTTTTCTATTCAGCATGTCATGCGGCCCCCAGGTAAATGTTTCCCATTGTATCTTCCCTTTCCTAATTTTCCTACTTTTCTTTATTTCTTGTTTGTTATTTTTTAAAGAAAATTTTTGCTGAGTCAGTGCTTTTGGTATGTCATTGCGCACGCTGCTGACGCACTTGGCTTACACAATGTTTTTTAGAACTCTGATACTCCACCAATAAACGTTATCCGAAAATTCTGAAACATATTTTCATAATTGTTACAAAAGAAAAAAAACAACATTCACTGTCCAGGGTCTTGATTAAGAATCTCTTCTGAGTTACCTCATATTTTTGAAAACATTAAAATATATTTTCGCAATTCTTTCGCCCGATCTCTTTTAAAGTTTTTAATTTGTTTTGTTCCTACTTATTATTTTATATCTAATAAAGTTCCATGACCTAAGGTCAATGGCTTAAGGTCGTTGACCTGCCATGCCTCATTTGGAAACTATTCTGATTTGTCCTGGCGAAATCGAGAGATGAGCGGGTACAGAAATAAAATAAAATCATTTTTTCAGAATGGAAAATGAATAGTCTGTACGGTTTGGAGCAATCCATGGAACTTAACGTTACCAGATATATACCGGGTGTAAATGAGAATGTGAGTTTTCACAATACGTTTCTTAAATTAAAATTTAGTTCAACTCTGTATTTGTAATTTGGCATTCAAGCTTAACTTACGAAAGAACTTTTCTTGAAACTTATTACGCACCTTTAAAAAATAAAGTAGAATTTTTGCATGTAATATAAATTTTGAATTTTAAATTGAAGTAAAACCTAAATGTGTGTTCCATTTGGGTCCATCCAACAAAGTCAATACAATCGTTGAAAAATGTTTTATTTATATCTTACCGTTTTCCGGAAGAACAAATTGAAATTTCTGGTTATTAAACTTTGCCTTGTATTTCTTCCAAATATTTCCACACGATCCCCTTCGAAAAATTTAAGAGAGAGTGCGAAAATTTAATAATTTAATAAAATATTTAATAATGCGGAAAATACCAAAATACAGAATCATGAATTATTTTCGCATTATTTTTATTTTAGAATTTACACATTTTTCTCATTTGGAAAACTGTTGAAATAGATACAAAGCCTATTTCATAGAAGATATTTAGAATCGCCCAAAGGACTAAAACAGAACTTGTGATGTCTCGGCACTTTCGTGGTTCCAGTCAATAGCGAAGTGAATAATAGCGACTCCTAGTAACTGCTCAATCTCATCATACGAACATACATAACATACACGATTGTGACGCGACTCAGGAAAGCTGGCAACAAAGGATATGGAGAATGAAGGAAATGAGGAAAATTAAAAATACTCCATTTACGTGAACGAGGAAACAATCTACCATATAGGATTGAAGTCTCTTCCGATTTACTCGAGGCTCTGATAATAATGGCTTTGGAAAACCTAAATATAAAATGATGTATTAAGTTAATGCAACAAACGACGTTGACAAGCGACCTGAACGCCCCTTGCAAAAAGGCCCAGTTAGGAGGTCCAACTAAAACAAATTCGAGCGTTAACTCGGTGAATCCCCGAACTCAATTAATACCCTCCATATGAGCGTGACCTACAAAAGTGGCTGTTCGGAGTAAAAATGTATAAAAGAAACCTAATCTTCCCATCTAATATCCCGCAGTGTAATATGGTTTTATAAAATGTATGTATGAATAGAAATATGTATGTTTTCCATTAGTTTACTGGTAGAGTTAGCACATCTTTTGTACCGCTTACATTTTGTGCCAATACCGCAGCCTTGGATAAAGCAAATAACCATTCAACGTATTCAAGTTGATAATTTGATGATATTGTAATTTCAGAAATAGCAAATATGATTTTTTTTAAGTGTATGTTATCCGTGATGTATTATAAATTATTTAATTTAACTTTTGTTGAGGTATACCAAACGAAAAATTTTGCTTTTCAGCCGCTTGCGTGAATGTCTCCACATTGCAGTGAAATTGGGGCACAATTTATAATATTTTTTCAGTACTTTATGCAAAGCGGCTTGAAACGATAACAAAAAAGTCGTTCTTGGCATGGTCGTAATTTCGGGATGGCGCATCTTCCTTTGTGTGACTCGTCCTGATGTGTTCGCATGTTTTCTTTATGAGCGCCATTTTGAATTTGACGGTATTAAGCTAAATATAATTTAAAACTGGGACATTGCCAAGTGTCGGGAAGCAGACCACTTAATCATTTCAAACATTTTCATCTCCCATGCGATGGCCAACGAAATTCGTGTGGCTTAAGAATCTGGTTTGTATAGTTTAAAAAAAAAATAATTATCATAACATTTTTTTACGTACATTATTTGAATATTTATCACTTCAACACGCCCATTTGGAGCTGCGAACAGATGTGTATTAGCAATACTGGCGGGGTCGGGGAGGAGGATTCAGCGACGGGTCAGGACGGCCGTATCGCCAGTAGCTGAACTACAGCTGATGTTAGTTAAATATCCACTGAGTTTCCCAACATTTCTTGAGAAGAAATACAGTACTAGCACCGTTTCAAGTTGTGCACCCTCGAGCTGCGGAATCTGCTTGCCGATTGTTTAAAGCGCTAATGAAAGACCGTCGTATTTAATCACTGATTTCCCGATGGGTTTAATACATTTTTTACGGTTAAAAACCGAGAACGATTAAGAAAAGTGAAATTACATTTTGAAACAAGCGCAAAATCGTCCGTGAGGTGACCCGCAACAATGCTGGAAGCTTAAATTCTATGGAATAAAATTATAAAGTTGTTACCTTGAAAATTTGTTTAGTAAACAAACATCGTATTTAAATAATGTTTAATGGTATAGTTAAACGCATTAGTAGCTTTTGAGAAGGTTATAATCTAGGAAACATCACTTTTACTCTTGCGTAACTTAAAATAATTTAGCAATAATACCCACATCAGTCTTATTGACCATTTTATCTGAATTTTTATTGCTTTAATGGATTTTTTTTTGTTCAGCTTCGGTGTTAATTTGTTGGGGATCGATGAATCCTTTAATGACGCCCATGTACAATATAAAAATTACAGGGAGGTTGTGATGAATTTTAGTCGCCTTATCAGCTCAATAGACTTTGTGAGAACAATTCACAGTCCGTTAGAAAGATGTACTTAGTTACGTAAAGTCACGTCGTTCCGTGATTTTTCTATTTACAATGAATATGAAATAAAATTCTCGCCAGAGATTGTTGATGGATTCCATAAAACCTGCATGATCAATGACTCAATATGACATTTTTCGGCAGCAGATTGCAGTACATGGTGTAACCTTGATTAGTATTTTCATTAAGTTGGATTAGACTATCCATCTAATTGATAGACTCGCTGATAAACTAATGTTTTGCAGCAATCGGAGCCCTCTGCCTCGCTGGAGGACGATCGAGAAATACAAAAAACACCTTTATAATGAGGGTATCAATTTCAGTTTCATTTGTGTCATAGCTCCTACAGTTTTTCAGATATTAATTTCAAATTAAAAAATATTCGCATTAATTGCAGAGCCGTATCTGCATCTTGCAGTTTCTGAAATTCTAACGGATAGCGTTGAATTTGGACCACGGTGTGATACGCCGCCACCCATGTACTGCGTGGACTAGAAAGGAAACTCGCCGGCCATTGCAATTAACAAGACGACAGGACGAGCGGAACTATCTTAAATGTCCAAATGACGACATTTAGCATTAATACAAGAACGACAAAGAACAATTGTTTTAGAAATGTAAGTAAAACAATCACGTAGTCCAATTACTGGATCTAAACACAAGCGAAATCCGAGATCTAATATTGAAGTCCAAAGAAGAAAGCACGTATGAACTATTGAAAAGCGAGTTAATTAAACGCCTGGAAGCTACTTAGGAGCACAATACACGAAGATTATTAAAGAACGAACCATTAGGACATTGTAAGCCTCCCTAATTTCTAAGATACCTACGAAATCCCGCAATTGAAATATTTCCGAAGGACGTGGTAGAATCCCCGTGGTTAGTTCTTGTGTCTGAAAAATGGCGGAAATCGTGGATTATTAACTCGTGGAACTTTATGAAAGTGTAACTTGCCAGAGTTTTGAGACTGCAGCAGGAGGAATCATGACTGCTCGTCAAGAGTTTATGGACAGTGGGCTTACAAGAACAGTACGAGAAGTAGCTCTAATTGGCGTTGAACCAGGCCGAACTTTAATATCTCGAGTAGTCGAGGCGTAAATATAAAGCCCGTTCCCGACCACGTTCACATAACCGAAAAGCACCAAGCTTGAATGAGAATTGTTTGTACCAGTGGAAATTCGGCGTGAATGCGAAAAAGAGTACCAGACGTTGGACCGATAACGTCCGGGGCACAATATTTAATTGGTACTGGTGCTGACGTGTGGGTTTTCGCATTTTAAAGTGGTACAATGTAGACAAAAATGCGATAATGAGCTCTTCACCGTGCATCACGGATGTGCTATACGGAACAATTGTTATCCTTAGCCTTAATGTTATGTAAATAATTATCGTGGAGGTTCGTGGTACCTAACGTCGGAAAACCCCCAATTCTAGGTTTTCCGATGTTAGTTAGACATTAGTAGATTTTCTCGCTCGTTACGGCCTACAAGTTGATGTGGAAAACTGCCAATTTTTAGATGTACCAAACTTATATCAAGCAGCAACATGTAGTATGTGTCCATCGGGTAGTGTCCCGAACTATTTTGACTGAATCGTCATATGCAGAAGTTTACGGAATTCCGAGTTTCAGAGTTTACACCTCCGGTCGAGAGGCGATCCCAAAGGGTTTTTCGTTAGATATTTTTATTATCTAATGCTAAAACTTTATTGATTTATATTAAAATCTACCAAATTAGGTAACATTCAGTGTGTAATTCAATCCGACATAGCGACTTAAATGCGAGCGGTCAGGGACGTAGAAGATCTGCCGCTCTTATAATACAGCCATTGCTAGGAATCTCTGTTTCCTAAATCTGGAAAAAGATTCAGGCTTTTTTTACTTTAATGCTAATTCTAAAGCGAGTGCTCTTCTTATCTTCTTAATGGAGTTCTTAGATTTTTCCCAACTGCCATCGTTTCAATATGCACAAAAATCGAGGGAAGATACTTCCGTGGAAGCAGTTATGCACAACTTAACTATTCAAGGATCAAATAAGTCCCAAGGCCTATTTCGCAATTACCTATTAACACATATCTTGTACTGCAAATGACGTCAGAGTTGCGTGTTGAGTAAAAACAATATATTGCACCAACGGAAGGGAGGAAACATATAATTTAGAATTAGCATTTTAGTGTGCTGCCACAGAGCTGTCTACCGGAATTTTCCTCTGGCCTGTCTCATAAATGTTGCATTTGATTTATATTAATACAGCTTGATGACAAAACAAGCAATTTTTTAAGTAAATTGCCATTTATTTCTATTATAAGTAGAGTACCAAAATTTTTCTAAATTTACTCTTAACCTTTTTTGTTTTCTCTTTGGTGGTTGAGATTCGAGGAAGGCCTTCGCGTCTATCAGCCGGCTGAGAACTATCCGTAATAGCGGTCGTCAGAAAGGTTAATTAGGTGCATGATAATACGCTATGAACTTGATTTTGTAAATTGTGTGCGTTGGGTACACTTGCCAAAAATAGAAAAAGGTTTCAATACATTGTAGTAAATACCATGTCGCCCTTCAGTAACAGGAAAATCATGCCGACCAACCGGTTTCTGGGACATGTAATTTTAATCGAGTGCGGCACGTGGGCCCAACGTAATAGGCCATATTAATGCCAAAAATGCGAGGAGCTATACAACACAAGAGCAAATAAGGCGTGCTCTTCCATCTGAACGTCTCAGAAGTTGAGTTTCTATGGCTGCAATTCATACAGCAGCCTTAACGTTTTTCGATAACGTCTTTATCATTCCCATCTGGGTCTCGGTGATAATTCTTTAAATAAAAAAATCGTTTTTATGTAAAATACTCTTAGGAGCACGTTTTTTCCTAAAGGGACTGATTGAATATCATTCAAGCAGAAAATTTCATTGATCCAGAGAGATCCTTTTTTTGGCGAGAAATGACCTTTATTTCATTTTTTGCACGATTGACGGGACGGCGGGACATCGGAAATTTTTTATTCTCAGAAATTCCCAGTGTGTTTCTCCTCAGCAACACTAAGGCAAAGTCATCATTACAGGAAAACATCTTGTGTCATTCACAACTGTTTGTTTCCAAATTAGTTACATAAATCCTGTCTTACTTAAGTGAATTTAAAACCGAATTTAATACAATCCGGAGTGATTATGTGCGATCTAAGGTTAGCGAATTATTTGGCGAAATTCTATCTGCACCTTTGTGTCCTTAATAGTGAGCCAGTTCAAAATTTAAATATTGTTAAATCATTTTATTACTTTAGATTTCTGCGTCGTCTATTGTCAGTTTCAGGGCCTATTAGACAAGGTGACTTCCACATTTTAGTAGTGACTGAAGGTCACTACTAAAATGTGGAAAATTACGAGAAGTACACGATTATGTCACAAAATGTGAATGAAAAGTGGGATGCTATCGATTGTATGTTTGGACCAATCAATCACTTTATTTCATTAATAGAAATTGTTAGGATACATATTAATAGAAATTAGCAAAGTTTCACTTTTTTCGTGTCACCAGTCCTGGCTTGTTTTGACCGAAAATTTCGTAGATGTCCAGCATAGATTTAATTTCGATTTTCTCAAGTTTACCAATTTTTTTCTTAATTAAAGGAAACGCACACGATCACATCCTCTAGTCTGTAGAGCATCACGAGCGTCCCTGTATTTTTTTCGTTTCTAATCTAATTGTTATAACACACATACATTGTATGAATGGCGAATGGAAAATCATTTCGATGACTTGTAAAATGCGGGAAGTGCGCAAACAATGTGAAAAATGGTGATAATATAAAGAAATGTCGAAATATATAAAATGCAAAAAAATGTAAAAATTGAGGATAATGTATTTTGTAAATACGCAGTGTGATTCAAAATATGTAAGGTTAGTAGGCACAGGTCGGTTAGTAGGGGGTTTACCCCTCGGCAGTTATGGGTAGTGCTAAGTTGGCAATTGCGTATAGATTCGTAATTTTTGCTTCAATAATCCACATTTCGTTTTCTGAATATGGAAACTTAATGAAAAATCAGTCTAATAAAAATTAGCACATTTGCGCCAATAACTAGTAAATAAAAATACCAGAAACTCTGTAACCAGGAGTCGCGATTATTAACCTCTAAATAACCCAGCTTGCCTATTCCTACATGCGTACTGAGTGAAAACGTTTTCACTGTGGCTTGAACTTCGCTTGCCAGATTTTTAATTTTAGCTCGTTCAAATACGCCCAAAAAATATTATAAACGAGACGGTTAAGTTCCAGCTAGTCATGAAGGGTTAAAATCAACACTTGATTTGTCGTGATTTAAAGTTTCTAGGGTAAGCGTACACAGTGATTACCCCACTAAGCGAGCAGTGGCAACGTTGCAAGAAAGTGAGGTCGTGCGGTAACCCGACGCAAGTCCCGGCGCTCCTTAAAAGGCATCGACGACGCAGCTTCGTTTAAGCCAGTTCGGGGCTTTTAGCAAAGGGAATCCGACACCGCCAGGCGGCGTCGTCGTCGTCATTCCTGCAATTGAGAGGTCGTTTTACTATTGTAGAAAATTCTCGAGCTTTATTCGGCCGATGATAATTTTTAATATCAAAAGCCTTCACGAATGTTTGATTTTTATTAATTTAAAATAATTGGTTCAACACCATAAACTCCCATTGGTGCGAACTTTTTTACTACACTTCACCGATCCGATGATAATTAAGCTGAGAAAGGTTTTGGAGCAACACAAAACATATATATATATATATTTTTTTTTTTGGATAACTCCTTTCTGAGAAGGTAGCCACTGCACCATTATTTTTGTCGCCAACCAATCACTCCTTGATCATGTCCTTTTGATGAAATCCGACCCTGTCTTACCTCGTTTACGTTCTCCAAAATTTGTAGCATATGGCTTTAGCTGTTCCGCCAGATCCCAAAGGTGAGTAACCATTAAAGCGGCACTGTTGCCATCCTTAGGACATTTGTTACTTCCTGTAAAGAATGGTCATTGACTTGTAAAACCCTCGGTGCTTTATGTGGGGTGCGTGACATCCAAAACTGCAGGAAGATGTTCCTAACATCCAGATTTCCGTTTACGGTTCTAACTGAGGGGGTTCAAGTCAGGAAGCCTTAATAAATATCGTAGAGGTGTTTCTAAATTACGAGAGAAATTTCCTTATCCAGGATTTTCAGTAGCTTGCCCTTTGTCTCCGAAACTTCGGTCGCAAAGCACTCACAATAAAGACGCAGTGCATTGCGTGTGCTAGAGTAATTGAGGACTTAACAAAAGAAAATAAAGGTACAGTTACAGCAAAATAAGAGCTAGCGAACTATTTGTCCTCCTAATTTCACACAGTTACCAAGAAGACCAAGGAACGTTCAGTACAATAATTGAACAGCAGAAACGTTATTGTGATTTATTAGCTCGTACGGTCCTGTTTGGCCCAATTTACGTTTTATGTTCCGATTCTTTTCGGTTATATCAACCTATAAATTATGCTTTTATAGACAACCAGAAATGTCGACAAAATATTTAATTTATATAAAATGATGTGAAAGCACCATTAGACTTCTTTGATTTTGAAAGTTGAATGACTGCAAGCGAAGTGTACACAGTGTCCCAGATATTACTTCACAGAAATTTTCTGAGAAGTTAATCTTAACGCGCTTTTTTTAGCCACCTCATATGTTTCTAATTATATTCCACGCATATCTCTGCCTCCATCTTTAAACTTTTATATTCGAACCGTTCTTCTATCTCTACGAGCTTCCGAGATCATTTCTGTAAACTAAAATCTGGGACGCCCTGTAGAGAATGAGTCTGTCGATTTCCATATCTGATTCGTAATTTTATGCTACATGCGTTTATTTTGCGTTGATGAACATCAGGAAAAAATATGGTATTGCAGTCTTAGGAAACCTTGGGAAATTTTTGAGAGTTTGAAACCACTTTCAAAAGAGCTTTAGGGGGTTTAGACCACGACATGTGTCGAATTGCCGTGAGAAAATTGAGTTTCTTAGTATTCTAGGCACGTGCTATTGAAAACTTTTAGAGTTAAATATCGGTTCAGATTAAATTCAGTAAATCTCATATTTGTCTCATTACGTGAGAAAGTACGAGAACTGGCCTTCAGCGGGCCTTTTATGTTAGGTTTGTTCGGTGGCCTTAATAAGTTTTGCAACAAAGTTGAGCTTCTTCCGTGATAGTTGACTGAGAGAGAATACTCAAAGAGCGAACAGAGTCGGACTAAGCTGATCTTACACTGATGATTAACTTGACGCATTATCATTTATTTCTTGAGAATTTTATCATTAGGGAAATCAGAGTCGATAGAAACACTAGTTGACAAAGTGCGTCCTACTATAATGTTTCCTGCAAAGATATCGGTCGGCTTGAATCTGATATTTTTTCAAACCTTCAGCAAAGCAATTCTACACTCGTTATGAATGAGAGTCAGGTGTTGAATGATTTATGAAAATGGAAATCACCCCACGAAAGAAGTTGTTTTGTTGAAGATGACAGGAGAACCTAGCAATGAGATAATGATAAAGACAGAACGCTCTCAACTGCATTTCTCTAGAAAGCTCGGAAAGACGGCAGTTTTGAAATAAACATTTAGGTAAATAAGTAAGGTTTGTGACTTTCAAACGATGGTACCCCTGCCAAGTCGTTGCTTTCAAAGAAAAGCAAAACAAAATCGTCGGCCATTTCACTGCAAGCAATAAATTTGTAGGAAACTTAGTAGTTCTATACTTAGATTTGGGCACGTGTGCAAGCCAGTAGCTCAGTAACGAGCTAAATGGCACCAGGTTGCCAAATCTGCAACGGTTTTCCATTGAGCCATGGTAACTAAGTACCAGCAGGAAGAGCACCGAAGGCCGCGTTCGGATCGCAAATGGTTCCGATCGAGAGCAATTTCGTTGCCATAATGGCTTTTTCCTTGCAGTCTCATGGAACGAAATATCATTTTTATTTTTGGACTTTGAAGGGTCATGGGTTCGGTTTTATAACTTGGGTGATACACCTGGCAACGGCGTTAAAGATGATTTTCTTGGCCGGGTGCCACAACTCATCGGTGACGGGGAACAGGGGGGTAAGGCGTCACGACGGCTGCACCGTTGACTCACGGATCCTGTTGCCAGATTATTTCCTGTGTTGCTCTAACTAAACCGAATACATCGTACTGTTATGTGTTATTGCAAGATCATGTTCATGCGAGCGTTTTCCTTATTGTCTTGAGACACCATCATTCGAACCACTCCTTTTGTGTTTAAATGAAAGGCATACCTACATTGTCAGTATGGAATTAAAAAATATACCTACATCAGCGGATTCTTTCCCGATTCCCTGGCGGTAGATTTCCGTGAGTTTTCTCTCAAAACAAATTTTCGTTCCAACTTTTTTTGATCAATTTCCGATCTCCTGGAATGCGGCAGATAAGTAAAAACGGGACTGTCTTCAACTAATTCGCTCTTATAGGTCAATATCAGTACATTCTACCTCTACGAAAACAGTCTGCATCCTGTCAAGTGCCACGATCCTTTGGCGTAATATACCGTTGAACCTGTGTGTATTTTGTCTGAGCCGTATATTTAAAGTTGTAGTAGCATCGATAATAAAATCCTTTCCAAAAATAATTGTTTTAAAATAAAACCCGCACTACGAATTTTCATTCATAATCTTCCACACCTTTACGAGATGCCGTTTTAGAATTGTAGCTCTGGAAATAGAAGAGGCATAGACCATACGCCATACTTGCGTCACAGGTTGAGCGTTACGTCAGGTTCCTTGATCCATAGTAGAATGTAGTGCTAGCAGAAAATCAACAAGGCAAATAGTATAACATTGTTATGCTAAATTTTTTTACTTCTGTTACAGGTCCACTCGATTTTAAGCTGGCTAGAAAACTTTCGAACATAGGTAAGATTTAGCCCAATTTTAACTTGCTTTAAGGCTCTACTCATTCCTAGATTGAAAGCCTGTACGTAATAATTGAGGTAATATACCGAGGAATATAACGATTCAAAAAGGGTTTCTTTCTTGGAAATCGGTAACGAATCTATGAAAATTGTATTAACAATAACAGGAATGATTTAGTTCCGACAAACATTATTCATATGGCCGACAGAACATGCACTGTTCCACTTTGAAAAAGTTTGCATGGAAAACGTTCATCCACCCACTATACGACTTCTAACAGGACCAAACTATAAACAACAAAAATCTATATCGATAAAAGATACGTAGATATAAAAACCAGTCATAAACTATGTAAAAAATACGTGGGAAAAGTACCTCGTTTTTCACATCAAAACGTTGATGAATTTTGTCCAGAATCTATTGTCGGAAATTAAAGTCGGTTTACCTTGTTTTGAATAATGATGTAATGAATAATCGAATCTAAATCACCTATTGAACATTATAAAATCACAAATTCTGTGTGCCTGCTCCAAAGAGTCCGTAGTGTAGTGTTACAAGAGCCTGTTAGTGTAGTTTTAGCTTTTAAGCTAGAGTAAACGCGTTCCTTCTAAACCCTTAGTTATTAGTCACATCTACCATTACAAACCATGTGCCATAGGGTTTTTATAGTGTTTTGATTTATGAGTTTCTAAATAAACGTCGCATTATTTTAATGTTTTAATATTGATTTGATCATAAATAATCCTATCTAAAGATGTTTTTGAGTAAACTTAAATAGCTTCAAATGCGATAACATCAATCGCATCGTACGATTTAATCATGTTAAGTAATAAATGCCTTGGTAAACTCTTCCATTCGTTGATTTGCTAAATCTTCTGTTAAAGCTCATATCTTACAGAGACTTAAATAATCGATCTATTGATTTAACAAATTATCTGTTAGACATGTTAAAAATGATGTGCTGACAGTAAGACGAAACTTGGTTCAGGCGAGTGAACTGTTTGCTCCTTAGATCTTTATTTAAATTAATCGTCAAGTTACCTGGAAAAAATCTTAAATTTTCTGTTAAATTTCTGAAATTACCCATAATTAAATCCATGTTAATTTAAACCTAAATTCATCCTGCGATATCCTAATCCTAATGATTTTGAATAAGCTCAACTCATTTTAAATGCTATTAAATCAATTACAAAGTGTATTTTAATAATTTTAAATCATACCTCGTTAATTTTTTAAATTTTTAATTCAGTGATTTGCTAAATCACCTGCTACATCCCTTTATCACTCGACATTCTAAATGATGCATTCGTTGATACTTTTTTAATCATTCTTTTAAATCTTTGGTTTATTTAATCAAGAGTAAATTGAATTTAAAGCTTAATCAAGTCGATTGAAATTCGATGTACCAAACGGTAAGATCTAACCTGAACCAAAAGGAGAGGAAGTTGAAATAACATACCAAATCAACACGGATCCGTCAGTGATACATGGTAAATCCGGTTTAATTAATTCTATTAATACGGGTTTTGTTGGCATTTGATTTTATGATATGAATAAACAATCGGAGGCCATAAACCTTTTCAGGGCGCATTCGCGAATGCAATTATTAATACTGCACTGGCAAATTGCGTTCTGTATGTGCAGAAATTAGTTTATGTGTGCTTTTAGTATTTCGATTTTATTTTTCTGGCATTACACAATCATATTAGTAAGTTTTTGACAAATTCTTGGTTCCCGATTTGTATAAAATTCTTTCGGTAATGTCAATTTCAGCGATTTAAGTTCTAATTTCGTCAAAATATATACCTTAAACTCAAGCGAACATGGGCTTTTTTGTTGGCTATACCTACCATTTTTTAATGCCTTTTTATGACGTATTGGCCAAATTGGATGGCACCTCGGAGCAGCCACAATGCGAGCTTATTAGTAGCCTACACAGATACACCCACACAAAAAGTTGCATTGTATTGAATTTTGCTGCTTCAGTAGCATATAAGCTTCCATTTTCAGTAGTTATTATTAGGAACTCTGTTCCGCATTGTTGTATTATTAGAAATACCTATGTGCTACCTGATTGACGTACCTTGAGAACTATCATGTGGCGTTAGATCGGTAAATTCCAGCGCAGTAGGTGTATTTGTCAAATTCAACTTGTCCTTACTTCAAATTTGTTATGTGAAAGTCAAACTTCAAAACAGGCACGTGACATATATACGACGCCATTTTGCTTCATCGAGTATGACCAGTATGAAAAATTTTACAAGGGATGTGCATTAACAAAACGATATGTTAAAAAATACATGAAAATCGCTTGGGAAAAGTATATTTCAGTTTCTTCTCTATATGTGTAAATACATTTTTACTACATTTCATCTAAATATAATGATATTAATGACCCCACGAATCACAATCCTGCATACATAATTTAGTAGGAGACTTAATTGCGTTTCGTAACGAAATACATGTTGTGCGTCGATTGAAACGAATTCATTTGAAAATTATCATCGCTACCTTGGCTTCTATAACAATATAACAGCAATTACTTGAAAATCTAATCTTTGTTATCTCTTATCTCGACTGGAGACAAAAAATGTGACGATGGTTTTTTAAATCATACTACCTAATAGCAAATAAACTGGTTTTACGCTCTAAATGTTTTAAATTCTTAAACGTTTATCACAAAAAACATGAATTGAGAATTTTCCATTTCCTTTTCGTTGCCATTCGCTTCCCTGCCTGCATCCACTTATCCGTGGGAGGAAAAGTAGCCCTATGCACCCTTATAAGACTACGAATAGTTATTTACATTTTATTTCAAAAGATCCGAGTATCGAGCCTTTTTAATATACGGAGAGTACTGCCTAAAATGTTAAAACTCGACATCGTCGTGTTGCACCCGTTTATATTTCACAAACTTACAATGTGTTGGCCAGCGTCCAAATTCTGTTACTTCTCAAGGCACTGGTGGCTATGTGAACTTAGCGTTTCAAGGCCCGGGAGGTAATTAAATAAAACCCGTTCAAATGCACATTTTTACTTACCCAAACTTACAGACTCAAATGTATTTTTATAAAATATGGGTCAAAACCATTGAAAGGTTTACATTTGCAGCATCTCCTAGAATAAGAGACACTTTTTAAAACACTAAAAAAACATACTAATTGACGACACAATAGTAACGAGTAAGTGGAAATCTGAGGGTTTTCACCCTAGTTGGGTGTGTCTATGATCTTCCTTTACGTTTTTTAAGTTGTTTTTTTCTTTAGTTAGTTGTTCCATACCTCTTCTCCTTGTTGTTAATGGTGTTTCGTCGTTCATTTGTCTACTTAAAGTGGACAGTTGAAGGCCAAAAATTGTTATAAATATAGTTCTATTTAATCATCAAGCTTTTCTATTTCTGCCATTGCATGTCAATACATACAAACAAAAAACGTACGTTTATTTTACCAAAAAATAGGTACTTGCTTTCCTGTTAAATGCACTTCTAAGGTCCGAGCCTTACATTAAGGCGACTAGTCAATTGAGAAAATAGTTAATAACCCGCATATGACATTATTGCGCTGATCCTGCCAGGTTCAAAATTAGCATAAAATTATTTAATATTATGATTTGAAGGTGTTTTAAGAATATGAAAACTCCTAATTAAAAAAGAAAACGGACCTTTGTGTGATATTCAAGCTTTTGAAAGCCACCTAATACCTACAAATATTTTTTCTCTTCTTTTAACTCGTAAACTTTCCCCCAATTTAATATTGTTCCGCGAAATATTGCTTAATTAAAAATCAGAATTGAGTAAGGTAATGAAGTTTCTAACGAGATGGAGATGATTTCAATTATAATCTCGGTGCGTAAATGAAATTCCTTTATGAGAAACACTCAAAAAAGCGAAACGCAAGAATGGTTCTAAATTTATTCCGTAAAATGGCTATTAGCGCTTAAGATAAAATTTTGAAGTCGTACGTCACACATGATGGAACAATGGAAGAACTATGATTAAATGTGGATGTAAAATTCAGCAACGAAATCGCTAAAAACACCCAAAGGTTGAATATTTTTGTTTTTTGTGACTTTCGAATAATTAAAAATTAATTTAAATGTATGAACTTGTTACAACACGGCAACAGAATTCACTATCTCTTGTAATAACAATTATTACTTATGTGCCCAACAATAGCTTTTTGATAAATGTAAAGTTTGTTAATGCGAGCAAAATAATTACTCCATTTATTTCCTCATTGGAATGTAGTAAAATATATAAAATAATGTATGTAATAATTTTTAAAACTTTTTCCCGAACTCTGCTCCTAATGGTTTCAGGTTCATCCCAAAGGGCTATCTAGTATCAGCATTTTTTCAACCCCTTTAAAGAAACGTTTAAATGCAAACTTTCATAATTTTGTGTGTAGCTAGACGTTACGTATGTAGTTATCTCCTGTAGTTGAAGTAACAGGAGATTGACAGAGTTTGAACAAAAAAAATGTCAAAAGTCTTGATCTCCAAAATTGTAAGTTCATTAAACAATATACGAACTAAAGGAGTTTGATTTCGCAAGTTCCCATATATATTCGGAAGTGGTAAGTAGCAGAATTTGACAAATACAAAATCTATCTCGTGTGGATTGATGAGGTCGCAACCTTATTGGATCCTTTGTAATTTACAAGTTTTCGAGCGAGAGCTCAAAAATTGTTTATTTCATTTTTCTCTATCTAGTTGGTTTCTATGCCTTGTAATGCAACGTTTAGTGTTAAGGTATCTTCGCGTGATAGCGAAATTTTTATAGTAGAGAGCAATTTTTAATCCGGCTCTCAATTCTGAACAATTTAGAAATTGTAGAGTCAGCCAAAATCGGACTGTATATGGAGATCTAATAACCATGTAGTCATACCAACTAGTGCAAATGAACCCTAATGAGTTTAGCAAGTGATGAAATGTGTCCTTACTACCTATGTAGTATACAGCATCTCTTCAATGCAATCCATCAGAGGAACTACGAGCTGAAGATTTGCATTGCTTTCAATTCGCAGTTAAGACCTTTTCAGAGGAGGACTGAATTTCCAGGGGAGGTTCTATGCACAAATAACGTGCAGTAGACAGTCAGTCTAAATTGTAAATATCTCGTCATGTTAATGAGTTTCGGTCGCAGGTTCTAAGGCTTCGAAAGGGACGCTCAAAAATGAATAATTCTATGGAATTATTTAATTTCATGGCTATTTAATTGGATAGTGTATAACGTTTGCCATTCTTCATTAGTAAAAAATCGACTTAAATCAGACCTATTAGTATTGTACTAAAGACAAATGCTGTTAGTGGCAATAACAAATCTGTTCGTTCGTTAGCGTATTTTTCAATGAATGTTTTAAAGTTGTTTTTTGGTGAAGGAATTGCTCCATGGAAGGCCGCAACTTGTATTTCTTGTTAGAGAATGGTTGAGATATCCAGAGTCGGGAAAGTTTACGTGAACATTCGAAGCAAGTCAGAGTGTGTGATTCCAATTTCACCAAGAGTGCGGTAACGATTCGATTGTAATGCGACAGTTCGTTGGTAAGATGTTTTCGGACGAGGGCGTAAATTTCTAGAGAACCGGTCTATGCGGAAATACAGTGGGCGCTTCGTTAAACACTTCATTATATGAAGTATCCGCAAGAGTGCACATTTAAATTAAATCATATCAGGTTCTATAGAGTGAACAGCTCTGATTTCGTTTGAAGTGAACAGAGAGGTGAATTTTGCGTTGCGCGTCGGCCGACTGTAAGGTGGGACTTCCCCTAAACATCAGGGACTTCGAACTAGTTCGGGAAGGTTTGGGTTGCGTTGGGCGAAGCAGATACGTATTTTTTTTACGGACAGTGCATATATTAATATATAAAGTGAAAGATGTCAACGTTATCAGGAAAAGGCACATCACAAAAAGCTTGAAAAGAGCGGTGCAAATATTACATTTTTTGCCAAAAAGTAAGATGTCGCTAAAAATGAAAAGGCACGTTGAAGGTAACATTAAAATGTGAGGGGATTTTCAAAAAGAAACTTTAAGACAAGATGAAATGCAACCAAAAAAAAACCTAAAGGTGACGAGCGAACTCTTAAAGTCTCAAGTGAAGTCATTGCACGGGAAAATGAAAGGAAAAGAGTAATTTTTTTGCCAGCGATGGTTTGCTGCAGAATTTTAAACATAGATTTGCCATTAGGTTTCTGAAAATGTCTGGTGAAAAAACTGTCCACAATTCCTGAACAAGAACTTGTTCAAACTCCTGAGGGATTCAGGACGTTGAAATAAATCTTTCCCTGGCATGGATTAGACTTATTAATTTTTCCAGACAATTTTTCGCGTTCTCACAATTCCTTCCCTGAATTTGTGCAATATCGTGATTGTTGAATACATATATTATAAGACTCTCTGTCGCCTCTGTTTCATCGCCGGTTCATATTGATGACTTGGAGGACGGCGAAGATACCAACGAACCAGTGATTAGTTGGAGCTAACACTGATTCCAAACTCTTCTAAGAGGCACTTCAACACATTCAACATGTTGAGAACATCGGTAATTTCTTAAGATTCGAAACGCTCTACGAAATGTTCTGGATGGAATAGCAAAAAGGGAATTACACATTAATGAAATTAGTTTAACAGAACGAAATTAGCTAGAACAATCGGGAATTTTGAGCAAGATGAATAAAAAACGAACCAGTGAATTATTTATAAAGATGTGTTTGTAATAAATCTGATATTTATTTTCGTTAATATTTACAGTGAATGTCGCTTTTAGCGAATCGTTTTCGACAGTCCCTTAAGGTTCGTCATAAGCGAATATTACTGTAGTCTAAGCATTTCGGCAGTATATACAAAACAAATTATTCAAAAATCGAAACTGTTTAACTATCCAGAGTTTGAAAAGTTCACGCCTACGACTCATAGGTACCTCATTCAGATTCGAGCGAACTTTCCGAGAAAACGTGGAAAACATTAAACGTTTTAGTTAATAGAGGAAAGAATAGTACGGACACAGCTGAAAAGTTCATCTCTTCAGGAATTTAACCCCAGACGGGATGTTTCAGCTGACTTTTCGGAGACGCAGAAAACGATGGCGGTTCCCATTGGAGACGCGACGAACGTCACCCACGTCTGTCGACCAATCAGGAATGAGATCCAGTGGCGCGCTACGCTGAATCTGGCAGCTTGGCAGGAGTCAACGGGAATTCGAGGCCATGAAACGTGGTGCGCGTCTCCTGAATCTCAGTCGAGTTTTCAGCGGTGTTCTGTGGATTTAGAACGGTTTTCAGTCTCTTTACAGGTGAAAGTCTGAAACGCGCCCGCGGCAGCTGGTTGGGACTTGGGCCGATTCCGTCCCAAGTTTTCAAATCGCGAGTGTTTTCTTATCTTAAGTAATGTCACACATCTACACAGTCATCGCAAAGGTGAGTTCCTCCGGTCCTTCCTGATTAAATCTGACCCGCGGCTCGCAACAGTGACATTATTACTATTTAAATTACAATTCGCTTCTCGAAAAATGATACCTAACACTTACTAACATTTTGAATATTACGTATTTCGCTGAATGTAGACGATGCTGATGTACTCGCTCGTTTATCGGACCATCGTCCGTGTTATTTTTGTGATGATTTTAAAAACTACGCTTCTTTATTATTCTCAAATAATATTAGTTTTCTTACGGTGCGCAGGATTACATGTAGCTGTGTTACATGTTTCACGTTCCTAAAACTGTTAAAAAGATTGTATATTTGATATATTGATTAATACGTCGGCTATTTTCGGTATTACGTTTCTATTTTCAGAGCAATGAAAGCGACGGTTTTCGTTATTTATCAGACTAAACTGCAAAAAATCCCTTTCCCTTCAACGTTGACATGCGACGTTGGTTCTTTAAATGTTTTTACTTTGGTTCCTGCCCTTTAATCTTAATTTCCAGTGAGTTCCTGCTACGTTGATTCCATCCCCACTACAGCATCAACTTACAGTTCAATTCTTGGCCTTACATATAATCACACAATTAATCGCTCCGGCGAATCCTTTCAAACCACGTGTTTAGTACTAAAATAAATAGTAATTCTTTATTTAGTTTAAAGCTTAAATTTGTGACAATTACGACTATTTTTAAAAATAATCAACAAACGTTACAAATTCTGTTTGTTTGTAACTATATTTAGATACAATGGTTTTATCGACATATTAAAAATAGTATGAAATTTCTATTTTTAATAGAGGCTCGATGCATGATTGTTTTATTATTTTTACGATAAGTTTCGATAAGTGTCTACATGCAGCCTATTATGATGCACCAATTTTTGCGAATAGATCGATATTATTTGTTTATTTTCTAGTTTTTTAACTTAAAGTTAAATTCACATAAAGAAGTAGATTGCCTGACAACAACAAATCATGGTTGTGGCTTGCAATAATAATAATTTAAGGATATCGCGATGTGTGCGCAACTGACTTGTTCGCAATAAAATAATTTGTCAGCAAAGCTCAAAAGAACTGAAAGCAAAGTGATGATAATTTTAAGGACCGAGCTAAAGGTTGCCACAAAAAAAACCTGGTTTTGACCCTTTTTCTATGTAAAGAAACACGTTTTTCTATAAATAACCACACATTGTAATCGCCCTACATACCTTTTTGGATTAGTTTAAAATGGCACCAAAAATCAGCCCATTTTCATGCAATAGAAAGATTTACGCCGAACAGCGCAACGCAAAGGATGCGCAAGAATACTTTGCACGTTTCGTGCATTACGGCGGTTCGATTTTTGCGGTCTTCATCGCCGTTTTAACATTTTAGGCTAAATTTTATCTTCTACTAATCTTTTAATGATGTTAAGTTAAATAACACAAAAAGTAGATAACCGACTCGTTTTCAGTTGCGTTGCTTGGATTACTCCGCGTTGCGGCGATCCCTAAACCAATCCATTTAATCTGAGTTTTTTTCTTATCGTTTCATTTGCAATGCATTGCGTTAATTTCTAAATGCGAAGTTAATTGGCACGCACCTCATTGGTCGAACATGTTACATAAAACAAAAATTTTAAATTGCCATCAGTAACAATTTTAGTTGTGAACTAAAGATTATTTTGACCTAAACGTGTGTTTTTTTTATTTTAGAATTGCAAAATGTCTCAATCGCCGTATCAGCGTTGACATACCCTTCTGATAATTTTAATGATCTAACTATATTTTTAATCGCAAAATGTATAAACCATTATGCAGAATCTCACCATAAACAAGTAGTAACATAAATCAAGGCTTTTTAGTGTTATAAGTAAAATCACCGCACATTCTTCATTTTCGTGAATTTTTCCGGTCGTACGTCTAATCTTACTCATTTGCTTTTTAATTTTCGAAAGGACTCTAATGAAGTTTCCTGCAAAGTGGCTTTTTGTTATATCACTGATAATCATTATAATTTAGAATTAAAAAAAAATTGCTCTAAGATTAAACATTAAAAAAAAAATCAACACGAACTTATCAGTATCGAAGTGTTTGATTTGTAACACAGACATCTCCCCTACAGCGGTATAAGTAAGAAATAACCTAGCAGCTGAGTGTGCCAAAAAGGCTTTTAACAGTAAGGCAGTGTTATTCGCAGACAATTAAAGTTTACCTGTTTGATTATGCAGGGGGTATACAAAATGTCTCTCAAAGGTAACATAAAAAAAGTCGTTACAAATTTATTTCTTCCGAAGGCATTTAACATTTACTAGTACAAAAATCTAAATATATATACCGGGTGTTTCTTAACGTGGCAATTGGCAATTTTGATAAAATGTTGAATAAACTGTTGGATATGTATTTCCCAAACATTAGTTTACAAGTGAAATAATTTTTCCATAGCTACCTACAAAAATTTGTGCTACGAAATGTGCTACGGAGAATGATATGAAATACCCTTCAGCTACGCGTTAGAGAGTCAACGTGCTAGGTCACAACGTCTCAGAAACCATCAAATTCCATGACATGCCAATAGGAAAATTTCATACTTTAAATTTTTTTTCCGGTAGGGGAAAAAAGTTGTAGCTATACAATGCACAATCGCTCACATGATTGGTGCCCTCACGTGCGGCTCATGCGTACTATTTGACGCTCGTGTATTAAGAATGGCTTTCTTCCCTTGTTTACTATTTCGTGACTAGGTAATTTAACAACCCGCTTTTCTTACTGTTTCCCGTTTAATTTTTTATTATATTAGACGCCAGTTTTTGTATCACAAAAATCGAGTGACCGTGCATGCATGGAAAAGGGTATTTCTGTAGGTAAGAACATTAACCTTCACAAGTGGCACAATATAAATGTCGATAAAGATAGCTTTAGGAAAGTTCATAATATTCAACAATGTATCTGGTGTCACATGGAAACGAATCAAAACCCCCCAAAGTTTGAAGAGAATCATTCCAAACGCTTTCTTAATAAAGCTTCGAATTGAAAATGTATTTTTATTTATCCTTGTATTAATCGAAAACTAAGAGATTTAGGTATAGGGACTTCGATGGGTAGCTAAATTAATCTATCTGAGCGACAAATTCAAACAAAAAAAGGAGAGTGTTGGCCTCTCAAACGTCGCGAAAACTCTTCTCCTAAATGTTTAAATCATTCAGAGAGCCCAACTTACTTGAAAATCGATAAAGATA